>NC_057853.1:25085000-25710000 GCF_015237465.2 Chelonia mydas
AACAATATTGAAGTGATCCAGTTAGGATCCTATGTTTTGTTAGCAGTAAATGTTATTTACAATGTTCTTCTGAAACATTAACTCATAGGAATAAATCCACAGTTGAGCTTTTGGAAGTATTACATGGGTTTTTTTGACTGAATTTACCATTTTTCAGGACCTGCCTTAAATTTATTAGTAGGAGACAAGAGCTGGGGTTCTTTCACTTACGTGATTACACATTGCCAGAGTCTTGTAAAATCACTCATCATATCTCCTATGTGCATTCACGGTTGCTGATTTAACAAAATACACATGCAGGTGTAAAAACCTTCATATTTTATTAAATTGCTAGGAGTTCTGTGGAAATAAATAAATATAACACTTAATAATGCTGTATACAGTGTTGTATGATTGTGGTTGTCTGTCATGCCTATGTGGATGCATAAATAGGGTGACCAGATGTCCCGTTTTTATAGGGACAGTCCCGTTTTTTGGGGACTTTTTCTTATATAGGTGCCTATTACCCCCTCCCCACCACCCCTTGTCCTGTTTTTTCACAGTTGCTATCTGGTCACCCTATGCATATAACTACTCAGTCTGTGCATTGCATTGGGTATCTGCAGTTACATGAACAATTTTGTGTGCCTACCTTGAAAAACTTGGCTGTAACAAGGGGGGAAATAAAAGAAAATTTAATTCAGAATAGACATTGCAGTGAGTCACTACAGAGAAAGCTAAATTGTTTTTCTGGAAGTTATAACCAGTATCTTCAGTGTAGCAATGTTATAGCTTGCACATAACTCTTTGACAAAAGTTACATGAAGTAGTTAGATCAAAGACTAACTACGGGAACTGTCTGTGGTTTTAAAGATATCAGCACAGCCATGTTGAATGCAGAATATCAAGATAGCAGACACAAAGCAAAATTCTAGACCAATAATTAGGGCACTACCAAATTCATGGCCATGAAGCATCATGAAATCTGGTCCCCCTCCACCCCCCAACTCCTTTTTGGGTCAGGACCCCTACAATTACAACGCTGTGAAATTTCAGATTTAAATAGCTGAAATCATGAAATTTATGATTTTTTAAATCCTATGACCATGAAATTGACCAAAATGGACCAGGAATCTGGTAGGGCTCTACCAATAATGGATGACTGCAGCTGCCTAAAATATAAGTCTGGTTGAATCTCACATACATGCCTAGTTTAAAGAAATTACTTAATTCTGATATAAATTCTGCTAGTATGATGAGCAAGTGCAGCAACATGTGCAATCTCTCTAGTGATGAGAATCCTGCAGGGGATTCTCAATGCTTGAAAAGGTTCTCTTGAATCAGTGTAAAAAAAAAAAAAAAAAAAAAAAACCCATGTGTAAAAGTTGTTATATAATGAAATAACTCAGATAGATCCCTCTTACTGGGAGAAAGCTAGTGGCATAGTTTCACACACTCATACTCACATACTCATTACTTAAGAGATTTTTTTTTGTTTCGTCACTTTTCCAGAGTACAGCTAAACTGCAGCCCCTCTTACTCAGGAACCAAGTAGAAATGGCTTCAGGTGATCCCCTTAATCAGACGGGATAAGCTTGGCCAATAAGGGTCACATGTGAAATACCATATGTGACTTGCTCCATGTGACCTAGCTGAATGAACCAGGCTTGAACTTCAAATAAATGGTTAACAGCAGCCAGTAAAGTTCATGGATACCCAGATAGAGCAAAATATGTTTATGGTATCATCAAGAGCACAAACATAACTTGACATAGTTTGTAGATACAGGAAGAGCATGGTCAAGACTATTGAATAATTTTCCTGTTTGAGATAGAGCTAGGATGTGACAAAGTGGGGTTTTATTCAGCTTGTTATGCTGCATATGAGTCTTACTGCCCTATACTAATACTGTGTGTACCTTAATTTCCCAGTGTACTGCACCAATACTTTGATGGTGGGAATTGGGTATGTGATTTTTGCTGAGACCCTCAGGGCAGGTGAGGCTGTCCTACTATTTGCACCTATGTAACCTGAGACCCAGGAGGGGGGTGCAACCAGGTGATACCTGTGGTCGGGGAAGCGAGACAAAGAGAAGGAGGAGGGGCATTAAGAGGGTTGTCGGAGTGGCTGGAGGCTGGCAGTCTGCATGGGGGAACTGGAAGAGGGGGAATCCAGGGCATGTGGCCCAGGGTTCCCAAGATGGACTTGGCTGAAAGTCACTGATGTCTGTAATAGCAAGCTCTGTTCTACGCTGCATTCCTGTTGACTAATAAACCTTCTGTTTTACTGGCTGGCTGAGTGTCATGTCAGCCTGCGGAGTTGGAGTGCAGGGCCCTCTGGCTTCCCCAGGAGCCCCGCTAGCATGGCTCTATAATAAATTCCTTCTCCCTGAATAGACAGGACTAGAATCTGCAACCTCTTCTAGGTCAGATTTCCAGAGACAGTGGAATCCAGGGCTATGGAACAACTATTTGCACATTCACTGGTTGAATTACTTGGGAGCTCAGCACCCAAAGAATTGATCTGATCCACATAGTGCTTTAAAAGAAGGTCTTATCTGGGAAAAGAGTAGCAAAAGATGTAAATTTAAGTATGTTTGGGACTACTTTAATTTACACTTTCTCTCTCCTTGGTGTATAAGACCAATTTAGAATTCCTTAGATACCAGTAGAGTGTATGTATTCTCAGTTGTTAACTCTTAAGCATTGTTTGTGTTGCAGAAGCATCTAGAGTCCCCAGTTACCTCTGAATTTGGCTTGAGGAGTCTATTAGCAAACCATAAAATGGATTTAAACATATTTGGCTCTCAGTTAGACTCTAATAATTTGTACTCTCCCTTGTCTTTCCAAAAAGGGACGGAAGAAGGCTAAATAAAAAGGGAATTAATACCAGTCCTCCAACAAAGCTTTGCTGCTTCTTGTCCTTCCAGCATCCCGTATATGCACACCTATTTCCTGTTAGTTACACACAGCGAATGAGATTTTCATTGTTCACTTTGTTACTTTGATGGCAAAATCTCAAATCCATCTCACATTACAAAGACAAAAGAATAAATCTCACTTTTCACGTTCAAAGTTGGATGGCACAGGATGCTCTCTCTGCTCTCTCCTGCTGCCATTTTCCTGGCAGGGTTGTGATTTTAGGTAGCCATCTTAGAATTACTAAGAGATTTGGATCCTGTTTTCATAAGGGCCTGTAGTAGCATCCATTCGATTTTCGGTAAAATCAAAACACAGACAAATGTATGTTTCTAGTAGTTGATATAAAAACTTGTGTAGCTTTTAGCTGAATCCTCTAACAGGTCTTGGCCATGTACATACCAATATACGGACACCATGGTGGTCAGCTAACTGCATGCATATGGGATAGTAACAGAACTTGCAAATCTCTGTTAAAAATACTTGGCGTCTATTGCTGGACCATAGGGGGAGACTCTATTAGTTATCAATAGGAGTAGGACTTAAATTAAATTTTCAGGTCCTGCATCAGGGAACAGAATTGCCCTGTCAGAGACTTGATCAGGTCTTGCATATTCCAAACAGTAGAGGGCAGTAGAAACATACACAGAAGCTAATGTATTACAAAATTGTAAAGGTTTTTGGCTCTGTTTAGAGTTTAAGCAAATTATTTGCACCAATATTACATAAACAGCTGATATATTAGAGGTTAGAAGATTGGGTAAATTGTTTTTATGCTCTTCTTCATTCTGTATTAGAATCTGGTATTAGCCTATAAAATTATGGACCTGTGGGCATGTATTTTGCATCATTCAACCTACAGAGAGACATTGTGCTGTGAGCAAATCTACTTCAGGATCCTGTGGGGTTTCCCGTGCCCTCAGGACTGCCTTCAAAATCTCAGGACTTTCACTGGTATAACCATGAAAGTACCGCTAAAATACAAGAGGAGGAATAAAGAGATGGGTCCTGTCCATGCAGGCTTCAAAGAAGACTGTTCTGAGACTCACTTGTATTTGGATTCACTTGAAGCAGGGAACATGTTATTTTTTCTCTTTTTAAAAGAACCCTATTTGTTAGATTTTATTCAATTATCAATGAGAAACCTTGGAATGGAGGGAGGTGGTCATCCAAAGGGAAAATCATTAGGCTTTTTGTTAGCCATTGTAGGAAGGTAGGCTCATAGGATTAGTGTGACATGGTCTGTTCATCCCCCTCCTCCTCACACAAATAAAGAGCTGCTATTAAGAGCTTTATATTGTATCAGCTAATACAAAATTCCTTTTCGCATCTGTAACTTTGATTTCATCGTAGAAACTTGAATACCAGTACAGAAGTAATATGATAAGATGGAAAACTGCTATTCTTACATGACCCCTTAGTCTTGTTCTAGTACCACAAAGCAAGCTGGCATTAAGCTGAGTAATAAGACACCACTGCTGCATGTTGTGGTTAATTTCTAAAGTCTGCTTTGTGATGTTATATCCTACCATCTGTGGCAGGAAATGTTAAATTAGTAATTATTCAGCTAACCTTATCATAGAAGAAGATTAATCTTTTGGTCAGGTAATTTTATACCCAGTTTAAATCGGATCCAAAACATTTTTTTTTTTGGTTAATTGAGAACCACGTGTATAAAACATGTTGGTAGTTTGGGTCAGTATAGCTCATTGTTATACTGAGGAGACCAACCTACCCAAAATATAAACTTACAGGTTTCTAACTTGATGATGATTTTACTTTATTTTGGAGCTATATCATCCATGAAACTTCTAATGACTATCTGAAATTAATGTATTTATAATCCCTCTAGAGCCAGAATGGTACTGAACACATTTCAATAGTTTCTTGAAGTACATACCTTTATGTACATTTCAGGGAAACATTTAAGAATGAGCAAGTTCTGTTGCTTATATCTTTAGTATATTCCAGTGTGTATGTACTTGTGTCTTGCTAATGAAGTGTTTTATGTGTCAAAATAATTTTTAGGCCACACTGGATTTTTTTGAAGGAGTGTTAGGCTGCTTTGAGAAGCCTGGAAAAGAGCATATCCGTTTATTTGAAATGTCAAATGAAAACCTGGATTCTTGCTCTGCTGTGTTGCCTCCTGCAGAAGCAAAGTATTGTAGCAATATGTTTCAGCAGTTCTACCCCACCTCTCACTCCTTAGAGGGTGAAATTAATTTCTGGTGCAGAGGGTCAGCCTTTCTCATGACTTTAGTGGTGCTTAGGGGCTGTTCTGGTGATCAGCTGGTCGAGCAGCTACTGGCAGCCTGTAAAGGAGAAAGGCAAATAACTAGTTTTCATGTTAATTTATGTCAGTTTGGTGTGGAAATCCATATTACTGGAGGGCTGGGGATGGGCCATGGATGCAAGTTTATGCAGATGGATTCAGCACCGTGACCAGCACAACTGGCATGGAGGAGCTTCAACTGCTATTTGACCCTATATATGTGGAGTACAGATGCACAGGGTTCCACCCTCACCTGACTTTATGCAGGTGAAGTGAATTTAATTCAGAATGCACCTCATAGACTTGGGAATGGAAGCCTCTTTCAAGCATCCCATTCTGTTCTAGATCTCTCTCTCTATCACATGCACCTTGTAGGTGGTAAGTTGCAAGGCTGCTACTAGAAAGTCAGGCTGACTAAAGAACTTTTTTCTCAGAGAGATACACCAGAAATGTCTTCCATAAGATCCTTTAATGTTCTTCCAGGTATGACTGAGGTTAGCTTAAATAAGGTTTGTTATGCACAGCTATACCTAGTGGCTGAACAGTATAATACAGTTTAGCATTCCATTACATCTCCCCCTTTAAGTTCTACATTTCTACCATTTACAAAATTTACGCTGTCTTGAAGTTCACTATGGATCAGTCTGGACAGGTGGATAGAAAGCTGGCTAGTTTGTCAGGCTCAAAGGGTAGTGATCAACGGCTCGATGTCTAGTTGGCAGCCAGTATCAAGCGGAGTGCCCCAGGTGTCAGTCCATGCATCCGATGAAGTGAGCTTTAGCTCACGAAAGCTCATGCTCAAATAAACTGGTTAGTCTCTAAGGTGCCACAAGTACTCCTTTTCTTTTTACGAATACAGACTAACACGGCTGTTACTCTGAAACCAGTCCTGGGGCCAGTTTTGTTCAACATCTTTATTAATGATCTGGATGATGGGATGGATTGCACCTTCAGCAAGTTTGCAGATAATACTAAGCTAGGGGGAGAGGTAGATACGCTTGAGGGTAGGGATAGGGTACAGAGTGACCTAGACAAATTGGAGAATTGGGCCAAAAGAAATCTGATGAGGTTCAACAAGGACAAGTGCAGAGTCCTGCACTTAGGACGGAAGAATCCCATGCACTACTACAGGCTGGAGACCGACTGGCTAAGCGGCAGTTCTGCAGAAAAGGACCTGAGGATTACAGTGGACGAGAAGCTGGATATGAGTCAGCAGTGTGCCCTTGTTGCCAAGAAGGCCAATGGCATATTGGGCTGTATTAATAGGAGCATTGCCAGCAGATCGAGGGAAGTGATTATTCCCCTCTATTCAGCACTGGTGAGGCCACACCTGGAGTATTGTGTCCAGTTTTGGTCCCCCCACTTCAGAAGGGATGTGGACAAATTAGAGAGAGTCCAGTGGAGGGCAACGAAAATGATTAGGGAGCTGGGGAACATGACTTATGAGGAGAGGCTGAGGGAACTGGTGTTATTTAGGCTGCAGAAGAGAAGAGTGAGGGGGGATTTGATAGCAACCTTCAAATCCCTGAAGGGGGGTTCCAAAGAGGATGGAGCTCAGCTGTTCTCAGTGGTGGCAGATGACAGAACAAGAAGCAATGGTCTCAAGTTGCAGTGGGGGAGGTCTAGGTTGGATTTTAGGAAACATTATTTCACTAGGAGGGTGGAGAAGCATTGGAATGGAAGCACTAGGGAGGTGGTGGAATCTCCATCCTTAGAGGTTTTTATGGCCTGGCTTGACAAAACCCTGGCTGGGATGATTTAGTTGGTGTTGGTCCTGCTTTGAGCAGAGGATTGGACTAGATGATCTCCTGAGGTCTCTTCCAACCCTAATATTCTATGATTCTATGGTCAGTTTGGAATCTTTGGGCGTGTCTACACTGCAGTTAAACACCTATGGCTGGCCTGTGTCAGTTGGATCAAGCAGTGGGGCTGTAAAATTGGGGTGTAGGCATTTGGTCTTGGTCTGGAGCCCAATTTCTGGGACCTCAAAAGAACAAGGAATGGATCTTCCTGCTGTAGGATTTTTTTGGCTTTCTGTACTGCTTTCTCAGCCAGCCCCAGCTTGTGGGTAATGTGGGCTGCTAATAATATGATCAAAATCATATTTTGTTCAAAATGACTTAAATTCTGGTGCAGTAAATTGTGGTCCATTGTCTGTCACTAGTTCTGGAATACCCAAAGGAGCAAAAGAACACTCCAGTTTTTTGATAACACTGCAACACGTTATGTCTTTCAAATATATTATTTCTATATACACCTCTACCCCAATATAACGCGGTCCTTGGGAGACAAAAAATCTCACTGCGTTATAGGTGAGACTGCGTTATATCAAACTTGCTTTGGCCCCCTCTGTTCCTTGTTCCCTGACCGCCCCCTCCAGAGACCCATCCCGTCCCTAATCACCCCCAGGATCCCTACCCAACACCCCTGCTCCCTGTCCCCTGACTGCTCCGACCCCTATCCATACAGCCCGACCCTATCCGCTTCCCGCCACTGGTGAGTGTGGGGAGGTTGGGGAAAGGACGCCCCCTGGGCTGGGGCCGCGTCACTCCACTTCCCACCACAGGTGAGTACGTGCGGCGTCCTTTCCCCAACCTCCCCGCACTCACCGGCAGCGGCAGAAGCGGAGGAGCCCGGTCCCAGCCCGCTCCACTCCGCCAGCTCCCAGCCGTGGTGCTCCACTTCCCTCTGCCAGTGAGTGCAGGGGGTGTCCTTTCCCCAAGCCCTCTCCCCTGAGCGACATGGCTGGGGCTGGGGTGAGGGAAGTGGAGTGGGCTGCTCCCGGCCCCCCGCTAATCCCCCGGGCTACTCTGAGGCCGGGCTGCTTCTCTTCTGCCAGTTAGTGGAGGGGGATCCCTTCCCCCAAGCCCCCTCCCCTGAGCAACACAGCTGGGGCCGGGGCGAGGGAAGCGGAGCGGGCTGCTCCCGGCTCCCTGCTAATCCCCCGGGCCACTCTGGGACTGCGGGGCTCCAAAAGTGCCCCACCACCACTCCTGCCTCCCAGACCCTGGGGGGGGGGGAGCCCCTGACTGCCCCCGAGACCCTCTGCCCCTTATCCAACCCCTCGGCCCCGGCCTGGCACCCTTAACACGCTGCTCAGAGCAGCGTGTCGGAGCTTTACCGCGTTGTATACGAACCTGCGTTATATCGGGTCACATTATATCGGGGTAGAGGTGTACCTGGAAACATAGTCCACTATGACCAGGTAATTATGTCCTCTGAAATTGCATGAGTCTGCAGCTTGTCTCTCCCAAGCTCTGTCTGGTAGAGGCATTTCTACACTTTAAGGTTCAACATTGTCTCTTGAGGTTATTTATACTAGATCACCTTTCAAAAGTCCAATATTCTCAAATCCTCTCTCAAGTTTTCCACTTTCTCACCAGGCCCATCATGGCTGCCACTCTGAGGCTGAGCAGGTTTCGGTCTTTGATCATATGCATGCTGAATGTATAGTTTTTGTAAGTTGTTTCTGTGGTGAACTGGTTCATGCAGTTCAGAATACCTGCAAGTCAAATCAAGGCTGTGTCAAGTGATTTCAGCTCTCTGAGGGGTTAAAGGTGATTTTACATCTACAATGACAGTCATATCTGCTCCTAAGTCAATTCTAAAGTCAGTAGTCTTTCCATGAATATTCAGTTTCACTCTCCAGGTAGGCTCTGTGTCATCACATGTGATAGCTCCCAGAACAATGGCTCTTGATTGTCTGTAATATGAGTCAACTCCTGACTGTGTTGGTATGACAAACAGCTGCAAAATGTCCATATTTTGTGTATTTATTACACCTTGTGCCTTTGGCTGGACATACATCATTTCTTGGGCTATGAATTTTTCCACATCTTGTACAGTTAGGCTGAAAGGCTTTGGTGTTTGGAATTTGTGCCTCTTAGTCTGGGAGTTCTCTCATTGAGAGAGTGCCTCAGGGGTTTTCTGATAATGACTTTTAGCTCATGCTGTTTACAGCTTCTAAGCTAATTTCTTGTTTTTCAGGTTTTTCAAGTTGCTTCTGCCTTTGGTTATGCTGTTTGACCAGACCAAACTGTTTTGCTATCTGTGTAGCTGTGTGGGTTAAGTCTGTCTTCATCTGTAGCTGCTGTGAAAGATTCTTGTCTGTTAACCAACCCAGTGACTAGCCTGTCTCTGATATTTTTGCGTTGCAGTCCCAAAATCACAGTTTACAGCCAGTGCGTGCAGAGATCTTATAAAAGATTCAACATTTTTCTTGGTTCCTGAATTCTCTGGTGAAAACTTTCTCTTTTATAAACAACATTTCACTGAAGTATAAAGTATGCATCGAACATACTCAGAACCATTTCATAGTCATCCTTATGACTGTCTTCAGTAAAGTCAAAGAATTTAAAGATATGTTCTGCTTGTTTCCCCATAGCATAAATTCAAGAGCATATCTGGATGTCTCTAGTTTCCCTGTCAAGTTTGGTTGCAATGTGAAATCTTGCAAAATGCTGTTTCCAATCCGTCCATTCTGAAGGTTTGTCAAAACTGAAGTTTTCTGGGGCATTTAAGAGTGGCATGTTGATGAGATCCAGCAATCTTTGTTGCTTTTTTACTTCTCTCTGCAACCTTTGTTGCTTTGTTCCTTCTGTTTCTGTTCACCTTTGGCACTAGTTTACTTCCACCACCATATCCTGTATACTCTTGTACACAGTAGGTTGCAGGGCTACTACTTCTACCAGGTTAGGCTTCGGAATCAGATGCTGACTGACTACTCCTTCTCAAGCTTGTATGTCAAGCTTTGGATGTTTTGTTAAACTTAAAACTTAAGCCAGTAAAAGACCCAACAAATGGGATATCTCCAAATACTTTAATAAAAGTAATGGGGAGGTTCCATTTTTCATTTCTTACAATATGGTCACTGATCAGCTGGGCAATTGACTTTTTATATAGATGTATATTTTTTGCTGAGCAAAAAAGTGAATTTAATAGTATTTTACATCTTTCCAGATATTCTAGTCTTATCAAAGACATGCAGCTTATACAATATGTGTTATTGTTCTGTTGTGAGCTTTAAAACTGAGAGTTCACAGTTGTTCATCTATTGAGCTTTCCAAAAACATTATTATAGGTTAATCTGATTTTAGCTCCCTGAGTAATTTTGAACTGTTTTCATGTGGAAGATTCTGTTTCTTCATGTTGCAGACATGACTCTTTGACTATACAGTAATGTGCACTATGATTGAGATGTCTATTACTTTAAAAACAGAAGTCACAGAACAGTATATTCACAACCCACTATAATATAGCACATCTTGACATACTTTTGTTTGGCAAAATATAATCACATTTTAGAATATGATGCAAAACCCAGCTTCTTACACAGATCTTTTTTCCCCAATAACAATGCTGGAGAGCAGTCCAGCAGCAGTCTTCTGGGACTTTCAATTTTTCAGGTGATATAAAATAAAGAAGGGGAGAAGTGTTGCAGTCCCTTTTTTGACCTAGTAGGGATAAATCCTGATTTCTGTGAAGGGCATGCTATAGCAATAGGAGCAGACTGGTTTTCTAAATGTAGTTATTTTGGTGCTATTCTGTGTGAGACACTCTTGTATTCTGGAACAAAAGTGGCTAAAGTAGATTTGTTACTGGCAGCCGCTTCCTTCCCCATCACGGGATATTTTTTATCTAGTTATTTTCATACATCTTGTATTTCCTCTCCCAGGTGGTAGTATATAAATCTCCGGTGTCGATAAAATAAACCTGGTGATGAAGAGAAGATGCCAATCTATGCTTCCTGTAACAATGTCTCATTACTCTAATTCCTGTAATTAAATCATTGCTTTTTTATATAATTAGATATCTTACTCTCTCATCTCCTGTGAGATAATTACTGAGAAGAACAATTCTATCCTGATATATTGAGACCAGGAAGCATTCGGCTTTTAACCTGCCAGTGATGTTGACCCACATGGTGTGAAAGAGGGGCACTTAGTTGCACCTGCTATATACTTAAAATTGCTAACAGCACGTGTTCTAAAACACAGTCATAGCTTTCCAAAACAGTCGTTGCCTGTTGGGATTTCTACCTGTTGGGATTTCTATTGTTGTTCTGTTTGTTTGTTTGTTTGTTTTTGTGGAAAGAAATTTTTCCGTTTGGCTATTTTTGAGGCTGGCAAGAATATGGGGGGGAAACAGATTCTTTTAACCAACAGTCCAGTGAAAACAGCTCAAGGTTGACACTTACCATGGAAACAGTATTAACTGAGAACTAGTGCTTTGGCTTGGTTTAAAAATTTATTATTTTAACTGTCCATTGGGCACAAAGAGAAGAAAATGTCCTTAAGTCTAGAGGTATACACTTGAAATGTGCACACTGTGTATGTATGAGTAGCTGGTGCACACATTTTTGTGTGCAGAGAAGTTATCATGGGACAGGCGTGAATGTTCACTCACATGTGCAGACGCACACACACCTATTGCTAATATCTGCAATTGAGGCACAGATGAAAGAGGAGGCATCAAGGACTTAAAAACACCCAAACGATTTCCCAGTGAGGGTATAAATCAAAACTGTTCCAGACCTGTTTTTAATTTAATAATTGGACTACAAATAATAAAGAACAAATTTGTAGTGAGATAGATGCTACTTGACCACGGATGCATTATGCTGTTCTGGAAAACTTATGATTAAATAGGAAATACTGTGATTAAATAATGTTGCAGTTATGACACTAATCAACTAAATCAAAGACATTTAAAATAAACGGGGATTACTCTCTCATTATCTCACAGATTTTTCAAACAACAAATCCCCATATTGGACAAGGACAGGATATTGACTATAATATTGTCTTTCTTAGTTTTTGTTCGGAATTTAAAGTAGAAATAGGCTCAAGTCAGAAAATTCCGATCCAGATTTTAAATACTGCAGATTTCAGGGGTATTCAGATTTTGGATATTTCCTCAATATGGAGAGAAGATCCTAAATAGTATTGATTTATCTCAGTGGGAAACACTAATTTTTATGTATTTTATTAGTTAATTTCTGAGTCTGTTTCTGAGTCTGTTTCTCTGGAACCATATAATATTGGGGTTTCTTCTTGGGGTTTAATCCAGAAGAAAGTTGATACAATATCAGAATGTAAGGTCCTTATAGTAATATTAACTTGTCCAGATGGCTTATATAGAGTACATGTGTATATATGGATAATCTGTGGTAAAAATTTAGTATCCTAACTTGTAATCAAAAGTATTATACATGTGCAATGCAGGCAATCTTGAGTTTCCATAAGGACCTTAACTTATCCATTCCATGACATGTTTGTGTTCAAATGTTCAATCGCGTCCCATGAGTGTCCCTTTCTTGGCATGCTGATGGAATGATCCATGCTTGTTTATACAGCACATTCTGTTGTCTGGGCTTGTGATCTGTCTGTCACACTCCCTTTCCTATCCGTAGGAATCTATAACTCCTGTTCTTTATTTTCATTGTAATATGTCAGTGTTACAGAACATGCTGAATTCTAGGTAATATTAATCGGAACTGGGCATGCTCTCTGTGCATGGTATAAAAATTCAGTCCTTCCACTCTAGTGCTAGCCTACCCTTATCAGCATATTTGCTTTAGTTGTCATATCATGTTACCTTGGATTTATATAATACTACATGATTTAAGATAAGAGGATAACCTAATACATAATGTGATATGATACAACTAGAATTTTTCTTTGTGTGCTTGTTATTCAAGCAATGCACATAATCAATATTTTAGTGTGGTAGGGACACTGATTACTTACTACTTAAATTACCTTAGGAAGCTCAGGATTTTGTTATTATACAGCTTGACTGTATTCAACATTTGGATTTTACATTCATGGAATTAGACATTTGGTTGCACAGTCTGTCTGTAGTACTCTATGGCAGTGAAAATCAGATAATGCGTAATCATACAAATATACTTTTAGAGTCAATGAAGTCATTTTTTACTCGAGGGCTATTAATTCATTTGTGGTATTTTGAATGTATTTCTAAAAACGTGTTAATCAGAAAACAGGCAGTTGCTGATGGGTTTACTGTTACTTATGCTTTCAAGGCCAGATTTTCATTCTCGTTATTTTTGGGGTGGGGGAGCCTCAGTTTTTGCAAGCCCAGGATAAAATGTCAAAAAGCGTTTAGGTGACTTTTGGTAATACTTAGTCTTGTAAGTCACATAAGTGCTTTTGACAATTTTACCCACAGAGTTTTGTGCCTGAAGAGATGGAGGCCAGTGTTTGAAAATATGTGACTTCATTAATATATGGGGGGGAGGAACGGACGGAAATGGTTCCTCGTAGTATTTGGAAGAAATACATTTTATTTTTGAATGATAAACTGTGCTTCATGTTCCAAAAGAGAAGTAAAAAGATAGATACAAATCCAGCATGGAGGTAATCAGTTATTTCTTCCCTCTATACTTTTTAACAAAAAGACATCAAAGAATAAACATCCTTGTCCAGATTAAAAATAATTGACACCAGAAAAAAATAGTAATGAATGCATACATATAATGAAAATAATTAGTAAAATTATTGTCAAATTTGACAATCATTTTTAGGAATATAAAAACCATGATGGGCAGTCACATTTTTAAGGCTCCGTGACTGTCTGCTACAACTTTAACCTGCTGGTTTCCATCCAATGTAATCTGTTTATAATTGTTCAGCTCAGACTGAAGAGGATTTTACTAAAAACACTCTTTAAACATTTGAATAGGGACTCAAGAAGTGGCTATGTATGTGAGAATGGAAGCAGGCACTAAAACCAAGAATTTTCTGTACCAGTGAGGATTAGGCAGAACTAAGGAGGGTGGAATGGAGAATGAATCACATTGAACGCATTTTGGCAAATGATTCAAGGGTCAATCACACATGCTCTTTCTAAAATAATGGCCAAAAGCCTATATATATAGTTGCTGTTGGATAACTCTGCAGCTACAACAGTTTGTCGTGTCTTCAAATTCATTGGTTTCAGAGTAGCAGCCATGTTAGTCTGTATCCGTAAAAAGAAAAGGAGTACTTGTGGCACCTTAGAGACTAACAAATTTATTAGAGCATAAGCTTTCGTGAGCTACAGCTCACTTCATCGGATGCATACAGTGGAAAATATAGTGGGGAGATTTTATATACACAGAGAACATGAAACTATGGGTGTTACCATACAGACTGTAACAAGAGTGATCAGGAAAGGTGAGCTATTACCAGCAGGAGAGGGGGGGAGAGAGGGGAAAACCTGTATTTCACTGTATTTTCCACTCCGATGAAGTGAGCTGTAGCTCACGAAAGCTTATGCTCAAATAAATTGGTTAGTCTCTAAGGTGCCACAAGTACTCCTTTTCTTTTTGTGAATACAGACTAACACGGCTGATACTCTGAAACCAGCTAATTTGCTTATGTTTCTTATTTAATTTTCTTAATTAGCTTTAGGTAGAACTCTGCCACAGCTGGAAATGTCACGTTCTTTGTTAATCCATGGCCACGTAATCATGAGTAAGATTCATTTCATGAATTCTTAAGCAAAGGAGCTATCATCTTGTTTTATGTGCTGTCATTTGTCACTATGCTTCAGTGTTAATGTCGTTAAGTTATGTTATCCTTTGCCTTATTTCTGTGTAATTGCAGAGAACATTTATTATAACTTCAGAGTTGACTTGTTGTTTCCTAGTTAAATGATTAACCTTATATGATTTATAAATATGTAATAATTCACCAACATTCTAAATATTTATTTTAAAAAGGGGAATAATGCTTCATTCCTTCTAGAATTTGAAGCACATGCTCTTTTAAAACACACAAGGTATTTCCTATCTTTCTGTGATTTCTTCTTTTAAAAAGAAGTACATAGCCTCCCTGGGTAGTGTATAGACCTCAGCTGCATTCTTTCCCTTTGACGTGATAGAGTAGCCAACTTTTTGTATGTTAGAATGTTGATTCTTTTGGAATATTTTGGATTTTTAGGGTTTTCGGACTGAGGCCTGGTCTACGCACAGTTTTTGTACTGGCATCATTATGTCAGTTGCGGCCATGGGTTCTGGTTTTTTATTTTTGCTTTTCTTACTGATGGTATATGATGCAACCCCTATTATGGATGCAGTTATACCAGTATAAAGATGCCTTATACCAGCATAGTTTATTCTCCATGCCCTCAGGGAATAAGCTCTCCTGATATAAGTGCCTTCATAGAGGTATAATTGTTTCCATTCTAGGAGGGTTGTACTGCTTTAACTATACTGGAATAGTAAAGCAATACAACTTTTGTATGTAGACCTGGCCTAAAAGAAGAATACTTCCACTGTTCTTGCTTGCAAAGCAGAGACTGAAGATGCAAAGCACACCCAAATATAACAGTACTTAAACCCTTTGGAGTAAACTGAAAGGATTTGGGCAATTACATGTGTTGAGTTTTTATGGGGTATACAGAATATTCTACAGTTCATTTATTAGTACCTTATGAAATATTACCATGTGAACAAAGTACATTTTGTAGTGCTCTATCCCTGACTTTTTATTATGTGTCTTTCATCATTAATTCATCATGCTTGTCCTAATTAATAATGTGGATTAGTTTATTCTGTAAAGTAAAATGTACTGAGTGTTGCCTCCAATTTACACATCTGCTGTTTGGCTGTCTAGACCAGAGTTCCTCTGGCATTTCATTCTGTCCTTGACTTGTTGCTGATAATGTTTTTCCCTGGAACTTAACAGCAAGAGGTGTTCAATTATGTACACTGTAAAAGGGGAGAATGTGTTTCAATAAAGCATTTCCATTGTGTCTTCATATGAGAATTCACAATCTGGTTCTGCTTCTAAATTAAAAAATGCTAAAATGCAACTGTTATGGTTTTAAAATAGTCCTCTACTTTTTTCTCTCACTTTTATGAAAAATTTTGGCTATAATTTTGAGGATGAGATTCTGGGCTTTTTCTTTTTCTTTTTTTTAATTCCCTTGAAGAGATTCAGAGATAGCATAATTACATATTAATCTGATTAGGCAATTCATAGATTTATTTAGGTTTAGTAATGATATATTATGCATGTCAGCAGCTATGCTTAAATATTAACATCACGTCCAGTAAAAACATTTGACTTTTATGGTATTCTCTCTTCTCTTTCATCAAAGAGAAAATACCACCTTGGCAAATGATCTTACTGGATCTCACAAGTCATGCACTGGCCATAATAAATATGTTGGTTGTGTTAGTAATAGGTGGAAAAAGAAGAACACTGTGCTTAACTGTGGGGGAGGAGGGCGTAGAAGACACGTTGTTTCTACTGTTACTGTTGGTAATTTTTCCTGAAAAACAGTTATTTCTTGTGAGAGTACATGCTCTGTAATACTCCCAAAGTTAGTGAAACTTACTGTATTGGCCACTGGTGCTCATTTGTGGGATGAGTACCATCAACTGTGGTCCTTGAAATACTTGCTGGTGGTCCTTGCTCTCAGCTGCTAACGCACATATTAAAAGAAGTTAAAAGTATTACTTTTTTCATGTCAGCAATTGCTGTAGTAGCCACAGGGTTGTCATTATGATTGCAAATGATCGTGAAGGTGGTTCATGCACTCATGAATGAGAGGGGAGGAGTCCATGAGGGAGACGCTCTCTACCAGAACAGTGTGAGAACCCGTGGGGTGATTTCCTGTGGGATTGCTATTTGAACTTGGAAGCTGCTATAACTTTTTTCCTCCAAGATTTCAAAATATACTTTCTAAATATGCCATTGCCCCCTCCTTCTGCTTTCTATCCTTTTGTTTGACGGTAGTTTGCATAAACTCTATTTGTGCACCTAGTTTAATGATGCCACCAAATTGTAGGGAAGAGTACGCTGACATCAAGTCATTTTAAATGAGGGGTCATGTTACTCCTTTTTCTCTAGTAAAGGGAAGATCAGAAAAGATCAAAATTAGGATAGTGAGGTGGAATAGCTAAAAGTACAAGACATTAACAGTGTTGTCAACTCTTGCGAGTCTCGTGGTAATTGATGTTTTTCTGCAAGCCCAAGCTCCGTGAGTCAAGTGATTGTGTGACAATATCAATTTTTGATTAAAAAAAGTTTCATGGTTGTGGAGAAAACCATGAAAATGTTCACCAAGTATATAGTAGGGGCTGAAAACCAAAGCACCCAACATTTACTGTATTTTTTTTTTAAAAATCATGATTTTTCAGTCAATCTCATAATTTTATGGGGTTCAACTCATGATTTTCGAATGCTTGGGACTGGCAATACTACGTGCACTTAAAATCACAGATCACAATAAAAAACAGTTGCTCAGTCTAGAGTCTGTTGTCCAGGTCACAAAAAACAGTGCCAGGTTTGACATGATTCTGCATGATTTACAGTCTGCACAAAGAGGCCCAAAATTTGGAAAAGCGGAGATGTCAGAAGTGAAGTGCCTTAATATTAACACGTATACATTTATGCAACACTTGTCCATACTATTTCCAGGTGTAGTCATTGGCACCAGTTCCTCAGTTTTATGAGTACTGACAGTCATCTACAGTTATTAAAATGTGGAGGTAACTACAAGGCTGACTTCTTCAGCTTTCGACAAACAACAGGGTGTGTGAGGTTATATCTTTTATTGGACAAGTTTTTGAGCATACACAGAGCTCTTCTTCAGGTCCAGGAAAGGAACTCTGAGTGTCACAGTAAAAGGCAAGATGGAACAGATTGTGTAGCGTAAGTAGTTAGCACATATTGTAAGGGACCATTCAAGGTAGAGTCACAGGACAAAAAGAGGGGGTTAAACATTGGATTGATAGTTTAATTCAACAATCTGTAAATCACTAACCCCCTCTTTTTGTCCTATGCCCGCAGAGGTGTTAGTGGGCCACTCTACCTTCAGTGGTTACAATATATGCTGACAACTTATGCTAAATAATCTATTCCACCTTGCATTTTGCAGTTGATGCTGGGAGTACCTTTCCAGGACCTGAAGAAGAGCACAGAGTAAGCTTGAAAACTTGTCTCTCTCACCAACAGAAGGTCCAATAAAAGATATTACTTCACACACCTTTTCTCTCTAATATCCTGGGACTGACACTGCTACAGCTACACTGCATTTTTCAGCTTTGTTTTTTGTCTCGCGTCTTCTTGTATCTTTTCCAAAGCAGCTGTTCTTTCATTGCTTTATCTCTGACTGTAACGTAGGAATTAGCGATATTGACTACAGGGGTCAAGCTACCTTATTGTTTTACCACTATTAAGCCATACAGGTGAATTATAATTATTTCTATATGTCGCTGTAAGAGTGTGCAGACCTATAAGAATATAGACTGTCACTGCTTTGAGGGGCTTTCTTTAAAGATGTGTAATATTCAGATACTTCAGTGAGAAATAAAACAATCCTGAATTTTACTTAAACTTGGGCCTTGCCATAAAACTGGGGCCCAATGTGTCATCTATATGTTTTTGCTTACCTTCTTTACCACACATAGAATTCACAGACTGGGAAATAAATCTTCTGTTATCTCAAACACTTATCTCTGTTTGACAAGGAAGACAACACAGCTGGATAAATAAGGATCAAATGTACTGACTTCTCTTGTTTCCTAAATCAGTTTGGTGCAATAGAAAATGCAGAGCTCTGTTAAATGTTTTTTCATACTATTTGTTTTTCACTGGGCATAGAGAATTCTCTTGTGATGAACTTGTGTGAAGACTTCAGAAGCGTATCTGTCATGTCACAAACAAAAAAGTGAATATGTGACAGAATGGGATCACTGACCTATTTACCAAAAAGCCAAATATATTTTAATATAATTCTTGTGGTATAAATTCACTTGTTTTTCAAACTTTGCCATGTTGGCTATTTGGAGATAGCATTTGTTCGTTGAAATTTATATATTGGAAAGACCTAATGTCAACTGTGTGTGCACACGTGCATGCACGCATGCACACGCAAACACAATAAACTTTTATTTTTGTATTTTAAGTAATTTTAATATAAAACATTCATATTGTCTTGTCAAACTGCATGCAATACACAATGTGTAAGTGTTTCTCTCATGGTTTTGGTTAGAAGTAAAATATTTTTAATATAACAATATAATGTAAAGAGCCCATGTGACTTAGGAGCCTAAACTCATTTTCAAAATGACTTAGGCATTTTTGAAAATTTTACCCATTGTCTTTACCAGTAGTACAACTGTTAGCGTATTTGGGCATAATTAATTAAACTATAATAATATGCAGGGTTTTTGTGTGTGTTTCATGGAGTGCATAGTGTTCTAACAATTCATAAAAGGAAAAATCAAACACAATCTCAACCATCATAGGGAAGACTTGTAAGTGGAAAGTAATAGCAGCCTTGTGAAACTGATCACATTCAGAAATGGAATAAGTACAGGGCATTTGAAAATTACGTAAGGACCCAATCAGGCAAACAAATACAGTACAAGAATATTTGCTTCTGCGCAGAGTAATTTGGTGCTGGGCAGCAGTAACTATGCTTGAAGTGAAACTGTCGGATTTGGGCTGGTAGGTTTTGGCTTCTACTTTGCTGAAGCATGATAGTAGTAAGAGAACAGAACATTCCCATTAGGTTGTGGTGGCTGAAGCACTTCTTTTGGTCAGGAGTTCAATTCTTCTTTGAATCACCCTTCTGAAGTCACAACAAGGAGTTTAAACATAATAGTAGAGTGCACCTGTCTTTAAATGACTGCTCAGTATCTGAGCAATAAGTTTCAGTCAAAAAGTTCTCACTAACTTCTCATTAAGATATTTTGTGTTAAAATGACTACTGGAGAGGGTATGCAGCTCTGACAGAGCTACCATCCCCCTCTGTCAGGTTAAAATAGGTGTCTGGTGGGTGCCTACATGGAAGTTGAAGATCCCGTATCCTTTTATGAACAAATAGCCATGGCAAGTTTGATTCATGCAGCTAATTATTATACTACCTCTGAATTATGCCTAAAATTGGGGTTTATAATTTGGATTACTGTGAGGTGATATGAGGAGGTGGGAGGATAGGAAGAGGAAGCAGACCCTAATATATAGTAGCTAGATAGAATATGCCAATAAGAAAACAATGGCACAAACAAGTGAATATAGAACGAATAGTCACATGTAGCTGATATCCTCTTGAACTATTAATATGCGTAAAGAAAGAACAAATGATTAAAGTATTATTTTGTGATATCTGTTACATGCTTACTTATCTGTTTCAAGATCTTCTTGCTGGCAACTTGGTAATCTTTACCAATGTCTGAGCTTTTCTTTCCATTTTATTTTACAGAAGAAACGGAAACAGAGTACCCAAGATGAAGATGCAATCAGTATCTGCAGCCTTGATGCAAGAGTGAGTAATTTCTTTAGCGGGTTTTTTCTTTTTTTTTGTCTTGAACTAAAATGCGGATATCCTGTTGTTTCCTGAAACAAAGGTACATTGGCCATTTCAGCTGCAGTCTGTTCATTCATGGCCTGAAATAACTGTAGTTTTGCATACTACTTAAATTTAACATATATCATTGCCAACTAGACTGAAAATGTCCTGATCCTATAGTGTAATAATTGGAGGATAATAATGTCAGTAGAATAGACTGTTGTTAGAAAGTAATGGATCCCCGGTCGCTAGATAAATATCAAGACAAAAATTCAGTGTGAAGCCAAGATGCTAAACCAGATGTGAATTTATTCTGTTCCATCATTGTATTACATTGATTTTATTTCAATTATATCAAATGATGTATTATGTTAATACTTTCAAAGTGTATAACCTTGGTATTAGTTCAATAGTGAGAGCTAAGTGCATCGTTAGTGAAGACCTGTATTGTGATTGTTCTGTGGAATATTTCTGACATCCAGAAGCCAGCTTTTACATAAAGGATGCAGTTTTTAAATGTGTACAGCTTTTTTGTTCAAATAAGCTGATTCTAATTGGCTGATTCTCCTCTGTTCTTCCTGTCTCCTCCTTAGGGCTACCCCCAAAAACCCCAACCCCAAAACTGTTTCTGTAAATAAATTTGAGATATCCAGTAGCCTTATTTGGTAACACTGATTTCATTTTTATATAAATGATGATTTTACTGCACTGATCGGTGTCTGCTTACTTTAAAACACTATTCAGCTTCAGGAGCTGAAAGATTCCCATTGACTTCAATGGCTGTTGGATCAGGATTTTAGTGAGGACAAGTACACAATAAATTGAAATGCCTATTATTTTTCATGCAAAGGTTATAATTCTGACATGAGGAGATTCTTACACTTTAAGAGACATTGTCAGATTAAAAATCACACTTCTCTCTGAAAATAACATTTAATATTTCTGCAACTGAATTAGCGGGAGATTTTTTCCTTTCTCAGTGTGTTTGTTTTGTGTTTTAATCATTTTCACTGTTTTCTCCTGTACTCATTTAGTCAGTTTCTCCTTTTGCTGCAGATATTTCACACTGTATGGTGAGGAGAAAGTAATTTTAAAAAATAGAAAATTTGGATTGTACCACCACATAACATGACAGGATTTTTCAGGACCAGGTGTGGTACCTGAAACAACTTTGCATTCATTTTTCTAAATTATGGATTAGCTTTCAAGTTGGTGGTGCCTCTTTACTGTTAATATTCAGTGGCACGTGAGGGCTATACAACTTTTTATCAGATTTCTCACTGTCAGAAATGTGTTTTTGTTCCTTACGAGTATCTGACTAAGAGGCACTCTCATAGACTCACACCCCAGATATATATAAATTCTGTTTATTCAGTAGTTCTCACGTTAGCCAGAACTACAGCTAACGAGAGGGTTTTTTTCATTGTGCCTTTCTGTTGTTTTCAGGCACAGAATGGGCCTAACTGAAAATACATTTATCTGAATCATATTTATATTTCTCCTGCAATATCAGGGTACAAGAAAATAATTCAAATTATTATTCTAAAATAGGTTATTCCATTATATAAATGCAGCACCCAAAATAATCTATGTCAGATGAATCAAATTTCATGAGTGCTTCATTCTCCCCATGATGTGCCAGCCAATTTGCTTAGAAGGTTATTACACGACCTCACTTTAGCCACAGGTTTCAGAGTAGCAGCCGAGTTAGCTGTAGCTCATGAAAGCTTATGCTCAAATAAATTTGTTAGTCTCTAAGGTGCCCCAAGTACTCCTTTTCTTTTTACTTTATCCACAGTTTTCCTCAGGTAGCTAAGATATGTGAGAAATATTACATCTAGGGTTACTCTGAGGTAGACTGGTTGGGGATCTGTATTTCAAGCGATGTCCATTAAGAAAGATATTCAGTTCTTGGGCTGCTGTGGCATTGTAAAGATGTAACACACTTGAAACTATCTTGGTTACACATGGTTATAAATATCACCGTCTACAAGTATTTGGCCATCTTAATCAAGTCAGCGTTGTGGGTGTCTTCAGTGGTACCAAAATCATTTAGATACTGTCCCAAATTCTCAAAGTGATCTTGTTTCCAGAGATTTTTCACTGACACTTGTAAAGTAGCAGGTATATTTATACAAACATGTGTCACCAGATGGCTCTGCGTCAGCTTTGCGTCAGGGAAAGTTACTGGATATGAGTTATTTTACTTATACTCAAGAGTAACTTGCACTACTGAAATGGACATTTAGTTAAGTGCTTTTTCAGACAGTAGAAATTGAATTAATTATGTATTATGCTAAAAATGCCCATTTTAGAGCTCCAGCATCTGAACACAGTAGATCAGAAGCACATTTAGGAGTTATTGGCTTATAAATAGACCTCACTTAAGTCACCTTTAGAAGATAAGCATGTGTGGCTCTTTTGGGATAAATTGTCCCTAGAGGTTTTCATCTGGTGCTGATTTTGGATCTACACATAAGGAGCATCTTCAAAAAGAAAAATCTTCAGACTTGCTAACTGTTATGTATAATTGTCATTTATGTTTGAAAGAACAATTATGTTTAAAAGTGAACATACTGATAATTATCACCTTTTTAATGTAATTTAGGATTTTTACAGAATTTTGTTAGAAGAACGCGATGGGTCAAATTCAACAAGGATGTATAACTTAGAACTCCTTTCCCTAACTTAGACTTTCTTAGAGTGGCTACAATTTGTTCCAAGGCTGTCTGAGTACAGGAGAGTTTAAGTGTACCTTGCACCCAAAGTTCTGTAAGACAGTGTAATTTAAAATACGCCCCCCCATCCTCCTTATACTCCCTTAGACATAAACAGTGTAGGTGTAAGTATTTCTAACGGTGTCTAAATTACTGTAGAGTTTGTTGAACATTTTCCAGCCAACAGGTTTCCATTGGAAAATGCTGATTCATTTCATAGACGTATCAATTTCATCAACATTTTCTATGACAAATTATTGAAGTGCTTTTTTGGTATAGTAATAATATATTCAAAATGAAGCACTCTGACCTTGTCAAAACAAAGCACTTTGATAAGGTCATTTTGATACTTCTGAAATAAAATTTTTCAGAAGTTTCATTTTTGTGGGAAATTTCAAAATTTTGACTTTTTGATCTGATTCAGGATGAAACGAAATTTCAAAATGGAAATTCCAAGTTTTCAACCACTTTAGGTTACCGTAAAATGGCCCTTGGCCTGGTCTACACACATTTTGTAATGGTGAATTCCAGATGTGGGGAGTGACTTTTACTGAAATAAATTTGTTCAATTTGCAGTGGAGTTGTAGTTATACCACTATAAAAGTGCTTAGGACACTCTAGTTTATTCTCTTTGCTGTATGGGAATAAACTATACCAATATATAAGCACTTTTATATCATTATAGCTGTGTGCTCGCTAGAGGGGTTTAAATGTAGTTAAAGTAGTACAATTTCTGTGTTTGGGCAAGGCCTTAGTGCTCGGTGATCTAATGTACACAACACATCACCTCTGAATTTGCCAAAGGAGTTTAAATCTAGAGAGAGACTAGAGGAGCAGCTATCCAGCTGTGGTCCATGGATCATTGGTCATTTGCAGAATGCTGGCTGCTCAGATGGCACTAGCTCTTTTTCATTTCTAGTTGCCAAATCCTATTCAAAAATACCTTCACATATTTTCCTAATATTTCTTTCCCATGGAAACAATTGCTATCATTGCCACAGGCATAGTATATAAATGTGAATTGGAGGGAAGGTGGTCCATGTAACTGTAAATGGTTAGGTAGTTGGTCTGTGAGACAACCTCTGCTAAATTGTGGTCCTTGCTGTAAAAGTAATTGTGAATTCTTGCTGTAGAGTCTGTTAGTGTAATATATACATTGAAGGGACCTAAAGAAAGTCTGAGTTACAATGTAGATTCCTTCTAGACTGTTTCAGATTTGTTTAGACTCACCTCTGGTTTTTGGTCCAGTATTCTAGATGTCACTTAGATCAAGACTGAAGAAAATTTGAAGAATTATATGTGAAAATCCCTTTGAAGGGCCTGATCCACATCTGACTGTTGCTCTTTTTCCTCATGTTCATGAGCATTAAACAATTTATTTAATTCATCCAAATACAAAAAAGCAGGAAAGCATCCCCAACCCTAGCTCTTTCATATAACTTTTGTCTCCATAATTCATAATCTTTGGCCTGATCCGGCAAGGTGCGAAGTGCCTCCTGTGAATATTCTTAATTCCAACTCAAGCCAATGGACTTTGTCGGCACTAGGAAATTGCTTACACCTTTAAGGCTGCAGCTGCACCAGTGCTACCCCTGTTTCATCTAACCCTACTCAGAGCATGGTGCTCACCAGCTCATAGGATTGGAGCATATAATTATAGTGTATAATGGTCATTTAAGGATACTCCTATGTTGAAGGCCTCACTGGATGTTTACGATGCAATAGAATTTTCACTTAGTTTTGTTACCATGTCATGTATTTCATAATAAACTCTGGTCAAGTACAGTTTCTTATTCTCAGACTACAAAAGATGGTTACCTGCTGTGTTGAACATGACATAACCATGCAGTTTTTGGTCTTACTGGCAAATGAAAATGCTTTTCAGTGTTATCAGCAGGATGCAGGCTTTCCACATCTGTAGACTTGAAAATTATTTGTAGAGATGCCTTTTTTCAACCCCTTAATGGGATACCTTGTTGGATAAGTTTTCAGGAGTGCATAGGTTTGTAAATGGCTTTCTCAAAGTGTTAAATGAGACATTCTGAAAGTTTCTAAGATTTTTGTTAGCGTTGCGTTAAAGCTTTCTTTACAGTATAATGAAATTGCTTTCTCATTAAGTATTGTAGACTCTCTAAATGTCACTGAATAAGTCGCTGTGAAAAATGTGAACACTTCTTTTTTTAATCCTTTCATGAGTACAAAACAGTTTTCCCAGTGGGGGAGAATTTTAGCTGGTTCTAACACTTTATTTCAAAAGGCACTGGTGTTAGAGATGGGCTAATTAAGGGTAGCTGGGGAATGAACCATTTGCACTTAGCTGTACATACCAAGGTAAAGTTTTGAAAAGAGAGGGCATTTTTCCCCCTTGGATACTACCTGTGAACTAAAAGTTGATGTTTCTTTTTGCCAGTTATCTGACCAGCTTCAGGAACTTTGACTTACCATAACTTTCATCTTGACAATAGTTTTACACTAGATCTTTAACAACCTTGCATACCATTGAAGAAACAGTATTTATGTGAATGTACAGTACTTGATATAATTCCCAGAATACCTTCTACTAACAGGTGCTTTGCATGTAGAACAAAAGTAATGTTCTCTTTTTTTTTGTACAGTATGTGTTTCCAGAATGGACTTTGTAAATTAAATGTTACTGAAAAGGTGTTGTAACACTGTTAAATAAGACCACACCTCGGGTGTCTGAAGGTGTAATGCCCAATGACAGGATTGTTTTGCTTATGTGCAAAGGATGGGAATGTGGCCCAGTGCTTGGAGTTAAGAGATTAAGGCCCTGTCTACACTGGCAAGTTTCTGCGCTGTAAAGCAGCTTTCTGCGCTGTAAATCCCGAGGTGTACACACTGCCAAGCCACTTAGTTCGCAGAAACTGCGCAGTTGCAGTGCTTTAAAAAAACCACCCCAACGAGAGGCGTAGAGCTTTTTGCACCAGGGCAACAGCACTGTGGTGCCAGTGTAGACTCTGGGGTCAATTATAGTGCTGCGATTGGCCTCTGGGAGGAGTCCCACAATGCCTGTTCTCGCCTCTCTGGTCATCAGTTTGAACTCTGCTGCCCTACCCCCAGGTGAGCAACCATCATTCCACCCCGTAAATTCCTTTGGAATTTTGAAAGTCCCCTTCCTGTTTGCTCGGTGACACTTGCAGTGCTCTCACATCTTTCCAGGTAGCCATGCCTGCTCCATGCACCAGGCGATCCCCCACTTGGAGCAATGCTGAGCTGCTGGACCTAATCAGCATTTGGGGAGAGGAGGCTGTCCAGTCCCAGCTGCACTCCAGCCGTAGGAATTATGATACCTATGGATAGATTTCACTATGCGTGTCAGAAAGGGACCATGACTGGGACACACTGCAGTTCAGGGTCAAAGTGAAGGAGCTGCAGAACACTTACCACAAGGCACGGGAGGCAAACCGCTGCGCCCACGCTGCGCTTGCTGGTTCTACAAAGAGCTGGACATGATACTTGGTGGTGACCCCACCTCCACTGCAAAGACCACTGTGGATACTTCGGTAGCTTGCGTGCCAGTCAAGTGTGGACCGAGCCAGGAGGAGGAAATCTTGGATGAGGATTTGGAGTGGAAGGGGGACCCAGAGGCATGACTTGGAGGTCACAGAGGCATGCATCCAGGAGCTCTTTTCTACCCCGGAGGAGGCTAGCCAGTAACAGCAGTTGTATCTTGGCAAAGCACAAACAGAAGTGGAGACCCCTGGTAAGTGGATTTGATTTTGGGAATTGCTGAAGCAAGTTGTTGGGGGCAGGAGGGTTACAGAAAGCAGGCTTGTCTCCCACCACATGCCTAGTCTGAGCATCAGAACAGGCTGTTGATTGACTCCTTCACTTCACGGGAATCTGCCTCAGAGATCTTGAGGAAACTCTCATGGCGATACTGGGCAATCCGCTGCTGCAGGTTCTTCGGCAGAGCTCCTTTGTTTCTTGCCACAGGTGAGCTGCATGGGGCCAGGGCGGAAACCGCAGTCTTGGAGAAGACCCTCCCTTGATTTCCTGCTCACCCTCAGCAGCAAGATATCTTCCATAATGATTATATCCTGTGGAAAGTGTGGGGACAGGAATGATTATCAGGCCACCCCTACAGTGCTGGCTCTCTCCAAGAGCCATGTGCCCCATGTACAGCAGGGTCCAGGAAGAGTGATTTACCCTGCCCCTGTGGCTACTCATCATTTGGGGGGTCTTGTGGCTCATGTGTGCTTGCTTGGGGTCAGCCAGTTAGTGACAGGTGTGAGAGTACTGGCTGTATTTTAAATCACTTAATCAGTGTTCTCTGTGTTGCAAACAATACTGCTTCTGTAAAATGTTGCGTTTAAACGTCACAGAGATGACCGTGGAAGCGCAACCTCCCTCTTTTTTATCGGCAGCTGAACAGCTGTGCAGAATTAGAAAGCTTCCAATAAGAACTAAGGAGGACTTTCTGCATGATGTTATGAGGCACTCCACTGCTGAGAAACAGGAATTGAAGGAGTGGTGGGACAGTGAGAAGAGGGACCGAAAGGAGAATGCAGCATGCCAGAATGAAGCCACGAAATAGCTCTTAAATGTTATGGAGTGCCAAACAGACACGCTCCAGGTGATACTAGATCTGCAAAATGAGCAGCTTCGCACCCGCCCTCCCCTCAGCCACTGTTACAAAACTTTCTCATGCTCCCCAGACACCATCAACACACTGTTATGAACCTCCTGGTTCCAGTCTATACCTGTGGCATTCCAGTCCTCCCCCATCACAGTTCAGCACTGCAGACTCCCACCCACTGCACTCAACACCCATCCCTCTGCGGTTTGGCCCTGCTGAAGTACAGTACCCGCTGCATTGTACTGCAAAGGAGAAGGTGGGATATGATCCCTGGACATACACAAACCTTCAGTCATCCCGGGACCCCACCTACTCCTGGGGCCTTCCCTTCCCCCATCTCATCACTGCTGATGGGGGTTTTTTTGTTTGTTTGTTTGACTCCCTCCTCCGGTTGTTGTTCTTTTAAAGAAGAATTGTGTTGGTTTGAAAGTAATCTTTATTCTATTAACTGAAAGCAAACAGAGCCCTGCAAAGCAGCAGACAATTATGTTTAACCTTCATATTGTATCGTCTACACCAATCACAATCACCTCCTATCATTACAAGCACTGCACTCCCGAGCATAGCAACAAATATTCTTCTTCGAGAGATGTCCCTGTGGGTGCTCCACTTCAGGTCAAGGTGTGTCCCGGCGCCTTCGATCGGAGATTTCTACAGCAGTACCCCTATGGGCTGTGCATGCCTCTCGAGCTGTCAGTGTTCTAATAGTGTGTGCAAAGCCCGGGCTCCTCAGTTCCTTCTTTACTGTCCCCGGCTAGAGATGGAGTTCAGCAGTGCTCTTTGAGATTAGTTAGTTAGTTGGTTTCTCAGTTTAGTTAGATAGTTTTTAGTCATTAGAGTTATTATTTAGTTAAGATACGTTAACTGTTACATTTATTTCTTTAAAAAACAAACAAAAAAACCAACCCACCTCTGGGGTTACAGACATGCCTGGTTCTCCAGGCTTCAAGAAATGCGCCTCCTGTAATGAGGCCATTCCCATCTCGGACTGGCATTCACAGTGTGTATGCTGTTTGGGGGAGTCTCATGTACCCCAAAAATGCATCCACTCTGACAAACTGAAAGCGCGGGCCCGCAAGGACAGGGAGCCCAGACTTAAAATGCTGCTCTGGAAAACTCCCTCAGACCTGCGTCTGACCCTGGACAGCAGACCTCTGTAACACCCTTCAGAGGCAAAGCCAAACCAAAAAAACAGCCAGCTTCCTCCCTCCTCAGGAGCCGTTCCTTGGGGAAGAAGTTAAAACTGGCTCTCATATCTCCAGTAACTGCTGCTCCGGGGCTCAGTACCTTTCACTTAAGGTATGGCACCTCAGGCACCGACCGTGAGTCAGCTGCCCCCATATATGGTACTGAGGCTCAGGGCTTTCAGTTGCCCACCTCTTTCAGCTCTCCCTCGGCCACCTCGATCACTGGGGTGCCAAGAGCTCCTGTGGTGCCGAGATTACAAGCGGCGGCTGCGGCACCATCCTTTGATCATGTGACGCCACTTTTGCAGTCGACACTCTAGGCAACAAGCCTCCTGTGGTCTCCAGCCTCCCTGACAATGCCTACCTCAGGAGCACCTACTCCGCTGAGCCAGCTTGCACCCCAGGGACACCCTTTGGTGCATCAGCAGATTCCCCAGCAGACTCTGCCTCCACCAGCACCGACTCCTGGTCAGTCAGCTCCACCTCAGTTTTTACAGCCGGAGGAATTAAGGGTGTCCCATGCTCCTGAGTCTCCCCTTCTCAGCACCGGTCTAGCAGCACGCAGTACACAAACCATTGAAAGATGGCACCAAATGTGGACGGAAGCACAGGGATTGCTGGGATGCAAAGAAATGCATCACGGGGCATTTGGTCAAGACCCAGGATGCCCTGCGACCCTCCTCCATCTTCCCACAACTCTTAGCAGCAGAAGAGGAAGAAATGCTTTGTGGGTTAGCTCCCCAGTGTGCAATGCTCTGAATACCACGGCAACTGCCACAGGTGTGAACACATTATTGCGCAGGCCACTGACTGTGTGAACACACAACAGCAGTTTCCCTTTACCGCTCTCTGAGCAGCACTGTAACTCCCGGTGCTGTAACTCTGCCAGTGTAGACATGCCCTTTGTTTCTGTTCCCAGTCCTGCCAATGACTGTGGGTAGGTCACTTAACCTCTTTGATACAGTTTTCTCCATCTGTAAAATGAGGACAATTCTGTATCTCAGACAAGTGGTGTGAACAGTCATTACGAATAGAGAGCTCTGAGATCCTCCTATGAAAGACTCCATAGAAATACAAAGTATTATTAATTGTTATTCAAGTGGTTGGGAGTTAAGAGCCTGGGGAAAAGGAGGTAGGAAAGGAGAATGAGGGATTGGAAGCAGTGAAGCCCCAGGAGTTGTTAGATGTTTATACACTGAAAAAAGATCATTGTACTTTTTCCAGCAAACCAGCCTTCTTTCACGTAGGTTGTAGGACTGTATAAAAATATGCTATTTTGCTAACTCATCTTGGTAGTCAGTGGCATTGCTGGTTCACCATAGTGACATCTGTCTCACGCTGGAGCCGCTCTTGACCAATTTCTCATTGATTGCTCCCTCGTTTCTGCAGTTGTGGGGGAGCTGGCTGCTCTCAAACAAGAGTTTTATGCATAAAGAAGATATTCTGGGACCCTGTTTGCTGGCTCAGGATTGGCACTACCATTGACTATTTTATTCAGAACTTTTCAGTATGCAGTTGTGGAGAAAATCTATGTGTTCCTTCAGCGCCATTTTAACCTGTTGTGTACCCTCATTCTTCAGCCACCATTAATTAGCCCACCATAAATGTCACTGACTTTTTAAATAAAAAAGTGTGTTTTTGGAGACAGCTGAAACTCTCCCCTATTGGGAATAGTCTTTCATGTTTATGAAAGGATTTAAAAACAAGTCTCTGTAACAAGGCTGGCCTAAGACTGCAGATCAGTATTTGTGAATCTTTTCAAGTTCTGAACCGATGTTCAGTTCAATAATATTCATACACCCTTGTTGTTTGCTATTTGCAGACATTCATGCAAAGACATTTTGTTCACACTGAGCTTTGGTGAGTGGCTTTCCATCAGTAGCCATATTTGTATATCAACAAGAATATTGCTGCACAAATGAGATTTTTTTTGTTTCTTGCTATTTGGTGTCTATTTATCCTCTGATATTTTAAATAAATAAATATTTTTTTTTAAAAAAAAAGCTTCTGTTATCCAGCCAGGGAGCAGTAAAATTCCAGGCGACTTAAAGTAGGTGAAGTTCCCACCCTCCCCTGAACAAAGGATACATATACCACAGAGAGACAAAACCCATTTTATGCGGTTAGGCTTTATTGCTAACTTAAAAAATAACCGTAAAACATAAACTTCAGCGTGAATTTTCTCTCCAAGACTGGCTGTTCTAGTTTTCCATACAGGACCTCACTGTCACAGACCCTAGTTTTCTGTTCCTTTTCTAACTGAAACTAATTAAATCCACCTACTAAGGTTTAGAGTAATTATATTGTACATACCTGCAGGATTCAAGTCTGGTATCAAAGTAGCTCAGCATAGCATACCTGCATTCCTTTGCAGAATCCTTGAGCCTGGCACTCTGTTCGTGATCAATCGCACACTACATATAGCCAACAGAATTATTGTTTAGTTCACGAATAATATACTGCAAATTGTTTATCCAATCTATCTGGGAAAAATATCTTGCAGAAATCATGGACAGAAAACATTTCCTAAGGAATTAGTAAATTCACACTACCTCCTAACATATCATCAAGGTTGATATCAGTGGGGAGTAACCTAGGGTGACTTTTCCTTATGTTTACTTGCTTGTGGTTTGTGACCTGTACTGCAGATGGCCAAAGGACATCCTGTAGAGAATTGCAGGCTGCATTCCTAAATGTATTTCTACTTTTGCAGGGGTAGAGAGGAAGTGTCACTTTTGCAAGAATTCAGTGCAGTTAGAGGTAATTTTTCTTGCAGGGCTGCTGTGTGACAAAGATGTTATCACCTCAGTATGAGTCTATCATAGAACATTTGCATGTCAGCTAGTGACTGTCCCACGAGGATATAGTGGACAGCGATCCCAAATCTGTCTTGGAGAAGGGAAAGGGTCTCCAGTCATCTACTTTTTTTTTTCTTTTTACTTGGCATAGCATTAAGCTTGTCACCCTATTCCTCTACCACCCTGAATTCATTGCTGTGGTTAAATGCCATTATGGTACATTAAAACAAGATTTAAAAACGTCCAATGTCCCTTTAAATTCTTCTCTCTGCACTGTCCTTCACTAAACCAGGGTAATTATCTACTCAGCTATTGACCACTTGCCTTCATCAGTTATAATTTGTCTCAAGGTTTGTTTAGTTCTGGCTCTGAGAGTTGTGTTTCAGAATCAAACATGAGTCCTGTTGATTCCAGCTGTTCCAGTCATGGCAGTAATCTATGGTAAATTGGGCTGATAGGCAACCTCAAGCCTGAAACCCCACTTTTAGGTTTGGGTAAGGGTTTGGTCTATGGTTGTCACATAAGGGTCTAGAACAGGGTCCTGTATTGTCAGCTTTTCATGCTTGCAACAAATTGGGAAAGATTCCTATGCACTTTCTGATGACTTGTCCTGCCAGTCAAATAGGAGCCACTTCCGGTCCTTTGGGTAAGAAAGTAATTAGCTGCCCTCAAGTTCTCGAGATACCGCAAAGAGCATTTATGTTGTCCCTGCAGATTATCCTTTGGTGCTAGGTAGTGGTACAGCCAGTGCCTTTCATGGGTGGATCAGAGGGTGTAATGAAGGAATGTCTGGTGGGATACCAGATCAAGGTGGCAACTACTATTTAATATGGAAAAAAGTGAACAAATTCTATGGAGTTATCGTAGAATGTGACACAGGAAATAATTTTGGGCAATTGTCTCACAAGATGCACATTTCCTTCTACTCCTTTGTGATTTAAAATTTTATAAATAGGTTGTTATTTATTATTTTGCTAATATATTGTGCTAATATTGGTTTATAATGGCAATATATAAAATTCTTCTAATGGCAAACCTGCATTCTAAACCAAGGAAAAACATAATTTGAATAGAGGTTCAGTTTAAATTGTCCTTCTACCCCACTCCATATCCCAGCTCCCTCCTCAATAGTTTGGCGTCATTACAATTTTACTTCAAATAAATTAACATAGAAAACATCTTCCTTGATAGTCATAGTTACTTGTTTTCTATTTGTTTTACTTTTTTTCCAGTACAAAAATCATATTAACTGGTAAACTAAAATATATATTTTAGGTAGAAATATATTTGATACTGTAGGCAAAGGACATAATGTTTTGTAAATCTAAAAATATATAATTTTGTAACTATTTAAGACATGTATTTGCAGTTGACATTTTTCAACGACTGAATTACATCTAACCTATGGTAGCAACATACTACAAATTATTTAATTTCTGTACTGGTTAGTTACTAGTCTTAAGGGTCAGTGTGTTGCCAAAATTAATGATAAAGACACATTGGTAAGAAGCTATGATGGGGGAACAGTTAATTTCAATTGCTAATAGCCTAATAGGATTTATGCTGTTATGAAATAGTAATTTTTTTATGTTCTGCGATTACATTTTACAACTGATCTCTACACAATTGTTAATTCTGTCCCCGCAACTTCAGTGAAAACCTGACTGCAAATACGTTGCTTTAGAGGCTGACTTGATATCTATTACTCTAATAAATCTATTTCTATTTTTGTTTAGATTATAAACGCTTCAAAGCAATGACCATTTTTGTGTTTCCATACCACAGTGGGGCCCAAATCCAGGTTGGAGCCTCTGAGCACTAGCCCAATGCAAATAAATAGTAAGTGACTAGCTGCCTGTTGTATGCCAGGTATATTATATTATGCCAGTGTGGTGATATGCCATATAACAGATGGATATGTCCTCAGTGAGATCACCCACTGCCAGGGTAATAGAACAGTTAAACCCCAGGACTAGGGATATAGAAACTGAATTCAAGTAATGCCTATTATTAGTTTAGATTCTATTATTTTTATAGTTCTACAGAAAGTAAATCTCAGATTCTATAGTAGGATTCATTATCTTGCTTATTAACTGGATGTGCATTTAATAATTAAACATATTAAACTTTCCTGTGCAGCACTCTTCCCGCTACACAGAATGATGGAGCAATTTACATGAGGTTCTGCCTGCTGAACACTTAGCTGTTATTATACCCAAGCTCCGTAAGCTACAGGTTGCAATAACTGGTAGGCTGGCTAGGTTTATGTTCAGCTGTGCTCACTGATCCACCTCTATTTTCCAAGCATTTTTACTCCTTACACTGAAGTTATCTTGTTTTTTCTCTCAGTCTCCATACTAGAGTAAATGATGCTATTTCCTAAGTCTAAATCTATCCAGAAAAAAAAAGTATCTAAATAGGGGTGTTTAAACTTCTTAAAAGCCTGGAGTCACTCCTGTTCCATAAAGTGGATAGCAGAATCTGTGTTGCAGATGGCTGGGTCTCTTGCCAGCTTACATCTATATCAGTCCACTAGCAATATCCCTTTATAAAAATAGGTTTTTAATTTTTTAATGCCTCTTACCAGTGCCAGACCACCTGTCTCCCACTGAATAATCAGTCATGAAGGCAGAGCTTCCTTTCATTCTCACAGGAAGCATTGCTTGCAACTCTGCTGATTTTGTCACAAGGAGGATTGTGGCCAAATTGTATTGTTGTTGTTTTTTAAACACTTTTTGTACTTGCTTGACAGAGTGGATTCGGATAGGAGTGCTCCATGGATTGATAACCTGGAGTAGTAACTCATGCAGGCGGGCACTCATGGCACATTTTATTGCCAACTTTGGGAATATCAGCCCCTGATGTCATGTAATTAGATATACCTGTGATACATGTGGCCAGCAGGCTGTAACAACAAAATTCTGTGAGTGGATACATGCATGTATAAGGCTATTACACTCAGATATCTGCATATGAAGAAATGTGGGAATTATCCAACCTGCTTCTATCTCAACAAATCACATCTCTCTGTACAGGAAGGCCTTAACTTGTTTGTGCATGGGTCCTGTGAACCATACCTGTACATAGGCATAGCTCTGCTAATTTAATTGATTGTCTAATAATAAGGTTTACATAATGATTTACATATTCTAAGTATTTTATAAACATTATCTAACTAAACTGGCTCATAAAAACCTGAGAGAGAGAATTCTTTTTATGAATGAGGGAACTGAAGCAGAGAGCTAACTCAATCTTCCAAGGTCATATAATGAGCCAGTGTTAGAGCTAGGTTAAGAATTTAGGAGTTCTCTATTTCCATTCTGTGTTCAGACCATTAGATGGTGCCTCTCCTCAATCCTCTGCATTCTGTATTTCTGTTTGTGCAGTTATTATGCCTCTTCATGCTATCTGTGGCATATAGTGTCTCTCAGCAGTCCTCTGGTGTCCTGTTTCTTTCCACATTTCTGTCCACTATTGCTGTTGCCACTCACCCCAGTTTTCAATCCACCACCCCTACTGTATCCTGGATATTCCTCTCCCAAACCCATTCTTTTGCTAGATGTGTGAATCTACCCATCTAAACTCAGTCACCTTTGTCACTCACAAATAAGATCAGCAAACGACTTCTCAAACTTCGTTGCATACATACATCGGCGCAGGGCTACTTTCTCAATAGTTTTGCTGGGAAGAACAGTCTTTGTGAGTACAATCTCAGACAGTGTTGCACACTTTAGTTTGGCTGTACAATACTAAGCCAGACAGTGGTGGGAACTGTAATCTAATGATCTGAGTGTGGAACAGATAAAGCTAGGGAATGTGAGCCCAATTATGATTGTAAAAGGGGGAACTGTGAATGGTAGTTGGGCGTCTTGTTATGGTGACAGATGGTACAAAGTGCCTGACATTTAAGGATCTTTGGCTTCTGAGGACTTGTCTACATTACCCGCTGGATTGGTGGGCAGTGATCGATCCAGCAGGGGTCGATTTTACTAGTTTAGACGCGATAAATCGACTGCTGAGCGCTCTCCCATCGACGCCGGTACTCCACCAGAGAAGCACAAGCGGAGTCGACGGGAGAGCATCAGCTGTCGACTTACCGCAGTGAAGACACCGCTGTAAGTAGATCTAAGTACGTCTACTTCTGCTACGCTATTCACGTAGCTGAAGTTGTGTATCTTAAATCGACCCTGTGTGGTAGTGTATACAAGCCCTCAGTAATTTAAAAGTCTCTTGAAATTTACTCTTTTGTATTTTTGTTTGTGCAGTTATTATGCCTCTCCATTCTATAAGTATGCCCTAAAGTGTCTCTCACTAGTCTTCTCGTGTCCTGTTCCTTTCCACATTTCTGTCCACTATTGCTATATTAAGGTGCCTTTGAGCATTAGAATCTTGTTGGACCTAACTTGTGCTGTAAACCTGCATGGAATCTATCAGCAAAGCAATTTATTAGTTAGTTATCCTTAACTTCCTGATAAGCTCCCATTCTACAGTGATGGATGATGCAATGACTATGTATCAAAAACAATGCACACTGAATATTGTGCATTCTTAAATTCACAGTGCAATGTTTCTCTTCAGAGTACTGTGGCCTCATGGATAGAACACTGAAATGAGATTCTGGAGACATGGGTTGTTTTCTAGGTCAGTTACTGGCCTACTGGGTGACCTCGGGCAAGCCACGTAACCTCTCTATGCCTCACTTATGTCCTCTGTAAAATGGGAAAACTGATATTTTTGGAAAGTGCTTGTAGCAGTATGCTTGGCCCCCACAGCGAGTGTTACAGACCAGCCCCCACAGCGAGTGTTACAGACCAGCCCCACATTTAACAGCAGATTTTCGGAATAGGTCAGCATCCAATATGCTGAGCTCTTTTGCAAATCTGGCTACTTATCCTCATGCCTAAATGGGAGCAAAACTCTTCTGAAAATTTTCCCTCACATACATCATGAGTATTGCCATAAAGCTGTCTTTGAAGTTGTGTATGGTTATAGTGAATGGATACTAGTAGCATGAATTTTATTGTACTTCATAATGTCAAAATCATAGTAAAATTCCCTGTGAAAGATAGTTATTGTGCATTAGAGAAGTTACTTGTTTGTTCTTTGGGTAACATATAACAGTTATCATTGCTGATAATAACCTTAAAAAGAAAGTAGTGTTTTAGCAGGTTCTGAACTAGAGAAGACTTCATATCTATGGATCTATTTAGAAGTTTTATTTTATATTTGAATGTTAATAAAATGTGTCCCATTATGAAATATGAACAGAAAGTTATCCAGGTTTATATGTAATTTACATGCATCCTTCAGAGTTCCTTAATTTTGATTGCTTTTAATGCTCAGTGAGAATGCATATTACATATTTAAGTCAATATAATTGAAAATTTATTTGACCTAATTAAACCTAATAATAAAGTTAGTATTTGATTGCTAAGGTATGGCAAGCCAGACTTAAAAGCTTAAAGGGGATTACTTTTATCTCTGCTTATCAGAGTTGAGATAATTAAAATATATATTGTTTCTGCCTTTTTTGTTCTATTAAATTCACTTCTGTTACCTGCTAATGTTAGAGATACTGTTAGCCTTGGCCAGTAGGGTATATGCAGTATGCTTGAATTATGCATGACTTCGTAATAATTCCCTTATCATACTAGAGGTCAGTGCCCCATCTGGATTCAGATTTTATTATAAGGTGACTGTCCTTAATCCATTATTAATCCATCATATGATTGTTTTAGGACAGACAGATGCTTGACTCTGGTATTATTTGGAGTAGTGGCATGTGTTATTTCTCTCAGGGCTATGTTACATTATTCTCTCTTTATTCCTAAATAAATAAAACCCAGGAGCACTCTATTGAAAGAATTTATACAATGCTGGCTATGTCCCCATGTCTCTTCCCTTTTTACTCTTGCATGGTTTCAGTCTGTTTCTGAATAGTATCTTACTGGAGTATGGAGGACTAACATTTCCTTTATTATCTATCTTCATTCAATATAGCAGCAAATATGTACATAGCATAGGCTGAACATACCAGCACAAACTACATGTAATGAAGAAACAGTCTTGAAGGCAAATGTCCTTTCTCTTTTATTTTTTTCATTCAAATTAAACATGAACATAGAGGGAGTATATCTTGACAATTTAGTGTATTTAGCAAGTTCACCATGACTGTTATGATCCTTAAGTGGCCTTTTCTGTTTTTAAAGATAACAAAAGTGATTTCCTTAATAATCAACTGTATTCAGATTTCTTCATTTCTGGTAAGTTTCCTATAAGATGAGATCTGTCTCTGACCCAAATAAAGGCATTCCTTACTCAGTCAAAATGTTCTTTGACTTCAATGGGAAATTTGAATAAAGAATGTGAAATTTAGCCCAAAAGAGAGCAGAATGCATGTATCGGATGGCAGCATTTGGTTTTTCATTATTATTGATTTTGGTCTTAGTTTGATTTGGGATCTTTAAGCTATTTTTAAAAAAAAAAAGTTTACAAAGGCTTTGCAGATCACTTACAATGTGCTCCATAAAGTTTGTTTATATTAAGGGTTGAGTTGGTTGACAGACAGAATACCAGTCTCATATCACCTTCAAAAATATTGTTTGTTCTGCTGACTGTGTGGCAACTAAATGATAAGAATGATTTTAACATTCTATATTTCACGAGACCAGGCCAAACTTTTCCACATTGTTGGTAAAGAAATTGTGTCAGATACTTTTACATTAATAATAATTAAGGGACCCGAATCAGTAGTCACTTCTAAAACCTGAGGCTGTTAGTTTTAGAAGCTAATAACAATGTGTCTATAATGGAACTTGCTGCATTCAATAGCATTGTTGATTTGATGCGTTGATAAAGAGTTGCATTTTACTCCTTAACTGGGGTAACTCCTGGAATCTTTTGGTGAACATAATACTACTGATTCACTTTTTGACACTGATGTTTGAGCAGCATTGTAATGCTTGAAATGATAGAAATGATTACCATCTAAAGTGTTTTTATTGTAATTTGGCAGGGAGGGGAGGTGTTTTTGTTCCCCTGGTACTATTGTAGCTTTGTCAATCCTTGTCTAAACTTCGGTTCTGACTAAAGAGAAGAATGAAGTTGGGGGAAATACCAGCTTTGGGGGAATTTGTTTATTACAATCTGATATTCCATAACTATGAATACTTAATCCTACCATAGAAGGTTTCCAGCACTCAGGACCATTCGTGCCTAATACTTTCTGGTCACAGAGTTTCTCTGCAAAAAAGAAAATTTAGGGAATTATGCTCCGGTGTAATTATATCTTCAGCAGACTAATAACTGTTTAGGAAAATAAATGCAATAGCCATTATGCTGGGGTAACTGATCTTTATAATTTAGGAGTTTTATTTGCATGTGTTACATTAATTTGTATCAGCACATTCACAATATTATCAATTAATTTTTATGGTTTTTTTTACTTTTACCTTAAGTCCCTCTGATGACTTTGAAACCTGTAAAATATGTAAAAAGCTTTCTATAGAGTAGTAAGCTGGTTAGACAGAATGGATGGTGGTATGTTAGCAAAATAATGACTGAAACCATTATCTTATTCCTGTAAGCAGTTATGTGTAATACATGTCTCAGATGCTATGCCTAATTATGATCAGAGCATTTACAACAACAACAAAAAAAGGATGAAAAAGGGTTCTAGTGTTAAGCCAGTACAATAGTAGAGCACAAGATTAAGCATAATGAATATATAGCAGTTAAGCTTTGTCTGCAGCTGCTGTATACATGTTTATAGAATAGGTTTCAGAGTAGCAGCCGTGTTAGTCTGTATTCGCAAAAAGAAAAGGAGTACTTGTGGCACCTTAGAGACTAACAAATTTATTTGAGCATAAGCTTTTGTGAGCTACAGCTCACTTCATCACTTCAGCATTTATAGAATAGAATGTCACAGATGTTAAACATCTGAAATTTTTGACTGACTGAGTCTATGCAGTAGATACAATTAAAAATTGTCTATGAATTAAATATAATTTTCCAGTGAAACAGAAGTTGTTTCAGCCTATTCACTTCAATACTTTGTGAATTACATCCATAAATATATAATCACTACACTTTTTTGCATGATATTATGTATGAACATTGTTGTTTGAAGTTTTTTTTTAAATAGTCAGACTTTTCATGAGTAGATCAGTGATGTTATATAAAAAGGAAAGTACTAATGTAAATAACAATGCACTAGTAGGAAAAGTGGTGCTGACAAGTATTGTACTTTATATAAATGCTCCTGAGTAACTGTTTTTATTGGGAGTGGTGATAATCAATCTGCAGCTGAAACAACTGTGTATTTCACAGCTCTTTACCTGAATGGAGACCTACTGTAAACTCAAAGTAGACATGGCATTGTGGGTAGGCATATAGGCAGTCAAGTAGGGCAACAGTCCTGCATATAGTGGCAAAATGAGGTGCACTCTGACAGAAACTATAGCTTACGTGTGCAGGTGGGTAGAGCAACTGCTGCCCACCGGTGAGCTCCGCCATTAAAAGAGGGTGCAGGGACCAGCTGAATCTGAGCTACTTGCTAGGCTCTCTAGTTTGCTGCCAGCAGGCTGCTCTCAGTAGATTGCAAATGTACTGCATGCTATGAATTCTGGATTGTTTGAAACCAAATGATCTTTGGGACTCCAGGAGTTGGAATGCTGCAGAATTCAGAGTGAACAGCACAGCCCCACCAGAAACAAAAGCTTAGTTTTGGGGTTGTTTTTTTTCTCCATAAATTGATGACAACTCACAAGTGGATTTACCATGCTCTCATTCCTTGTATTTTGTAAAATATTTGAAAGATCAGGGAGCGATTACTAGGATCTGTATTTGAAGACAAGAACCAAAGGAGAAAATATGTTGCCCATTTGCTATTTATGATCTTGAATAAAAAGCAGTGTTAGTCTAACTATTGTAGCAGAGGAGGAAAATACAAAATGGTCACAGAAGTATGTATGCAAAATGTGAATAATATGTTTGTGTGTGTAAAGATGCAATCAAAGCAATAAAAAAATAAAATAAAACTGTATGAATGGACAAAAATAACAAATTTGAGTTACTGTGCATGCCTTTTCCTTCTGCTTTGAAGTTGTGTTGGTTATTGTGAGTGTGCATTTCTTGGCATACAAATTGGACATTCACAGGACTCTCTCTGGGGGATAATAAAATAACACATTTTTGTGGAAAATAGTTGCTGGTTCAGAGAAAACAACTTTTTTAATGTGAATAGTTTCTCTGGTGAAATATGCATAGTATTGCAGTTCCTGTACTGAAAATAGCATATTTATGATACATCCCAGGAGCAAAAACATGTATTTTTGGAATCCCAGAAAGGAACCAAAAGGAGCTTCTCAAACATTGTAAAGCCACCGACTATTCTTTTGCCACTCTATTGTTTTAGTCATGTTTTAACAAATGCAGTGGAAAAACATTACTTTAGAAGTAGCAAAGAACTTTTGTTACAAGCCTAATGCCTGCTGGTTAAAACCAGCCAACGTTCACATATGCCTTTTGTGGCTATCTCTGTGCACTAGTGACAGTAGAAGAAGGGGAGCTGATGAAAGGTTTGACCAAAATCAGAATTTCATCATAAAGATGTCTTTAATATGTGTGCTTTTTTGATACTTCTATTTCCATAGAACTTTGATATCATGATACTGAGAAAATCTGTGGTGTTATGCCAGAAGTTGGGTGAAACCTCATTGAAGTTGGTAGGCAAGACAACAACCCTTCATTCAGGGTCAATGTAAAAAGCAATTAAACTCCATTATGGAATAGATATCTGAAACAATAAGAGCTACTGCCCAAAGCACAGGCCATGTGCAAGGCCAGTAGGAGTTGAGCCAGGCGGCCTGAGGGGTTTTTCCTGGGATCTGAATATGAACACAGGGTGTGACCAGGGTCCTGGGGGAGCCAGCTGAGGTCACTCAATTAGGGTGAACTGCAAAGAATGGGGCAGATAATCCCCAAAACTGGTGAATATTCCAATACTTAGATTTACCAAGCCAGCGCTAAACAGCTTCTGTTATACCTCACTGGTTACTCAGAAGTCCAAAACACAGTTCCCTTAAAGTAACCCAGCCTCAGGCCTCCACCTAGTTACCCAAATCAGATATGATGAGGATTAATGAAAATCTTATTTCATCATACAAAAGAAAAGGTTCTACCAGTCCCAAAGGATCAGACACATTACCTCCCAGGTTAATGAATATTCCAGATCTTACCCAGATACATGCTTACAGTCAATTCTTATTAACTAAACTAAAATTTATTTAAAAAAAAAAAAGACAGAGAGAGAGTATGGTTAAAAGATCAATATACATACAGACAGGCGTGCAATTTTTGAGGTTCAGATTTATAGCAGAGATGGTGAGCTTTGTAGATGCAAAGAGTTCTTTCAGAAATAGTTTAAAGGTTATAGTCCAATGTTTATATTTCAAGGCAATCCAGTCAGAACTGGGATCTCAATCCTTGTGGCTTCCCCTGCATGAAACCTTAAGCAGATCTGAGATGACAGGATCAGGACCCAAGGATCTTTTATACAATTTCAAGCCTTCTTTGACAGGTTGGAGTCTCTTGGCTTACAATAGGTAATCAGGGCGACTTTGAAGTAGGTCCATAACTGGTACTTAGGTACACGAATTAACATAAGGCAATTGCCTGTTCTTCTTCGAGAGATGTCCCTGTGGGTGCTCCACTTCAGATCAAGGTGCATCCCCATGCCTTTGATTAGAGATTTCTACAGCCTACGGGCGGTGCATGCGCTGTGCCTGCTTCTCGAGCTGTCAGTGTTCTAATAGCGCGTGCAAAGCCTGGGCTCCTCAGTTCCTTCCCTACCGTCCCCGGCTAGGGACGGAGTTCAGCAGTGCTCTTTGAGATTAGCTAGTTAGTTTGTTTCTCAGTTTACTTAGATAGTTTTTAGTCATTAGAGTTACTATTTAGATAAGTTACATTAACTGTTACATTTATTTGGGGCGGGGAGAAGCCTCCGCGGTTACGGACATGCGAGGCTCCCCAGGCTTCAAGAGATGCGCTTCCTGTAAGGATGCCATCCCCATCTCGGACGGGCATTCACAGTGCGTACACTGTTTGGGGGAGTCTCATGTACCCCAAAAATGCGTCCACAGTACCAAATTGAAAGCACCAACCCACAATGACAGGGAGCTCAGGTTTAAAATGCTGCTCCTGGAAAACTCTCTCAGACCTGCGTCTGACTCTGGCCAGCAAACCTCTGTGACACCCTCCAGAGGCAAAGCAAAAGCAAAAAAAACTGACCAGCTTCCTCCCCCATCAGGAGCCATTCCTCGGGGGAAAAGTTAAAACCGGTAACTCCTGCTCTGCGACTCAGCACCTTTCACACAGCAGGCACCTCAGGCACTGACCGTGAGTCAGCTGCCCCTCCACGGTGCCAAGGCTCAGGGCTTTCAGTTGCCCGCCTCTTTCAGCTCTTCCTCAGCCGCCTCTGTCAATACGGTGCCAAGAGCTGCTACGGTGCCGGCAATACAAGCAGTGGCTTTGGCACCATCCTTTGATCTTGCGGCACCGCTTTTGTAGACGCTGCTCTTGGCACCGAGCCCCCTGAGGTCTCCAGGCTCTATTGCAGTGCCTATCCCAGGGGCACCTACTCCGTGGAGCCAGCTTGCACCCTCAGGACACCCTTCGGTGCATCAGCCAATGTCCAAGCAGACTCTGCGTCCATCAGCTACACCGGCACCAACTCCTCGTCAGTCAGCTCCACCTCAGTTTTTACAGCCAGAGGAATTAAGGGTGTCCCATGCCCCTGAGTCTCCTCTTCTCGGGACCAGTCTATCACCGAGACCTTTAGCACCCTACCTTCAGTATTCCCCTACCACTTCAAGCCCCTCCAATGAAGTGTGGGAGGAAGAGGACGAGGAAGAGGAATACAATGACCAGATGTTTTCCTCTCAATACTCTTCCCAGATTTCAGAGTAGCAACCGTGTTAGTCTGTATCCATAAAAAGAAAAGGAGTACTTGTGGCACCTTAGAGACTAACAAATTTATTAGAGCATAAGCTTTCGTGAGCTACAGCTCACTTCATCGGATGCATACAGTGGAAAATATAGTGGGGAGATTTTATATACACAGAGAACATGAAACTATGGGTGTTACCATACAGACTGTAATACGAGTGATCAGGAAAGGTGAGCTATTACCAGGAGGAGAACGGGTGGAAGCGGAGGGGAGCGAACCTTTTGTAGTGATAATCAAGGTGGGCCATTTCCAGCACTTTACAAGAACAGTGGGAGGGGAAATAAACAAGGGGAAATAGTTTTACTTTGTGTAATGACACATCCACTCCCAGTCTTTATTCAAGCCTAAGTTAATTGCATCAAGTTTGCAAATTAATTCCAATTCAGCAGCCTCTTGTTGGAGTCTGTTTTTGAGGTTTTTTTGTTGAAGAATTGCCACTTTTAGGTCTGTAATCGAGTGACCAAAGAGATTGAAGTGTTCTCCGACTGGTTTTTGAATGTTATAATTCTTGACGTCTGATTTGTGTCCATTTATTCTTTTACGTAGAGACTGTCCAGTTTGGCCAATGTACATGGCAGAGGGGCATTGCTGGCACCTGATGGCATATATCACATCGGTAGATATGCAGGTGAACGAGCCTCTAATAGTATGGCTGATACGATTAGGCCCTATAATGGTGTCCCCTGAATAGATATGTGGACATAGTTGGCAACAGGCTTTGTAGCAAGGATAGGTTCCTGGGTTAATGTTTTTGTTGTGTGGTTGCTGGTGAGTATTTGCTTCAGGTTGGGGGGCTGTCTGTAAGCAAGGACTGGCCTGTCTCCCAAGATCTGTGAGAGTGATGGGTCGTCCTTCAGGATAGGTTGTAAATCCTTGATGATGCGTTGGAGAGGTTTTAGTTGGGGCTGAAGGTGATGGCTAGTGGCGTTCTATTATTTTCTTTGTTGGGCCTGTCCTGTAGTAGGTGACTTCTGGGTACTCTTCTGGCTCTGTCAATCTGTTTCTTCACTTCAGCAGGTGGGTATTGTAGTTGTAAGAATGGTTGATAGAGATCTTGTAGGTGTTTGTCTCTGTCTGAGCGGTTGGTGCAAATGCAGTTGTATCGTAGAGCTTGGCTGTAGACAATGGATAGTGTGGTGTGATCTGGGTGAAAGCTGGAGGCATGTAGGTAAGTATAGCGCTCAGTAGGTTTCCGGTATAGAGTGGTGTTTATGTGACCATCACTTATTAGCACCGTAGTGTCCAGGAAGTGGATCTCTTGTGTGGACTGGTCCAGGCTGAGGTTGATGGTGGGATGGAAATTGTTGAAAGCATGGTGGAATTCCTCAAGGGCTTCTTTCCCTGGGTCCAGATGATGAAGATGTCATCAATGTAGGTCCACCTCACGGCAATCACTGCCTTCCACCATAAGATTAACAACATTACGGTCTTTGCCCATCCAATCACCAAAGGTTCCTGAAGGGTATCCATACGTTATACCCAGACATGAAACTGCCTGCTGTACCTTGGGATTTACATCTAGTCCTCAAAGCCCTGATTGATAAACCCTTTGAACCGATGGCTACCTGCTCTCTTCTCTACCTATCCATGAAGACCGCCTTCCTCATAGCAATCATGTCTGCCAGACGAGTAGGAGAAATGGGGGCGCTTATGGCGGACCCTCCGTATATCACATTCTTCCGCAATAAGGTCACACTCCGCACGCATCCAAAGTTCTTAACTAAGATACTCTTCTTTTCACCTCAATGAACCTATTGTGACAAAGTTCCTCCTCTACCTTGGTGGGTACTGCACTTATTGGCAGATTTGCTCACCTCAGAAATTCACGGTAGCCCTCAGTTTGGCCACTTTCATGGCTCAAATCTGCTGTTTTACTCAGATAACCTCATCACCGGCCAGCATGGGGAAAAGGAAGGTGAACAATCCTCGCAGTCTCTGCTGACCCACCATGTGGGTTGCGGAACAGCCCAGAGACCTTCCCCTCTGGTGGAACCCACAGTCCAGGTCAACTCCTCGTGTGTCTGATCAGGAGTTGGGAGGTTTGGGGGGAACCTGGGCCCATCCTCGACTCCGGGTTCCAGCCCAGGGCTTTGTGGACTGCAGCTGTCTAGAGTGCCTCCTGGAACAGCTGTGCGACAGCTGCAACTCCCTGGGCTACTTCCCCATGGCCTCCTCCCAACACCTTCTTTATCCTCACCACAGGACCTTTCTCCTGGTGTCTGATAATGCTTGTACTCCTCAGTCCTCCAGTAGTACGCCTTCTCACTCTCAGCTCCTAGCGCCTCTTGCTCCCAGCTCCTCACATGCACGCCACAAACTGAAGTGAGGTCCTTTTTAAACTCAGGTGCCCTGATTAGCCAGCCTCTCCTAATTGATTCTAGCAGTTTCTTCTTAATTGGCTCCAGGGGCCCTAATTAGCCTGCCTGCCTTAATTGGTTCCAGCAAGTTCCTGTTTGTTCTGGAACTGCCCCTGTTACCTTATCCAAAATCTCACGCTAATGCCTTAGAAACAACAATGCATGCTCTTGATGTGCGCAGAGCATTATCCTTTTACCTGGATAGAACAAAACCATTTAGAAAACCCCCCAGACTTTTTGTCTCTACTACTCAGCACTCACAGTGAAATGCTAGCTCTACACAGAGACTTTCCAAATGGATTGCTGACTGCTTACGCCTTTGTTACCAACTCAGGGCAAATACACCCTCCTACATCAATTAGGACACACTCTACCAGAGCTGTCTGCACCTCCATGGCCTTTCTCCGTAATGTCCCGGTGTCCGACATATGCAAGGCAGCTACCTGGGCATCGAACCTTGCCTTTGCCAATCACCACGCTCTCATCCACACTGCAGCATCTGACACCAGATTGGGTAGAGCTGTCTTGTCAACAGCCTTCTTGCCTCATCCACAGTCCCAACCACCCTAAGTGATACTGCTTTTCAGTCACCTGAAGTGGAGCACCCACAGGGACATCTCTCTCTCGAAGAGGAGGTTACTCAGCCTGTGCAGTAACTGACGTCCTTTGAGATGAGTGTCCCTGTGGGTGCTCCACTACCCGCCCTCCTCCCCTCTACTTCGGAATTCGTAATGCACTCTGTTGTAGAGAAGGAACTGAGGAGCCTGGGCTGTGCACATGCTATTCAAACACTGGCAGCCCAAGAGGCAGGCGTAGCGTGCCCCCTCGATCCCAGCCCATAGCCTGCACCCCGCACCCAAACCTCCTCCCGGAGCCCAACCCCTCACCCCTGCTGCACCCAACCTCCCTGCCCCAGTCCAGAGCCCACACCCCTCACCGCCTTCCACACCCCAACCCCCTGTCCCAGCCCAGAGCCTTCACCCAGCACCCAAACTCCCTCCCAGAGCCCTGCTCTAGCCGAGAGCCCGCACCCAGCATGCAAACTCCCTCCCACAGCCTGATCCCCTCATCCCCTCCTACACCCTGTCATGGCTAATTCCCCACTCTGGCACTTCAAGTGCAGAAGGTGAGGGCCTACGAGGATTCTAAAAATTAATACTGGCCACTCCAGGCTTGTATTAAACTCCCAAGGTTACAGCTTTTTTCTGACCTTGGATTGGTAGATGCTGCCACCACCAAAGTGCAGAGCCCCTTTGAGTGCCCAGGAAGGCGCACCTGGGAATTCTTTCCTGTGCGGTATCCTCAAGCCCTTTCACTCCCCCTCTGGAAAAGAGCTGAGGGGGAAAAAAAAAAAAGGGAAATCAGTTGTTCCACCAGCTAATTAAACAACATGTGCACAAACCCCTTAAGGCACAAAAATCAAATTCTGTTCTTAAACAAGGTAAATTTTATTAATAACAAAAAGAAAGAAAATACATCTGGGAACTCAGGTTACTGCTAGATTTTAAAAGAGCAACTACAAGGATTAAGCACCAAGAATAGCTTTCTTAAGGTCCATCTTAAAGGTTACAAGCAAAACAAAAGCACCTGGGGTGAGCACAGAGGAATCCACAAGCCATAATGAAATAAAAGGGATAAAGCTAATCACGTCTTCCTAGACATTTCCTGATCTACTTACATATCTGGGGTTTTAAATGAGTAGTTTCTAGATATAATACTGATGATTTTTTCATACCTGGCCCAAGCTTTTTACAGCATAGCAGCTTCCCTGTCTACCTCTCCCAGGGAGAACAACAACAGACAGACAAAAGGGGAGTCTTTTTTCAATTTTAAAAAGTTCTAGCCTTCCCATTGGCTCTTTTGGCCAGGTGCCCACTCACCTCCTTTTACCTATGCATAGCAGTGAGACTCTTAACCCTTTACAAGTAGAGCAATTAGAGAACAGCTACTAAGAGGGATTTTATAGCTACTGGCTGGCTGGGTGTCCATAAAAGGGAGCTACCCCCCTCCCTTCATTTATCATACACCCCAACTCCCTGCCCCAATCAAGGTACCTCACTTTATTTTCATTTTCTTCCCATTACTTATAGGAAGAGGATGAAGAAAAAAAGAATGAAAAACAGGGGAGAGATCAGAGAGAATGTTATTTTTCTTGGCTGGGTCCCGAGCGGGGTGGGCAAAAATGAAACTGTACACAGGGCCCCACTAACTCTAAATCCACCACTGCAAGCATTATTTCCCCATATGTTTTTAAGGTTGAATTTGAGTCATTTATCCTGCAGGATGCTTAACCCTTTCTGGGTATGTGTCACACAAGGGGATTGGTATTTTTTAATGGAGCTGTATATGAGGGAGAGAAACACCACACCAAATACGGGCTAACTGCTTTGGTTGAAAGGGGTAACCTGGGCTCCCCTATATTAGAATTGGAATTGTATTACATTTGTGAAGCAAACTGCATGTTTGAATCCAATATAAGAAGTGGAAATTATATTTGGAATGTAATAAATAGAATATAAAACAGTCATAGTTTGATACTGTACATTTAATTCAATATCTTCAGATTCTAAATATTATCCTAATATTTTTGTGACTGTGTGACAGAAATTCTCTTCAGAAAGATCTCAAAGGGCTGGTCTACACTACCGCACGGGGTCAATCTAAGATACGCAACTTCAGCTACATGAATAGCGTAGCTGAAAAGTCGACGTACTTAGATCTGCTTACCGTGGTGTCTTCACTCCTGTAAGTCAACAGCTGATGCTCTCCCATCAACTTCACTTGCACTCCTCGTTCTGATGCAGTTGACGGGAGAGCACTCAGCAGTCGATTTATCACATCTATATGAGACACAATAAATTGACCCCTGCTGGATCGATCACTGCCCGCCGATGTGGCGGGTAGTGTAGACAAGCTCAAACAGAGTATATAGTCTGCATTCCTCTGACTGATCCCACTTTTTTGTTAATAGCAGAGTACATCTGAATGTGAACTGTAATCTAATGCCTGCTTCATTCCAACCGCCCAAAACATTACTGCACAATTATGGTCATATGATAGTTTCTGCCCATCAGAATAGAAAACAAAAGATACCATGTTTTACTACATGAGGCAGTAGTAAGTGAAATGGTCACTACAGCAAATGAAAATAGAAGGCATTAATACACATATCCAGTTTAATGAAGTTGAGTGCTTTGCAATTTTAGGAGCAACATTATTTTGTAATATCAATAAGTATAAAATGTAGGGAGAGTTTGAGGGGCTTGTTACATTGTCTTTATGAGTAAAATAAATATAATACACTGATTGTACAAGAGATATGTATATTTCTCAAATGACAAGAGGTATACTTTGTCCTTTTTGAGGGAATATCACTATGATAAATACAATATTTTTAAATATATAATTAGACACTGAATGTATAACGATTCAAATGAAGTAGAGACTACGGGTGAAATTCTGGCTCCATTGAAGTCAATGGCAAAACTCCCATTGATTCAATGAAACCATGATTTAATCCTATGTCATGATGGACTTTGCAGTGCACTTTTATATTTGAGTCAAGACGACCTTACAACTCTCAAATGGGAGAAAGGAAGTCAAAAATAGAGTGTACATGGTCATTAACTTAGGGCCCATAACTCACCCTCCACTATATACAGAATGATTGAATTTATGCACAGAGATGGCATTTTGTACACATGTTTTTTGAATATATGCAAATAATTATTCATTAATTTTTCTTACACAAAAGTGATTGTGTGTATGTACAGAGGCCATGAGTTGAAATTTGGCACAAGGTGTGTTATAATATCCATTATCACAGTATATATCAAGTGTATCCATTATCGCAGTATATTTTATCAACATAAGTTGATAAAAAGTCACTTATGTGAACAGCTTGTTATTTCCACGCATATAAAAAATGCAAAAGTTCCCAGAACACTGTAGTGAGGAATGAAAAGAACTTTTACATTACCTTTAAATTCCTGTTTTGCATTTTATCACCCTCTTTAGAAAGCAATTAAATATTGCAAAATTACCTTGTTTAAATACACTTAAAATGAATGCAGTTAATTTTATTGAAAACTTAGGGAAAAGAATTATGTAAAACAAATAAGTAACCAATTAGTATAAAAAAAAGGCAAACAGTAGGCAAGCCAGAGGGATGTCATATACATATGGGGAGATAATATGGTCCACTGTGTAGGGGACTGGACTGGGAGTCAAGAGACCTAAGTTCTTTTCATAGCTTTGCCACTAACATTTTGTATTACACGTCTCAGTTTTCCCCATCTGTAAAATGGGGGTAATGATCTTTATCTTCCTTTGTAAAGTGCTCTGAGATCTACAAATGAACTGTATGTGTTTAGGAGCTAAGTATTAATATTATTAGGCAGTATAATAGGAATTTCTAAGGATTCTTCAGAGTGTTCAACAGAACTTATAACAGGATATTAAGTTATTAAGAGGATGTTAACAAAATATGAAAAAGCCAGAGAATATAAAGTTTCTAAATAAAATATACAAACAACTATTTGCGGAGCCTTCACAAGTGATTCTAGATCAAGCACAGGTAGTTCGTGAGCTACTGAGACTGTATACAGTGTGATGAGAGTGGGTTCTTAATGCATTTACTCTTTAATATTTGGCATATTCTATTGGTCTTCTAATACACTGAACTTGTATACATGTGGTGTTTTCGGCAATGCAATATTTTTCATCTTTCTAGTGAGCGTAGCCATATGACAATGCAGCATAGTAATTCTATAAATGGATTGTTTTTCTGGGTGATGTTTGCTGTAATGGCAACCGTCAATTTTAAGTTTGAAATTCAATTTAAATTATTGTCATTGTAGAACCAGACCTGACGTGTTTGCTTTCTACATGGAAAAATCAAAAGCATTTGAAAGTAAAAATCAGCCAGCTGCTATTGACAACCATGAAGTTACTTATGTAAAAAGTGGATTGCAGGTGAAGCTATTATCTTGATGATACAAACCTGCGGAATGAGAGATTGGTTTACATTTTCATAGGAAAACTGAAACAAGAAACAAAACAGTTATTGGATTTTGGTAGCTGATTTATTCGTCATTTAGGACAAGGACAGATATTAGATCTGTGTGTATAAAAAACGAATACTGTGCAACATACAAAGAGCGTTTATACATTGTCATTTAGGTAATTTTTTGTAGTTTGGTGTAATGGGTCATACAGATAGAATTTAAAATGACAGACAAATAAAAGCCTGTCTCTGTAAATAGCAATATACTGAATAGCCACTGCACTTACCCAATTGAGGGTATTCCCAAGCTCACGTGTATCCCCAAACTCACGTATTAACCTCTTGTTATTAAAACACATATCCAAAACTACTGTATCGGAGGATAAAATAGACAATGCATCAAGAAATGGGTCGTCTTCCTCCAAATAAGTGCTGGAAATTTTTTAAATGTCTGACTTGATCAAATGTCTATTGAAGTCATTAGAAAGGCTCCCATTACCTGAATGTCTGTAGTAAATTAATGGGAATATGTATGTTTTGCAAGTCCATGAGTTTTTGCAATGATAACTGCAGTTTCATCTAGGCTCTTTTAAACCTCAGCCCAGACAGAAGGGACCTAAGTAATACGGTGCATAGATACATCACTGTTCTTTCACCTCTGGAGTCTTTTATGTCTTTATGGTACAATGACACAATACAGTAACTGATATTAGTATCAGTATAAGATTACCATATAACAGGGAAAAGCAAAGGTTTTTAAAAAATTGTAATGCATTTGGAAATCAAACAAGAAAGCAAAATCATTTTTTAAATAACATGTTTGTGACAAACAGCCAAAGTAACAATCCACCTAAAGAATGCACTGATAAAAAATGTCTGAAACACTCATTCGAACCTTTGTTCCAATGTTCATTTAATTTCCTATATCACTGGTCTTGTGAACCCTTTGTCAACAGTAATGTCAAGCATTTTTAGGATCTCAGCCATGCAAACGTTTTGCAATGTGAGAGCATCAATAATATTTACACTGACTGACCTAAGAAAGCAGAACTATAGTTTGCTGGCCCAAGTAGTGACAATTTATCAGTTCTGCCCTTTCCACTATAACTGCAGGAAATGCAAATTATCAGAGGTTTTCAGATAGATGAGCATAATTCAGACAGCCTAATTCAAAAGAACATACAAATAAAAATATATGGCACTTTCTGCTTTAAATTTAAAGCTCATATATTTATGTCTTAATATTGCACAGTTGAAAAAGTATAGAATAAGCACATGGCAGCAACAGAATTGAGTGACGGGGCTGAAGAAAATATCTTGCTCATCTTTCTTAAAATTGATTGGCAACAGCCACAACAAAAGACAAAGGTTATCATCTCTTCTTGATGTGTTTGTAACTCTCATTAAATTTATGGTTGTGGTGTTTAAGCTGAAATCAGAATCTATGCCACTGGTTTTAATAGAAAGGTGAATGAGAGGATACATTTATGGAAAAATCAAAAATAGGATTTCAAGCGTGACATGGAAATAAGTTTATATGACTGAATCAGTCTCACTCTACCCCCATGTCTTTATCTTAAGAAGTTCTCTGTGATAGTTTATTTATAACTAAATAAAAGATTGCTAATCATCCTGGTTGTTCTTCATCTCAGTGGTAATGCCACAATTTAGTATTTGGTATCAGAACATTTGTTAAGAAGATTTTTCAGTCTCTCATCCTGTGTATAGTTAGCTGGTTAGAGTTATGATAAAATAACCAGTTTAAATAGGAAGTCTGTGTCATTATGGATTTGAAAAATTAAATGCTAAAAAAAAAATTATGCCAACACTGAAGGAATTATGAAGCACAATGGACAAAGATTTTCCTTCATAAAGTTCTTAGAGACATACAGATGAGAAGTGCTGTATGCATACAAAGTAAACTTGGTTCAAAATCCTGTACAAAATTTAATGGATTTAAAAAAATTAGTTTTTTCACCATTTTATTTAAACTTTTCTATAACAGAAAGATTTCAACCAACTCAAATAGAAAGTATGTATTTATTAATATTATTTGGAAGTATAAACCATTCTTTGTAAATCTGCATCTCTAAATCCCAAGGCAAAACAGAACATCAAAAATTATTGAGAAGGTTTTTGCAAGACAGTTCCAAGTATCTAGCTGCCTCTGATCTCTTTGTCCCTTTGAATGTGGGTACAGACCTTGTCATGCCATAGACTGCTCTGGTTACTTTGATAGATAAATCTCATGGAGATGGATAAAAATCTTCTGTATACCTCTCTGGGAAGGAGGCTGTGACCATTTCTTTCAGATGTGACCTCTGCTACTGTCGTCCATGCTGATTGGGATATTGAAGAGGACCTCAGGGAGTTAAATGCCCCCACTCCCATTAAAATTCATTGGGATTTAGGTGCCTGACTCCCTTTAGCCCCTTTGAAAATCCTAGCCATTGTTGGCACCTCAAGATTAGATTACTGTAATATGCTCCACTTTGGGCTGTACTTTTAAATCAATTTGGAAACTGAAGATAATAAGTACAGCAGCAAGAATTAAGTGGAGTTTCTCATCTTCAGCACATGAAATCAGTGTTCTCTGATCTGTGCTAGCTGCCTGTTTGGTTTCTGGATGCAATTTATTTAATTAAGATGGTATTTCTTTTCTAAGTGATCTGAGACATGCCAGTTTGAGAGGTCACCTCTTTCCCCACGTGAAAGATGAGATCGAGGAGGAATCTTGAGCTGGAGATCCCATGTTATGAATGAGGGATGCCTGGAAAGGCTCTCTTCATGTACTGTATAAACCAGGGGTCAGCAACCTTTCAGAAGTGGTGTACCAAGTCTTCATTTATTCACTTTAATTTAAGGTTTTGCATGCCAGTAATACATTTTAACATTTTTTAGAAGGTCTCTCTCTATAAGTCTATATATTATATAACTAAACTATTATTGTATGTAAAGTAAACAAGGTTTTCAAAATGTTTAAGAAGCTTCATTTAAAATTAAATTAAAATGCTGATCTTATGCCGCCAGCCCTCTCAGCCCGCTGCCAGCTTGGGGTTCCGTTCACCTAGGCCGGCTGCAGGCTGAGCGGGGCCTGCGGCCGGGAGCCCAGCTGTCAAGGGGCCGGCAGGCAGAACCCCAGACCGGCAGCAGGCTGAGCGGGGCCAGTGGCCGGGACCCCAGACCGGCAGCAGGCTGAGCAACTCAGCCTGCTGCCACTCAGCCAGCTGCTGGTCTGGGATCCTGGCCCTGCCCACGTAGAGTGGGTACCTACCTTCTCCCTGGTTCTAGCCCATTCTCTTCCTCTCTCTCTCTGCACCAGGGTGGGAGTGCACTGAGCACAGGGCTGGGGATGAAGGAGTAGGCTGGGGGTTGGGATGTAGGGCCTGGCCAAGAGCTAGAATGAGGGTGGGGGCTCAGGGTTGGGGCAGGAGGTTTCGGTATGGAGTTCTTACCTGGCAGCTCCCATTTGGTGCAAGGGGTGCAGGTGGGAATGTGGGAGTGTGTGTGCAGGAGCTCCCGTTTGGTGCTCAGGGTAGGGGTGAGAATGTGTGGGGTGCAAGAGTCAGGGTGTGAGGGGTGCAGGAGTCAGGGCAGAGGGCTGGGCGCATGTGAGGGGGGTGCAGGAGTCAGGGCATGGGGTGTGGGGGGTGCAGGAGTCAGGGCAGGGGGCTGGGGTGTGAGGGGTGCAGGAGTCAGGGCAGGGGGCTGGGGTGTGGGGGGTATAGGGGTCAGGGCAGGGGGCTGGGGTCATGGGGGTGCTCCCAGCTCCCTGCCCAGAGCGGCTCACGGCGGGGGGCTGGAGGGGATATGCCCTGATTCCACCCCCCTTCCCCAATGCCCCATCCCCACCTCTTCTCCGCCTTCTCCCCAGAGCAACACACACGCTGCAGCTCCACTTCTCCCCCTCCTCGCAAGGGCCATCAGCTGATCGGCGGCATGGAGGGAGAGGAGGAGGAGGAGGGGAGACCTTGCCTGCCCTGCAGCAGCAGTCGACAGGACCAAGCTTCTTCACCCTGCACCCGCGGGGGGCGGAGAAGAGCGGGCTGGGGCGGGCAGGATTTTTAATGGCACGCTGCTGATGGTTGGGGTCCCGGCCAGGGTTCGGCTAGCGGGCTGAGTGGGGCCGGCGGCTGGGACCTGGCAGGCAGCAGCATGCCATTAAAAATCGGCTCGCATGCTGTCTTTGGCACGCATGCCATAGGTTGCCAACCCCTGGTATAAACCAAAAGATCCATATGTGGCCAGAAACTTTTGATGGCCCAAGCCGCTTCAGATGAGGCCTTTTTCTTTAATGAACTGCATTCTTGATCTTTCAGGAAATGCGACATAAAGTTGATGATGTTTTGCTGTGGTAGACAAGAGTAACTCAGCACCATTAGCCCTAGGCAAAGGGAGATTTAAGGTCAATATATTTTATCAGTCTTTCTTGGCCTGAATCTTGTCAGTGTTACTGAAAAATGTCTGGCTGTGATGTTCTCTAGTTCTTCTTTATGGAACATTATCTTTATGGGTTTTTCACAGTCAATGCATCTTAGCAGAGAAATCAGTGCTGAGTAAATTCTATTATAGGAGGAACTATATAGAAAGAAAAATAAAAATAGGGCTGTTAGCAGTATGTTGTGTCAATATTAGCATTATTAGACAGTGATTACTATATAAACCTATCTGCAACAGATGGTGGGACTGGAACAATCACTTTAATCTGGTCGACTAGAGATGTTTTAGGTTTCATGTGAATGTGTGATGTTGCATGATCCAGTGGGCGTGTAGCAAGGAGACCTGGGTTCTATTACATTGTGTGCCATAGATTTACTATGTGATCTTGGACATGCCACTTAACCTCTGTGTCTCAGTTTCCTGATCTGTAAAGTGGGAATAATAAGGCTGAGAAACACTTCTAAAGTGAAATCTATGGATGAAAAGTTCTATATAAGTGCTGTGCACTGTTGTTGTTAATTATAATGTTCAGAAGCAATGAACATGGCAAACTATTAAGGAACAGTCTTTTTAGTCCAGCTACTGTATAACAAGACATTAATGAATAATAACTGTGAATCTCAAAGGTCAGTACAAAATATCTTAAAAACTAAACTAGGGAATTCTAAAGTACAGTATACCTTCCATTTTTCATAAGCATTTTAATGTATTTTGTTTTCCCATGGGTCTCATTTTGTACTATTGTAAGTTAAAGCTGCTCAGAATATTATCTACCACTGGCAGCAATTTTCCAATTTATTTGGTAGCTTTCAGTGGCTTTTATCTTGTGAAAAGAAGAAAAATTTATGTTCTGATTGCTTCTATCATTCCTTCATTATTGTAGTGTGCAATCTTGGCAGCTGAAAAAATATCTACTTACAGCTGCTGACTCATTTGGTTATATAACTGAATCTTATTTCCTTAGCTACAGTGTGTGTGGGGGGGTGCAAGTGGGCAAGTAAAATCCCAAACAAGTGTTTGGAAAGCTCCCAAGACAGTTTTTCAAATATATTGTTGCTTACAAGTGATGGAGACCTGTTTTGCATAAGATATTAGGAATATACCTATTGCATTTATTAACAGAAATGCAGAATAACTCTGTGTGTATGTAAAAATATAAATTCTAGGTACTGTGAAGGTTGATTGAGAACTCCCCCAACAAGTCCAGGGTGTTAATTGAGTTCAATAGCAAGCTAATTTATTCACCTTTATCCATAAATCTAGGGTGCAGTGGACCTAGAGTGCAATTGAGACTACAAGATCATACAAGTCTATATATTTAAAAAACAATGTTTGATTTGACTGAGCGCTCTCTAGGTATTAGACAACAATACATTTCAGTTCTGCTTTAACCAGGAGAGAATACCTGCAGTTGAACCTTTTGTTTTTAGGTCTCTGCAAGAACTTTTGCTTTTTCATTTTGTGTAAATTAATTAGAGAAACCGATACAATCATTTGAATGTTTAATAATTCTGGCCTGATCCTATAAAGCCTTGGGAAGTCCCATTACATTCAGTGGGGATGAAAACGTCTCATATGCATGAGGGTTTGCAGGCCCAAAGTTATTACATAGTAAAATAACTATCTTTTGCTCTTATCTTTTCTCTATACTTTCTCTTGTCTCATTAACTTTTAAATGAATTGTTAGTTGGTAATAAGACCTGTTCTTTTACTTGATTTAGTAAGTGAAGGCTACAATTCTATAACAACGTACAATAGTGTTAGCCATCATTCACAATGGGAACAATACTGCAAGGTTCTGATTGCCTCTTTTGAGGTGCTGATCCCCCTCAGCTACCGTTGTTTTAATTTTACTTTGCAGGAGCAAATAAGAGCACTCTTTGGATTTCTCTCCACCTGTGGCTTTATCCCTCTAAAGCAGGGGTCTCCAAACTACAGCCCGCGGGCCGGATCCGGCCTGGGGCTTCCATTTGTCAGGCCCTCCCACCAACAGGGAAGAAGTGAACAGCTAAGTAGGCATGCGGAGCAGGCACGGGGAGGCGCCGCCGGCAGCAGCTCGTGCAGGGCGGCAGCACAGCTGAGTTGTGCAGAGGGGTGAGTGCCTCTGGGAGCCAGTGTATTTGTATGATACAAATGTGTGAGTTTTTAGAAATAAAATTTAAAAAAAAAGTGAAATGATTTTTAATGTAGTGACAAATATTTTGTGTGATTTCACAGTACCTGCATCGATTAACTTTTATACCTGATTTAGAATTTAATGCAACACTCACACAGTAGAGTAGGTTTGTTTTTTTTAACGATTTTGCATATATTTTGCATATATTTTATTTCTTTCACAGTCACTTCGGCCCGCGAAGCCCCTTAAAAAATCTAATATGGCCCTCGTCTCATAAAGTTTGCAGACCCCTGCTCTAAAGGGAACTTCCTTTCTTCACTTATCTTAAGACACCCACTCCTTTAGTGGATCCCGGATGGAGTTGGGAACAGAACCACAATCTTTTTAATGCTTGTCTTCCTGGAGGTGAAACTAGTTCAACAGTCTAATTTTTTTTTTTCTGAGCCAGATAGTCGCCTAATAGGATTTTCAAAAGCACTTAGGCACCTATGTGCTTTTTAAAAACCTCAGTAGGCAATACCTGCACCTTTAAGCATCTAAATACTTTTAAAAATCTGGCCCTATGTGCAGTGTACTGCTAAAATTTAATCCCTTAGGATCATTTACCTTGTGCCTTTATTACAATTTTTTTTTGGAAAAAAAAATATAATCCGGAAGTTGACAGAAAATATGCCAATATAGTATTTCCTTTTATTAATTTTTCTATATTAGTCTGCTTTATTTAAAAAGTTGCTAAGTAAAAGCAAGATATTTTTATGGGTATTTGCTATTTGACTTTTTCCTCTCTGTCAAGTCCTTAACAAAACTATAATATTACAATGGGAATAGAATTTCTGAGACCAAAATTATCCTGTTATACTTTAAGAAGTCTAAATATGCTGTTTGTGCATGATAAAAACAAGTTTGGTCTTGATATACTTAAGGGCCTGAACCTGTAAAGACTTATTCAGATGATAGTCTGATGACTTTATTTATTTACCTGAACAAGGTTTTCTAGATAAAGCAATGAAGCATTGTTTTGAATATATGGTGTTTCCATATTATTCATATTTTCTTTAAATGCCCAGGCAAACTACAATGATTAGCTGTTATGATTGGTGAAGAAATTGACAAAGGTTCAGTTTTCATTGTAAATAACAAAATTGGATTCATTCTTGTAGTAGATATAGATGTGAACTATGTAGATGCCCTGAGTTAGGATTAAGAACACCTGTAACATTAAATCTAGAAGCACGATTTACAAGCCTTTCCAAATTTCAGAGTAGCAGCTGTGTTAGTCTGTATTCGCAAAAAGAAAAGGAGTACTTGTGGCACCTTAGAGACTAACACATTTATTTGAGCATAAGCTTTCGTCAGCTACAGCTCACTTCTTTGGGACACAGTTCAGTTAATCATGTTGTTTGCACTTCTGTATAGAATCATAATAGTTTATTGAAATATAAATATTCTGAATATGTTTTTATTAAAGCTTTCACAAATGCATCCTCCTTAAACAGGGATTAAGGTTTCATTCCTCTATATCTATACTTTCTCATTTTGAATCATGTGACCTGTAAAGGCATGCATTTGAGCCTTGAATATGTTACCTCTGTGAGGAGCCTCAGGATGTGTTTTAAGGAGAGTTTAGTGTCTACAGGGCAGTCCTCGTTCCTCTACGAACACTTTGGAAAAGCACTGAAGGTGACTGAAGCTAAGTGTTTACTCAAGCATTCTGGAAGCATGATTTTTTTTTAAAAAAAAGTCTCCTTGGCTGGTGTAATGGGGCGGACCGGCCCCACACTGGGACTGAGAGGGTTAACCCTTCCCTCTTAGCAGAGAAAGCCATGCCCCTGAGGCTCTGCTGGGCAGGCTTCAATCGGAAGTCAGGTATAAAAGCCTGCAGAGCTGCTCAGTCAGGGTTGGCAGCCGAGGAGGAAGGATGCTCAGTGGAGGCTCCAGCCCAGGAGCAGTTACAACCCTTACTGGGGAGAACTGAGGAGCCAGAAACCAGGACCAGAGACTCGCAGCTATTGGAACCCCAGGGAATGTCGGCTGCTGAGGAACCTGGAGACCCAGATGCCACAGGGACTACGGCGACTGGAAGACTGGTGGGAAGTGACCCACCACTGCGAGGTCAGCGTGTTTCAGTAGGATTCCCTGCTGACCCAGGGGCGGATCCACCTCTGCCACTGACAGGGCGCTGGGTTGGAGCCTGGTGAAGGCGGGTGGGCCCAGGCTCCCCCACCAGGGGTCACTAGCCCCCCCCCCCCCCCTTTTGCTACAACATAGTCACTCGATCCCTCTCTTTCACCAAAGGAGATAGTATATGGACTCCGGCCTCTAGGCCAAGCTATCCCACTAGGGGAAGAGAATTTAGAGGGTCTCTGGCCATTGGGCCACACTGCTGTAGAAGCGTAGTATATGGACTTGGGCCACTAGGCCTCGCTATCCCACTAGGGGAAGAGAATTTAGAGGGACTCTGGCCATTAGGCCACACAATACTGACTACCAGAGGGGTAGTAGAACTGATGTAGATGCAGAGAGGCGGCGTTACCCTTTCTCCCCCCGAACCAAAGGGGTTGACGAGGTACAAAACCCACCACAGCTGGAAAAAAGATTAAGACCGGGTCTATGCTGTAAACTTACACAGGTATAACTACGTCACTCACAAGTATGAAATTCACATTCCTGTTATACTGACCTAACCCCTGGTATAGACAGCACTATGTCAATGGGAGGGCTTCGCCCATCGACATAGCTACCACCTCTTGTGGAGATGGATTAACTACACCGACAGGAGAAGCTCTCCTGTTGGTGTAGTAGCATCTTCACTGAAGCGCTACAGTGACGCTGCTGTACTGGTGCAGTGTTTTAAGTATAGACCTCACACACCTTGGTGTGAAATTCTGGCCTCACTAGTTTTAATGAAAGTTATTCCTTTGATTTCAATGGAGTCAGGATTTCCTTCTAAGAGTTAGGGTCCTTAATGTGTTAGGACTGTTATATGATTTAATAAGTTTACACTCTTTGCTTGTGCATTAGAATCGATGAGGGGAAAATCTTATTTTGCTCAGTGTGTTAATCATTGTACTAGAATTTTTAGCAGGAGATAAATGCAACTCCAGTGTGCTCATAAGCCAAATTCTGGCTTTCTTCACCTTTACTCATTCCCCAAAAAGGGATAACTAATGCCGCAGATGTACCTTAGTTTTCATCTTTATCCTTGTTGGCATTAACCCCCGGTCTGGCCAGCTGCACAGACAACTTGTGACAAGAGCATGAGTAATCTGATCTACAGAAGGTGTATAGTGATCATGAGTGTACGGATTGGGGGATGGGTTTGGTTTTTGTTAATGTAACAATTGGCCCCACATCACCTAAATGGGTGCCTGGATGCTCTTCCACCATTCAGTTCACAGAGACTCCTATACAGGGCTTGTAAAGGGTTTACCTCTTGTGAACTTTAAGTTAGGGTGGGTGTAGCAGTTTTACCCTACAGCTACTTTCCTGAAAATGGCTTTTCAGGTATATATATACACTACTTGTTATAAGAAGTTTAATTTCACTCAAGAGCTGCTTGTCAAACACATTTGTTTAGCTTCTCTGACAAATATTTTCTCAATAGATCTTTCATTCATATTTTAGGCTTTTTTATTGTAACTTTTTTCTATTTTTGTTATAGTTCTGTTATAACATAAGAATCTACCTGTATATTTTAAAAAAGCTTCCTATGTTAAAATCACATTTCACATAGTAACAAAATTGCAAAAACATGACTACCCCTTTTATTTGTTAGAATTTATCAGTCCAATGTTGTTGTGCATGGTCAGATTGCCTGGCTCATGCGATGTCAGAAGGCAGACCTAGCTCTGAAGGAAAGAAGAAACAAAATTAAAAGAAATTAGAAAAATCATAAAGTAGCAAAAAACCCAGCACCTTCCCTCCACCCCGCAAAAGACCAAGAAAATGTCCAACTACAGATTCAAGGATGACATTTGTCTGTCATCTTTCTTCCACTTTTATTAACAAACTGAAAATTTCCTCTTTTCGATGTCATTTGTTTTGTTTAACAAATATTTGTACTAAAATGTTACACAGTTAAAAATAAACATTTTGAATCAGTTATAGCCATAAAATTCAGGCTACTTGTTTTTTTACTTCTCCAGTGTTCATAACACCATCTTTATATTCCTGAAAGTTTTCTTTCCTTCCTAGTTTCTTTGTCTTGCTTCAGTTGACAAGCATTGGTGATTTTTGTCCATGCTTCCAACTGAGCTAAAATGAACCAGTCTGATTTTGTTTACTTACATGTTAATTCAACAGTAGCATCAATGATGTCAACCTCTCTGGCAGTTGTGTGTGTGTGTTTTCAGTTGTGTTAATTCAATTCAAAGTAGTAGATTTATTTTAAAAGTGCATATTTAGAATTCAGTTTCAAATTTAGCAGATTATAATGGTTTTTGAGTAGGTTAGTCTTGACCCTAAACTACTTAGCAGTTTGCACTGGGTTGTTATTAGATTCTTATTTTTCTTTAAAAATAAATAAATAAAATCCTCATGGGTTTTGTCCAGTTTTATTCTAAAGCATTTTGGCATGAGATCAAAAGTGTGGAGGTGAATCAATTACAATTTAAAAAAAAAAACTTCAATGTAAACACTCTGCACACCTAGTTGTCACCTACCAACCCCCACTTCAACTAATACAGGGTATCATCAAGCAACTACAATCCATCCTGAAAGAAATCTTGAACCCCTTCTTTTGGCCTTGAAACAACCCCCCAACCTCTCCAAGCTCATCATCAGAAGCAAGCTCCCCACAGACCAGACATGCCAACTCAAAGCAGCACCAGATCCTGCCAGAACAACAGATGCAAAACCTGCAGACATATCTCGGCGGTTACAATGATCCACACCCCCCACAACACACTTTTCAAGACCCATGGGTCCTACACATGCCCATCACAACATGTGGTCTACCTCATCCAGTGCACTAATGCCACAACAACAACTATGTGGCTGAAACCAGACAATCACTACATTCTCAAATGAAGTGACACACGAAAATGATAAGAGAAAAACACCACATCCCCTGTGGGTCAACACTTTTAACAGATGAGCCTGGGAGCTTAAATTGATAAGTCTGCTAGACACTAAAAATCATGGTTTTAATAAAGACACAAGACTTATGACTTATTACAACAATCTGTAGCCACTCCCTCTACTCCCGCCTTTTTGTCCTATGACTACCGAAGTGTTAACAGGACACTTCACCTTGAATGATCCCTAAGTGTATGTCTACATTGCAACTAAAAACCTGCAGGGGTCCATGCCAGCTGAGTGCGGCTTGTGGGGCTCGGGCTAAGGGGCTGTTTAATTGCGATGTAGACTTTGGGGCACAGGCTGCAGCCCAGCTCTGGGATACTCCTACCTTGCAGGGTCCTCGAGCCTGGGCTCCAGCACAAGCCTGACTGCACCCCAGGTAAACAGCCCCTTAAGCCCGAGTCCCGTGAGCCCGAGTCAGCTGGCATGGCCAGCCACGGGTTTTTAATTGCAATGTAGACATATCCCTAGTACCTCTCCCAGACCTGAAGGAGAGCTCTGTGTATCTCAAAAGCTTGTCTCTCTCCCCAACAGAAGTTGGTCCAATAAAAGATTATCTCACCTGCTTTGTCTCTGTTTATCTCGTCAGATTACAAGGTTAGATAGTTGTATCAGATTAGAGTTTGGTCAAAAAGCCCAAGTTTATTAAGAGAAAAAGAAGTCTGAGTGATGAAGTTTGAAAAAACTTCCCAGTGCTTCTGCCCTCTTCAGGGATGTAAGCAAATTTAACTCTCATGGAATTTGATACAGAAGACTGATTCACAGAATTGTAAGAAAAAAAGAAAAGATCTATGAAGTCTTAAGTCAACATTGTTCCTTACAATGTATTATCAATAATTTGTCCAATTAAATCTTTATTTCTGTCTCTGAGCTGTTTACATTCCTCAGCTATTTGCAGATGCTTAGTATGCCTGCCTTAGTCATCATTTGGGCAAGCTATAGATGTTTAATTATTTTTTCCATTCCTTAAAGCAAAGTTGGCCCCACCACTTCCTACATGTTAGAACATCATGGAATTCCTTGAATATGCTCAGTGAAGTTCCACTGTTTCCCAAGAGTCCAACTACCATATAAGTGAATTAAGATGAGCAGTCAGAGTCTATACCATTAGAAAGAGGGTGATTTAATTTGTATTCTTTGGCCACAGGAGAAGGGAGATTTCTCCCTCAAAATTAGATGAAGCCTTCATTGCTGTATAGCCCAAGAAACCTTAAGAGCTCCATGTGTCAGAAGCCATTGTGAATTTTGGCTCAGTGAGTCCCTAAAAGGTAATGGATTTCAGACACATTCCAGCCTTTGCAGAATTTACCCTGTACTCCCTCTTATTGTGGAAACAAATGTCTTCACTTCACCCAAAGTGTATAGGTGTGAAAGTTTTAACCTGATGAACCTCTTGTTGTTCTTTGCAGATCTTCCTAGTTTTAAGTTATTTACTTCCTGAATTTTGATGCCTTGTAGATTTGTGCGTGCATGCACACCATAAAAAAACATGTACATTCAATGACCAAATATTCTCTGATAGAGGAAGTAGCAGCTCCAGTGAAAAGTACGATCATTAAATATCTGATTCTTCAGAGAGCTTCTTGGCACATTGCAGGATCTGGTGCCCTACTGATAGGACATATGGTGCAGTATTTTAAGCACTGGACTGGGAGTCAGGGCATCAATATTCAGGAGGCTAATTCTTAGCTCTGGCACAGACTTACTGTGTGATCTTTTCCAATCCCCAGTTTAGGACACAGAACTCACTTATGAGGCAAGCTGCCATTGCCTCCCCAGGTATAGTACCTTTCTTTCTGAAGGTGGTAGAGACTGAAAAGCAGCATCATAAACTTCTGTAGTGCTTCCCAGCATCATGTACAACAGTTGGATGGGAGAACATCTCTGTTAAGCAGTTTCTCACTGACACTCACCCTTCCATCTGCACATACTCCCCATTTATATTTAGCCATAAAAGCATGTTGTTGGCATAGAGCAGAGGTGGCCAAACTACAGCCCGGGGGCTGCATCCAGCCCTTCAAACGTTTTAATCTGGCCATCGAGCTCCTGTTGTGGAGCAGGGTCCAGGGCTTTCCCTGCTGCGGCGCTCCAGCTGGGGAGTGGGGTCAGAGGCTTGCCCTGCTCCGCATGGCTCCTGGAAGCAGCAGCATATCCCCCCCCCACCTCCTTCACATGGGGCAGCCAGGGGGCTCTGCATGCTGCCTCACCCCAAGCGCTGCCTCCAAACTGTGGCCAATAGGAGCTGCAGGGGCAGTGTCTGCAGACGGGGCAGCGTGCAGCACTGCCTGGCTGCACTGCCGCGTAGGAGCTGGCGGGGGGACATGCCGCTGTTTCCGGGAGCTGCTTCAGGTAAGCGACACCTGGAGCTTGCAGCCCTGATCCCCCTCACATACCGCTGCCCCAGCCCTGATCCCCCTCCCATGCTCCAAACCCAGCCCGGGAGCATCCTCCTGCATCCCCAACCTCTCATCCCAACCCCACCCAGAGCCCACACCCCAACCTCCTGCTCCAGCCTGGAGCCGCCTCCTGCACCCTGAACTCCTCATTTCTGGCCCCACCCCAGAGCCTGCATCCCCAGCTGGAGCCCTCACCCCCTCTCACACCCCAATCTCATGAGCACTCATGGCCTACCATACAACTTCCATACCCAGATGTGGCCCTCAGGTCAAAAAGTTTGCCCACCCCTGGCACAGAGGGACTGCCAGTAGCTACCTGGAGGTGGTACTCTGTCATGTAGTTGCAACTCACCATTGTGCATACTACTCTGCCATATTTCAGCTTGATTTCTACAATTGGGGAGCATAGGAGCCCATTGTCCTTTATATTCAGGCTGGAGGGATAGTGTGTAGTTGTAGAGAACATGGTAGAAGCTGTTAAAAAAGCACTGGCAATCAATTAATGAGGACAGAAGATAAATTTCTGCAATTCAGAAAATTTGTTTTTGAATATGACACTTACATAATATCACAGGACAGTGCAATTAGCTTTTTCTTAAAAGTTGAGAAATCTTACAAAATCCTGCAAAACATATAAGAAACTAAATTGCACTGGGGTAAACTGTTTTCAAAACCATAAAGACCTCATCTTGTAAATATACAATGCTGAGATGAGAGGATCATCACTACAGGTTGCCCAGGATGCCAGTAGAGTATAGAGGAATGCTTTAGAGCGATGCTGCTAAAAATAAAACTGTTTTAGTGTGGTTGATAAATGCAGGAAAGGAATCGTGCTGAATATAATTAATCAGTGTTCAACACAGTGAGAAATCATTTCATATCATACACTGAAACAGTTGAAGTTTTATTATTGAGGCAGTAGAAATCATGGTTTTTAGAAAAGTGAGACTGTATAGTAGAACTGTTGGTAAAATGTTTGTTTGACTGACCAAAAAAGCAACTATTTCATTTTCAGCCAGAAAGCTTTTGGTTTTCAGCCTTTTCAATTTTCAGACAAAATTCTGAAATTTTAAGTAGAAAGCAAATGCATTTTATCAAAAATAATAGTTGAGAAAATGATTTTACATTGAAAAACAGTTTTTATGGAAAACATTTGACCCAGTCTATTCTATGTATTAAACTTCTGTTATGTATTGAAATCCAGTGATTAAACCCACCAGACTTCCAGTATCTTTACAGCTCTTTGCTCTGAGAAAAGTTCATTATTAATTGAGCTCCATCTTTTTATCTGAGTGCAGCAGGATTATTTTTGGGCAAAAGTCTACAGAAAAGATTCTTAATACTACTAAAGCTGTTTGAAGAAAAAGTTCATACCTATTACACTGAAGTACTTGAAGTTAAAGCAACTGATTTCCTCCTTTTACAGGGTTTGGCCTATGCTATTTTTTGTGTTTTCTTCCAATATTTAATGAGGCTCCAAAGACATGAATGTCAAGTTCAGTGGAATTTAGGAAGTTATAAATGACTTACTGTTTTAATTCAACTGTTTAATTCAACACAAAAGCTCTATAGCAATGTCTATTGTACATTTAGAGGTAGCGTGCATGAGGCACAGATTATCAGGAATGAAGGCCTTCCGCTGAACCTGGGACTAGCAACCTCAGTTTCCAGGCAAACTCATGAACACAGGTGAGCGGCAACAGAGCTGCCTGATTAGCTGTCGTGCCTGATTAGCTTGAAGGAACCAGCAGGCATGCTCTTAAGGCTAGCAGCCGCAGCAGGTAGGGCTGATTAATGCTTACTTCCGTAGCTGCAATCACTCTTGTGCCTGCCTTGTTTCCAACTTTGTTCCAGTCCTGCACCTGCCTTGTTCCCTGCCTTGCTCTAACCCTGTTCTTGCTAAGCTCCAATCCAGTCCAGCCTTGCTCCCCTGCTTAGCTCCTAACTCTGGCACAGGCCAGTAGGCCTGATCACCCAAGCCACAATCTCTGGCAGTTTTTACAAGAAATACACCATGGTTTTCCCATAACTATTATTTTGCATTCTGTAGTAAAATCTACCAGATTCTAATCTTAATCTTTTTGATGCAGTTGCTGAATTGTTTTATTTAAATTATGCTTATAAAGGTCCTGTAACTGGTGCGGGCTACCTACTGTGCACTACCTTCATGACCTATTGAGGTCTCTGGTTACATGCGACAGCCTGTCTCAGTTTCCCCTCTTGGACTGTTCAAATAAAACATTTAATTTCTTGGTAAAAATACTTCAACTTGGAGACTGGGTTTATAAATATAAAATAAACTTCAGATAAAACTCAGTATCCCAAACAAAGTCCATTTGTCCACACAGCACAAAGTTTCTTTTCCTCCTCGCAGGCCTTCCTGCTTTGGGCCTCTATAGTCCTTTGCCTGCCTGATCAGGGTCACTTTCAGGCATAGACGCTGACTCCGTGGGTGCTCCAGGGGCTGGAGACTCACAGGGAAAAAAGTGGATGCTGAGCACTCACTGGCAATCCCCTTGATCAGCTCCTCCCGCTCCTTCCTAACGCCTCCCGCCTGCCAGCGGCCCCACTGATCAGCGCCTCCCCATCCCAGCACCTCCCATCCATCTCAATCAGCTGTTCCACAGCATGCAGCATGGGGGGGAGCGAGGGCTAGGCGCTCGGGGGCAGGGACGGGAAGAGGCAGAGCGGGGGAGGAAAGAAACGGGGTGGGGGTGGAGAGAAGCAGTAGGGAGGGGTGGGGCTTTGGGGGAAGAAGTAGGAGCAGGGCCTGGGGCAGAGCCCAGGGCCGAGCACCCCCCACAGCACATTAGAAAGTTGGTGCCTCTGCTTCCAGGCCTCCCTGTCTGGGTCAATGACTCTGATCTCATGGTCTTCCCTGCAGGAGCCTTACCTCACTCTCCACAGACTTTGCCACAGCTTCCTGAGCTTCCCCCTTCACTGCAGCCACCTTCAGGGAATTACCTGATCCAACCCAGGTGTGCCTCTTTAGTAATCCTGCTAGTCCCAGGCCTTCCAGCCATTAAAGGGGAAGCCACTCTGTTACAGGACCCCAAACAGGTTCCAGTTGAGGACTGCAGATGATCTATGGCAGCAAACCCCCAAGAAATTGGCACAGAACTCAAAAAAATCAAGAAATATTTGTAAATATTGATAAACATTGCATTTTAATCCTTTTCCATTATAAATGTAAATTGTATATTGTGACTAGCTCTTGTTTGTATGGTACTTTGAAAATATAAAGTATGATATAAAACTTAAGTACTATTATTAGTAGTACAGTGAGTGCTTGTCACTGAACGTAAATGTTGATGCTTGTAAACTGCAAAAGGAACTCTGAAATAAGAAAGAATATATTTGTAAATAAGGCAATGTAGTCAGAATCATTTCCTCCTGTTATCTTTGTTTTTCAAAAGTTCTGTAGTTGCTTGATATCTAAGTCAGACCAGTCAGTTCTGAGTCATTCAAACAAGGCTCTGTGAGCACTGATACATGTGACAGTAGACAAAGCAAAATGTAATCCTTTATCGGCTTGATGGGCTTCTGTTTGACACGTCCCATTATTTCCTGCCTACGCGTCTGAAAGATGTTCACTGAATTCCGTGTGTGACTGTACTTTACTTTGTTCTATCATGAGTACATAGAGTAATACAGTGATTTACTATATATTGGATTAAATTTGCTTTGATTTTGGACAGCTCATGTAGTACATTGTAATGTGATGTTCTGAAATATTTTCATTACTACACTAGAATCTTCTTAACAGAGATACCTAGATGGATTCCCTTTTCTCCCTATTAGATCAATTGATTGACAATTATAACCACAGACTTTATTTTAATACTAACAATGCAGTTTGCTGAGACCATCAAGTTGCTGAATAGGCCCAAAGAATAGCGAGGAGGCACTTAACCTCAAAACTACCCTTGAAGGTCAGTTTGAAGTCTAGCAGTATGAAGTCCGGTTATATTCCTGGCTATGCAGATTTCCTATATGACCTTGGACAAATGAGTTATCCCTCCTGTGCCTTGGTTCTCCCAGCTGGAAAATGAGGATAATACTTATTTCCTCTCAAGACTACTGAGAGAATACCTTCATTTAATGTTCAAGAGCTTTGGGATCTTCTTATGAATGGTTTTATGAAAATGCAAAGTATTATTTATTGTTACATTTAGTATGGAATAGGGACTGAGCTTGCTTCACCTGCCCAGTGTGGCAATTGAAAGATTTGGTATGGTGGTTCACCATGTGTTGCTGATGTAAAAGAAGCAAACTAAAACCAGAATAAGACTATGGTAAAGTAGTTCATATGTTTTCTCATGTAGCACAGAAAATAGACTTTTTGTTAATATTCTTGAGACAGGTTCCTTCTATGTTTTAATGTGCCTTTTTTACACCATGCACCGTCAACCTGTGGAACTCCTTGCCAGAGGATGTTGTGAAGGCCAAGACTATAACAGGGTTCAAAAAAGAACTAGATAAGTTCATGGAGGATGTGTCCATCAATGGCTATTAGCCAGGATGGGCAGAGATGGTGTCCCTAACATCTGTTTGCCAGAAGCTGGGAATGGGCAACAGGGGATGGATCACTTGGTGATTACCTGTTCTGTTCATTCCTTCTGGGGTACCTGGCATTGGCCACTATCGGACGACAGGATACTGGGCTAGATGGACCTTTGGTCTGACCCAGTATGGCCATTCTTATGTTTTTAATGTCAGAATGGTCCTGTTTCTTTGCTCTTGTGTGATTTGAAGGCTTCCCTATTAAGCTGAATTGCCATCCATATTAAGCAGTAATCATTTTTCAGGTCCTTACAGTGAATATCAAATACAAATGTAGGCATAAATGGCATAAGTAAGGTTAAATGTAAGGTATAATTCGCTGCACTGAGCAGTAGTAAAGTCATGAACTTGCAAATGTGCTGAGTAAACTACTAAGTTACAAAACAGTTTACTGTATAGTCTATGCAGTGAAGTTCTCCATTGTACAGTTATAAAACATGATCAGAAGGATCCTGCAATGTTGCTCTAGTAATGAAAGCTGATTTCAATCTATCAGTAAATTTTCTTGCTACTCAATATTTGGATCAAATTCTGACTTCAGTGAAATGTTAAATAGGAAGAGGATTTTTATTTTTGCAGAAGTTCTCTAAATACATTCATTGATATTGCTTGAAGATATGAGTTACTGAATAGTAATATTTTCAAACCTTTATGAAAATTGTCACTTATGATTGCTCTAATGATCATTTCCAAAGATGGGAATGATGTGCGTCTTTAGCAGACTGAGCAATACTGGTAAGACTAATATGCAAAAGCCTGTTTTCTCTCTTTCATATGCTAAATCTGAATAGCATAAATTCCTAATTCCCTTTTGTTTAACAAAAGATAAGCAATAAAAACTGTACTTGTTGCTCTCTTATTTAAAGTGTTGCTGTTTGATGCTATGAAAAACACTTGTGCAGAAGGTAGAAATATAATTCAACAACTGGACCATAACCATAGAGCTTGAAATTCACGCTTTCTACATTAAAAATAAAATCGAGTCTTATGTGTCCACTTTCACATGCATTCTAACTCATTCTTCCTACCCCCTTTTATGAAGATCTCTATTTAATTTTATTTTTAATGTTCTATTGCACCTCCTATTTTAATATCTAGGCGCACAGATATACAGCCAAATGTCAAAATTGGCAACTAAATCAAACCATCTACCTCCCACCCACCTCTCATCTTGATTTATAGTGCAATAAAGGTTTTGTTGCATTATATACTGATTCTCAGAATCTAATTACAAAGCGTAAATCACAAAGTGAAACCTCTGATCCTTCTGTCATTTAGAAATGGAAAAAAACAGTCAGGAATTTTTCTGATAAAATATTCTTTGTAGTGGCAAAGACTAGGACATATCCTGCAATTAGACTATAAAACTTTGGAACATCTGATTTAGAATATTATGCTATTTGTTCTGGTGAAAAAATTTAGTTGACAAAATTCTTGGGTTTAAGATTTTTAATATAATTGACCATTCTCATTTCTTTTTCCCTTAAATTTAAAATGGTGGGAATACAAATAACTGGAGATTTGTATTTTTTGTTGTCATTTATATAATAGTTCTATGAATGACGCATTGTGGAATCAGAAATGTGGACTGAATATTCCAGATAGTTCTTTTCTCTCTCTGCTTTAATAGTAAACATAAATCAAATTGTTTAACCTTAATATATTAATGTAAAATTTTCAAGGGTGACTTTCAATGAACTTTAGAGTACAATGTTTAAAAGTGCCTAAGTCACATTTTCAAAAGTGTCATAGGCTCCTAAACCCCAGGTCCTCAAAGGTATTTAGGTGACTAATTCCCATTGAAATTAAGTGCCTCAGTCACTTTTGAAAAAGTGACTTAGGTTCCTAAGTCTTAGGCACTTCTGAAAAATTCATTCTTAGGCTCCTAAATACCCATGTCACTTTTGAAAATGTAAACTTTAGCCTATTTAAAAACAAAAACCAACCAACCAAACAACAAATAAAATGGAGGAGTGGGGAGGGAGAGAGAAAAGAGTAACTTCAGATCGGTTTTAACTGACCAGAAGCATATCATAAGACAGAACTTTGGCACATAATTCTATATGGAAAAGAAAGCAGGCTTGGACAGCCACATAAGACTTTCTTCTTGCTTCCCCTTGAGCCTCTTCAGCTGCATAGACCCAGAGGTTCACAGAGCCCTTGTGGTCCAGCAGCAACGGCACCAATTTTGCTTTAGTTAGAACCTAAAACCTTATGTAAATAATAATAATTTAACATATATTAATAATTGTTGCTGTATCATGCTTAAAAATAGTGCTGGGTGAGCCATGAAGTTTGGATCTGAATGTCCTAAAGTTCAGGAGTCTTTGGTTTGATTCATCTCTGTTTAAATTTCAGTCTTGTTTTAAAAGCTATTTGTTACTTCTACAGATCTGTGTAACATGATCTCAGCTTTTTAACATTGTTGATTATCAGTGGGACTTCTCTGGCATTATCTAATACCCTGACTACTGTGTTATGGCAGATCTGATTTTTCCTATTATCGTTTACTGTCATGAAACAATTAGGTGATGCCTCCCTTCTGCTGTAGTGGTTGTTTAAGTGCTAAAGCAGAAAGGTAAGTGTGTCAGTAAGAGCAGTTGGTTTTAACAATTTGCCTCTTTTTTTCTCTCCTGGTGAGTTCAGAGAATATATTGATGTATGAATAGAAACTGTTCATGTGTGACACTATCCAGATGTCAAGTATACATAAATTGCATAATACATCATTCATTTTCTATCTGCGTTTTTTTAACAGGCATATAAAAAAAAAAAAATTATTCAAGCCTTCAGCTGCTAGTTAATATAAAGTCTACCAGGTGAGCCATTTAAAAGAACTAAATTACATAGAAGTGACTGATACATTTTGAATCAAGAAGAAAATGGAATAAGAATTTGGGCACCAATTTCTTGGGATATAAATGGGATTAGATATGTTACTGGCGATCCTTGCCCACGTGCCCAGAAAGTTACACTGAGTATAAAATACATGGTCAGAAATGTATTTTTCTGATCCAGTAAAGGATCTATACTTCTAACAGAACAACAAATTAACATATTTTTTATTTTTAGCAGCAGAGAGAGGAACTGTGCCTGCTGATATTTGGGGGGGAGGGGCAGAGTGAGGGCAGCTGGCTTCAGCAGTGTTACTGAGCATGCTCAGTCCATGACCCCACATGCCCCTGCCACACATCACTTGTGCTTAGCAGTGTAACTTTGTATTGCATGTTATTGGGGAAAAAATGTCATTCCTCCTATAGAATTGTGATAACAGTACAATATGAACTGTCCTTGTAATGGAAAAGCTTTTGCATTAAGTATGCAAGAGAAGTGCCCAAAAGAGGCCAGATATTTTAGAAATTTGGTCACCATTTTTTAGTGTCCTCAGAGGAGAAGGACTCCTCCCCAGACAGCAAGCCAGAATCTTTAGCCAGGTTCTTTGACTGTTAACCTGATCCTGAATAAGTAATGTATGATGTAGTTTGTTAATGTTGTAATTTTGTCTAAATAATTTTTTTAAAAGATATTTTCCCCCTGAGCAAGAGTTATCCACTAGGATTAGGTGAGCTGTATGTCCCACAATTAATTTCCTCAATTGTAGGGTCAGGTATCATTGGTAGACTTTAATCCCCTCCTGTGATTTTCTACTTTTCTCTTATTGTATCTGAGTTAGCAAGAAAAGCATAAATAGTAAATTGGTAGGACACTCTAATAAATTTTCATCCATCAGTTGTGCCGCGAACCCATGTGCCAGTTTGTGAAAAGTTTGAATTATTCATATTAAATAATACATACTACTTGTAGTACTATTTAAAAATCAATCACTTCCTCTTCACAATATTCAATTTTTTAGTAGTTAAAGAAACTTCTAGGAATAGGAGAGGGCATGTATGAGGTAATCTTAAAAAGTAACTCAACATTAAACATACAGCAAGCTTTTAATACACAATGGATGGACTTACTGATAAAACTTGCATTCCCCAGTTTCCTCTTAATGACCATAGTACATGAATCAGAGAAATGATACATTCAGTAATGATTAGTTAATGCTTTTGATCTGATGAATGAGGTCATCCCAAGAAACATTTCTAAACATAACTAGTTGTAGAGTTTCTCATGTGGCATCTTCTGCTATTACTATGCAGACACCAAAATGATGCCATTCTCTTTATAGGGGTTTGCGTACCATTTTACATAAGGCTTCTCACTTGTTAAAATTCATTCAAATAATTTCTGGTTAAGATCTATGATTGGGCTGGGGAGTAAGAAATGGGAGTGTGGAAGAGATCACTTACTCATAGCAATATCAGAGTTTCTCTTGTAAAAGGACTGTCACACAAGCCAAGAAACATACTTTGCCATTACCTAGAAAACCATTCCTTGGCCCTAGTGATTGACACATTAATCTTATAAGCATTTAACCCAGGTTATTTGAAAACTGGTGTAGGAACCAATTTCTTGTTCTGAATTTACAGCTAAAATTTTGTCTATTTACTATTAGAAAGGAAAGTTGGCATAAGCCAATGAAACTTGCATTTGTGGGTTAGAGCAGCAGAAGCTGATATGCATTAAAATGGCTTCTTTTTTTCCTGGGAGGAAAATATTGTCAAGAACTATTCAAAATCATTTGTGCATCATGGAGTTGAAACAACATGACATCTACTCTGTGAAGTGCTAATGAGAGAACATACACGAAATAATAATATAATATTTAGTATTTATAGCACTTTGCATCTCCAAAAGGCTGTGTGAGCAGTAACTAGTTCCTCAAAATATCCCTGTGATGTAGACTAGTTTTCCACGTTTTATAGATGTGGAAAAACTCCCCTAAGGCTACAAGACAAATCAGTGGAAGAACCAAGTTTAGAACTCAGGATTTCTTGTGATCAGTGCACTAGACCGTGCTGCACCTCTGGTGTACATTCATCAACAGTATATTAGGGTACTACTTTTTGAAAATCATACTGAAAGTTTGTATTTGTGGTGTCTGGTGATTGACAGCAGTGACAAAAGAATTCCTTTAAAAAAAAAATCAATAGACCAAGCCCAGAGTAGCGGCAATAGAGTGTGTGTCTTCATCCTGCTTTTTTAATGATCTCTGTATTAACTTGGCAAGACTACCCCCCTGGAGTAGTTCATTCTCTATACCAGCTCATTTCTGAACTTCTCATGAATAGACACTCAGCTGTGCAGAATGATATCAATTGTGCAGAAATGTGTCAAATTGTTTGAATTGTGATCTGCTGTCCATTTAACACAGGGTTGAGGGCACCAGCCTTCTTTTATATAGGATTTCAAGCTGGTTTGAACATTTTTGCTGGAAACTGCAGGACTGTGGCTTATAATGCGAAAATAGAAATATTCTGAAAAGCCCAGATTCTCTGGTCAACTAAATCCACTTTGTGCTGCATAAATGACATAAAATGGACTTAAAGCCAGACCAGTGGAGAAGTCTGCTGTGCAGGGGAACTCTTTGCTGATGGAAAGTTGGCAGAGGTGCTCTAGTATCTCCTGTGTCAGCCTCCCTTTCCACCCCTGGCATGTGGGGGCAATGTGGCATCCCAGGCCAGTGGGGATCTGACATGGCAGAGTTCTTCCATTTTCTATTGTTGCATCTATTATTCTAACATATATTAGTTACTGGTGAGTGGCTGTTACACCTGTGAATTCCCTGACATAAAAATTGAACACTTGGTGGTGATTTTTACCTTTGAGTGCTTTAATGTAGAGTATGAGTTATTTTAGATTGTATATTAAGAAAATCTCTGTCTGTAGTAAGAGTGACAAGGTGGGTGAGATAGTATCTTTTATTGAACCAACTTCTGTTGGTGAGAGAGACAAGTTTTTGAGCTACACAGAGCTATTCCTGACCAGACCTAAATCTGCCCAGCATTTTGCAGATCCAACTGTGTTTCCCATCCATTAAATCAGTAGGAACACTTTAGTTACTGACATTCTGATTGTAAACTACAAAGAAGTGGAATAGTGGTCTTGTAAATAAGGCAGTAGTCTGGAATGTGGAAGATGTGCATTCAATTCCTAGCTTTGCACAAACTGCCTGTGTAATCTTGGGAAAATTACTTTAACCTCTGTTTCTGTTCTTTGTCTGCACAGTGAGGATAATGCTTTCTTTTTCCCCATCTTTTGTCTGTCTTGTCATTTAGATTGTAAGCTCTTCGGGAAACTGACTCTCATTGCACATTTATACAGTGCCTCACACAATAGTATGTTAAATTGGTTGTGACTTCTAGGCACTGCTGTAATACAAATTAATAACAATGCAATTATCAGGTCCATATAAGTGCCTAGATAGATATAAATAAATATAAAAATATGGCTGATATACTAAACACTGTAGTCTAGTTAACTTTAAATGTTAGCACAGGCAGAAGTAGATTTAAGCAAGTATTTAACATGCACACACATAATCTACTGTATGTACTTTAGAGTACATAAATAATCAGAGCAGAAAATGTTACCAAGTCACACTCCAGGTCACTCAGCACTTTGTGTGTGTGTGGTATTAATCAGTCCAAGTGGCTAAATGATATCTTAATCGTTAAATGTGGGAGTTCTTGGTTACACAAAGATCAGTTGGGGGAGAGGGCGGGGAAGCTAAATCAAGAAAAAAGAACTTGGACAAAAAGAAGCAAAACAGATACATTATGTATGAGCCTTCAGTGCAGGTCCAACAGTAAATTAGAATCAGAGGATCACTCTAAAGCTACCAATCATTCAGGGATTTAAGTGAGACTTTCGATGAAGATTATGGATATTTTACTGTTTAATAATCTGAAAAAAAAGATGCTTTTCTAAACACAAAGCCTTACAAGTTTTGTGTTCAAACAGATACATCAGGATTTAAGAGAAAAAATTACAAGGTACAAGACATATATTAGGACAAAAGATTGGTCGTATTATCAGAAGGTCAAGGTCTGAGATCCATAAGCATATTTAAACTTCATGCGCTACTTCAGATACAGTACTTGTTTTCTAAATTGGTCACGTGACAGACAGATGCTGTCTGTGAGTGTGCACAAATGGGGTATTTTACTTGTTGCCTAAAATAAGCTTGAATATGCCTGTGCAAAAATATACACAAACCTCAGGGATGAGCTTTCTGAGACTCAAGCCCATAACATTTGTTTGTGCCTTCATTGCTATAATGTTTCAACTAACTGAACTAATTTGATTGTTACATATGTTGGTGTAAGGCAGTGATATCTCATGAATTATTCCTTGGTTTCACAAATTTCTTCCTAATCTTACAAATTCCTCTATCTCTGGTTCATAGGGTCTACAGTACGCAGACTAGAATTAGCCTCCAGTTCCATTCTTTGTGAATTTCTGTTTTAGTTTGTGGCACTGAATGAAAACTTGCTTTCTGGGGCAAATATCATTATGTTTTGCCACAGTGCCCCAACTCACTATACTTTTCACTAATATTCTTGAGTACACCTTGCTGATAACATTTCTCTTACATATAACTATAAACATATTAAGAGCAAGGATTCTTCAAAAATAACTAAATAAATAGTACCCCATCTTTGGGAACAATTACGAATCCATGTAGTTGGTTAGGCCCCAATTTAGCAAGCGACTTAAGCACATGTATAAATTTAAGTACATCATTAGGACTACTCCCATTTTTAAAGTTACTTAATTGCTTACGTACTTTGCTGAACCAGAGTCTTAAACCTTCAGGATTTGAGACTTTTTTTTTTTTTTTTTTTTTTTTTTTTTTAGAGACAAGGTAGGTGAGGTAATATCGTTTATTGGACCAACTTTTGTTGGTGGACGGTACAAGCTTTTGAGCTACACAGAGCTCTTCTTCAGGTCTGGGGAAGGAAGCAAGTGACCTGAAGAAGAGCTCTGTGTATCTCAAAAGTTTATACCTTCCACCAACAGAAGTTGGTCCAATAAAAGGTATTACCTCACCCACCTTGTCTTTCTCATATCCTGGGACCAACATGGCTACAACAACAATGCCAGGTGTAGAATTCATTACTTATCCTAACCAGTCTCAAATAAGGACAAAATGTAAGTTTACACTGAAGAAAAGACCCTTTCACTTTATTTTACTATACTAACTTGGGTAAGCTGTGGTAAGTTTGTTTGTCAGTTTCTTTTTCTGACTCTCATACAGGATACAAGGGCTAAATATATTTTTGGCTTCCTTAGAATAAGCTGTTACGAGTTACCAAAACTGTATCATTTGACCATCGAGCTTGTAAAAGAAACTTCTGTATTGATGTACTGCAATTCTTAGACAATCTGCCTAAACGCTCCCCTGTCTAAATGGAAGAAAAACTGTCTTAAGTAACCTGAAGCTTTCAGAATATAATTTCCTCGAGCCTTACGGAAATAACAATATTCTGAGTTACGTGATACTCTCTAGATAGGAAATTCCAGCATTATGCTGGAAGTTGCTTATACAAATTAATCTCCAGCAAACCTGAAATAACTCAGCATTTTTCCTGTTTTTCCTTAGAGCACACATGTAACAGAGTGCAAGGTCTTTGAGACCTGTGGAAAATTACTGTCTTGGTACCATGTTGGATCTTGAGGTCCTCACAAATGTTATTGTGTTCAAAGAAGCACACCTTTGGTTGGTGGCGGGGGAAGTGAACAAGATGTAAGGACTACCTTGCCCATAGGCGTTTGTTATGTTTGGGTTGTTTTTTATATATGCATACGTCTTCTGAGCATGCTTCAATGCTCCAGGATATGGAGGAATATGTACTTATGTTTACAGTGGAGAGCATGGGACGCTATCTGCTATCATTAGAAGACTGAAACAGCCGTGGTATTGGTCTTCTCAAAAGAGGGGGTGGGGTTCACTGAGTTTTCTAGGGAGAGAGATGCTTGTCTAGTGGTTAACATAGGACTAAGAGCCAAGAACTCCCGAGTTACAATCCTAGCTCTGATAGTGGTTTCTTCCATAACTTTGGGCTAGTTACTTTTAACCTGCTTTCAGTTTCCCCTTCCTGTAAAATGATCATACTGCTTGTCTCCTTAAATGGGTGTTCTGAGAATAAATATTTGTAAAAAGCTTTGAAGAAAATTTTGTTAAAAATGCTCCTGAAGAAGCTGAAAGGGAGGCTTGCCTCAAGTGAAATGATGTAAACCATCCCAAGACCAAAGACCAGATCTATTAAAACAGGAGAGATGTGTAAGTCACATTGAGAATCTTGAAATAAATGTCTACAGTTTCCAGGATTTTAGAAATAGTCTTGTGAGAGCTGAGACTGTTTAAAAAAAAATTGAAGGAAACGTTCCAGAAATAGGACATTACAGGATGTCTTTTTAGCCTATACCAGTAGTGCAAGAACTGTCCAACAGAAGAAATTATACTAAAATGAGCAGAACTCTGAGCTTGCAGCTTGTCACTGCTCCAGCATGTACAACAAGAATGATGGAATTTAATTTAAAACACAATAATGTAACAGTTGTTGTACTATTTAATATCCTCACTGTAGATTTCAAAATGGTGATACCTTTCTATTGTGAATAAAAAGAAAAACAGTGTGTCACTAAGAAAGAACAACTTCCTCTCCAGAATTCTGTTTTAATGTATCATTCCAAACAAAAGAATTATCAATCAAATTAATTAGTCCATCCTTCATTTCTTCTTCCAAAGATACTTGATGTAACCTTTTCCAGCAAAATATTAGCTATGTTAAGAGAGTTAAAGAATGGTGCATGGTGTGTGGAAATCCGGCATGATGGAAACTATCATTCTTCAAAATATGACAGTTATGTACCTGGTCTCATCTATGAGAATGTGACTGGTGCTCACTACTAAAAGCTGATCAAGAAAAAAGGCAGTAGAAATGAGACTCCTGTGATGAGTCACTGAGTACATAGGCTTGACTGGATTCATGACCCTGACATTCCAGCTGAATTAGTAGTTGAAATGTTGATTCTGTATACTGAGTGATTCCAGCTCAGACTGTTAGAAACATATGCATGAATCACAAGGCTTTTCACAGACTATTGAAAATAGATGTAAACCAAAAATGTCTGATAATGCCCAAAAGCAAATCCTAATCAGACTGGATGCCTATTTTTTATTACATCTGTCTGCTCAGGGGATAGCTCATTGAGATTGAGAAACCCAAGGTGACTGAGGGACCATCACTACTGGCATCACTCCTTTGTTGGAGTCGCATCTTGTTTTGCTACAGTGATCTAATTTTTATATTTTCTTGAATCTGTTTTATAGCCACTATGTTCAAATTCCCACTTAGAGGAGGCAGCTAAAATACAAACACAATTCCTGCATTGACACAGAACCACCTTTTTCTCCAGGTGTGAATGAGCTAACTGTATGTATATGACTTAGATAGAGAGGAAGAAGTAACAGTTTTCGGTTTAATTAAGCAAGCTATCTTAAATGATCTCCTTTCCTTCCTCCTCCAGCACTTCCAGTTATTTCCTGATATATTTTAGGGGCCAACTTTAGCAGGTTTAGGGAGGAGCCGTTTTAAAAAACAGATGTATGCTTCCTGAAAGACAACATTAAAACTTCCAGTGAGGAAGGCAAAGAAGTCTGTACCCTTTAAGGAGATGAGTGCATGACATAAGAAACAATGGGTATATCTACACAGAATGTAATCTTAAGAAAAATATAAATATTTCACAAAAGTCAAACCAGGAATCTTAAAAACTAAAAAGCAAATAAATATATTTTTTCATGGGAAAGTATCTCTCTATTATTTTGAATATTCTAATTAACTCCGTAAATAATGGTAAGATTTTTTGTTTTGTTTCAGACTTATCAGTTAGTTAAATTATTTCCACTGGTACTAGCCACCAGGCATGCATGCTGTTCGTTGATGACTAGAAGAAATATGGAATAGTATGAAGTCTAAATCAGTTTTCTGTAGTTACCTTTAACTTTCAAAGACTTTTGACCTCTAAACTTCTATATTGGTCATTTAAAATGTACTAGCAGAGGTATTTATAGCAATGAATACATATCATGGCCAGGCTCAGAAAATATTTTTCAGTTTGGACTTCAGCCTTAGGTTTTAGCAGGTGAATATTAAAACATCACACAATATATCCAATACTGTTTTTGTCACAATTAGCTAGGATTTTTGCTTCCTCTTTTCAAATTCCTGGATGTTGCTAATTTTTATGAAATTCTTGGGTGGATCATTGAAAACTTACAGTTTCTACTGAAATGACCTGGATGTGACCCACTAATTTAAAGATGTTGATCTCTACATGTCAAAAGTGGCATCAGGCGGTATTTAACTGCAGGGGGTGGGGAAATGGGTTCTGTTGATTTCCCTGTTCTGATGTTCTCCTTTTGGTGGGAATATGCCTCTCTCACAGTTAATCGCAAACTGCATTTCTCACAATTCCTATGAACTGAAAAAAACAACTCAGATCAATCAGCACTACGGAAGGGAAATAGTGCAACAACAACCCCCTCCCACATACACACTTTATAACAGTCTGGACACTGAAATATAGAATTAATACCCAAAACTGACACATGATTTATTGATTACACTTTATCTTATGATGGGCCCTCAGTTAGTATATATCTAATTGAAATATGTTAGAAGATATATTGATGTCAGTGTCACTGAGAGAGAGGGGAAAAAGTCATCATAAAATAAGTTGTATAGAAAAAGTATGGATTTGCTTTTAATTTAAGTAGTTGTACAAATATTTACATTCTTTTGGAAAACAATCTTGGGGAAATGGTGTACAAGGCAGCATATATAGTTAGACATATTTATAATGTAAATGTTTAAATGAACAACAATGAAAATAATGTAAAGGTTATGCTAAATAGAGTAGGGTGAAATGGCTGCACTGTACTGCTGGAAGGCATAAGATTATAAGTGGATCTGTTGCCTAGTGATCGTCTTTTCCATATGTGCTAGTAATATCAGACAGGTGATTTAGTTTCATAGAGATCAGGGGGATTGCTCATGTTCACAAAGGCCTTTGTACTTTCTTATTTCAGCTGTTTGACTTATTCCTGTGATGTGGTTAATATATCCTGCAATGTAACATTAATACACATCTGTTGTTACGTAACACACAGTAAAATAAATGTAGATTCCTGAGCTAACAAAGCAGACAAGTTCTTAGCAGGGTAAGTTTGAAAGAATTTTGCGGGGTACATTTCTTTAGTTCTGACAGAGGTGGCTGAGTGCCAGATTTTGTTCATTAAAGAGAAAGCAATATTGATCAGAAGCAACCAGTCTTTACACATTTGTACTAAAACAGTTACCAGATTTCTGTGAGCACTGTGTAACAAGATACCTGCATTTCTCTTCCAGACTTTAAGTAGATTTCATTCTCCACTATAAAGCTGTCTTTCAGCCATGCACCTCTTATCCCATGAACACTACAGCTGGGATTTTCAAAGAGGTCTAGGGGAATTGTATACCCAATTCTCATTGCCTTTCAGTGGCAATGAGGTGTCTAACTCCCTTAGGCCCCTTTGGAAATTCCAGACTGCATACTTCACTCCATGTTATGTTATAATTTAAGGTGCTATGAAGATTGTGAATTGATTTCACAGAATTCACAGATAAGTCTGAAAACATTTATGTCAGACAATCGGTTCTAAAAAGTACTGTGACAAACTTCCTGTTCTACCTTGGTGGGTCTTGCACTTATTGGTGGATTTGCTTGCCTTGGAGCTTCACAGCAGCCCTCAGCTCGGCCGTTTTTCTGAATTCACAGTCCAGGTCGACTCCTCCTGTGTCTGACCAGGAGTTGGGAGGATTTGGGGGGAACCCAGGCCTGCCCTCTACTCCAGGATCCAGCCCAGGGCCCTGTAGAATACAGCTGTGGAGAGTACCTCCTGGAACAGCTGTGCGACAGCTACAACTCCCTGGGCTACTTCCCCATGGCCTCCTCCCAACACCTTCTTTATTCTCACCATAGGAGCTTCCTCCTGGTGTCTGATAATGCTTGTACACCTCAGTCCTCCAACAGTCCGCGTTCTCACTCTCAGCTCCTAGTGCCTCTTGCTCCCGGCTCCTCACACACATACCACAAACTTGAAGTGAGCTCCTTTTTAAAACCCAGGTGCCCTGATTAGCCAGCCTTAATTGATTCTAGCAGCCTCTTGATTGGCTGCAGGTGTTCTAATCAGCCTGTCTTAATTGTCTCCAGAAGGTTCCTGATTATTCTGTTGCCCTCTGGCCTGGGCTTTTCTTGCTTTTTGCCCCTGCTTTCGGCTTCCCCCCTGACTGGGCCAGATGCTCTCCCCCTTTCTTTTCTTTTTGGTGGTTTTTTTTCTTTCTCTGCTGTTGCTAGAGTGCTGGCCGGCTGCCGGCCAGCTGTTAGCCCCGCCCCCACCCGTCTGCCCTCGGACGCTGCTGCCGCTCCAGCTGAAACCCCCCCTCAGAGAGGGGGGGCCTGCTGACCCCCTCCCTGGAGCGGGGGAGTGGAAGGACCCAGCCCCCAGACCCAGCCGCCTGCTGTTTGTTTGTGGACCCGTCTCCAGCTGAGAGAATTTCTTATCACCTGCTCCGGCATCCCTGGAATGCTGGAGCTGCGAAAAAGAAAGCCCGGACAAGGAAGGGAAACAGCCGTCTACCGGAGGAATGCTGCCCGGGGAATCTACAAATCACTGCGGAGGGGGCCCAAGACTGAGTAACTTTCGAACTGTGCTCTCGTGTGGGGGGAGGCCTTGACTGTGTCGTGACTGTGTTTGTAGGGACACAGGGGGTGTGGCACGGAGCTGCCCCCCGCTCCCTCTGTGTCCCCCCCCCACACACACACACACTACTATCCTCATCACTGCCCCCTCCATCGTCATTGCTGGCTGTTTAGCATCTGCCTCTGGACTTAGCTGCTCGCCCTGATTCCACCGTGTGGGCCAGAAGCACCAGCCAACCAAACAGGACTCTCTGGACAAGCGTACGGTAGTTCATGTGCCCCCCCGCCTCCAAACTGCACATCCCACAGTCTGTCCCTTCGTACCTGACCCCAATTCCAATTAACCACCTGCCACCGCCCCCGCTGGGGCATCGGCACTGGAGGGCACTGGGGTGACCTCCGCCGTTGCTATGCCCACCGCCTCCCCAGACTCTAGGGGACCCCCCCCAGCCGGCGGGAAAGGCCAGGGCAAGAAGAAGGGGAAGGGCCCCGCTAAAACCACCAGGCCCTCCATGGCAGGGGCCACTCCCACTGCTGCGGCCCTGCCACCGACCACGGCGTCCCCCCCTGCTGCCCCCTCCACCGGCTTTGCGGGTGTCCCTCCCTCACCCCCCAGGATGTATGCCCGGGCGGCGGCAGCCCCCCCGCCTGCCACCTCGTCATCTCTCCCGCCCTCCGCCACCATCAACAGCGGCTGGGGCCCCTTCCCTAGCATGACAAGGAAGCATGGTGTCTGATGCTTCCTGGTGCCCGCCTCGCCCCACATGGAGACCTACGTGCGAGCGTTGGCGAAGGTGGTGGGGTCCTCGGCCGTTGTGGCGGCCTCCAAAATGTATGGGAAGGTCGTCGTCTTCTTAGCATCGGAGGCTGCCGCCCAGGAGGCGGTGGAGAGGGGCCTGGCAGTGGGGGGGGGGTGTTTGTTCCCCTAGAGCCGCTGGAGGACCTGGGTGTCTGCCTGGTCCTGACCTCTGTCCCTCCTTTTTTCCCCAATGCTGCCCTGTTACCCGCCCTTTCCACCCTGGGGAAACCTGTTTCTGTCATCAGCCCTCTCCCGTTGGGCTGCAAGGACCCCACTCTCCGTCACATCTTTTCCTTCTACTGGCAAGTGCAGCTTCTACTGCTGTTGGCGGCGCGTGACGGAGAGGCACTCGAGGGGTCCTTCCTAGTCCCCCACCAGGGGGCTCGTTACCAGGTGTATTTCTCCACGGGGGAACCCTTCTGCTACCTCTGCCGGGCGTCAGGGCATGTCCGGAGGGACTGCCCCTTAGCCCGGCAAGGAGGGGCACCTGGGATCCCCGAGACCCGGCAGGACATTGGCCCCATCATTGCCTATGCCCCTGGCCGCCCAATACCCGAACCCGCCCCCCCCTCCTCTTCGGACCACCACTTCTCCCGCTCAGGCCCAAGGGGCACCTCCCCTACAATGCCCAGACAAGCGGGAGAGCCCCGCCCTCACTGCTGACAATCTGGCGGGGCCTATGGAGGAGGGTGTGGCAGAGATACCACCAGGCATGGGAGAGAGTCTGCCCCAGGGAGAATTCTCCCTCCCTTATGCCGCCCCACCGTCCCCCTGAGGCTCCTGAGCCATCGCCTTTACCCCCTGATACGACCGCTGCTAACCAGCCCCCAGATGATGCCATGGAGGGCTGGGCCCTAGTCCAGGGGAAGCGAGGCAAGCGGAAGGCTCGAGCTCCGCCTCATCTACCCGAGGCGGAGGCCCTCTGGAAGACCAGGAAGGGGAGCACCGATGCCGAACCTTCCGCTTTGCCCACGAGTGCATCCCACCACGGTGTCAGCCAGGAAATACGTGGTAGCACCGGAAGCTAGTGTCTCCCCTCCATGGGAGACCCTCCCCTCCGAGACCCTCGAGGAAGCCCCTTCTGTCCTGACACTACCTGCAGCCCCTGTGAACCCTGAGGCAACTGTCGTGGTGGGTGCCAGCAGGGAGAACCCCGGAGCGACAGAAAGTGTCCTCTCCTCCATGTTCGAGGAGATCGAGGCCCTAGATCTGACCCCGGTCGCCCAGGGGGGGATGACCTTTTGCCCGCAAACCTCGATTTGGGTGACCTCACTCCACCCCTCTTTTCCCCATGCTCCCTCCCCCTAACTGCTGTTTCTGCTCCCACCTCCGAGGAGCCCCTGGACTCCTCCATCGACCCGGCCGCTCATGGCACCCCGCTGACAACCACCGAGCCTGCTCAGGTGACAGCCGGCGCCACGCAGCTGGGACACAAGCTGCCAGGGGCACCCCTCATTGGTGCGGGGCAATCGATTTCCTTCCCGGGTGGGGGCCCAACAGAAGATAATCCACCTCCTGATGCTATAGCCTCTAAATCCACCTTCGCCCGGTATCACTGAGAGCTCCCTCCCTACCCCCTTAACCCTTGAGCCTGATCGGGAGGCGCCACCATCCAGCTGCTTGCCTCCCGAAACCCAGAACCTCGCCCCTGCCCCTACCCCTATCCCTATCCCTATCCAGTTTTCCTCCTGCGACGTTATCGCCGCCCCCGGGGCTGTCTCCTTCCCTTTTCCAACCGATGACCCTCAGGGAGCGGCCTTTGCATTCTCCTGCCCCGACCATTAGGGGCTGCTATTTTCCCTCCACCGCCCCCTATCGCCCCAGGGTTTGAGGTGGGCCTAGAAGCTCCAGCTCATCAGGCACCCCGTCGGGGCTCCGCACCCTGCTTGCCCGTTTTAGTGGGCCACGGGGCTGCACCAAGGGCCCCGCTGCGGAACAACCGGGAAACCGTAACCCTACCCCCCCATGAGCTGCAAGGAGAGCTGCGGAAGTTTTTAGAGGATGTCTGTGGCTCCCGCAACAAGGTACAGCTTGCTCTCCAGCGATGGGGGGATTTTTTTCAAATCCTCCGGGCCACAAGGGCCCTCATGGGGGAAGGTAAAGGGACGGGGAAGCAGGATGCTGCAGCCTGCTGGTGGGTCCGCGTCTTCCGTGACTAATTATTCACCTACGGGATGGGTCAGGGACTGTTGCGCGGCCCGCTGGGGGATGCGAGCGTCCCTGCCAGTGAGGATCCCCCCGGCCCTCCCCATGACACCTCTCACCATCGCAACGTTGAACACCCGGGGTTGTAGGATGGCTCTCCGCAGGTCCCAGGTGATCTCCTTCCTTTGGGAGGCAGGGTACTCCATGATTTTCCTGCAGGAGACCCATACGGATCCGACCGCCGAAGATAGTTGGCGGCTGGAGTGGGGGGACAGGGTCTACTTTAGCCATTCCACGATTCGGCAGGCTGGAGTGGCGACCCTGTTCTCCCCCGACCTACGGCCCGAGGTGCTAGGAGTCGCCGAGGCCATGCAGGGTCGCCTGCTGCAACTCCAGGTTCGTATAGAGGGGCTTATGGTTAACTTCGTTAACGTCTATGCCCCGACATCGGGCCCGGAGCGGCTGCAATTCTATCAGCAGGCGTCCGCCTTCCTCGGCACCTTAGATTCTCATGAGTGTCTGGTCCTGGGAGGGGATTTTAATACCACCCTCAAGGAGCGAGACCGCTCGGGGACCGATCAGTGCCCAGCCGCCGCGGACACCCTCCGGGAGATAGTTGAACATCACTCCCTAGTGGATATCTGGCATGACCACCACCCGGATGACACTTCCACATTCACCTTTGTCCGGGTGGAAGCCCATCGGTCGAGCCACTCCCGGTTGGACCGCATTTATCTATCACGCTTCCATCTGTCATGAGCCCACTCCTCCAGCATTCGGCTAGCCCCATTTTCTGACGATCACCTAGTCACCGTGACAGCCTCCCTCTGTGCGGAGAGGCCGGGGCCAGGCTATTGGCATTTTAACAACAGCCTGTTGGAGGATGAGGGCTTCGTGACATCCTTCTGGGAATTCTGGCTGGCCTGGCAAGGGCAGCGGTGTGCCTTTGCCTCGGCGCAGCGATGGTGTGACCTGGGGAAGGTGCGCGCCTGGCTTTTCTGCCGCGACTACACCCGGGGCACCAGCCGACGGAGAAATGCGGTGATAAAGCAGTTGGAACGGGAGGTCTTAGAGCTGGAGAGGCGTCTGGCTGCCAACCCCAAAGACTCGCTCCTCTGCGGAGCGTGCTGGGAGAAGCGGGAGGAGCTCCAGGCCCTCGAGGACCATCAGGCCCGGGGCGCCTTTGTTCGATCCCGCATCCGCCTCCTTCGGGAGATGGATCATGGCTCCCGCTTCTTCTATGCCCTGGAGAAAACGAGGGGGGCCAAGAAACACGTCACCTGCCTCCTGGCAGAAGACGGCACCCCCCTCACGGAACCGGCGGAGATGTGCGGGAGGGCCCGAGCCTTCTACACAAGTCTTTTCTCCCCAGATCCGACCGACCCTAGCGCTTGCAGAGTGCTTTGGGAGGAGCTCCCTATGGTCAGCGTGTGTGACTGAGACCAGCTAGAGTTGCCTCTCACTCTAGCCGAGTTCTCGGAAGCCCTCCGTCGTATGCCCACTAATAAGTCTCCAGGCATGGACGGGCTGACCGTGGAGTTCTACTGCGTGTTTTGGGACATCCTTGGCCCAGACCTAGTCACCGTCTGGGCCGAGTCTCTGCAGAGCGGGGTCCTCCCTCTCTCGTGCAGGCGAGCTGTGCTCGCCTTATTGCCGAAGAAGGGGGACCTCTGTGATTTACAAAATTGGCATCCCGTCTCGCTCCTCAGCACAGACTACAAAATCGTAGCAAAAGCAATCTCTCTGCAGCTAGGGTCTGTGCTGGCAGATGTGATTCACCCAGACCAGACCTACACCATCCCAGACCGCAGTATCTTTGATAACCTATTTCTGGTTCAGGACCTTTTGGAACTCGGGCGTAGAGATGGTCTGTCGTTCGCCCTCCTGTCCCTAGATCAGGAGAAGGCATTCGATAGGGTGGACCACGGGTACCTCCTGAGCACTCTGCGGGCGTTTGGCTTTGGACCCCAGTTTGTGGGTTTTCTCCGGGTGCTGTACGCTTCCGCAGAGTGTCTGGTTAAGCTCAACTGGACCCTGACTGAACCGGTCAGCTTCGGGCGAGGAGTACGGCAGGGGTGCCCCCTCTTGGGCCAGCTGTACACTCTGGTGATTGAGCCCTTCCTCTGTCTCCTCCACAGGAGGTTGACAGGGATGGTGCTGCGGGAGCCGGAACTGCGGCTGATCCTGTCGGCGTACGCTGATGACGTGCTCCTCATGATCTAGGACCCCGGCGACTTGGCGCGGGTGGAGGCTTGCCAGGCCATCTATTCGGCAGCCTCCTCCGCCCGGGTCAACTGGGTCAAGAGCTCTGGTTTGGTGGTAGGAGACTGGCGGCAGGCGAGCTCCCTCCCACCTGCGCTTCAGACCATCTGGTGGAGCGCGGGTCCGCTGCTCTACCTTGGCGTTTACCTTTCTGCCACACATCCCTCTCCGCCGGAGAACTGGGAAAATTTAGAGGGCGGGGTGATAGAGCGGCTCCAGAAATGGATGGGACTACTCCGATGTCTCTCCCTCCGAGGGAGAGCGCTGGTGCTTAATCAACTAGTCCTGTCATTCTCTGGTACCAGCTCAATACTCTGGTTCCGGCCCTGGGTTTCCTGACCAACCTCCGGACATCGATTCTGGGGTTCTTTTGGTCAGGAACGCACTGGGCCTCTGTAGGGGTCCTTCATCTACCCCTGAAGGAAGGAGGACGGGGCCTGAAGTGTCTACACACTCAGGTCCGTGTCTTTCGCCTCCGGGCCCTACAGAGGCTCCTCTATAGTGCAGGCAGTTCGGCGTGGAGCACACTGGCGCACGCCATCCTGTGCCTTATCCGAGGGCTCCGATATGACCGGCAGCTCTTTTATCTCCGTCCGGGAGGTCTTCTGCGAGACCTCTCCAGGCTGCCAGTCTTCTACCAGGACCTCCTCTGGACTTGGAAACTGTTTTTAACGACCAGGTTCGTGGTGGCCACCGAGGGGGCAGATCTCCTCGCGGAGCCCCTGCTACACAACCCCCAGCTCCGTGTACAGGTGGCGGAGTCCCGCTCAGTGCGCCAGAGCTTGATCCTGGCAGAAGTCACGAGAGTTGAAGACCTCCTGGACTATGGCCGGGGAGACTGGCTGGATCCCCTGACGCTCGCCCAGCGCATGGGGCCATCCAGACCTCGTACCCCCCGGCGCGTACTTCAGGAGGTGAAGGCCGCTTTGCCGCCCGCTACTCGAGCTTACCTCGACCGGGTCCTGCTCGAGGACACGCCCCGCCCACCCTCTACCCCAGGCCCCCCGGACTTTTTAATTGGACCCCTGCCCCGCAGATCCAATCGCCCCCCCACCCCTTCACTGCGAGCCGGCTGCATGAACTGCAGCCGGTACGCTTCCAAACTGCACCAAGGAAACATCTATACACGCTCGCGCTCCACACCCTTCACGCCCTCACCCTAGTGTCCCGCCCCGACACAAAGTGGAGGGTGAGCAGCCCCGGTGGGCCAGCCTATATTCCACCTTGGTTCCGAGGTCCGTCGGGGCCATCAGTTGGTGGCTCCTTCACAGAGCTGTGAGCACGGGCACGTACTTGGTGCGGTTCACCCCCATCCCAGATACTTGTCCCTTTTGTGGTGTGAGGGAAACCCTGGCGCACGTATATCTGGAGTGTGCCAGGCTGCAGCCCCTGTTCCAGCTCCTCACAAATCTCCTATTATGTTTTTGGTTGCATTTTTCCCCTCACCTTTTTATTTATGCACTCCCCATCCATGGCCTCACAAAGTCGCGGGATCTCCTAGTTAACCTCCTCCTGGCCCTGGCTAAAATGGCCATCTATAAAACCAGAGAGAGGAGGTTGGCCGATGGAGTTTCCTGTGACTGTGGGCCTGTTTTCCGATCCTCGGTCTGTTCACGTATCCAGGTGGAGTTCCTCTGGGCGGCGTCCACCGACTCCCTTGATGCTTTTGAGGAGCAGTGGGCGCTGTCCGAGGTTCTCTGCTCAATGTCCCCGTCCGGGTCCCTTTGTCTGACCCTTTGATTGTGGGAGAGAGTAAGGGACCCCAGTCCCAGCCATTGCTGCTGCGGACACCACCACCCTAGAGGGGTCCTTTCACACATGGGTGCACGTGACCCCCCCACCCCACCCCCGGATTGTCCACCCCACAGCCTGACCCTCTTGTTGGGAGTTTTCAGAAGAGGGACTTGTTGGTAACACTCGGACGTGGCGCCAGGTAACTTGAGGGGGTGGAAGACCACAAGAGTCAATGAAGCCCCCTCGCTCTGGGCCACCAGGTAACTCGGAAGGGTGGAAGACCACGAGAGTCGAGGAAGCCCCCCGCTCTGGGCCCGGGCAAGCTTGAACACTTCCCTCCCCTGAAGCTAATGAGAAAACAATTGTGATTGGTTGCTGTGTTACACATTGCATATGCTGCTGTTTTTACTTTGTAAGTGTGTTATGCAAATAAAAATATCTTTTGCTTCAAAAAAAAAAAATTACTCTCCTGTAGCCATCTGGCCCGACCTTGTCACAGTACCTAAAGATTAGTGATCATTCTTATACATTGCCATGCATCCTTGTGTGCACATGCTCTCCCTTGTGCTTTCTCCTTTCTTTTCTTGTTTAGCACACTGCTTACTTTTCCCTTATCATAGAATCATAGAATATCAGGGTTGGAAGGGACCTCAGGAGGTCATCTAGTCCAACCCCCTGCTCAAAGCAGGACCAATCCCCAACTTATGATATGTGGAATGCTACAAGTAGATTATGAGCATCTTAGTAGCATCAGACTTCCACCCAATAAGTATCACTGCAGGTACAAATAAAGGCAATGTCATTATTATCAGGAAACTGTAACCTGCAGCCAAAGAAACATCATATTTTCATTCTTGCTTCTCCTTTTATCTCCCTCTCTCTGGCTCATGCTTCTGTGTATGATAGGGACTTTTCTCCTTCATCCTATAGCAGCAGTTTCAGATAGGAATGAAATGATGGAAAGGCTTCCATTGGGAGGGAGTTGATTAGGTTCTTAATTTTTCCTGGTACCAACCACCTGAAACTGGGGTACTTTGGAACAGTTCAAATCACAGTTAACGCTGGTGCAGCTCATCTCTACTAGAGGTATAATCCTGGTCTCACTGAAGTTAATGGCAAAATTTGCATTGATTTCAATGCATTGACTTCAATGGGGCCAAGATTTCAGTACAGATGTTTGTACCATTGCAGCCATACAAAGTGTAGCTGAGCTGGTGGCTGAAATCCACATTTTAGACTAAGCTTAAATCGTAGTTTTATCCTGGACTGGAAATGGAAATACTTCAAGAAATTATTTGGACAGTGACTGAGTTAAATAACGCCAGATAGTATAGGAAATCTCACAAGACAGCTTAACATATTATTTACTAATCAAAATCGCCCCTGAAAGGATTTTGCTTGCTAACTATCTGCACTCCTGCCAATTAACCACATTTTTTTATGTTAGAAATGCCTTTTAAACGTAGTTCAAGTGGCACATTAGCTTTTTGTGTGTTATGTAATCCATAAAATCTGAAGGATACATCAAGGCTCTGCATTATTTTTGGCCATGTCATTAGCATTTAAGCCCAATTGATTAATCAGCTCTTATTTTAGTTTGCATAATTCTTTTGAAGCATTATGAACCCTTTGATAATTTCCCTCATTAAGGTGCTCAAAAGCCTTGCTGACTAGCACACATCAGGCAAATATTTTTTTAGAGACATTTCTAAAAAATATGGTATGATAATTCATGGTATTGTCTCTGTTCCATTCTGTAGTGCTCTGGCAAGGTATATGATAATTTAATAGTGGAATATTTGGAGCATATTTGTTTTCAAAATGGAAATGAATCTGGCCATCTGTTACCAAAGATGTGTCATGACATGCAAAATTCAGGCATAAGAATTTACTTAACACTAGAATCGCATATTTCCAAGAATTCTATGGCTGTATTGTTGGAATGAAAAGGACTTTTTTAACCAAGTGAGAAAGTGATTCTAACTGCTTCCACAAATCAAGGCATTCTGCTACTACGACATGCCTATTGTTTAACTCTCATCATGAAAACAAGAGAATTCATGGCTTTTGGTTCATTTTAAAGTTTTTTCCATTTCTTTCACTCTACCCCGCAGCCATTTACTAAGATCCATTATACTTACCTACCTACATTACAGTGGTTTTGTAAGGATTAATAAGCTTATGTTTGTACAGAGCTTTGAAGATACAAACTGTGTGTGCCAAGCTTTATTACTATTTTTCATCAGCAAAAAACACTGAATTGTAAGTCTATATAATGAAGTTAGATTGTGTGCCAAAATATTTGTCTGTAGAATCTTGTCTTGATATTATATCTCAAGGTGAAAAATCCATATGTGGAATACTAAGAATAAATGAAGTGTATTTTGGTAATAAAAAGGTTTGACTTAAAAAATCAGTTGTAAATGTTGGGTGTACTAAGTTACGGAGGTAGCTGGAAAACTAGAACCATATTAAAGTTGGCACATTTTGTCCAAAACAAACCATTTACCATCATTGTATATATTGTAAAAAATAGCATAATATTAGCATATGATCATTTAAAATATATTGTTATAATCTTTTAAAGGGAGATTAAAGTGTGTGACAGATTATTCTAGTGATAAACCTCACATTTCCTCTCAATTTCCTTATCCTGAAGCCAAGATGTGCCCCCACCCTTCCCAGAACTTGACTGGCAAACAAAAGTAGTGATATTTTCTAGCTTATTCAGTAGTTTTAAACTCATACTTTATTGTCAAACTTTGTGGCAGGAATTCAATAACTGAATTTGTAAGTATATGTAGAACAGCTCATTTTAATGTGTGTCAATGTGGTGGTGATGTGCTTATTATTATCGTTTTAAGGTTAAGTAATGTTTTAAGTGATTTTTGTTTTATGTAATCTATTTGAAATTTTACCTTAATGGCAGTTTTGCTTAATTGCCATCTATGCTATTAAGAAACTAAGCTATCTATGATGGAAGGTTTGAGGACCTACTCACAATCTGTATTTCTTGGCAAAGGAAATAATTGCTTAAAGGGGTTGAGCAAGAGGCCTCATAACAACTAGAAACAATCAGCCAAGGAAGTCTGAAAGATGAAAAGTGAAGCAGGTTGTTAAGCCTTTGAAAGATGGCCACTAATCATGTTCAGTGGAACGTCTCCTGGAAGGTGGACTCTGAAACTGGGTACCAAGCCCTTCTGTGTGCATAGATAACTGGAGAGAACTGGTTTGGAAAGTGGGGCTAGTTCCTCTGGATCAGTACTGAGGGCTTATAAGGATATTAAGTGAGGAAAGGAGACATTTCATCTCTTTCTAGACAGCAGAATAGTGCTGATAGGCTGATTACAGGGATCATATAGGGGATTGCTTTCAGGAGATACAAGCTATTCACTTTACCCTTTTTGACTGTAACTAAGCTGAGAATGCCTTATCTAGTTTAGCTCATGAGAAGCGTAAATTTACATGTTAAGCAAACCATTTATTTTATTTTAATACAATTTTCTCTCTTTTTATTTAATCTTGTATTAAAATTACTGTTCTATGGGTAATTTCTATGCAATTTGCCCTCAGAAAGAAGCAAACCTCATAACTTCTAAGGATTGGTGCTGAAAGATAAAGAATTTCTGGAACCTACCTCCCCAACCCCCCTAATTCTTGGTCAAGGAGCATAAATTGGCCTATTCCAATAAATTGTATTGCCATCAAGCTGTGATGGGAAAATACTAGGATAGAAGCTGAAAGACCAAGGAGATGAGAGTTGATGGTGGTGTTAGTCTCACTGTCATCTCCCATTTTTAATTTGTAGTGTTTGTCTTGTTGCTGAATGTTAAGGGATAAAGGAAATATATTATTGAACATAAAAGAAGATGTAGTTCTGTCCTATTCAGAAAACCTTTACTATCAAGCTCATTTCTATGATCATAGAAAGCTAAAACAATGGGAACTGGCTGTACAATAGTTCTATCGTTGTTGATACATTATCTGATCTTTGCAAGGAAACTTCTATTACTTGATGTGATGCCAAATTTACAAGTATTATTTTTAGCTCCACCTCCAGTAAAATATAAGAGATTGCTTGGTTGGTATTTTCTTCTTGATTTTTATCTGCTTTTTATTAGCTCAGATCTCATGGAGATAGTCAGGTTTTTTTTAAGTGGGTTAATTGACCATCACAAACAAAATAGTCCATACCAAATGCTCATTTCATGATGATTCAAATGGGAAGGCACTACATTGCCTCATGGAAACCTGGGTTCAAGAGCAAGCATGGGGATCTCCCATCCCAGATTATCAGAGCTATGGGAGCATTGCTGGTTACAAGAAAAGTACTTAGGCTATGGCTATACTACAGCTTAAGTTGATGTAAATTATGTTGCTCGGGGGTGTGAATTAGCCACCCCCCTGAGCGACATAATTTATGCCGACTTAAGCGCTGGTGTGGACAGCGCTATGTCATAGTTACCACACCTTGTGGTGGCTGGAGCAATTAAGCCGATGGGAGAGTTCTCTCCTGTTGGCTTAGAGCGGCTACGCTAGAGAGTTTGCAGCGGCACAGCTGCATTGGTGTGCGAGGGGCAGTAGCTATGTTGGCAGGAGACGCTCTCCCACTGACAGCGCTGTCCACACTGCGGCTTAAATTGGCGTAAATTATGTCACTCAGGGTGGCTAATTCACACCCAAGAGCAACATAATTTATGTTGTCTTAAGCTGTAGTGTAGCCTTAGCCTTTGTTACATGAGTGCTCATGGTTGGAGGCTTACATCTCAGATTGCCCTCATTTGTGTCTGGTTGTGGACCAATTTGTAGTTTGAGATTTTTGCTCATAGTGGAAATATATAGTGTGAATTGGTTTAGTATGGGTTCTGACCTTGAGCCCATTAAAGTAAATAGGAAGTTTTTCCATTGACTTGAATGGGCTCTTGAATCAAGCCCTTAATGAGAAAATACATTGATGTGAATTGCTTTATATTTCATCCCTATGAGTGTGTTACTTGTCTTCCTATTTTATACAAGTTTCTCCAATAAAAAAAGGTAAAGAAACAAAAAATACACACCATATCTCTACATTTAGGTGTGTATAAAAAAGTTATATGAGGAAAAAGATGGTCCACACTGAAAAGGGACGTGAACATTTTATAATCCTTGCTCAAACTAGGCCAGAATAACTTGAGTTATTAACTCAGGGTGGGGAAATACTGCTGGCATCTGCTTTGGCTGTAATCTGGCAAAGGAAATGCCAGGCTCAGGAAAATATAAAAAAATAAAGTTAACGTTTGGGCTTGTATTCAAAGTAGTTAAACTCAGGAAACTTGGATGTTCTTTGTATACCTAATTTCAGTTTGGCAACAAAAGTATTTATTAAAAGAAATAATAGTGGACTATTGTTATGAAATAATTCATGGGTTGGGCTTTCTTTTTTTAACTTCTGATCTGGAAACTAAGCAAAAAGCTGATGCTGTATTTTAGGAGTATTAGAATATTTTATTTTATTTGCATTTTGAGTATACCAGCTGCCTGGAGTACAAGGTAATAACACACTCTAAAATAAAGTTTGTAAAAATAATAAAATCTTTATGAAAGGTTGGTTGCACTTCAGTAATTCGTGAGAACTTCACAAGACTAAGAGAGGATTGCAGTAAGAGGCAAAGATTAGTAGAGCAGCAGAAGTCAACTGAATCTCTGAACACTGAAAGCTATAACATGCTTTATAATTAGTGCAGTTAAGCAAATAAAATATTTATTAGGGATGTGACCCTGCAATAGTGAAGGGAATAGGAGTTCTGCCATTAATTTCAATGGAAGCCAGATCAGGCGCAGTGTCCCTACTGTCCTTACCATAACAAAACGTCTGTTATTGCTATTGTTGTTTATGTTAAGTAGTACTTAGAGGCCCCAACAGAAATTTGGGCACTATTGTGCTAGGCACTGTACGGGCCCATAGAAAACAAAAGTTCCTGCCCCAAAGAGGCAATCTACTGGACAAGACAGGCAAAGGATGAAATGGGGAACAGAGGCTCAGAGTGAGGAAGTGACTTGGGCAGTGTTACACAACAGAATAGTAGTAGAGCTCAGAACAGAGCCCACTTCAGAATCCTAGTCCTGTGTCCTATCCACTAGATCATGCTCCCTCTTACATTTAACTTTCTTTCTGGAAGACATTAACAAATAATATGGACTAATGGATAGTGATTTCTTCTCCTGATTTTTTTAATCCCTTCTTCATTTGTCCCCTGCCCAGACACACCAAAGCCCATACATTCACATATAGTAGCAAAGTCTCTGAGAATCACTATTCTGGTATCTTAATATAAACGCCTTGGGCTAGAGACGTGGTTCTCAACCAGGGGTACTTGTACCCCTGGGGTTACCCAGAGGTCTTGCAGAGGGTACATAAACTCATCTAGATATTTTCCTACTTTTACAGCAAGCTATATAAAAAGCACTAGCGAAGTCAGTACAAACTAAAATTTCACACAGATGATGACTTTTTTATACTGCTCTGTATACTATACACTGAAACACAAGTACAATATTTATATTCCAATTGTTTTATTGTTTTATAATTATGTGGTAAAAATGAGAAAGTAAGCAATTTTTCAGTAATAGTGTGCTGTGACACTTTTGTATTTTTATATCTGATTTGTAAGTTTTTAAGTGAGGTGAAACTTGGGGATACCCAAGATAAATCACTCTTGAAAGGGATACAGTAGTTTGGAAAGGTTGAGAGCCACTGAGCGAGACGCAGGGATTTCCTGCAGAGAAAATAATAACACTGTTTAGCTGCTCAGACAACAGGGAGCTTCTGCCTTCTCCTCCTCTGCCTCCTCCCATAAAGACTAGATACCTGAGTCTATAATTTAACATAACTGTCTAAATTACAAACACTTAATCTCTCTTAAATACCATACAGGCAGTTCCCATTCATTCCCTCTCTATAAAGTCAAACTTTTAATTTAAAAATGAAGCAAAGGGCAGTTGTATTTGTGTTCATCGTGATGATCTGGAACAGAACGTGACACACACAGTTTAAAATTAATAAATCAAGCCAGTCCCCCTACCCCATGAACACACTCCCAAAATATGTATATTAAGTCAACCCCAGCCAACTTCTTTATTATAAATGTAGCTTGTGAAAGGGGCCTTTTTATCCTGCCTTACCACACCCTCTACATTCCCTAGTGAGGGACCACCATGGTTAGTAATTAGTTTGCATTGTTGAGTGTGTGAGAAGGGTGGAGAAGCATGAAACTCTTAGTAATTTTCTCAGTGGGCCATTATTAGTCTTGAGCTGCAGGAGGTCAAACCTGAAAGGAGTTTCAATGTATGAAATCTGGCCATTTTTACAAGTAGCCTTCTATTATCTTTGCAGGGATAAATCCTGTGTGTATGCACAGTTATCTCTGCAAATGCTGTCAGGTTCAGCTGTCCTTTAACTTCTCAGGACTTTTCACTATAATCAGAGCAGTTAGATGGAAAAGACCCATTAGGTCATCTTGTCCTTTTCCCTCCCAGTGCAGGATTGTTCCACAGAGTATACTCAAATTAAAAAGAAACATCTTTCATTCCAAAGTGCTTTATTAAATGCATATGTGTTTACACGGCAGTATGTATATAGAGGATTTGCCCCCCCTATTCCAGCACAACTGAAATGCACCTCTAGGTAAGAATGTAGCACTTTAGAATAGTAAGCACGGAAGAGCTTGGAAGCCAGTGGAGACTCCTATTTAAACTTTGACCCCTGGGTTCGGGTCAGGGCATCTTTTGCTACAAAAACCAAGTAATTGTTAGAGCTGATTGGAAATTTTCCAGTGTTAGGAAATGCTGGTTTGTTAAACCCAAAATGTCTCATGAAAATGAGTCTGGGTTGAAGAATTCTCATTGAACCGCAGGCAGTGGAAAGCCTCGACCAGCTTGCCTGGTGGGCTGTTTTGGAGTCCAGGTTTTCTGTCTCTGGGTCAGCCCCACCATGCCAGGATTTCCAGACTCCCTGCAGTGGAGCTGGGGCCCTGAAAGCCCATGAGACTCTCAGAGCTTTCAAGCTCCCAGCTGCAGAACTGGGAGCCTAGCAGTCCTGGAAGCCCTGACAGGGGTATGTCTACACTGTATTTGGGAGTATGTTCCTCAACCCAGGTAGACAGATGCACTCATCTTGCTATGGGAGCATGTGCCCCACCATGGAGACTGCCCCAGGGTGGGGACCCCATGGCTTCCAGATTCCAAGTTCAGATTCCAAGTTCAACTGGCATGAAGTTTTGACACCTTTTTGTTTTGTTTTTTTAAATGGTAATTTGATTTTAACTATTTATCCTTTAATCATATTTTATTCCCATTTCTAGGCCACCAGTGCTTTTAATCAAGTGCTCAGTAGTTTAAAATGTGAACTATTATATTTGGAATTCTAAATTTTATCTTGTAATCTATCTGCTTTCTACCTACTAACATCACTGACAGGACTTTTTTCTACATTCCAATCTCTGATTAGCTTCAAGTGGCCACAATTGTGTTTAAACTGACCTGCTGGAGGGAAACTTTCTTTCCTTTTCCAAAGGTGGAATTACCTTAAGATTACTCCAGGGAGGAGTTATAATGGGCAGAGGGAAACTGATGCAGTCAAAAGATAATGCTTCTATATATATGTGGTGGAGGATATGTGCATGCACCTTTAGTTTGATTAATTTATACTAGTCATTTTGGAATGGTAACTTACTCTGATGAACATTTTCAGAGGAGTAATTTGTTTACTAAGTAAGTGGGTCCCATTTCCTACCAAATTATGCTGCTTTTTGTGATACACATCCCTTATATTGCTACCAGGGATTGTAACTTGTTCAGTCTTTTTCTGAGAACTTCTGTGCATTGTAACTTACATAAGTATTGGTATTCCTTAGCAGCTTTTCCAGTGACCATAATATACCAATAGCCTAGAACATTACCCAGAGCTATATGGAGATGCTGCTGCTCTGAGCCACTTTTTATATTAAAGAAAGATTTTGTTCTATATTCTGCTGCCAGCGTAAATCTGGAATAACTTCATTGAAGCCAATAGAGATGCGCTAGTGTAAGTGAGATCAGGATGAGAACCAAGGTGTGTCAAATAACAACATGGTCTTTTTAAAAAATAAACAAAGCACCCCTATTGTGTACAGTTATCATGTTTCTTTTCTGTGTGCCCTTTATTTTTTTGGAACAATAGTGTCTATCTAAAAACAATAATGCAGTTTTGTAACTGTTTCTATATAGTCTACCTTTTAATAGCTTTGTGCTTAGTCGCTTGGAATTCATACCATATGAATACCTTCACAGTAACATATATGTTTTGGTTATTTTTCTCCTATAAATTAGGAACATGAAAGAAAAAACAAAATAAAAAACACCACCACCCTACTAGATATTTTCTCTCAGACTCTAATCAGGAAGCTTATAGTCTAGATTTGATTGATTCTGCTCTATAAGGCAGAGGGCAGGGGAGGAAGAAACAGATAAAAGTGAAAAACTGACCCAAACTTGAATCACTTGAGAATAAAATTCATCCAGGCAAGTTAGCATTTAATTTTGTTCTGCCAGCAGCAATCCAAGAAAGATTATGAGAGAGAGAGACTGAATCTTTGCTACTAGTGCTTGGCTAGTTATTATGCAACACAGCCAAAAGACAGACCAAAAACAAGTAGAGAATTGTTGATTTAGGTCTTGCTACTGTAAAATGAAATAAAGTGTCCCTTACACAGCCCCTATTGTCCTTAGAGGGGTACTATTCCTAATAAAAAGAAGAATTAAGAATCAGTAATATACACAGATTTCTTTTTATTCATTTAATCTTTCAAAAATAGCTATACAAAGCAGATTTTGGATTTTAATGTGCTAAGCAGTCAGAATACCAGCATGTCAGGAAGACAGTAAATCAACTCCTGGGTGTAGACTTTTCAAAATATTTCTGTTTAATCACACATTCTGCATTTCTGCCTAAAGGCAACCGGAATGTGTTGGCAATGATCAGGTAAAAAAAAAAAAGAAACCTTCAACACTCTATTTTCCAGTTTTCTTCCTCAGGCTGAATTCAGCTTTCACTGGTTTTTTTTTCCTTGTCGACTGTACTTTAAAAAAAACAAAAACAAAAAATTGTTTGTATAGCTTGAAGATTCTCGCTCCCTTTGTGCTTTCCAGATTTAAGTATTTAGGTTCAGTTTTCAGATCTCTGTGTCATTGCTCAGTATCCTGGCTTTTTAAATGCTTTTTATTAATACAAGATGACAAAATCATCTCTTCCTACTTGTGATGGGATGGAGAAGGTCTGGAAGCCCCCTGCTGGAGGCCACCCCTTCCCAGAAAAGAGCAGAGTAGAAGTCCTCCAGGCAGCCTAGAGTGGGTGCAGGAAAAGTAGCCAATCAGAGGGGCTGCTGGAGTAGCCAATCAGTTGCCAGAAGGGCCCCATGAAAAGGAGTAGCAGAGACAGTACAGTCAGTTGTAGCCTGGAGCTGGAAGAGGGAAGCCTGGGCTCCTGGCTGGCTGGAAGAGTAGCAGGATGGCAGGCAGCACAGTATGGGCAAGATTGAGCCCAGGGTGGGAGCTAAGGAGGAGCTCCTGGGTAGCTAAGGGGATTAAGCAAGGCCTGAGCCCGGAACCTAGCCAGATCAGGCAAGGGTACAGTGATGGGCCCTGCTAGTCTGGTTAAAGACTGAGTCCAGGGAGGGATGCCAAAAAGGACACGCTAACTGAGGGTACTACGATGGGCCCCTGTTGGACTGTTAGAGGAGGGCAGTGTCTTCAGGGAGGAAGCCTTGGTGGGAAGGTAAAAATTGTATACCCTGGAAGGGGTTTGTTTGTTCCATCTACAGACAGTGTGACTCAGACGGAGGGCAGAATCGCTGAAGACTCGCTGAAAGAACTATCATCCAGGGAGCACTCACAAGAGGTGGGTGCCACCTGTTGTAAAAACTGAAAGAAAAGCAGGCTTACACCTGACCGGAAAGGGGGGGTGCTTGGGAGAGGTGGGTGCTGACCCCATTACACTACTACATGTTTAGAACAATGTGTAGTATTTTCTTTTTGCAAGTATTCTGGATTAATTTAATACTTGTGAAATTGAGTGACTGATAGCACTGGTGGGGCATGGAGCCCCACTGGGTGTTTCACTATTCTATGTCAGCCACTGTTGTCAGACCTAGCATATTCAGTGCACCTCACACACTATGTGGCCATATCTGTACAAAAGGTGGCATGCAATATATCACAGGAAAACTAATAACTCATTGATCATCTTGAGTCATGTATGTACAGTTAACTTATAAAGAATTATACAGATGTGCTTGAAATATCTGACTAAAATGTGTTTTAAACCAGGCATATCCGAGAAAGTTGATAAACAAGTTTTTCCAGGCAAAGGAAAGGAGCCATCATCTTAAGCCAGTTGTGGCCAAGAACAGTGGGCTATTCATCTATATCAGAGATTACATTAAAATCATTTGAATTGTAAAAAATCACAAGTGGGGGAGAAGCCATCTTGGCATTTACACCAGACAGCATGGTGTCTACACCCAGCACAGTAAACAAACTTTATCTGGGGATACACTTTTGAAGAATATGTTTCAAAGGTTTGCTGGACTGTAAAGAGGGGCAGAGAGCACCTAAGCTAACCAGTTGCTTTGAGCTCTGTTTTGGGTCCTGGCTGACAACTGGCCAGCCATACTGGAAGAAGAGACTTCGGTGAGAAAATTTTCTTTGAACAAAAGACTAAAATCTGACTTAACAAAGAGTCTTAGAAGCATGTTTTACTTTTGTTTTGTTTTTAGCCATTTCTACCTTTATTCTTTCTACATGATATCACTTAAACCTATGTTCTTTTGTTAATAAACTTGTTTTACTTTTACCATAAACCAGCTCAGTGGTTTAATTGAAATGGAGGGTTTGTCAACCCCAGCTAAGTTAATAAACTGCTGTGTAATGTCTCTTTAAAAGAGAAGCTAACTTGATAAGGTTTTGTGGGCCCTACAATCAGAGGTGTTGAATATGCCAGAGAGAGACATTTTTGGTGAGAACTCAAGCCTGGAAAGGTTGTTGAGGTCCCCCTGCAAGGAGTAATCTGTCTTGTGCAATCCAGAGTGTAAACAGGCTGCTGGCATCAGAGTGCTCAGCCAAAGCAGCACAACACAGAAGCACCTAGGATTACAGGACAGGCAGTGACACAGTGCCTTACTGGTCTAGGTTGAACCCCAAAGCATGTGTCACTGGCATGAGCCAAACACAACCAGTCTTTCCTACATAGCTCTGTCCAGTAACTTTATTCCTGAACCACAGAAACAGGGACATTTCTCTTGAGCAGGGACTTATTGTTTTAATAAATAATTTAGTACCTTTGTTTGGTCAATAAATATGGAGTAGCATAAAACCCCCAAACACAACTTCACTTTTAGCTTAGAAAAAATGGGATTCCATGCTCCAAAAGTGTAAGACTAGGTGCACCAATCTAATGTGCGCCATCTAATCACCTTGTCTTTTTTTGGTTAAAAAATGTAAAAGTGACATGCAATATCTGTGTAATTTTTGTAGAAATCATATGGGTTAGGGTTAGGGGTCTAAGCATATGTTTTGGGATGGCTAATCTCTCTGGAACCATTTGCTCTGGTATGTTTCAGATCTCAGTATCTTTCAGATACAGACTTAAAACTCAAGGCTTGTTTTGCCTAGATGTTAAATATCCATTGACATCATATACTGTGGTTTAGTGGGAAACTACTCCCCACCTCAGACTTGACTTCATTCAAGTGGTTCTGTATATTAAATGGTTTGTAAGGTTTTTGCAGATCTTTTAGGGCGACTGTAGTGTGGTGTATTGATTGATACATAGCACTACTCCTAGTTTCCGTATTAAGAAATAGCAGTTTGGTATGATGACGATTTCTGTGGCACCAGAGGTGCACTTGGCACTTTACAGATTAATTAAATAGGACTGGTTCCTGCTGCAAGGATTCACAATGTAAGGTTCTGATCCTCCATAGGAATCTGTGCAGGTGGTACCTTCTGACTGTGTAAGCAGCTACCCACAGAGATCCCTTATAGGATAGGGGCCTAAGGAATGTTCTTAGATCACAATGATGTTATGTTATACGCTTTGAGGAGCTATGTACAGTACACAATTAAAGTCAAAATCAATGTTCTTTGTGATTTTTTGGTAGCTGTGTAAATGTCAGACACATCAGCTTTTACACTCCTTGGAAATTATTTAACATTTCTCACTTTTTAATATACTCTTTACATAGGAATAAAGTTAAATATTTTATGCAGACTATTTTATCTTCATGGCTTCATGAAATTTTTCCTGATATTATATTTCATATAGAAGATTTCTCAAAAAGAAAACAAAAAAACCACCTTAGTCAGCCACCTGTTGACTCATAAATGAACATTTTAGACTAGAGCATACATTAATTGATTCTGGCTTTTCCCTGTATTACACATTTGTTGTTGAAATTTGTGCAAGCCATTGAGAATTACATAGATATGGTCAACTGTGATTTGGTGATCTCTGAAAACGGAGTCCAAATGATACTGAGGAATAGCTCTGCTATACAAGATGGACTTCAAATTTCATTTTTTCACTGCTATTCTTGACCACCTTTCAGTTTGTTAGTGTACAATGTAAGGGTCTCTGCAGCTCCATGAGCATTACTGAGAATATTGTATCTGTGCTCTGCATGGTTCCAAATGTTGTTCAGATATTGATATTTAATGGATTAAAACCTTGTGTGGTCTAGGTCCTAGCTACCTAAGGGTCTGCCACTGTCTTTCTGTGTACCCTCCTATTGTTTTAGTTCAGTAGTTGCATTACATAATACACCCTAAATTCAAATGGTTTGCACTATCTCCAGTCCTCATTCTCAGTGGAGGATCTACAAGCCTTGAGCTTGTTTCCCTTGTTGGTTCACCAGAACCCAAGTTAATTAACTTTCAGGGGATAATGTGATGCTCTTCTGTTTACTCAGGCTCTTGCCTAAGGAGACTTGTGTTTTAAAGGAATTAGATACAGTATTGTAGTGACATCTTGGCAGGTTTCAGTTGATTTGAAGTGTGTTTACAATGTTGCCTGGCTACTGGAAATGCCATTATTATTAGCTTACATTGTTTTAATTGATGTGGATGTGTCCAATGGCCCCTAGACAATGGGCATATACTGTTAAAAATACAAATGTAAGTACATTCTTTGGGTTTGAAAAGATTCAACAAGTGGGTGAGCTAGATATTAAAAATGCATACCTTTCCTAGATCAAACAAGAGTAGATTGAGGAACATACAGACACTTTGTTGTGTCCTCCTCCTTTTTGGAAGAGAAGCAACAAGCCCATAAAATAAAATGGGCCTGTAATGTGATTGACCATTTAGTAGTAGCTTATATAATTAAATGTATGTAGGAACACACAGAAAACTGAAATAGTCTCACTGGCTACCAGGTCAGTAATACCCACAAAGTTTTCCAAGCCTTTGCTGTACATATTCTTTCTCTCTTACTGGGAATTGCTTGGAATTGTAGTATCATGATGTTGACTTGGTAGATTAAATGTATAAAATATTGTGCTATTCATAGACTATAGGTCCAGATTTCAGTTTTTATATAGAAACTTTACTACATCTGCCAGAATAGCCAAAGATCTGAGAGCTCTGAAAAATCCTCTTCTGGATTTTGACAGATAATAATTATCTAGCCTTCCATGAAAAGGCTGCTCTGAAACACTGATAGGAGTCTCCCTTTCCTGTACCAGTAGGTGTACTGCATCCCTGCTGAAATGGTCTCCTCTTGTCTCTCACGAGAGGCCATTTAAACTGCAGTGCACTAATCTGATCAGTAGAGGAAAAGCAGAATCCTTGTACTAGCATATTTCCTGGAAATGTAAACCAGAGTTCATTATTTCAATCCCTGAACCAGTAGACTGTCCTATATGAAACACTGTTTATGTTGTGAAACATTTTATAGGATTAGAATGCTGAGTCTTTTAGGGCAACTCCTGAAAGGCACTTTGTCTTATTGATTTAAGTGAAGCTGATTGTTAGCACACAAGCCTATAAACAAACACACAGGCATTATTTAAAATCAAGGCCTCTAAGGCCTGATACCAGATAGCACAACAGCTGCAGTACTCTCTGGACTTCTGCTTCCTAGACTGGCATAAAACTACATATTTTGTGGTTATGATATACTTGATTTCTAAGGAACAAAGTGCTAACACTGTATCAACTGGTATTAGAAGAGGTGTATATCACCCAAACATGTCAATGAGGCCCAGTAAAAGCAAATTATTGAAAAGTAAAATAACACCATCATAGAGGAAAAAATCATGACCTGTAATTTGGGGAGCAAGTAACATATGGAGTCTCTACATAAACTAAAATATTTTATAATGTTTCATATAAAAGTACAGCTGAGGACTTTACAACTTCTACAGTCTAGAATTATAAATTATTTGGGTTATAATATATCAGATTATTATTTATACAACACCAACTGCGTGTATGACATTTTATAGACAAAAACTGCCTGTTCTCTTCTGCAACAATCTTCTGAATAAACTACCCTAGCCCTCAGGTTTCTGCACGATCTACACATTGTAGTTTGTGCCTTTTGGTTCATATTATAGATTAAGCATACTACTAGGGTGTAACCTTATCTTATGCTGATCACTCTTTCCTTTCCCTTCCAATGTTACAGATGCTTCTTTGTTAAATGAGCTAATGGCCCTCACTATACCCTGGTAGTCCTAATAGGCCCTAGTTGAGTACTAGTAATTAACAACCCCAGATTCTAGGGTGACCAGATAGCAACTGTGGAAAAAACGGGATGGGGGTGGGGGGTAATAGGTGCCTATAAAAGAAAAAGTCCCAAAAAGCAGAACTGTGCCTATAAAAATGGGACATCTGGTCACCCTACCAAATTCCTACTTCTGGATGCGCATATGGTCCCTTAGCACAATGCTAAATTCTCAGGCTAACACTATGATCATAACCTCTCCATTACTTATTATTTTTACTATTTATTGATAAAGCCCCATAGCTGTACACAGCACTCTATAGTGGGTAATATGTGCTGAACAAATAAGAATAATTCCCACAAACAGCTTACATTCTGAAGGCACAAATACCTGTTATCAAGCTTTGGAGAAAATAATTACAGTATTTGCATGTATCCCTATAACCGTCCTTGAAAACACAGTTTCTCTAATAAAGTTATCTCCTTATTGCATTCCTCCTCCTTGTCTGAAACTGCGCTTAAGTGTTCTCTTCCTCCCACAACTTCCTACTCTCAGCGTTCTTTTCCTTGTCTCCTTTGTCAGACAGATCCTATACTCGTCTTGTAACAAGAGGGCCACTGACACTTCCTCTCTCTTTTCAGGCAATTTTCACTACCTTTGTAGTAAAGATCAAACAGAATCGCTTGGCTGCCTATACACTGAATCCTACTGTATAACAAATCAGGCAAAGGTACTTTTCCACTTCCCCAGTCTGCTACAATGGGGGGAGGGAGTTCTCTCCTAAACAATTGATGCAGAGCATAATTAGAAAGAAAACAAACCTACTCCCTGCCAAACAGGAAAAAGCAGCAATGTGGACTAATAACTAAAAAAATCACATGCTGTGAGGCTATATTATGATACTTTTTAATCCCACCCGTTCTCCTAAACTGGAATTAGTGCCCTTACCCACCACATAAAATAAATTCAGCTGACATAATCCATAGGGAATTAATAAAACTAGGATTTTATTTGGGACAATAATAAACTCGTTAATCATTATTAGGGTTACTTGCCATAAATCTGTGCATTTGATGGTTAATACTATACTGTCTGGAGGACCCAACAAATAAATACTAATTAAATTGCAAGTTATCCTGCAAGGAACAAGCTGGGATAATGTCAAGTTAAAATTCATATTTGTGTCATTTAACGTTGATGACGCATAGCCAGCGGTGAGTAAAGGTGTAGGAGAGAAGAGGAGTAATGTTCTGCTGAAAATAGCATAATTTTCTCTAAGTGTTTTCCACTGGTAGCTAACTGTGAGTTTAAATAATTTGCTCTTTTCCACTGATTCAGCTGAGTATTTCTCCCCACACCCCTCCCCCATCCTGGGCCAGTGGGCGGGTTTTAGTTTAGTAATGAGCTGTGTTGCGTTACTCTTAACTGACACTGGGAGCTTGTCTTTTTCCTGCCTTATTCGAGACCAAGAGTTGCATAGGTTATGCTGTGCTTTCAGAAGCCTAGTGCAGGGTCTTTCGATTACTAAACTGCTGGGCGCTGTAGAGGGGAGACTCATCTTTCTTTGAATTTTGCACTCGGATAGAATCAGCTGTGACATCCGAAACTGCTGCTCCTGCAGCCACAATGGTGGCCAAGGATTACCCCTTTTACTTCGCGGTCAAGAGGGCAAATTGCTCCTTGGAAGTACAGACGGTGACCAGCCCAGCTAAAGAGACTGAGGTGCAGTCTGCTGATATGTTTTCTCTTTTTCTGGGTTCTCTCTCTTTTTTTTTTTTTCTCTGCAGCTTTTATCATCCAAATAGTCTGCATATTTGGGGAAAACTGGATTACTCTTTGAATATAAATTGCCAAGTATAGCTGTTTATTTGATTTGTCTTGTGCATCCTGCACTGCTCTCTAGAATGTATATTTGCAGTCTGGAGTAAGGCAAACCCTCTTTATTATCAACAGTCTTTTTGTATAATAAGATTAATCTTTGCAACTAACAGTTGAGAAATTTCCTTTCCTGATATATGGCTTGTATATTCCAATGCCTAATGTCAGTTATTTTTATTTACTAAACTTAGAATTGTAGCTGATTAGGTGTGGGGAGGAAATCAGGATAAGTGCATCTATATAAGTAAATTGTAAAACTTAATCTGTTAACTTGGGTTAAAATTAACTGTGTCAAATTAATTAATCTGACCCTCTAATCAATGAAAAATGAATGCTTCTAAAATGAGGGATATTTTTAAATGTGGGATTAAGAAAAAAAATTGACTACATAGTTTATTGTTTGCAAAGTGTTGCAAAAGGTTTGAATTTAACACAGGTAGTGTTCATTTAATATTCCAATATTTTATACTCCAGATTAATGTTTAGTCTTCTTTGTGTGCCTTTTTGGCAAAGAGAACAGTGACTTTAAGGATTAGGCCCAGCTGGAGGAAGGGGGAGAAAAACTTGTCTTTGGGACTCTTATCACTTAATATAAGCATTTTCATTAGGTCTGTTTCCATAGTAATTTGAAGTCAGATTGCTAAATTGTGCATGGTTAGTATGAATGCATCAAAGATGATTGCTTCCAATAGTCAGTTAAACTGATCCAAACTGAAAGAAGTCCAGCCATGTCACCTTGTTTAAACAGTTGGTGTAGCTTAAGAGCCAATAAGAACATACTTTACTTTTACTTGTCAGTGTACTTTTATATGTGTGAGAGTATTTGACATTATTACAGTTGTGATATTTAGGGGCCCTTTAGAAAATATACACATGATAGAATAATATTTTCTATTGTGATCAAATTAACCAAGTCCAGAAACCCTGAGTACAGGAAACCCTTGCTTGTTTTTTTTATGTAGTGCTGTTTTAATTATTTATGGACCATGAAATCTCATAATCCCCATTGTCACCCATATTGCAAAATGTTTTGCATTAATTCAGAGCCCATTTACTAACTAATACTAAGTAAAGCTATCTTAGGTTTTTTTATTGTGGGAATGTGCAGTTTTGTGTAAAGGAACAAAACTGTCAAATATTCATTTAAAATAAAAGTTGGAACCTGCTTTTTAACAGGTGGTATATAATCATTACCATAGGCAAACGTATCAAATTTCAAAGAAAGTAAAATCTCAACTGCTGTATATTCAAACAAAAGCCTAGAGCATAGGGATATATCTTTCAATAGATGTGACTAATTAAGATTATGAAATGCAATAGCTTTAATCAGGTCAATAGTCCTAGATTTATATTCTTCCATTTAACTTTTTTATATAAACAAGAAAATGCTCCTTATACTGCCAGTCTGAAAAATGCTGTTTGCTTAGACTACAGCAGACTTGCAGCACTGTGGGGGGGAAAAATAAAGCAGCATTTGTTGAACATTGAGAAAATCAGTCTCTTCCCTCCCATCCCTTCCCTCCCCAGTCATAAGGGTGGGTAAAAAAACAAACAAAACACACATTTTGGGGAAAGCATTTGCAGGAATAGACGTATGCAGCCCATTCCTTTAAAGTTTTTCAACATGGACAGAATTCTCTTGTTCACTAACTCTGTGGTTAAGCTCACAGCATTTACAGTGAATCTAACCAAGGCGATTGGGCGCCTTCTGCCATTATTTTGCATTACTGCATTAGCAAAGCAGCTAACTGTATGCTTAGCCTTGAAAAGCTATTGCTTGGTGTGAGTTGCTGACATGAAGCTTGTTTGTCACCCAACACTTGCATCAACTTTGCCTTCTGAACTAAAATCTGTGAAGTTAGAATAGGTTTTTGATGCAGGTGTTCTTAAAGTCAGAATTCACATGTCCATGTAAACATTATCCCCCCTATCTGAATAACATTCTTTTAACACTTTTTGTGAACATGTAAAAAATACCAGTAAGTGCTGTATGGCTCCGTGTGTGCATGTATACGGTTTTGTGTATATGTGTAAAATAAGTATGTATTTTAGTGCAGTGAATATATTTAAAGTCTGTATGTAATATTTTACCTGTCACTCTTAGTCAAAAATGTACTTACTGTATGAAGTGTAAAAGATGCATATAAAATGGCTTTTACCCTCTATGCTGTCTGCTCTAAAGATACTATCTCAAACTCATTTATGACATCCCCCCCCCCCAAGTGTTTAAAGTAGTTTTACCCTAACAGTAAGCACTTTCCTCTTTTCATAAGTAATCATTAAGATGGTGAAACGTGTTCTTTGTGATACGTAGCTTTTTACCTTGGAGTTACAGTATACAGAGAAAATAGCTGCTTAATATTGGCATTTTCTGGAATAAATTTAGTTTTTTCTTCTGTGTTCTTAGACAGGTTAAGTAACTTGTCCACTATCACACAGCAGGTCAGTGGCAAACAGAAGATGTGGGTGAAAAATAAAAATTTGAGGATTCTGAGGACAGTTTGTCAATTTCTATCAAGTGGAGTTGTTACAGCTGTTAAATCTCTTGTAAAGCAAACAAAATGTTAGTATGACTAAGGAGTAGGATGGAGAATAATATAGAAAAAAATATATATGTTAATGGCGACCCCCCCACACAGAGTGACTAGAATCGAACGCTACTTCATCTACAGGAAAAATTGGATTCAGAGATTGGCAACAAGAGCAGCTAGAGAAATGGAAGAGCTTCTGTTTGTAGAAAGACTGAAAAGATTGGGTCTGTTAATTTTAAAGAGAAGATGGATACGGAAGGACATGATAAATATACAAAATGAGTAGCATAGATAAGTTAGGTCAGGCACTTCTCTCAACGCTTTCTCATAATACAAGAACAAAGGGACAGTCAATGGAACTGAAAAGCAGCTAGTTGAAAAAGTGTTTCCTTTTATTGGCTTTCAACACAATGCACAATTTGTTTATGGAACTCACTGCTACAAGATATCACTAAGGCCCAGAGCTTAGCAGGATTTAAAAAAAAGTCAACATTTATATGGATAATGGGATCCTCTATAATCACAAAACAAGGATTAAGTGCGTGAGAATGAGTTTTGGAAGGAATATCAACTGACATTTTTCAGGGAATAAACCAACCTTTATTTAATAGGAATTAGGAGGAAACATTTTCCTGTAAACAGGTTATACCATAACTGCCAACTGCAGGGTTTCCTGCGCCTTTCTCTTAATCATCAGTACTGTTTACTCTCAGAGACATGATACTGGAGTAAATGGACCATTAGTCTGATCTGGCATAACTACTATCGAACGTTTTTTCTTTGTTTGGTCTGCTTCCGCACAAGTTAGGGAGTCTTCCCTTTCTCTGGCACAGACCAGCAAGATAACAATGAACAAAATTAAAGTATTTTTTATACCCCCTAGCTGGCTTTTCCTGTCTTCTTCCTTTTCTTTGTTTGCTACCTGCTCTTCAAGAAAATAAATTGAGTGCAATCTCTAGAACCCTTTCCCCACCCTATCTGTGGAGCTGGAGTCCCATAGGGAAATGGGGAAAGAGGAGAGCATGCCAAGGAAGTAGTAGTTTTCCCTTGTGTGCCTTCTGTCCTGGTCCCATGGGCACAACAGTCTCTCCTGGTTATGGATGTGGAAGGGAACATGAGGGGAATAATTAGACAAAAAGGAAGGGGGATAACAAGGTAACAAAACCAGTCATAACCTCAAATTCCAGTCACCAACCTCAAATTCCAGCTATGAGTAAAACTAAGAACTTTAAACTAGGTAACAGAATAAAGGCTAAGGATCCAAGAACAATTTAATTCTAATATACTTTCATAATGCTGTAATACTATGTTATATGAGCGTACACACATCAATGGAATGATCTTATTGGAGCTAAGAAAGATTCTAACTGGAAAGTATGGATGTCACTGCTCTTTCGCTTCCTATTCTGGAAGTTGATCTTAAGCACAAGTAAGACAAGGGGCTGCATGGAGACCATACGCTTCAGAGCTCACAGTAGGCTCAGCGTTTAATATCACCGTTCCTGAGATTTTGATGCTACTGTGGGACTCACCAAAACAAACAAACAAACCAACACCTATTGGTCCAGTGTCTTAGTCTCTACCTTTCTGAAACAGATCCTGGTCAGAGAGAAAATACTTCCACTCCTCTGGCAGTTTGGTTTTCTGCTTATGCAAGTTCTAAAGTTGTGCTTGCTTCTTGCAAATATGAATGCTATCTCTGTTTTGGATAAAGACCTCATTCCCACTTTTATATCCAGTCTATAGTACAATAGGCTTTAGCTTCTGTGTGTATGTTCATGCAGCTAGTCTCACTTTGGGATGCCGGTGTGGCTGCATGCCATCTCTGGAAGCGATCTACTTTCCGAGTGAGATGGTATTAGGTGTCCACTTTGTCAAGGCTTGCTCTTTGGTATCATGTCATTAATGAATGCTGTTGAATGTAAATCCTATTCACAGAACAGAGAAGAGAGTGTCACCTGTCTGTATGTTAATTTCACAGAGACTGCCAGCTGAAACTGTTCAAATCCTAATCAGCAATCATGCAAGATCAATGTTTTTGGGCACAACAGTGTTGGTAATTTCAATAGGTGGTAAAGGTGCTTCTCAAGGGGCACTGTCTCTTTGTGCGTAAATCATATCTTAACTTGGTTTTCATATACTGAAAACAAAAGCAGGGTTGTAATAAACAGAATTTAAAAGAAATCTAAATGATACCAGTAAGCTATTTATATTTTCCAGTTATAGGATAGAATATTCAGTTATATTTGACCTTCTGAGAAGGAGGAAGAGAGGATAAGATCTGGGACAAAGCTTTCTTGTCAGAAATGAATTTTACTACTGCTGTTTCTTTCAAGCCATGTTGACTTCAGATTTAAGTGACAACCAAAAACTTAAGAATTGTAATTGTTGGCGGAATATATTAAGAGACTTAAACAGTAAGGATTCTTAAGAAAAATCAGCAGAAAACAAATGTTTTGTTTTTCTTTCCTGTTTAGAAACAGGGAAACTGCAATATCCTACAGATTTAAAATACTGTAGTTGCTGGTTACATAATTTGGAGACAATTGACAAAATGCTCCATCAACCACGCAATCAGCATTTGCCTCTTTGTGACTGGAACTTGACCTTGGCTATATAGAGTGGTGTAGTTCAACAGCAGAATCTTTAAAAGTCATTTTATTTTATGAATAAATAGTGCAGAAGGGTCAAGAATATATGTTCCTGATTATTTTCCATGTAGTATAGTACATGGGCAAATGAGTTCAGTACAAGCTGAACCTTGTTAATCCATCTACTTGATAAATAGGCAAGTAATGCATTACAAAAGTCTGGTCTGGAAAAGATAAAAGACTGAACAATGCTTTTGGATCCTAACAAGGATAAACATGGTGCAGTGGTTTTTCAAATAGCATAAAATCTTAATAATGTGGTGAGCATTGTGTTCAAAGGACAGCTCAGAATCAAAGACAGCACTTTCCCTTCATGGAAATCATTGACTGAGTGTATCTTTATCAGGAATTGAGGCATAGAGCCAAAAGGAAAGTCTGTCAGAACTAACTCTGTTTTAGCTAAATGTAGTTGAAGACAACTAAATCAGCCATGCTAGTGTCTGCAAGGCATTTTGTCAATATGAAATTAACCTACTTAGGATCTGTGGTCTTAAATAATAAACAAATCTGTATGTTCTTCACATCAATGGGAAATCCAATATCATGCCTATAAATGACTGGGCCCAGAGGCAGATGTTAAACTGAGTGTGCCCAGTGTCAAGCCCTTTGATACAGCAGCACCAATTACCCTTGTAAAAAATACAGTAGTTTGCCCAGAGAAGCATAATCTGCCTGTCAGAGAATAATATAATGCTATGGCAGGTGATGGCTGATGAAGAGTTTTTATTAACAGCAGTGCCTGAACAATATGGTTGTTCAGTATGAACAGTGTTATTTGAGGACATGACTACATGGCAGTTTATCAAGAGTTTTGCAAGCAGATCTAAAAGAGGACTTTGAGAGTGCAGCTAGCATGTCCCAACAACTATAAAAGTTTGTCTTCAAAATACTTATGTACACCTTTATTTCCTCCCCAATTTTTACCCTAGCGTCTTCATGGACACCCATTTGTAAAGACTACAAAAACAATATTATGTCCCCTCTGCATGCCTAATTTGGTATAGCAATGTGTTACCAAGTTGAATAATAGAAATATGGAATTGGAAGGGAATTCAGGTGGTTATCTCGTGCATCCGCAGCAGAGGCTGGTGCTGAATCATGGAGCATGAAGAACTTTAGTTCTTCGAATTACTAACCAGATACTGGCACTACATCCCAGCAGCAGGACTGATCTGAAAGAAATAATGTAATTGGCATAGCTGCATGATATGATTTCTGTATGTATTTGGTTTAACCTTGATAAAAGAACATAACTTACACACCAGTGATTTGGAAATTACTAGTGACTTTTTTTCTTTGAGGGTAGATTATGCTCCCCCTCCATATGAGGTCAGACAAAATGAATGCAGGTCTGGAAGGGAAATGGCAGGAATGTGGAGAACCTGTGTGGGGGTTCCAGCTGTGCTCTGTGGGGCTTCTTCCATCCAATTATGTGGGGGAACTTGGTGGATTGCTGTATGGTCTGGTCATGGGTGACTAGCCTAGTGGCTAGAGTCAGGGATTGGATTCGAGGCCAAGTCAGGAGCAGGAAGTCAGTGCCAGGAGGATAAAGCCAAGGTCTGGAACCAGGGATCAGAAGCAGGATGAGGAAGCAGGGTCTGTAGCAGCAGCTAGCTGGGGTTCTCCCTAGTTGCTCAGATGAACTTCCTGTATCTTCCCTATGCTTAAGTAATATGTCCAGAGGAATAAGGAATTGTAAAGGTCCTGCCAATCACGCCCTCCATGAGTGGCAGGTGTGTGTATGGGCTCCTAAGGCTCATGACCTGCTGAGTATTTCCACAGGCAGAGCTACTAGGTGGAGGCTGTCTGTACCTGGGGAATCTTCAAATCCAGGTTTTAGACCTGCTGCTCCTTAGGTCACCCCCTATTTCCCGCATTGGTGACCCAGTGGTATTTCCAGGCAAGTCTTTTTTGAGTTGCTTTTGTGGAAAGCCTCTATTAGATCAGGGGTGTGTAAGTGGTTTGTCAGTTCCCAAGACTGTTCTCCGGGATACTGAGGTTCTTGGTTCCCAAGTCCGACCAGCTTGGCTCGGAGGAAGGTCTCAGTGCTGCCTCTATAAATTAAAAACTTCAGCCTGGTCTCCTCGTCCTTTTTCATGCAGCTCTGGCAACTGTCCTCGACCTGAGCCTCTGCCAAGCACTTCAGGCAGCTACAGTGCAGGTTGCTCAGGGGCATAGACTTGTTGCAGGAGGTACAGGGCTTGAAAGCTGGTGACCGAGGCATGCCTCGGCATGGGGTAATAGCCAAAACTCCCCTAACTAACGGAGATACACAAACTACACTAAACTGACTATTTACAACTAACTGAACTATATACAATTATAGGAAAGTGAAGATCACTGAGAACTTGCCGAAGCAAGGAGAACAGTTCCAGCAACTGTCATGGGCGGTAAGAAGGAGCTGTGGGGGTGCAGGGTTGTCTGGGTCCTTTATACCGGTGCTATGAGCGCGAGACACCAGAGGGCACTTGAGCTGCCCTGATGGGTACCACTGAGGGAAAAAATTTCCTACAGTGGCATGCACATGTGCAATCACTCGAAGAATGTAATTTACCTGTTTGATCATGGGGTCTTCATGGACCTGGACCTTGGCAGGTGTCAGAGAGTGGTTGCATTTGGCCTGGAAATGTTTTCTATGAAGGTCTTCTGATGGGAGATGTGGAAAATGCGGTGTATTTTGAGTGACCTGTGCAAACAGAGTTTAATGGGGACGGTGCTAATTAGCTAGCTGGCAAATCTGAAACTGTATGAGATATTGGTGCTCTATTTTATGGGATGATCTACCGGTGTGGAGATGTTTGGTTGATAGCCAAACCTTCTGGCCTGTGTTGAATTCCACCCCCTTCTGTCTTTTGGGGTCCGCAAGTTGTTTGTAAGCCTTCTTTGCCTCTGCCGGGAGTTGCTTGAGTTCTTCCTGGACATGGTGGATTTGCTGGACCTTATCACAGGCTGACTGGTTTTAGGATCTGGCCAGTAAATCGTAAAAGAGTAAAAAGTGATGAAATGCTAACTTCAAAATGAATCTGGGTTGTTTTTTCTTAGCACCATTGACCTTTGTGTTGCATTAACTTTCTTGACTTAACAGTTAAAATACATGAGATATGCCTGAATGAAATTACTAACAGCATTTTAGAGAGAACAAAGGAAGATCCTTTGTCTTGGGGTTGTGGTAAGAAAATCCATAAGTATTGAAATAAACCTCAGGCTTTTTGCACAAATTGTGCTCAAATTATGTAAGAGACTTTCTGCAAAAAGGTGCTTTTGAACATGTTTTTTAACCTTTTCCCGCCATTTTTCTTTTGAAGACATGAAATTCGGCAATTTAATTTAAAAAAGAACAGTCCTTAAAATATAGGGATCATTGATTCCTAGCTTAATCTGCAGATCTTGTATTCTTTCAACAAATGGTAAAAATTAAAAATTTGTTGTGACAGGGAGCTGGGCAAAGGGTTGTAGATCCAGTCCTCTGTCACGTCCGCTCCTTGTTAGGGGAACAAATTAGAGCAGGCTGGAGGTAACCTGGCCCTAATTGGGGAGGTCAAGATAGCTGCTACTTAATTAGCCTGGGGTTGTATAAAAGCCTCGGGGAAGGAAGCCAGGGGAGAGCAGAAAGAAAGGGAAAAAGGCAGGGAATGGAAGCAGGGAGGTAGCTCTCTCCTCCCTCCTGCCTGCAGATGGTGAAGGGTTACCTGTACGTGGTGAAACAGTGGTGGGAACAAGCTGAAGAATAAAGTGCACCAGTGGTTGCAAAACTCAGGATCTCAGAGTGACTTTGTGAACCTAGCAGGAGCAGAAGCCAAGGGGGCCCTGCTGCACTCTCTGCTGCAGTTGTCCATAAAAATAACTTTTTGTTTGTTTATTGAGAAACCTTCAGCTTGCTTGGGATTGTACATTTACATACAGTGAGGACTTGATGTATTAAATAAAGCAAATTAAATGCTAGGAGCACCATTCTACACTGCTTACGGAGACCAAACTCCTGATAAAGTCCTTTGAGTAGACTGAGCAACATCAGAGTGAATGGGGTGGCTGAGGTTCAAGACAGAAGTAGAGTCAGACAAGAAAGGGTAAAAGGTCAAGGACCAAACCAGTTTCATGGTGCCAATATTTTAACAAGGGGCTCCCACAAAAATGTCCCCCTTACTTTGTGATAAATCTATACACTAGGGGCTCGTGTGCTCACAAAGAGGAAGGGTAAGGGATTGGTATTAGCTGTTTCATTTACATAAAAATGCTTTCTCAGCCACAAATCAGGACACCACATTGCTCAACTGTCCAACTCATATTAGGTGTACTTTGTTAGAAATGTTTATACTTTGTTCCTAAACGCTTACTGCATATATTGCATTGTTTAGCCTGTGAACTCTAAAAGAAGGTGAGGACTGAGACTCTGTAATGAAGTTTTGGAGGTATTCTCCCACTGGGTTATTTTAAGTCTTAGGTACTAGCTATCATCTTCTGCATTGCAAAGGCAAAAAATAAATATTTAAAAAATGTGTTAACTTCCAAGCCCAGTGAGTCAGAATGTGTGCCATTCAGGGAAGGTGACTCTCCTCCTACTTTGTTTGTACAGCACCTAGGACAATGGGACCCCTATCCTGATTGTTGTCCCCATGTACTACCATAATACAATTAGTAGTAATACTTACATCTTTGTCAGATCTAGCAGTTTGCAGAGGTTAGGGTTAAGTCCAGTGAAGAAAGAGAAATCACTCTAACCTGCCATTCAATTTGGTAGCAGAATTTTAATGTCGGTCACTTAGAATCCTCCATGGGCTAACCTCCTTGAGTCTATCACTGAACTGACCCTTTTGGGACACCCGAGAGGAGAGAGATGCTTTAGCATTTTGAAGGCAGTTGACTGTGTAACTGTATCACCTATCAATACTGATGTAGCTTGTATATCCCATGCATGCCATGGCGCATGCTTTTATAATTTCTGAGGGGCAACATTTCCTATAGTGACCGGCAGCCCTTTTGTTCTGTATTGGACCTTTTAACAGTGGAAGACACCTATCTCTAAGTGTAGCTGCTGTGTAGGGCCAGAGCCTGCTGAATTCAGTGTAAAGACGTCTGTTGACTTCAGTGGGCTTTGGATCAGGCCCATAATGATCACTTTTGTGCATGAGGTAGCAGGCCCACTTTGAAAATCATGAGACTATTTTAAGCAGAGGCAGCGCATTCGTGAATGTGCACAAATTTCAAATGACTAATTTATAAATAAAATGGAGTGTATGTGCAGCGTTGGACATGGCAGTGCTCACCTAGAATGAGGATTAAACTGCAAGTCTTCCAACCAGCTTCTAAACTGTGCTGCAAGCAAATTTTGACGATATGAAGGCTTTATAAAAACATTTTCATTTGCCCCTTTGAAACTACTTACCATATTATGCAGTAAGAGTACTACTCTATGTAGAGAAGAGCCTCAGTGAAGTTACTAGGCTGTTTTATTCTAGAAAACAAATGTGCCCCTTTGGCCTTTTGTAATATAAATAGTTTAGCTCAGGAGTAAGCAGATTTTTTTTTTTCTTTCATCTTGTTACAAACACAATTCTTGTCTTCTCTGGAATCTTTTATTGGCTTTCTTTACCGCTTTTTGTAACAGCTTCACAAAACTTTAACAAAAGTAAGCTGTGGTTGTATTTTTTTCAAAAGCAAAACCAAGATATTTGTTTAGTACTTAATGTAGCACAGTTGATCTTCAAGGCACTGGACAGATACGAATTAATCTACACAACACTTCCTGTGAGGTAAGGGAGTACTACTTTCCCTATCTTACTGATGGGGAAACCAAGGTTAAATGATGTGTATCGGATCACAAAGCAAGTAAGTGGCAAAGCCAGAACTGGAACACAGGAATTCCTGGCTGCAACCCTCAAACTTAATCCATGACACTGCTCTGCCCCTCATTTAAGCTTTGTTTTAATTGAAATTAGATGAAGTTTATTTGGACTGTTTATAAAATCTCTCTTTCTAAAGAGAGTGTACAACTTTCTTATGGGAGGGAGATTCAAGGGCAGAGTTTAGGCTCAGAGGTGGTGGGTGGGTCAATCTGAGGCTCATTACTACGGTAAGGGACTGAAATAGCTTTTGGAGAGACCTGTTGGCATGAGGGATGCTTATTCTCTCCCCACCCAATTACTTTCCTCCTCTTCCAGGGTTTTCTAGCTTCCTATGCAAGTCCTTATACTTTCTGTCCTGTAACAATATTCTTAGACCCAGATATCCTGGTACTGGGCCCAGATGTGCTTTCTTTTGTCCCTCTATGCTATTGTGTACTACAATACAGTTTGGGACACCTCACACTCCATTGCTCAGGAGCATGCTTGATTCAGTGAGAAAGTGGTAGATTGATGGGCAATACATGTGAGGCCCAGCACAGAGGCTTCTGGGCAGGGGCGGCAGAGCATGCCCAAAAGTGGGGGGGCCAGGCCTCCCCACCCTTCCTCTTCTACCTGAAGCCAGAAGCTGAAGTGGGCCGGGAGCTGTGGGCCCTCCACCTGCCCAGGGTGGGTGGGGGGGTCGAGAGCAGCCCCTGTCTGTGTCTGTGCCCCGCGGGTTCCCCCGCCCATGGCAGGTGGAGGGTCCCCGGGTCCCCACAGCTGCTCACATGGCTCTTAACGTGTCTGGGCTGCATCCCCGGAGCCACAGACCCTCCTGCCCGGGGGGAGGGGAGCATGGGCCCAGGGCTGCTTTCAACTCCCCTACCCCGGCAGGTGGAGGGTCTGTGGCATGGTGCTCCACAGCTGCCTAGCCTCTCCTACCTAGGCGCTCCATAGCTGGGGGGCGGGGCCCATGCAGAAAAGTGGGAGGGCCATGGCATAGGAGTGCCAAACCTCCAGGATTGGCCAGAAGTCTCAATCTTTTATTTAAAGATTATGTCATGTGAGGAAACCTCCAGGAACGTGTTCGAGCAAAACTGGCAACCATGGTCCCTGGCTCCCTCTATTCCGGCACCCCTGCCTCTCTGGGTCAACACACAGTGTTAAGGTAGTAAGTGGGTAGAAAGCCAGAGGGAGGGGAGCCAGGAGTATTTGTGAGGAGCTGCAGAGATGAAGAGCTGGGGGAGATGGGAAGAAGATGCTATATTGCTAGCAGGCTGACCGTCATAAAACAGGAATAAAATCTGGGGGCAGCTGCCTGAGACACAAGAGATTCCCCACCAAACTGGGACAATTCTGGTAAATTTAGGACATCTGCTCACAGGGGAAACATGATCTAGATGAAAGTATTATTTTTCTCTTCCATACTTCCTTGTGAAATATCAGCAGTCCTATTTTGAATAGATTTTTAGGTAACTGTAGTCCCAGTATGAACAGCAATTGCTGTAAACTAAAAACTCTCATCACGCTTAGAATTGCTGATCTATTCTGCCTATTCCCAGTTTGAAACAAACAGCTTTTTTTTTTTATATTCCCATTTTAGAAGCTCATCTTATAATGTTTGTGAGCTGACATTCCAGCTTCACATCTAATTTGTTTCAGTATGGAAAAGGCCTTTCTCCGGTGGCCTTTACAAGCAGCTCTTCACTAGAGGAACTGCATTTGGAAGTTTTGTAATTCAATCAGCTCTATGTTATTTGTGTGAGTTTAAAATTTTCTGTTACTCATTTTAATTCACCTTGTTGTTTTGTTTGTTCTGCAAACTCTCCTCCATTTCCTAGTTGCAAGTGAATCTATTGATGTCTCTGCTCATGTTAGAGCCAGATACGCTCTCAATTGCAGAAGTGAAAGGCAGCTCAAAGAAAGTTGTTTCAGCTTAGCCTTGTGCTGCAGAAATACTTTAATGGTTTTGTATTCAGGATCTTTTATAACTGCTGCCTCCTTTAAGGATTCCAGATCCATGATTTTCGAGATGCTGATGAGGCAACAGCTCCTATAGGATGGGGCCTAGTCCCTGGTGGTGGAGGAATGATGTGTTTCAGCCCCTGCCCTGCCACTAATTTGTTTCCTTCTGCTAAGGCTGTTCCACCTCCTCTTTTTTACCTGGCCAACCAACCTTCCCATGTAGCTCCCCACACCATCCTTTATAACAGCGGCTCTGAATAAGGAGTCTGGGGCCTCCTGGGGGGCTGCAAGCAGGTTTCAGGGGGTCCACCGAGCAAGGCCAGTGTTAGACTCACTGGGGCTCAGGGCAGAAAGCCGAAGCCCCGTCATGCGGGGCTGAAACCCAGAGCCCCAAGCCCTGTCACCTGGGGCTGAAGCCGAAGCCTGAACAACTTAGCTTTGCAGGCCACCCCCATGGTGTGGGGCACCAGGCAATTGCCCTGCTTGCTACTCCCTAACACTGTCCCTGGATTTTTATATGCAGAAAAACAGTAGTTGTGGCACAGTGGGGTCGTGGAGTTTTTAATAACATATGGGGGCGAGGGGGGCTTCAGAAAGAAAAACATTGAGAACTCCTGCTTTATAACACATTACTCAAGTTCAATTGACTCTGGATTATTGTAATTTACTAGTTCATTATAGGTGAACACTGGCGCTAATAGGTAGCAAGTTTAAAGCAAACAAGGAAATATTTCTTCACAGAATGCACAACCAACCTGTCAAACTCATTTCCATGGGATGCTCTGAAAGCCAAAAGTATAACTAGGTTAAAAAAAGAATTAGATAAATTCATGGAGGAAAGGTCCATCAATAGCTATTAGTGCAGATGGTCAGGGATGCAATCCCATGCTCCATGTGTCCTTAAACCTCCAATTGCCAGAAGCTGAGACTGCACAACAGCAGATGGATCACTCCAAATTGTCCTGTTGTGTTGATTCTCTCTGCAGCATCTGGCCACTGTCAGTGACAGGATTCTGAGCTAGATGACCCATTGGTCTGACCCAGTATGGCCGTTTCTATCTTCTTACAAGGATAACACACCTACTGCTACCACAGATTGGGGTGGGGGGGAGGCTTCAAGTGGTGCTAACTGGTGGTTTTGTAGGAAAGATCCAGAGTTCTATCAGAGATGCTCCATGGGTGCAGTTTAGCTGATAATCAAGGCATCGGTGTCTGTGCATCATATGGATTAATTACGTTTTGAGTTCAATCTCTCCTCTTCGTCTCCCTCTCCTCTTCCTGGCAGTACTTGCAGGTTGATATATTTCCTATAATTTGGGATGGATTTTTGTAGGCAATTAAGGGTAGGTTCCTAATAGCTGTAACAATATCTCAGGCTGCATTTATAATACATCCCCTTCCCCCTCCCCACTTCCTGCAGCTCTACAAGAGTGAATACTACTTTAAATTTGGAGCATTTCTAAGCTATCAGGAGGCAAAGGTAAATCTTCTGCAGCTAATAAAAATACACCAAAAGTGGGTTCTCAAGGCTCAGCCAACCATTGAGAGTTGTATGCTTGATCCAAGGATTCCCATTGGTTACTGAGGGTACATCCACACTAGAAATGCTATAGTGTAGATGCTTGTGACGGGAGGGGTTCTTCTGTTGCTGTAGTACATGCGCCTCTCTGAGTACCTATGTTGATGCAGAATTCTTCTGTCAACCTAGTGGTGTCTACACCAGGGCTTAAGTCAGTTTAACTATATCTCTCGGGGGTGTAAATTTTTTCACTCACCAGAGTAACTTAGCTAGGTCAACCTAACTTTGTAGTGTAGATCAGCCCTGAGAATTGTATGGGTTAGAACACCCAATCAATCAATGTTTCTGCTGTTGATCTCATCGGGTATGTCTACATTGCAATTAAAAACCCAGGGCTGCCCCATGTCAGCTAACTCAAGCTAAGGGGCTTGGGCTAAGGGGCTGTCTAACTGCATTGTAGATGATAGGGCCCTAGAGAGTTAGCTCATCTGCTCTTACTGATTGAAAAGTTAATTCTGTTTTCACAAGGAACAGCTACTTTTAAATTCCTCTCTTTCTAAACTAGCATAAACACTGCCTAGGCATGACTTAATTTACTGTTAGGTGAAATATTTGCTGTACTGAGAGAGAACCTATTGTACCGTGTGTGTTTAATTTTGCTGAAGGTTAAGTATTTATAATATCCTGTGGAACAGAACTTGAATGTGGTTTTCTACTGAACTCCAATATTTGGGAATATTTATTAGAACTTTTAATCCTGGGCCAATTTAACCAGTAGCCAACTAATAAAAATAATTTGGGGCTTTCTGCCATGACAAATGTTGACACGCTCTTATAAAGTTGACTAAAAACTAATAACTTTTAAAGTAAATGAGTATGGAAACCTTGCCAGAAATATAGTGTCTGAAACAGATTGGTTCTGTTTTATTTTACTGGCAACGCTTGTGGATTATGTTTGAAACAAAGACGCTACACTGTTTCAGCTTTTAGAGACATGGTTAACTCTTTTGAGGCTAATTTGTTTTCCAGAATGAAACACTTAACTAGTAATGAATGCTCCACTGTCAAGGAGTTAATACTTTGAACACCTACTTTACTAGATTTACATAGATAAAGGGTGTAGGATAAAAAGGAAGGTAACTAGAGTATTTTTGATCCTGTGACAAGAAGAAAAACACAACAAAAACGATTTGGGTTTGTACAGAATTTTCTTTTTATTTCATCGGATAGGTAGCTCACGAAAGCTTATGCTCAAATTTGTTAGTCTCTAAGGTGTCACAAGTACTCCTTTTCTTTTTGCGAATACAGACTCACACGGCTGCTACTCTGAAACCCTTTTTATTTCAAAGATTGACCGATTCAAAAGTATTCTGGACACTAACATGTCGATACTAATAATTCCACTTTCCCATGATGTATTGGATAAGAAGCATAGTTAATGAATCCATGCCAATTTCATTAATTTTCTTTGCTAAATTGAGAGCTTCATTTGCAACCTCTTCTGATGAAGGTTTTGGGATAATGTTTATATTTTAAAATGCTGAGTTTCTTTAGAAGGTTTCAATTACCACTATTGTTTTGGAGGCTGAATTGAAACTTTTTTTGAATTTATAAAGAAAACATGCTAACTAATGAGACAAATTTATACAATGTGGTGGTGATAGTGTTGCATGTTGCCAGTGTAGACAAAGGTATAATGACTCCTCAGAGGATCATTTGCGCTTGTTTGTCAAATTCAACACCAGTCATGTAACACACAGTCCCTTTGTTGAAGTTGCTGATAAGGGGTGCAGGGAGTCGAGTGGAAAAACAATTATGTGAGCAGCTCATATACACTCAGACTTTAATTGTTAGGAGGTAAAAAATTATTACACTGCCTAAAAGAGCACGTCAAAATAAATTTCAGAATTAGGTACCAAGCCAAACAGAGCCCTATTGTATGGCAGCTGGTTGTCTACTATATGAGTTTTCTAGCATATGTTATCCAGGTCATTGCTTCTGCCATTCTGCAGACAAAGTAAGGTGAATGTGGGAGGTGGAGTGGGGTTCTGCTAAGAAAACTTAAAACTGACCTTTACTAGAGTGCTTTACTGAACAGTGTGTGGAAATTAGAAGGCTGTGGGGTGCCTGGTTTAATGAGACAGTATAGAAAACTAACCAGTATTATGAAATAGATTTAACTCAGTTTGACCAGCAGGCTCTCACTTTGAACTTTGGGGAAATCCCGTTCTTTAAATAAACTAATAAGAGAGTCAGTTTGCATTGTGGTTGAGTTGAATGACAGCAAGTGCTCTTGGCCCCTGCCTGAGACTTTTCTACCCACATATCCTACTACTGCATGCTGTTTTGTTGAGTGAAGAGCAAACAATAACATCAGCTTAGTACTCAGTAAATTGCAAGAATGTAAGAGCACTGTTCTCCAAGGTGCCAAGCATTCTCAACTTTAATTGGCTTCAGTACAAACTGGGTGTTCAGCACTCCACAGGATAGGGTCCTAGATATTCAGGCTTGGGATTTTTAAGCAGGGGCCTGTGTATAATATGATTATGCAGCTTCAAAAATAGATGTATAACTTATCTTTTTGTTAAGATGCCACATAATTTTAAAATGACCATTTTCCAGTTTATGATGCAGTGGAACAAAGAGCAGAAAGGACTAAAATCCTGTTTGGGAGAAAACTGACAGAAGGGCTGCATAAGTAGGTGACTACCATCTGGGGCTCCAAGGCTCCACATGAGTGAATCTGCATGATAGGTGCATTCCCCGGACACCCAAAAGCAGAATGCTGATCTTATGAGGTATAAGCGCTCTCTATGGCTAGTACTTCCCCTTTCTGTACAGCAGTCTTAAAACTACCCTGGGTTTTAGTAAATCAAGGTTTATTTTTAGAGGAAGTGAGTCATATTAAAACAAATCTATGAGGTATGATACATAAGTACCATTTGGGCCTTACAGTAAAGAAGCATAGTTTTATATTTCTAGAGTACTCATCTCCTCTCTTTCAGCTTGCTTCTTTCTCCCTCGCAATATGATGTGGTATCTCATGATGTGACTCCATAGCACGAGCACACACTGTCCAGAATTTACTGACCATGTCTAGATTAGACCAGTTTTCACCATCATCCGCGTGTCTTGAACCAGCATGGAGGTTACTCTGCAAAGTGAAAGTCACAATGAAGTTTATAGTCACAAAATGGCGTTCTCAAAACATGGCATTCACAATTTGACCCAGGCATAGTCCCAAACTGTCACATTTGGTATGCAAAAAACATATTTTCTCGTTTAAAGAAGGTTCAAAGCAATAAGATTATCTACTTCAAATTCCTTCTTTAAACATAGTTTGGAGATGGAGACCCTGGATTTATTTTCCAAAGTCTGACACTGCATTGTTATCTTGAATTACTGTCTCGGAGTGAGTCCTGCAAACACTGCAGATGTGTTTTTAATTTGATTTTATTGTATGAGCCCTTTCAATTTGTTCTGCGGGTTCTAGTAATTTAGATTTTGATAAAAATCTATACAACCTATTTAGTTTAACCCCCTTTGCTATCAGAACAAATGAACTAAGTGCAGTAGGTAAAATGGCTCAGTGTGATGGGAGGAATAAGACCTCAAAGAACAACGCCACATATATGTGACCTAGTCATCTTACTGTGACTCCAGTGGCTACTGTTACAGGTTCTGACAATGACTTCTGGCTCTTTTACAGTTAGCAGCTGTAGTCATATCCTATCCTCCTTGTGGTTGCAGCAGCCCCTAGTGGAGGCAGCTAGGTTGATTTCTTCTCCTTAATGTCTACTTCTACAGGTAGGTAGGCTCTGCAGTACAGAGACAAATTAAAATATTTTGTCTCCCTGAGCAGTTTGGGTATAAGAATGAAGATTGCCACATAGCAAACCTCACAATCCCCTGCAGAATAGTGAAATGGTTTATTTTTAAAGGGTTAAGGAACCTGTTTCTAGTTCTTCCCTCTCCTCTTGCTGGAACCATAAAATAACTCCAGCAACCCCATGTGGCAAAAAGAAGTGTTCGGATAGGGTTAGGGCTGTTCAGGGATGGAGCAGGCCTTCAGGGAATTCATTTACACCTTTTCTCTTCTTCCTTTTCCCTTGTCTTCCAAAAGGTATGGTGGTTTCCCTTCTTTCTCACAGGATGATAATCTCCAGGGTTAGTTGCTGCTGTGCATCAATTTACATGGCTGTTTGAGGTTATGAACCCCAAACAGTTGGGAAAATTAGGTACAGGATTGAGCCCTTCACCTGCAGGCTTTCTGTAGCCATTAATAAACTGCAGATGCAGACAAACACTGAGTATATGAAAAATTCCAAGTGGGTGTGACGTTGCACCTCATAATGCTTTATAGAAATATGCTTACGAGTGTAAATATGACATAACTGGGATATGTTTTATGCTAGATATGTCATGTAACATATCTTTGCAAAGGTTATGATCTACTGAATATATTCATCCTATTTGTATGCATGTAACATTTTTATATCTGAAGTTATGAGCATTGGCTCTATGCTTGTATTTAAGGTGTCTGCTGTAGGAAGCACATAAGGCAGATTTGGTCAACATAGCGTGAAGGAGTTATTCAAGTAATTGGGAGTATTTAACTAACAATGAACTTTGGAAGACGCCAATCCACATCTGAGCTTTCCTGGGAATGTTCAAATTAACATGTAAACAATGGCGTTGGCCTGTAAAGAACTGAGTCATGCATGAACATGTGACTTGCCCAGGTGACTGCAAAACTCCATCTTGGAGAGGGGTTTCCACCCACAAGAGAAAAACTATATAAGTCCCTGGAAACCCCTCCATTTTGTCTTCATCGGGCTCAGAAGATAGTCTCTCCACCCCAAAGAGATGCCTGAAAGAAACTGGGACAAAGGACAGTAACTACAGGGGAGTGATTGCTGGACCCAGACTAAGAAAGAGTCTAGTCTGTCAAATAAGCTTACTGGGACATCTCTGAGGGTGAGATTTACCTGCATTTAGTTTCCTACTGTATTAGGCTTAGACTTGCGTGTTTTTGTTTTATTTTGTTTGGTAATTTACTTTGTTCTGTCATTACTTGGAACCACTTAAATCCTACTTTTTATATTTAATAAAATCACTTTTTACTTAATTAATCCAGAGCAAGTATTAATACCTGGGGGAGGAAACAGCTGTGCATATCTATCAGTGTTATAGAGGGTGAACAATTTGAGTTTGCCCTGCATAAGCTTTATACAGAGTAAAAGATTTATTTGGTGTTTGGATCCTATTGGGAACTGGGTATCTGGGTGTTGAAGACAGGAGTACTTCTTTAGCTGTTTTCAGTTAAGCCTGCAGCTTTTGGGGGACGTGGTTCAGACCTGGGTCTGTGTTTATAGCAGGCTAACGTGTCTGGCACAACCAGGCAGGGCACTGAAGTCCCAAGTGCCAGGGAAAACAGGCTTAGAGGTAGTCTCAGTACATCAGATGGTAGTCCCAAGGGGGTTTCTGTGACCCAAGACTTTTTTTTTTTCCTCTTGAACAATGTCTGAGACTAGTTGATAAAGGAGGGTAATTCAAGTTTCACTCGCAGTAGTCCTGAACAAGACACTTAAGAGACACAGTGAAATATGAATTTACTTGCTTTGTAACAAAATTTACCCTCCTTAGGGATTCTCAATGGGTATCACAATATCATTGCTAAAATGTTAGTATTCATTATTTATTACACTTTCAATCTCAAAATCTAAATGTGTGTGTGTGTGTGATTTGTTAATATGCATGAAGATTAATAGACAGTTCTAACAGATTTTTAATTGGAATTTGATTTTTCTAACTTTCAAGCAGGTTACACTGTGATACAATGTAGGGCCAAATTACATCTCTTTACACCAGAGCTGACTTTGGGCCATTATATCAGAAACATAATTCCAGTTTGATCAAAGACTACATACAGAGCAGCAAAGATGGCAAACCTTGTGGAAAATGGTACAGCAATAGGGCAGAGGAGAATCGTCTCTCGAGTCCCCTTTGCCTATTTTCTGGGAAGATATATTTGCCTTTTTAGCTGTCCTGATTCCTCAGTCTGCATAGTTCTAAATGCCAGATTCTAGTAGCATTAGAGATAATACGTGCCCAAGTAATTTCTGCTGCTAGGTATACAGTAGCACTCCCTTTGCCTTGGGACTTCAGTGTCCTCTCACTGCAGTGCATTATGATTAATGACAAGCAGTCTTTACGATGGGAAGCTAGTGGATTGGCATTATGAATTTAAAAAATAAACAAAACGGCTGATGACGGAGGTGCCAGTCAGACGAGAATTATAGTCGAAGCTGAAAGACTCCATAGTGTATTCAGTATGCCAGTCGTGCTGCAGTGACGTAAAAAAAATGCTCCTTCAAAAAAGCTGTGTCAAAGAGATGGTTGCTGGAAAGGAAAGAATCTGAATGGCACCTTCATGATGAAGATAAGAATGCAGGCTTTTTTTTTTTTTAATGCTGAAATGATTGTAGCACCACATTGCATGTGTGGGGAAATTGATTATTTTTTGTTTGGGGGGGAAGGTTAACGTTCTGGTCCTGCATTTCACGAGATGTTTATGGAGTTGCAGCTCTGCCTGCTGAGAAATAAATTATTTGCTGGTTCTCATCTTTCTTCTCAGTAGCTGTGCTAATGAAACAGAATATTGCTGACCAGTAATGAAAATCTGGGATTTTTCTAAATACCAGGAAGGATGGGAAATCCCCATCTCTAAAAGGATTCGTACCTCTCTGCAAAAGAATACTATGACATGGTACATTCTCCTAAGGATTTGTCTAGAAAACTGGAGGTAGAGGATGCCTACACAAACTTTATAAACATGGCTGAAAAAGAAAGATGAACTGCTATAGGATGTACTTAAAATATGATGTCGGATGGGTTTTTTAACTTCACTTAGAAGGTTTGGCTCTTTCTCTGTCAAAAGTAGCCTTTTGCACGTGCTGTTCAAGATCCATTAAATGTCAGATGGAGATTAGCAAGCCAAGGGTAACTTCTGTTTTTACATATTTGTAATCTTTCCTTGTATTGCACTTGTTTATATTTTCATTTTTGTATGCAACAAATGGAATATTATACTTCACAAAAAGCAGGCATTCTAGAGGTTAAAAAGTGTGTGAGTGAAGAAAAGTATTCGTTTTTACAGTAGATTTTTTTTGTTAAAGTTTTTTATTTCATTTAAATATATACTGTGTATACACATCTATATGTATATTTGCATGTAAATATGAACACATGACACTGTTTTTTATTTAATTTGTACTTTTTCGAATAAAATGTTAATCAAATGCAGAACTACATACTTACAATGACAGAGCAAAAACAAGGGGGTTGGAATTTTTTGTATTTGTACATGTTCCCTTCAATGACAAGGTCATCATAATATGCATTAACTGCAGAGCACTTTTCAGTTTGAGGGGCATTCCCTGCAAACAAACCATTTTAGAAGGATGCTATATCTGGAGAGAGCTTTTTTTGTGCCTTTTTGTCTTTCCCACTTATGCCACTACTTCTGCTTACTACGTGATATTTCAGCTATTGCACAGATCTGTATGCACCAAGCAAGGGTAATCTGTCATTGCCAGCATTATACACTGGAATTATTTGTCTATATTGCTCACATTAGAAAATTAACAAAACTAGCATAAATGTTTTTCTGATGACTTTTATGTCCCCCCCCCTGCTTTTTTGTTTTTTCTCTTTAAACTACAGGAGCCTAGTAACAAACGGGTCAAGCCTCTTTCTAGAGTTACATCACTAGCAAGCCTCATTCCTCCTGTACGGGCAACCCCATTAAAGCGGTTCAGTCAAACCCTTCAGGTAAAGATGATGATATATTTCTGTGTTTAATGTTCAGATCTGCATTTCAATAAGAGAAGCACAGGTATGGTATGACATGCTCTTAGGGGTTGTGCTTTTCAAAATTTATTTTGTATATGTATGCATATCTGAGTATCTCCCATATCTTTAAGGAAAAATGAAAAACTTACTTCTCCCAACATAAAAAGGTGAAGTTGTAATGGAGAGTGTAAACCTCAGTAGTGGCAAGTGAAAGTGCTTTGGTGCTGTTACAACTGTCATTCACCCCCATAATAATCTTTCTGTCATAGAATGCTTATGTTTCTTGTGAAATCTTTAAGAAACAAACTGAAACTATATATCCATTCTTGATATGACAGAGATAAGGAAACCAGTATAAAAATATGTGCATAGCCCAGTTGCCTGAGAAGGTATGTTTAATATATAGATTGATAGATATTTAGGTCAGAAGGGACCATTATGATCATCTAGTCTGACCTCCTGCACAATGCAGGCCACAGAATTTCACCCACCACTCCTGTGAAAAACCTCTCACCTATGTCTGAGCTTTTGAAGTCCTCAAATCGTGGTTTAAAGACTTCAAGGAGCAGAGAATCCTCCAGCAAGTGACCTGTGCCCCATGCTACAGAGGAAGGCGAAAAACCTCCAGGGCCTCTTCCAATCTGCCCTGGAGGAAAATTCCTTCCCGACCCCAAATATGGCGATCAGCTTAAACCCTGAGCATATGGGCAAGATTCACCAGCCAGATACTACAGAAAATTCTTTCCTGGGTAACTCAGATCCCACCCCATCTAATATCCCATCACAGGCCATTGGGCCTATTTACCATGAATATTTAATTACCAAAACCATGTTATCCCATCATACCATCTCCTCCATAAACATATCGAGTTTAATCTTAAAGCCAGATAGATCTTTTGCCCCCACTGCTTCCCTTGGAAGGCTATTCCAAAACTTCACTCCTCTGATGGTTAGAAACCTTCGTCTAATTTCAAGTCTAAACTTCCTGGTGGCCAGTTTATATCCATTTGTTCTTGTGTCCACATATATCTTTGACTTTTGAAGGTGTGAGTTTTATGGATATATTTAAAAGGGTGCCATATGGGGTACCTTTGACATACTTTTAAAATGACATTTTAAAGTGGAGCAGTACAGTTTAAGATAATCCATGACCAATGAGCCAGGAAACTGAAAAACTCAAATCCCTCCCTCTCAAGACAACTCTCCACCCTTGTAGCTCTTCATCATATTGAAATGACTGGGGGAAAAAAGATAAGCTTTGCCGTAGAATATTAGTATTTTTAGCTTAAATGCAAAAACAAACAAACAAAACCCCAACCAAACCTATGGAATATCTATTAGAGCTGGTAGGAAAACTTTGAGTTTGGAATTTTAATGAAAGATAAATTTTCCATTAATTTATTTGCTCTGTGTGTGTGTGTGTGTGTGTACTGGGTGGGTGTTTTTTTTTTTTTTCTTTTAAAAAGTCCCCCTGCATGTAATACTGCTGAATCCTCACTATTAAGAGTGAACTTTGACCTCCAGTGGACAAAGAGTCTGGCAATCAGATGGAAAATGGAGCCTTGAGCCAACATTCAAAGCATATGTCAAAGCTGACTATGATTTTAAATAATTAAAAAGCAATCAAATAATGACAGGTTTCAGAGTAGCAGCCGTGTTAGTCTGTATTCGCAAAAAGAAAAGGAGTACTTGTGGCACCTTAGAGACTAACCAATTTATTTGAGAATAAGCTTTCGTGAGCTACAGCTCACTTCACCAGATGCATTCAGTGGAAAATACAGTGAGGAGATTTATATACACAGAGAACATGAAACAATGGGTGTTACCATACACACTGTAAAGAGAGTGATCACTTAAGATGAGCTAATACCAGCAGGAGAGCGGGGGGTGGTGGGGGGAAACCTTTTGTAGTGATAATCAAGGTGGGCCATTTCCAGCAGTTGACAAGAACGTCTGAGGAACAGTGGGGTGGGGGGAAATAAACATGGGGAAATAGTTTTACTTTGTGTAATGACCCATCCACTCCCAGTCTCTATTCAAGCCTAAGTTAATTGTATCCAGTTTGCAAATTAATTCCAATTCAGCAGTCTCTCGTTGGAGTCTGTTTTTGAAGTTTTTTTGTTGAAGAATTGTCACTTTTAGGTCTCTAATCGAGTGACCAGGAATAGAAATAGCGGTCCGTAGGTTTCCTACCTACATGCCTCCAGCTTTCACCCAGATCACACCACACGATCCATTGTCTACAGCCAAGCTCTACGATACAACCGCATTTGCTCCAACCCCTCAGACAGAGACGAACACCTACAAGATTTCTATCAAGCATTCTTACAACTACAGTACCCACCTGCTGAAGTGAAGAAACAGACTGACAGAGCCAGAAGAGTACCCAGAAGTCACCTATGACAGGACAGGCCCAACAAAGAAAATAACAGAACGCCACTAGCCGTCACCTTCAGCCCCCAACTAAAACCTCTCCAACGCATCATCAAGGATCTACAACCTATCCTGAAGGATGACCCATCACTCTCACAGGTCTTGGGAGATGGGCCAGTCCTTGCGTACAGACAGCCCCCCAACCTGAAGCAAATACTCACCAGCAACCACACACCACGCAACAGAACCACTAGCCCAGGAACCTATCCTTGCAACAAAGCCCGTTGCCAACTGCGTCCACATACCTGTTCAGGGGACACCATTGTAGGGCCTAATCGCATCAGCCACACTATCAGAGGCTCGTTCACCTGCGCATCCACCAATGTGATATATGCCATCATGTGCCAGCCATGTCCCTCTGCCAGGTACATTGGTCAAACTGGACAGTCTCTACGTAAAAGAATAAATGGACACAAATCAGACATCAAGAATTATAACATTCAAAAACCAGTCGGAGAACACTTCAATCTCTCTGGTCACTTGATTAGAGGCCTAAAAGTGACAATTCTTCAACAACAAAACTTAAAAACAGACTCCCACGAGAGACTGCTGAATTGGAATTAATTTGCAAACTGGATACAATTAACTTAGGCTTGAATAGAGACTGGGAGTGGATGGGTCATTACACAAAGTAAAACTACTGATTATCACTACAAAAGGTTTCCCCCCCACCGCCCCCCGCTCTCCTGCTGGTATTAGCTCATCTTAAGTGATCACTCTCTTTACAGTGTGTATGGTAACACCCATTGTTTCATGTTCTCTGTGTATATAAATCTCCCCACTGTATTTTCCACTGAATGCATCCGATGAAGTGAGCTGTAGCTCACGAAAGCTTATTCTCAAATAAATTGGTTAGTCTCTAAGGTGCCACAAGTACTCCTTTTCTTTTTGCAATCAAATAATGCAATTCAAATTTACATTTTATTCTGAAGATATTCTGCTTTGTTTGTAGGTCTGTCAGACTTACATGTGCACAATATAGAATATGAGATCCTTGGAGACTCATGTAGGACTGGATCCTACAAAATATTATATGTCTCATGCAAGAGGCTGAGTACCTTAATTCTCGGTGACTTCAGGAGGAGCTGAGGCAATTGAGCACCTCATAGTGGGCATTCAGTACTTTGCAGGATTGTGCCATTTCCCCCCACTAAAATAGTAGGTGTTTGAGAAAGTACACTTAAAATCTACAGTGAGCTTTATAGGGCAAGGTTAAGCTCTCTGAAGAGTGAGAATGAATAAAATATCTCTGTTTTAGTAAGAAATAATATCTGTTCCAAAAGGTAACTTAATCATGACTCTACTGCAGCTATGAGTTAGTTTTTATTTTTCCTTTCCAAAATTATTATTATTTCTACACTGGAGGCTCTTCTGACAAATACTTAAACAGAGTAAAAAGCCATGAAAAATATATTTTTCTGCAGCAATAGTTTTATGTAGGAAGCAGAGATGCCAGCATTTGGTTAGCAGTGTACCTCTGGTATTCCTTAAATATGTTGTTGAAAGTGCATACCTCTGCATACAGAAACAACCTTTATGGACATGGGGGGAAAGACAAGATGTTTGAAATCACTTCAGTGTTTGATCCAGTAGGTGTACTGTAGTGTGACTAGAGCAGAGGTGCCTGTAGTCCCTTGTTGGACATATAAATCTCTTCCACAGGCTGCTTCTAAGAAAAATTTGGTCTGATTCTGAAAGAAGGGCTACATTAGTTCCAGTTATCAAGAGCATGGAAAGTGAATTAGGTTTTGGCAAGATTTTATTTCTGAGCCTGGCACTTCCCTTTTCAGAGCCTTTAACAGCTGTTGTGCTCATTTAAGTACTCATACGATCAGTTCCATGGGGGCTGCATTTGAGACAGACTTGTGCTATATAATACAGACTTCAAAAGATAAATTTTGTTTTAATGAATATATATGCAGCTTCAATTGATTTTAGTTTGAGTTGTGTGCATGTATTTGACGACAGATCTTGACAAAGCTGTACAGGTTTTTGTGTTATGGTCTTACCACTGGGGGGGGGGGAAATCTTTAACTATTTATTTTACATTGGTTTTAAAAAAATAACTTGGCAGTAGATTAAAATATAAGAAGATTGAGGGATGCAATTATTCAAACCACCTTACCTAAGGAACTACATGGTTTGAAGGATCTGTAAAGGGGCATGGAGCTTTTTATTCTCCAGGCAATAGATCTAAGTCCATCTCAGGTCATTGTATCTGGAATATGTATTACTTATTTGGCTGAGCACTATCTCTTGCAAAAAGAGCTGGGATTACTAAATCCATTTCCTAGTGATAGGTGGCATCCATGCAAAATCACTTTCACAGTTGGTCCTAAAAACCTCTTTATTAGCAGTTTCAGGTGAGGCCAACAACAGAGTGAGCAAGAAGAGTACTTTCTCACAGTCCCTTAGGAAACTGTTTAGAGGCATATAGGCGAATTGATGTCAGGAAACTTGCACTGCCATTGCTATACATGTTCCGTTCAACCATATGGGATATTATTAATCTCTAGGGTTGTCAATTAAAAACAACACCCAAATCCTCTGATGCCCATATGTGAAGTGACTGCCACTCCACTCTAGAGCGATATTCTCTTCACTGTATTTTTTTTTTTATTATTATTTCTAGTCTTTGAGTGTTTAAGTACACCATTAGGGTGTATTCAAGATGTTGAGGTTTTCCACATGGCAGTAGCATCAGTATATTGTAGCTAGATTGCTAGTGTACCTCAGTCCAGAAGGATTTTTTTTGTACAATTTAACAATGGATTCTTTGCCTTAATAACGCGATGAAAACTACCACCAACAAAGAACTCTGAAAACACAGACCACTGCAACTGTTACTATAAAAGTTTAGAAAAATGTTGAATTTCCTATGTAAATGTTTAACAAAAGTTTCATATGCAATCCTTTTTGAAAGGAAGAAATATGTAAAAGGAGAGAAAATCCATAGGGTATGACTTCCCCAGCTCCAAATGTGAAATTTCCATTTATATTAATGGATTTTCCACATGCATATTCAGGGAGAACATGCTCTAAGTCTGAGGACAGGATAGTGCTGCTTTTTAGATGTATTCTTAGCTACTCCACAAATTTTTGGTATTTTTAATAGAGAGATTTGATTGTTTATTTCTCAATATTATTATTATTTTGCAAATGGTTTATCAGCATTTTCCACAAAGGAAGCATGTAGTAATTAGTTTAATTCTTTTTCCTGACTACTCATATCTGTGTGTTTCTGCTTCCTACAGCAGAGTAGACTGGATGATGATAAAAATACAGCATTGGTTTCATTTTGACCATACTAGGTACCATTTTTGTACACCAGCAGAGTACTCAGTACTCATCTACTGGATGGATAAATGTATCATTTGACACAAATTTATCCCTTTGACACAAATCTTTATCCCTTCAATCTAGACTAACTACAATGACTGCAGAGATTTATTTATTTCACCTTCTTTTAATCCCATTCACAGCTCTGTCCTTCACTTTACAAACTGGGAAAGAGATCAAATAGTACTCAAACATAACTTTAACTAGCACTGAGGACAGAGGTTAACTCTGTCTCGCTTCCACTGCAACTTGTTACTTTATCAATCATTGACTCATAGAATATCAGGGTTGGAAGGAACCTCAGGAGGTCATCCAGTCCAATCCCTTGCTCAAAGCAGGACCAGTCCCCAACTAAATCATCCCAGCTGGGGCTTTGTCAAGCCTGACCTTAATAACCTCCAAGGAAGGAGATTCCACCACCTCCCTAGGTAACCCATTCCAGTGCTTCACCGCCCTCCTAGTGAAATAGTTTTTCCTAATATCCAACCTAAACTTCCCCCACTGCAACTTGAGACCATTACTCCTTGTTCTGTCATCTGCTACCACTGAGAACAGTCTTGATCCATCCTCTTGGGAACCCCCTTTCAGGTGGTTGAAAGCAGCTATCAAATCCCCCTCATTCTTCTCTTCTGCAGACTAAATAATCCGAGTTCCCTCATCCTCTCCTCATAAGTCATGTGCTCCAGTCTCCTAATCATTTTTGTTGCCCTCCACTGGACTCTTTCCAATTTTTCCACATCCTTTTTGTAGTGTGGGGCCCAAAACTGGACCCAGAGGAGAATGATCACGTCCCTCGATCTGCTGGCAATGCCCCTACTTATACCACCCAAAATGCCATTGGCCGCCTTGGCAACAAGGGCACACTGTTGACTCATATCCACCTTCTTGTCCACTGTAACCACTAGGTCCTTTTCGGCAGAACTGCTGCCGAGTCATTCGGTCCCTAGTCTGTAGCGGTGCATGGGATTCTTCCATCCTAAGTGCAGGACTCTGCACTTGTTCTTGTTGAACCTCATCAGATTTCTTTTGGCCCAATCCTCTAATTTGTCTGTGTTCCTCTGTATCCTAACCCTACCCTCCAGCGTATCTACCACTCCTCCCAGTTCAGTGTCCTCTGCAAATTTGCTGAGGGTGCAATCCACACCATCCTCTAGATCATTTATGAAGATATTGAACAAAACTGGCCCCAGGACCGACCTTTGGGGCACTCCGCTTGATAGCGGCTGCCAGCTAGACATGGAGCCATTGATCACAACCCGTTGAGCCTGACGATAGAGCCAACTTTCTATCCACTTTATAGTCCACTCATTCCGCCCATACTACTTTAACTTGCTGGCAAGAATACTGTGGGAGATCATATCAAAAGCTTTGCTAAAGTCAAGGAATAACACGTCCATTGCTTTCCCCTCATCCACAGAGCCAGTTATCTCATCAGAGAAGGAAATTAGGTTAGTCAGGCATGACTTGCTCTTGGTGAATCCATGCTGACTGTTCCTGATCACTTTCCTCTCCTCCAAGAGCTTCAAAATGGATTCCTTGAGGACCTGCTCCATGATTTTTCCAGGGATTGAGGTGAGGCTGACTGGCCTGTAGTTCCATGGATCCTCCTCCTTCCCTTTTTTAAAGATGGGCACTACATTAGCCTTTTTCCAGTCTTCCGGGACCTCCCCCGATTGCCATGAGTTTTCAAAGATAATGGCCAATGGCTCTGCCATCTCATCCACCAACTCCTTTAGCACCCTCGGATGCAGTGCACCTGGCACCATGGACTTGTGCTCGTCCAGCTTTTCTAAATAGTCCTGAACCACTTCTTTCTTCCTTCACTTTTCTAGGGGGCCGGTCACCTCCTCCCCATACTCTGCTGCTCAGTGCAGTAGTCTGGGAGCTGACCTTGTTCGTGAAGTCTAAGGCAAAAAAAGCATTGAGTACATTAGTTTTTTGCACATCTTCTCTCACTAGGTTGCCTCCCCCATTCAGTAACGGGCCCACACTTTCCTTGACTTTCTTCTTGTTGCTAACATACCTGTAGAAACCCTTCTTGTTACTCTTAACATCCCTTGCTAGTTGCAACTCCAATTGTGATTTGGCCTTCCTGATTTCACTCCTGCATGCCTGAGCAATATTTTTATACTCCTCCCTGGTCATTTGTCCAAGCTTCCATTTCTTGTAAGCTTCTTTTTTGTGTTTAAAATCAGCAAGGATTTCACTGTTAAGCTAAGCTGGTCACCTGCCATATTTATTATTCTTTCTGAACATCGGGATGGTTTGTTCCTGCAACCTCAATAAGGATTCTTTAAAATAGTGCCAGCTCTCCTGGACTCCTTTCCCCCTCATGTTATTCTCCTAGGGGATCCTGCCCATCAGTTCCCTGAGGGAGTCAAAGTCTGCTTTTCTGAACTCCAGGATCCGTATTCTGCTGCTCTCCTTTTTTCCTGTGCATCTTACTGTGCATACAAATCAGATATCAGGATCCTGAACTCGACCATCTCATGGTCACAGCCTCCCAGGTTCCCATCCACTTTTTGCTTCCCCTACTAATTCTTCCCTGTTTGTGAGCAGCAGGTCAAGGAGAGCTCTGCCCCTAGTTGGTTCCTCCAGCACTTGTACCAGGAAATTGTCCCCTACACTTTCCAAAAACTTCCTGGATTGTCTGTGCACTGCTGTATTGCTCTTCCAGCATATATTGGAGTGATGGAAGTCCCCCATGAGAACCAGGGCCTGTGATCTAGCAACTTCTGTTAGTTGCCTGAAGAAAGCCTCGTCTACCTCATCCCCCTGGTCTGGTGGTCTTTAGCAGACTCCCACCACGACATCACCCTTATTGCTCACACTTCTAAACTTAATCCAGAGACTCTCAGGTTTTTCTGCAGTTTCATACTGGAGCTCTGAGAAATCATACTGCTCTCTTACACACAATGCAACTCCCCCACCTTTTCTGCCATGCCTATTCTTCCTGAATAGTTTATATCCATCCAGGATCAATATATCCTGATTCAATATGCATGTAAAATTATGAAGCTAAATAGGGGCTCTGAATGATTCTTATCTATCTTGAGACACCAAGACAGTTCCTCAAGATGCGTGAAGGGAAATGTCTGCTTCTTTTTTTTTTAAAAAAGATCCCAGTGTTGGGATTTTGATCTAGAGAGTGCAGAAAACCATTTACTATATGATAAATTCAGATCATAGACTGTTTCAGTTTCAAGATCTAACATCAGCACTTCTATTAAACCCTTTTAAAGTTCACAGACATTTTGTCTGAGAAAGTTGCTCCAGTCACATAAGTAGGGTCAACAGAAATTTAGGGTCAGCTTTAGTAAAAACACCAATTCCTTATTATTAAGGCTAAGTGTGTGTCACAGATATTTTTAGTAAAAGTCATGGACAGGTCACTGGAAATAAACAAAAATTCACAACAGCCTGTGACCTGTCTTTGACTTTGACTAAAAAATATCCCTGACAAAATGTGGGTTCAGCATCCACTGCTGCTGGGGCTCCGGGGTACCGCACCATGAGGTGCGTGGGAGCTCCGGGGTTCCCCTGCCCTTGTGGCTGGGCTGTTGCGGGGTCCCCGGGCAGTTGGTAGCTGGAGGGTTGCCTGGCTGTGGCTGCAGCTGCGGCTGGGCAGCTGCGTGGGGTCCCCTTGCCAGGTTGGGGGCTGGGAGCTGCAAGGGCAAGGCTGGTTGGGAGCTCTAGCCTCAGGGCAGAAAATGTCATGGAGGTCAATGGAAGTCACGGATTTCATGACCTCCATGATGTAATTGTAGCCTTACTTATTATTAATATGAAACTAATTGGACTTTGGACTGAAATCTCCAGAGCTACCACTCCCTAGTGGAGATACCAGTTGAATACTTAAATTTGGTTCTTACTGGTTCCAGTTAGCCACTGTGGTTTTGGAACAGAGTAGCAGGTCTTCAGGACTGCTGGTTCCCCCTACAGTGTCCCTCCCCACACTAGACAGAGGCTCACAGAAAAAGCTTGAAAAATTCTAACGTTCTACTGAAATTTACATTAGTACTACTAGTTAGTGTAAAGGTGGATTACCCTCTGCATCCCAGTGCTTAGCTTGTTTTTAAACTATTTCTGCACAGGTACAAATAATGTTATGAATTGATTATATGAATCTTTACACTTTTCATTATGAGGATAAATCCTGTCTTTAGCACGCAGCCTGAGTAAAGGACCTGTGCACTGGGAGAGGAATGGATGGAAGAAATACACTACTCTGCATTATGGAATGGCAGTAAAGCCACTCTTCCAGGCTGCAGTAGACCTGATGGTTGGTGAATTGTGGATCCAATAGCCCTACCTCTGTTTCTCCTTTGACCAGACAGTTTGCATATGCAAATATCTGATTTGCATGCTCAGTCTCAATTATTGCAAGTACAAATTAGGCATGTAATATACTTGAATTTTTAAATAAAGAAAGCCTAGCACCTGATCTTCAAAGTTTTGCAACACGGATGTAAATATTTTTTAATAATCCAATTAAAACTCAGCCTTTTCACAGAAAGATCTCATGGGATTATTTTTGCTTATTTTTTTTTATACAGGAACCAGAGTTAACTGTAAAGACAAGACCTCTATTTCCACAGTATGTCCTCTGACACTTTGGAAAAATTATATTGTATTTACCAATGTTAAGGAAGGCATTGACTGTTATGTACTTTACTGAGGTCTAGCTGAGGGGAAATTCAGCTATTGAAATTCAGCTAACCATTGAATGTGCTTCCTTCAACTGAGAAACAAGAGTAACATTTACTGTTAAAACTGCTCTTACTCAAGGCAAAAGAAAGGTGATTATGCTATATAAAATAGTGCTTAAAACCACAAGAAAAAGATATAGTCTTTAAACAACTTGGAGTATTTCAGGCACTCTAGAGGTAGGATATGAAAAAGAAAATCCATAGAATTGTCATTGTCGTAGTGTTATTAATAAGGAGTCTGTTGAAAATAAGCAATGTTAAGGACTCAAGATATCAATTTTTAGTCTGGACTCTTGTTGAAAAAGTGAAACTTGTTTTGCATTTTGTCAAAACATTTAATTAAAAAAGATCAGGCAAATGGAACATTTAACTTTCAAGTGTGACTTCAGGCAGATTCTTCGGTGGTTGCTATGAGGTTTAGGGTCAGCTATTCCACTGATCTAGAGATAGCGGTCACATATCATCTAGACTTGGTTGTTCCAAAAATAGTATATGGTAAATTATATAAAATTTGAAAGATAACATTCCTTGGTATGACAACAGGCTAACACAGGTTGGGTTTAACATGTCATATTTAAATGCTAAGAAGTAAGGCAGTGCTAAAGGTTTGGAAAGAATGACCCATCAGAAATACTTAAAGGATATGAACCTTAAGCTAAACGTTGTTGATGATTACATTGCTCCCCCTATCATCCCAACTATTAACACATTTCCTTCTTTTCAGGTGTACATCCATTTCACACACTTCTGTGTGTGACTTCATAGGGGCTTCCTATCTCTAAAGATATAACTGAAAAAAACATTGTGCGTGCCAACTGAAGGGCTTCTTTGTGTATGAAAATGCCTTTGGGTAGGAGGGGTATTAATTCTATCAAATGGAAGCCACAACCCTTAGTTTCATTTGAATTAGAGCTGTCAAGTGATTAAAAAATATTAACCATGATTAATTGCAGTGTTAAACAATAAGAGAATACTATTTAAATATTTTCGGATGTCTTTTACATTTTCAAATATACTGATTTCAATTACAACACAGAATACGAAGTGTACAGTGCTTTATTTTTGATTAAAAGTATTTGCACTGTAAAAAAACAAAATAAATAGTATTTTCAATTCACCTAATAGAAGTACCATAGTGCAATCTCTTTATCATGAAAGTTGAATTTACAAATGTAGAATTATGTAAAAAAACAAAAGCCTGCAAATGTAAAATTTCAGAGCCTCCAAGTCCACTCAGTCCCACTTCTTGTTCAGCCAATTGCGAAGACAAACAAGTTTGTTTACATTTGCAGGAGATAATGCTGCCCGCTTCTTGTTTACAGTGTCACCAGAAAGTGAGAACAGGCATTTGCATGACACTTTGTAGCTGGCCTTTGAAGATATTTTCATGCCAGATGCGCTAAAGATTCATATGTCTCTTCATGCTTCAACCACCATTCCAGGGGACATGGATCCTGATGACGGGTTCTGCTCGATAACAATCCAAAGCAGTGCTCACTGGCGTGTGTTCATTTTCATTATCTGAGTCAGTTGCCACCAGCAGAAGGTTGATTTTCTTTTATGGTGGTTCGGGTTCTGTAGTTTCCGCATTGGAGTGTTGCTCTTTTAAGAGTTCTGAAAGCATGCTCCACACCTCGTCCCTCTCAGATTTTGGAAGGCACTTCAAATTCTTAAACCTTGGGTCTAGTGCTGTAGCTGTCTTTGCATTTTGTCAGATCTGTAGTGAAAGTGTTCTTAAAATGAAAATGTGCTGGGTCATCATCTGAGACTGCTATAACTTGAAATACATGGCAGAATGCGGGTAAAACAGAGCAGGGGACATGCAATTCTCCTCCAAGGAGTTCAGTCACAAATTTAATTAATACCTTATTTTTTTAACAAGCATCATCAGCATGGAAGCATGTCCTCTGGAATGGTGGCCGAAGCATGAAGGGATACACGAATGTTTAGCATAACTGGCACGTAAATACCTTTCAATGCCGGCTACAAAAGTGTCATGCAAATGCCTGCAAACTTTTTGGTGATGATGTAAATAAGAAGAGGGCAGCATTATCTCCTGCAAATGTAAACAAACTTGTTTGTCTTCGCGATTGGCTGAATAAGAAGTAGGACTGAGTGGACTTGTGCGCTCTGAAATTTTACGTTTGTTTTGTTTTTAAGTGCATCTATGTTGCAAAAAAAATCTACATTTGTAAGTTGCACTGTCACAACAAAGAGATTGCACTGCAGTACTTGTATGAGGTGAATTGAAAAACACTATCATTTTTACAGTGCAAGTATTTGTAATAAAAGATAATATACACTTTTTCAGTTACAACACAGAATAAAATATATATGAACATGTAGAAAAACATCCAAAATATTTAATAAATTTCAATTAGTATTCTATTGTTTAACAGTGTGATTAAAACTGTGATTAGTTGCGATTAATTTTTTTAATCGTGATTAATTTTTGAGTTAATCATGTGAGTTTACTGCGATTAATCGACAGCCCTAATTTGAATGAATTTTTCAGTAACTTTCTTTTTGCCACTCTTGTAACTAATTTAAAACATGCAAGCTGTAAATACGTTATCTTATTAATGACTCTACTTCATGTTTTAACCTCCTTACTGCCTGTGACCAGGATCGCTCATTGCTATGCAATGATGAATGTACAGTGGTTATTAGTGTTGTGAAATTCTAACTCCCAGACCAATGTATTCATTTAAAGTTTATTTTGTGTGGGTGTGGTTTTTTAAGTATTGAATCCTGTTTATGGACATACCTAGAATAGTGCAGACAACCATTGTGCAGACTCCTCCATAGTCTGTTCTGTGTAGGTCAGGCAAATAACAGGCAAATGAACAGGGCAGATAAACTAGGATTGAGGACATCTTTCCCTGGGCAATTAAAGTTAGTCTGTTGTACTGTGGCATTTTGTCAGGCTTTATTCCCTCTAGTTGCCTCAGTGTCTGTTAAATTATTGCACCTCAGAACTGCACCTTCCCTGAGCAGAAGGAAACTTGTGCTGTTGAATAGGATGGATTTTAACCAATAGATTCATCATGCTGAGGACTACAGGTTGGATTTAAAGAAGATGTAAAACAGTGAAAGATGAATTTATCCACTTCATGTTGATACCCTGACCATGTATTCATATTGTAATACCTGAATTTTTCTTCCAAAATATGTAATATGATTTCTTCTCTAAATCTTTAAAACAATAAACTAAATATAACTGAACAATTTATTTAGCAAATATTGTACTTTACTACCTTGTATAAGATAGTATCCAAGTTACACTAGTTGCCAGTTTTACCCCAACGTATCAAATCTGAGCCTAGCCCTTTTGTATTCAATACCAGTTAACTACTTTAATCACAAAAATGAACAAAATACTGTCGTCTTAGTTGTGGGAATGGAAGCGAGGAGGAAAGACAGACTCCTGCAACATTTAGAAAAAATGTCATTTGCATAAAATGAAGTTATAGAATTATTCAACCTAATAAAAATATTAGACATTAGGCCTGCCCTACAACTGCTGAATCGGTATCTAACATTTGTCTTTTCTTCTTAGCGTTCTATCAGTTTCCGTAGTGACAGTCGCCCTGATCTGTTTACCCCACGACCGTGGTCTCGAAATACACCCCCTGCTAGCACAAAAAGGAGGGACAGCAAGCTGTGGAGTGAGACCTTTGATGTTTGTGTCAATCAGATGCTTACATCCAAAGAAATCAAGCGTCAAGAGGTACTATTATTTCTATCCTTCTAAATGTTTGACAGTTTTGTCTAAAGCAGTGGTTCTCAAACTCCTTACTAAGGCAATTCACCAACTGCATTTTGTCTCTTTGCAATCCTCCATTACATATATGCACCCTCTGCTCCAACATCACAACCCTCATCCCATCCTGGCCCGGTGTGTAGGGGAGGCCCGGGGGTTGGAGAACGAGCCCAGTCCACACTTGCCTACAGTGGCGGCTCCTCTCCTGCAGGGCTGGACACAGCTCCCCACTTTGGGAGTTGTGAATTGGCACATGTGGTTGCAATGCCATTCAGGTTTGGTCTGGCTGCCCCTCCGTCACGATGGAGTACTGTGCAGCACTGTGGCTCTGAATGCCCCAGCTCCAGCCCAGTAGGATCTGAGCCGCCACTAAAGTGTGGGGTGGCCTCACTCTCCAACATCCCTCCCTCTGGGAGCTCCCCTGTATGTTTGTTTTTGCCAGGAAAATATATCCCTGGATTTGACAACCCATCTAGAACCTTTCTGTGACTCACTGATGGGTTGGGATCCATCATTTGGGAAACACTGGTCTAAAGCATGGAATTCAAGGATGATAGTAAATTAGTAAACATTAGCTCAGCACTGAAATTACAGGGTAAAATCCTGGCTTTACTATGGAGTATTTTTCCATTGAACTCAATGGAACAGGATTCTACCTATGGTCTTTATAATGAAACCATACTAGGTGTGTGTGGTGTTTGTTCTTAAAAAAAAAAAAAAAAAAAAAAAAAAAAAAAAGTTGCAATAATTCCTGTATAGTAACATTGATATTTGAAATTAAAATTGTTTGTGTAGGTGTGCATGTTTGGGGGGTGGTGGTGGTGGTAGTTTTATCTGTACTACCATAGTACCCACAGACTACAATCAGAATAATGTACACGCTAGGTACTGTGTGCACACAGGAAAGCACAATCTCTCTACCAGGGAGCTTTCAGTAGAAGGAGTTTACTATACAAATAATATACAGATTAAATCCTATGCTACAAGCACTCCTAGCTATTTTCAAGACGCCACCGACTTTCTGAGGAAACTACAATGCATTGGTGATCTTCCTGAAAACACCATCCTGGCCACCATGGATGTAGAAGCTCTTTATACCAATATTCCACGTGAGGATGGACTACAGGCTGTCAAGAACAGTATCCCTAATAAGGCCACGGCACACCTGGTGGCTGAGCTTTTCGACTTTGTCCTCACCCACAACCAATTCAGATTTGGGGACAACTTATATCTTCAAGTCAGTGACACTATGGGTACCCGCATGGCCCCACAGTATGCCAACATCTTTATGGCGGACTTAGAGCAACGCTTCCTCAGCTCTCGTCCCCTAGCGCCCCTCCTCTACTTGCACTACATTGATGACATCTTCATCATATGGACCCATGGGAAGGAGGCCCTTGAAGAATTCCACCTGGATTTCAACAATTTCCACCCCACCATCAACCTCAGCCTGTACCAGTCTACCCAAGAGATCCACTTCCTGGACACTACAGTGCAAATAAGTGATGGTCACATAAACACCACCCTTTTCCGGAAACCTACTGACCGCTATACTTACCTACATGCCTCCAGCTTCCATCCAGGATACATCACACGATCCATTGTCCACAGCCAACCCCTAAGATACAACCGAATTTGCTCCAATCCCTCAGACAGAGACAAACACCTACAAGATCTTTATCAAGCATTCTTGGAACTACAGTACCCACCAGGGGAGGTGAGGAAACAGATGGAAAGAGCGAGATGGGTACCCAGAAATCACCTACTAAAGGACAGGCCCCACAAAGAAAGTAACAGAACACCACTGGCCATCATGGACAGCCCCCAGCTAAAACCTCTCCAGCACATTATCAACGATCTACAACCTATCCTGGAAAACGATCCCTCACTCTCACAGACCTTGGGAGGCAGGCCAGTCCTCGCTTACAGACAGCCCCCCAACCCGAAGCAAATACTCACCAGCAACTACGCACCACACCACAGAAACACTAACCCAGAAACCAATCCCTGTAGCAAACCTCATTGCCTACTCTGTCCCCATATCGACTCTAGCGACACCATCAGAGGACCCAACCACATCAGCCATACCATCAGAGGCTCGTTCAGCTGCACATCTACTAACATTATCTATGCCCTCATGTGCCAGCAGTGCCCCTCTGCCATGTACATTGGCCAAACCGGACCGTCCCTAAGTAAAAGAATAAATGGACACAAATCGGACATCAGGAATGGTAACATACAAAAGCCAGTTGGAGAAGACTTCAGTTTTCCTGGACATTCTATAACAGATTTGAAAGTAGCTATACTTGAACAAAAAAACTTCAGAAACAGACTTCAAAGATTTCAGAGTAGCAGCCATGTTAGTCTGTATTCGCAAAAAGAAAAGGAGTACTTGTGGCACCTTAGAGACTAACCAATTTATTTGAGCATAAGCTTTCATGAGCTACAGCTCACTTCATCGGATGCATAAAGACTTCAAAGAGAAACAGCAGAACTAAAATTCATTTTCAAATTTAACATAATTAATTTGGGCTTGAATAGGGACTGGGAGTGGCTGGCTCATTACAGAAGCAGCTTTGCTTCTCCTGGAATTGACACCTCCTCATCTATTGTTGGGAGTGGACTACATCCACCCTGAACGAATTGGCCCTGTCAACACTGGTTCTCCACTTGTGAGGTAACTCCCTTCTCTTCATGTGTCAGTATATTTATGTCTGCCTCTGTAACTTTCACTCCGTGCATCTGAAGAAGTGAGGTTTTTACCCACAAAAGCTTATGCTCAAATAAACCTGTTAGTCTTTAAGGTGCCACCAGACTCCTTGTTGTTTTTGTGGATACAGACTAACACAGCTACCCCCCTGATACTTACAATGTTACTCAATTGACCGAGGATCTAAATTGGTCTCTGCTGGGTGCAGACCTTGGCACAGAGCCCTCAATTGTAGAAAGTCCTCTGGTGATGTAGAAGAGACTCTTTAGTGTAATGCACCCACAGCCTCCATTGATGGCCTGCAGCCAGAGAGGAACAACCCCAAAGTGGGCATGGCAGTCTGGAGAGGGAAATGTTGCCAGGACACCCAGGGAAAATGCTGATTCAAGGATGTCACTCTGCACAGCCTATGCTGGCTGTGCTCTTATGGCACCCTTCCCAGAAACGAAAGTTGGCCTCTCTAGTCAACAGTGTAGGTGTACATTTCTGCTCTTCTCTCAGGGTCAGGAAGGTAATTGTCATGTGTCTGACTAGTTAAACCAGAGCATCAGAGGTTTAGGAGAATATAAACTTCTTGCGGGTGGGGAGGTCCAATTATAGGTTTCTACTAGGTGCCCTCTGCAAATATTTACAAATGAGGCACTGTCTGAAGGGGCCATGAAGAAATGAAGGGAATGCCACTTAGATAACCTTTACAGTACTGATTTTCCCATTGTGGTTCAATGCAAACATGATTTTCAAACTCTGGAACCTCCAGAATTCATAGAATCATAGGGGTTAGAAGGGACCATAAGGGTCATCTATTCTCTCCTGCTGCCACGATGCAGGACTTGTTGTGTGTCTAAACTATCAAAGACAGACGGCTATCCAACTGTTTTTTTAAAACCTCCAGTGAAGGAGCTTCCGTGATTTCCCTAGGCAGTTTGTTCCATTGTCCTACTATTCTTACAGTTAGGAAGTTTTGCCTGAGATTTAATCTAAATCTGCTATGCTGTAGTTTTAACCCATTGCCTTTTGTCCTGCCCTCTGTGGCAAGAGAGAACAATTTTTCTCCATCATTGTTATGGCAGCTTTTCAAGTATTTGAATACCTCCGTCATGCCCCCCCACCCCAATCTCCTCTTTTCCAAACTAAACATACGCAGTTCCTTCAGCCTTTGCTCATTTGCATTCCATCCCTTTGATTATCTTTGTCACTTGCTTCTGGATCCTTTCCAGTTTCTCTCTCACCTTTCTATATAATGGTGATCAAAATTGGACACCATACTGCAGCTGAGGCCTAACCAGTGCCAAGTAGAGCAGTACTATCACCTCGTGTGACTTGCATGCTATGCCTCTGTTAATGCAAACCAAAATTGCATTTGCTTTTTTTGTGGCAGCATCACATTGATGACTCGTGTTGAAGTTGTGATCCACCACAACTCCCAGATCCTTCTGAACAGTGCTGCTTCCAAGCCAGTTATCCTCCATTCTGTATTTGTGCATTTGGTTTTTCTTCCCTAAGTGTAGCACCTTACATTTCTTTGTTAAATTTCATTTTATTGTCTATAGCCCAGTTCTCCAATTTATCAAGATCCCTTTGAATTTTTGCTTTATCCTCCGAAGTGTTTGCAACTGCCCACCCACTCCCAACTCTGTTTCATCTGCAGATTTGATCGGTATGCTCTTTCTTATCCAGATCATTAATAAAGATGTTAAATAACACTGGGCCCGAAACAGATCCCTGTGGAACTCCTGTCAATCTGACTTCATTCTATTAATAGTTACTCTTTCTTTGCAGTTGCTTAACCAATTATATATCCACTTAATGGTAGTTCTACCGAGCCCACATTTCTCCAGCTTATTTATGAGACTGTCATGTGGGACTGTGTCAAAACCCTTCGTAAGTCCAGGCATATTGTGTCCACTGCATTCCTCCTGTGCACCAAACCTGTTACCTTGTCAAAGAAGGAAGTCAAGTTGGGTCTGATTTGTTTTTAGTAAATCCATGCTGGTTGCTAGTGATCACCCATTCATCCTCAAGGTATTTGCAAATTGAATGTTTTGTTCATTGCTCTAATAGCTTCCCAGGTATTGAGGTCAGGCTGACTGGTCTATAGTTCCCTAGCTCCTCCTCCCCAACCCCCTTTAAAGATGGGCACTATATTAGGACTTCTCCTGTCATCCAGGAGCTTGCACATACTATTCCCAATGATTCTGAAATTTCTTCTGCTAATATCTTCAGCACCCTGGGGTGAATAGCGTCAGGGCCCGCTGACTTGAATTTCTTCAGATTAGTTAGAAACGTGTCTAACATTCTTTACCTATCCTGATCTGCATCCCTTCCCTTTTATTGTCTATGATAACTTTGCTAGTGATCTGGTCACATGTTGTTTTTTGTGTGAAGACTGAAGCAAAGTAGGCATTGAACAGATCTGTTGTCTTATCGTCCATCACCAACTCACCACCTTCATTGAGCAGTGGACCCACGCCATCCCTGGTGGGTTTTTTTTTTTTTTTTTTTGATGTCAGTTTGTTGCTAGTTGTAACTCGTTCCTTGCTTTGGCTTTCCTGATTTTGTCCCGACACTCTTGAGCTATTCCCATATATACTGCATTGGCGATGCCCCTCCGTCCATTTCCTGTATATCCCTTTTGGTTTTTAAAGAGCTAAAAAGCTCCTTCTGCAGCCACATTGGTCTCCATTGGAATAGCTTTAAGTTGAGCCTCTAGTACAGAGGTGGGCAAACTGTGGCCCGTGGGCCTGTCCTGCCCAGCCCCTGAGCTCCTGGTTGGGGTGGCTAGCCCCCGGCCTCTCCCCCCCCATCCCTCCAGGCAGCGCTCTCGGGAGTGGGGCTGCGTGCTCCTGCAGAGCAGAGCAGCAGTGTGTGTGTAGCTCTGGCCAGGCGGCGCAGCTCCCAGACGTGCTGCTCTGAGCAGCATGGTAAGGGGGCTGGGGTTGGATAAGGGGCAGTCAGGGGACAGGGGGCAGTTGGATAGGGCGGAGGTTCTGGGGGGGGCAGGGGATGGGGAACGGGGAGGGTTAGATAGGGGATGGGGTCTCAGGGAGCTGTTAGGGGCGGGGGTCCCGGGAAGGGGTGGTCAGGGGACAAGGGGGGGGTTGGATGGGTCGGGGGTTCTGAGGGGGGCAGTCGGGGCGGATGGGGGTGGGAGCCAGGCTGTTTGGGGAGGCACAGCCTTCCCTATCCGGCCCTCCATACAGTTTCACACCCCGATGTGGCCCTCAGGCCAAAAAGTTTGCCCACCCTGCTGTAGTATTACATCTTTTAGGAACTGCCAGCCCCCTTTGACACCTTTTCTTTTTAATTAGTCTCTCCATGGGACCTTGCCTACTATTGCTCTCAGTTGGTTTAAATCTACCTTTTTCAAGTCCAGTGTCCTTGTTTTGCTGTTCTCATATCCTCCTTTCTTTAGGATCTTGAATTTTATCAGATCATGATCACTTCCTCCCAAGTTCCCAACTACCTTCATGTTTGCAACTAATTTATCCCTTTTTGTCAAAACCAGATCCAAAGTGGATGATCACCTAGTTGTTTCCTCCACTTTCTGAATCAGAAAGTTGTTCCCTACACATGCGAAGAACTTGAAGGACATGTTATGTTTTGCTGTATGTGGTGTGCAAGATGCATTCTGAGTAACTCCTATTGAAGTCAATGGCTAAATTCGTATTGACTCAAGGATAGCAGAAGCAAGCTCTAATTTAGCATGACTGCTGGATTTCTAAGTTAATTAGCTTTCTATTGAAGGAAATATTTAGTCCATGTGAGGTATTCAAATGAAAGGTGGAAAAAGGAAAATGTTTTGAAACCAAATTTAAACTCTGATTACAGATTGCTTTACCTAGAAATAACTCTAGCGCTCCATTTCCAAGGTATATATATTATCATTTTGTGTTAGGCCAATTGCCCCTAAACTCCAGCAAATGTAGATATCAAGGATTTTTCAATTCTACAAACACTTTCAGCTGTAACATTCAAGTTTATAATATAAACTTTCCCAGAACACTTGAGTCATAACAGTAACCTCAGACAGTCTCTCTTGCAGGTTTTAACAAAGTGCAAGAATTCATAGGAAATACCTTTTAAAAATTGAGAACTTTGAGGGACATGTTGAAAAATAGAGTAATGAACTTGTTTGTACAGGATAAACATTCTGTTTCGTCTTAGGGCAAAATCCTCAATCCTGCTCTCAGCCCAAATAAATATGTGGGGAATTTCAAAGGGGAGTTCTGTTCTGTTCTATACAGGTTCTTACATTGTACTCATCATCATGGTATCTGAGTTCCTTGCAGTAGCGTATTAAGCAATGTGACTAACATTTGTCATGAGTTTGTTTTCTCATCCTCTCTCCGGAGGGAAAAGTACATGCAGTGAAGTATTCTGTTTTGGATTTTTTAAATAACACGTTGCTATATATTTGTTAGGAAAGGTCAAAGAAATGTACCTTGCACTTCAAGCAGAAGATGGTGTGGTTTATGATGATGGTCATTAGTTTCTGTGGGAGTTCATCCCACGGTTTTGGGCTGGTGCCTGAAAAAGCTTTGTCTCCTACACAGATGAGCTTTACCGTTTTATTGTAAAAAGTTCTCTTGTGCCAGAGGAGCAAAGTTTTCACCACAGTCTTCATCCTACAACTTAACTTTCTCTTTTACATTTCCTGGGCCCAGGCCGTTAAACTTGAACTTCATCTAGTATTCTGTGACACGCAAGCATTGGGAGCAGAGGACAGGTTTGATGTGTTGCGGTAGTCATTGCTGCTGAGGAAACATGCCGCAGCATTATGTACCAGTTGGAGTTTCCTAAGTACTGAAAGCTTTATGCCTAGGAATACCGTATTGCTATGGTGCACCTGGAAGGTTACAAAGGTGTAAGTAACATAGGTTAGGTTATTTTTTTTTACCAGGAAGGGGGACAGTCCCCTGGCCCAACCAGAAATGGAAGAAAGTACATTTGTATAGGGAAGGAATGCTTTCTTTCAAGCTATGGAGTAGAAATGGAGCTGCTCTGCAGAAGCTGCTGCAGCTTCATGGTTGCAGTGATCCTTCTGTGACAAATGCCAGTTAACCAACTTGGGGCAGATCATCAAATGCTTAAAATTGTTGAGCTGTGACCATTTCTATCTGCAAAGGATCTGCCATCATGGTCTATAAAATACAAAACTTCTAACATATTTTTTAAATCCTGATTTTTGTGTGTTAATAGTTGACAAACTTGTTTAGTGAACAGAATTGTTTACATTAATATTTTTGCACTAATGCTCTATCCCCAGAATATCTGAATCATAAAACTTAATTTTTACTATGCTTGGTTAGAATTGGATCATATAATTTAAGTTAATTGGATACTGTCATTGGTAAGATATTGCACTGGAAGCATGCATAACATTAAATTGCTATTTATTTCTAATAATAAAATGCAAAACTCACTTCATAAGAAGTGGCTAGTATGAGGAGAAAGTCCCACAGAGCTATGTTTTCTTCAAGGAAAAAATACTGTGCCAAATTAAAAGTACTTTTAATACCACCTATACATTTAAAGGAACCCCAACATTTGTTCCATTAGACAGTCTGAAGCCTTTTGCCAACTATGTTTTTTTTTTAAAAAACCCAGACACAAAACTGTCTCCTAATTAGCTGTATAATCAGCAATTATTTTACCAACAATAGTTGATATAGTTTAGTTACATCAAATATCATAACATATAAGATGGCCTCCTGGATTGGAAATATGTCAAACCAAAAACTGTACTTGTGTAACTTTTTCAGACAAGAAATGTTTCATGAGAAGTCTTGCAAGAACGTCTTTAAAAGTAATGCTTAGCAAATGGTTGATTTTTATAGATTTATTTCTTCAACTAGATTTAGGAAGAAAATGTACCTCTGCATTAATACAGCAGTTCAGAATATAACAGCAACTTTTAAAGTTGAGTACAATTTAAATAAGAAATTTATTATGTCCTTTTTTACAGGCTATCTTTGAACTTTCCCAGGGAGAAGAAGACTTGATAGAAGACTTAAAGTTAGCAAAAAAGGTATTTATATAAATAAATGATACAAAAATTGTTTTTTGCCTTTAACCCCTCCTGCAGCCCCCCCCCCACTTTTTTTTTATAGTAGATTCAATAGTAGCAACTGCCATCTAGTTAAGGTTGAAAAACAACTAGTACAATCCCTGTTTTTACACTCTTAACGTTCTGAAACATTCAAATTTATGAGTGCGTTTTTTCTAATCGGTATCTAACACAAAGTGTGCTTGTGAAAATTTGATAAAATACTATCAGCCACTTTAGAGTTATGGGAGGATTTAAGAGCTATCTCTAATTTCTTAGATATCAAATATATGCTGAAGTTTGCTTGTTTTTGCAGGCTTATCATGACCCTATGCTTAAACTCTCCATAATGACAGAGCAAGAATTAAACCAAATTTTTGGAACACTGGACTCTCTAATCCCGCTACATGAAGGTATAATTTCGTTCAATGAATTATGATGATTCTGTGCTCATTTATACTTAGCATGTTCAGCAAGTGAATTTTTATTTTATTTTATTTTGATCAGATCTCCTTAGGCGGCTTCAGGAGATCAGGAAACCTGATGGATCTACTGAGCATGTTGGTCATATCCTTGTGGCCTGGGTAAAGCTGATTTTCTAATCAATTTTGAAGTTAATTTGTAACTGTTTCATTGGTTTGTATCTTTTATCAGACCATTTATCTTGAGTATCTCTTCAAAAGTATTTCAAGTCTTAATTTTTAAAGAGACAGTTGGCTAATAAGAATGGCAATACAATCAAATTAGGAACATTTCCCCTAAACTATCTGACTTCATTTCAAATTTAGAAAAGGGTATGTTTCAAAGCCCTAGTTGTTTTAGTGATAAGCAATGTTAAAAGCACTTTAAGTAAAAATCATGTTCCAGAGTAGAGCTACACTGATTTATGCCACCTGAGGATCTGACATGACCTCATGTTTATATGGAAAGATACAGAACCTTTCTTTTGTAAGGGTTTAGATGGACAGTTTATTTTATAGTATAAAGAAAGTGATTTTATAATCAGCAGAAAATAGGTTTTGCAGTTTTCAAGGCAATAGCCAGTGGAAGATATTTGGCAGCCCTTTTCAAAACACTGGGCTATTAAGAGTCAGAAATGTGTGCGTCTGTGTGTGTAATGAAACTAGTTAATAACTGTTGGTGAGTGACAGAAATGTACCCTGGTTTTCTTGGAGTAAAATAATTATGAAATTTGTTTGTTTGTTTTGTATTTAAACTTCAGCTTGTCCAAATATAGTTAGAGGTAATTTGAATTTAGAAGATTTTATGTATATTCATGTATAAAAATAAAGCTCTTTAGCTGAGTTACCACTAAAGTGCCAAAGGCCCAGATTCACAAAGGTACTTAGGCACCTAAGTCCCAGTTTTAGGCTGACTGTGATCCACAAAATCCCCTCTGGGATGCTACCTCGGTCATTTTCTAAACTAACTAAGTGCCTAAATTTTCAGGGTAAAAGTTCTCTAGACACCTAAATTCTTGCCTCTGGGGATGCACACTGCTGCTGATGCCTCTTAGGTGTCGGGATGCCTATCTCTCATCTAATCCCCAATGTGATAAACAAACAGGTGCTTTTCTTCCTATCTTTCCCCAATCTAGCATGTACTCGGAGGCTGCCAACTAGATTGTATCCCAATCAAAAGGCGGGGAGGAGGTTGCTGCCCGTGTATTCACCTGGATTGTTGAAGACCCAGGTTCAATTCTCCCCTCTGCCTGGAGGGGCGGGGGTGGGAGAGGAAGAGGATATGAATGAGAGGTAGGAGATCCCCAATGGTGTGCTCTAACCACTGAGCTATAGAATATTCTGATGTGGGGCTCCCTCAGTGTCTCCTCCTTGAAGCTGTTCCACTCTTTATAAATACTTAGTCACTGGGCCAGAGAGAGAGAGAGAGAGACTCTAATCCAGTAGTTAGGGCAACCACCTGGGTTGTGGGAGACTCAGGATCAAGTCCCCCTGCTCCAATGACTCTCTTTTTAGATACTGTGTGAAACAGCTTCAGTATGACAAATGAGGGTGCCCCACACGTGAATATCCCATAGTTTGGTGGTTAGGGTACCTGTTTCTCCTCACTCATTTTATAGGAAGCCTGGGTGCCTAACTCAGGCTTTGTAGATCCATGCCTAAGTGCCCTAACCCTGTGGTACCTTATTGAGCCTCTCAGCTCTCTGTAACTGGGGGATCCAGCTCAGCAGACTCTGAAGGTCTTTTGTGCTTTTCCTTGGTGCAGACTTCAAAGCTGAACTAGTTGCCCTGGTTATCAAATCCTTGATTAGTCAAAGGTTTCAGGTGCTTCCCTCCCTACCCACCTGAAAAGACTTTATATAACTCAGATTGTATTTTATACAGCTGGAACCAACAAGTACCAAAATCATAAAATAGCTTTTGTTCTCAACAAGATTTTGTTTAGGCCAAAGAGGTTTGGAAAAGCTTGTGGTAAACATTTGAGACTGTTGGACACTTATGCAAACCAGAGTACTAAATCTTTTGAAGCTTCATAATCGATAGGTGATATACAGTAATTCAAAAATAGTCTGTAAAAGTCCCTGTCATCTTTTGATCGTCTTGATTTCTTTAGCTTGGGTACCTTGACTGTTTATCTTAAAATTGTGGGTAAAATTTTCCTAAGCACCTAAGTGACTTAGGAGCCAAAATCATGCTATACAAATTTTACCATGTATCAAGAACAAACTAATAATGCTCCATATAGTATACATCTTCACATCTAACACACACAATCCATTTTGTTTTTTAAATACAGCTAGCATTAAGGTTTGCTTTTAAGTACAGATGTCTTCACCACTGTTCCCTCTAAGCTGTGCGTGTGTGTGCGCGCGCACAGATCCTAAACCCCGTGCACACGGCGAAACACCACGTGCACAACAATTTGCACAGAAGAAATTTTTTGCACACACGGCCTGTCAAAAATGAGAGGGAACACTGGTCTTTATGCTAGTAAGAACTGCGGACCAAGTAGTATAATTTGATTGGATTCTGGTCGTCTTAACAGAACAAAATAAACATCTTAGAAGCTTTTGAATGGGAATATTAAAAGCTGTTCAGCCATGAAATATTTATACCAAAAAGGCCCCCTTTAAACAAGAAAACCTTTGAGATGAGGGTGACCCTTGCTATTCCTTTTGACCTCAAATGAATCACTTACTTCATATCTTGAAAGCCTGTAAACGGATGAGTGATTATTTTTCTTCACTGAGCCATCTTTTTTTTTTTTTTAAATGTGGCTATTTCCAACTGTTTTAGTTAAATGAATTTTCAATTAAGTTTTTAATTATTTCCAGCAATTTAACTTGATTTCAAGTGGGTGATGGAGAGATGGACACAACACTCACAGTGACTTGTTTGAGAGAATGAAACCTTTTAAAAATGTTACAATGGACACAAGTAATTTGGATACATTCAAAATACTTAGCAGTTGAATTTTGAGATGAAATATTATTCATAAGGATTGGAAGAAACATCATATAGTGAACAACCAAAATGTTTTTATTCTCATTAGTTTAGAATGATCAGTTAGTTCTGGAGTATTGTAGTGAAGTCACAAATAAATTATAATTGATCACCCTGAATGAGTTAGAATCATGGGTTTGTAATTCATCCGTGTAGGTGGGGTGTTCAGATATGCAACCAAAAATTGAAGTTTCCAAGACTGGGCACATACATTCTCTCGACCGTCCATTATAATGAAATGCACGTTTATGTGTGCATAACTAGCCCAGACAGTTATGAGAATCATGCCTCAAAATATATTTTTTCCTTTTCTGCTGTTGCATCATTTTGTTTTGTATAATTTCTATAATTATAGTCCATATTTATACAGGAGGAAGACTATCACATTTTCCTGGTTCTCTAAATAATGGACAAAACAAACAACAAAAAAAGGCACCACAGACCAACAATTAGTTTGTACACTGACTTTTGCTTTTTACCTCATAAAAGTTTCTTTGCTTTAAACAGGCATATACAAATTTGTCTTTTGTATACATTTCATTTACTACAATGTTTTGGAGAACTACTCTTTAGTATTTCCGTGCTCTATAAAATATGCTTCAGTTATATTGTCTTGTAAAAAGTAGCTTTTGCTTGACAGATTATTTTGATGTTGCCGCCATCAGAGTAGGTTCATCTTGAAGAAACAGAGAGCTATTCAGAGTATGCAGAGAGAACAAGAAAACTGATCTAATGTGAAAACAGGATTATAGGAGTTGTTGGTTACCTTGGCGGTCAGGCAGCATGGTAACAAATGTATTGATACGAGTGGCAAATGGGCAGTGATGTGCTCAGGATTTTAGTTAGTTTTGTGTCCATTACTTACTGCTAATTCCTTTTTTTTGTAATGGAAATATTGAGCATTTACAGGGTTTTGATAAGGAGGAAGTGGAACCTAAATTAGCAGTTCACAGACAATTTTAATTTAATTAAAAAATATAAATTACAAATCAGCAAAGTAAGTAAACTTTGAAAAGCTGAACCAGGATATTTTTTAAGGATTAAGTGTAACACATTTCATAGAGCTATTTAATTTTCTCCTACTGAGAGGTTAGCGATTTAACTGGATCCTACTTCAGGTCGCTGTTCAGTAAGGTTCTTAAGTACATGCCTATCTTTAAGTATGTGAATAGTCCTACTGACTTCTAAGGGACTACTCACAGGTTTAACGTTAGGCATTTGCTTATGTACTTTGAGTCAAGGTATAAATTGGCCAATAACATTTTCAAATGACTATTGTTTACAGTACTTAATGTTAACATGAAGAAAATAATAGCCTTTTTTGAACTTTCATAATACATTTTGCATGACTTTCTTTAGGAACTGTAAAAATGCCTTCATTGGTTTTCAAAGTAAAAAGTATAAAAATATAAACAAGTTATTTCAGTTTTGCTTTTAGGTGCTTCACTATGCTCATTTTCAATGAGAAACATGAGAAGTAAAATATCAAAGAAATGTTAAAATATTAGAAGTACAATTATGATTTTATTGCACACCGTGTAGCTTTTCTTATTACATGTAAAATCTAACGTATCTGATACATAGTGAATCATTTTTGGTCAGTGATGTGCAGAAAGAGTGGAGTATTTAAAAATGCACACAAATTAGGATGGAGTTAATTTTGGAACTTTTGTTAATTTATTAGTACTCAAAGTTGAAAACACCATTTTATTTGTAGAGCTTCAGCTAATATCACCTGAGACAAGAAGGAAAGGAATTAATAGAGCTTAAATTTAATGTCAGTGATGTTGTTTGTAAAGAATGTAACTGATAGAACTTGTCAGGGAACACTATCCTTTGGCTTGGAGGAAAACAAAGGGAATGGAAAAAATATTACCGGCAGGTTTTTGGGGTTTTTTTTGTACTTACAGCACAAATTTGGCAGCCAAATCAAATCAGGCCTGTTGAGTAATCATGGTTGATAAATGTGGTGTTGCACCCCAGGAATCCAGTCTGAAGAGTAGGAGAATGGAAGGATTCCACCCCAGCCTTGGGCTTCTCACCCCGAGGGGTTGCACTTAGAGATTAAGCGGGGTCCAGGATGCATTCAGTTCTGAACAATAAGCCTCAGAAGAGGAGATGCTGGGACAAAATGATAAATTTAAAAAGCAGTGAGTTGCCAGGCCCAAATGTTATACAGCCAAGAGTTTTGATGGAGCTTAAGAGTGAAGTCACTGAGCAGCTAACAACAAATCTGCCTTTTTTTCTAATTAAAAAACAAAACATAACAGCTACTATACCAGAGTATTTGAGAGCAGGAGATCGTCTTGTATTTGAAAGTGGTTCTAGGGGGTGATCCAGGAAATTACAACCAATAAACTTCACATATGTACTTGGTAAATTGGTCAAAAATATAATTAAATTAAAAAACAAAAGAAAATGAAAATACTTGGAAAATTCTGATATGATAGGGAGCATGGTTTCTCCAAAGGAAAATCATGCCTCACTAATCTATTACAATTCTTTGAATGTTTCAAAGTGGTGGATAAAGGAGAACTAGTTGGCATAATTTAGTTAGAATTTCCACAAACCTTTAACAAGGTCCCTCACAAGAGATTATCAAAAAAGCTATCATGGGGAGAGAGTAAGTACTATCATAGATCAAAAACTCTGTTAGAAAAGACAGAGTAGGAATTAAGAGTCACTTTTCACATAGCAAAAGTTTAACAGTGGTGTGCTTCATGGTTCTATATTAGAACTAGCATTGCTTGATATACTAATGATCCGGAAAAAGGATTGCGCAGTCAGGTGCCAAAAGCTGCAGATGTTACACATTTAGGTTAGTCAAGTCCACAAAAGACTGTTTGGAAATTCAGAGGGCACTAACCAAACCAGGTGAACGCACAGCCCAATGGTAGATGAAATTTAAGTGTTGATAAATGCAAAACAATGCACAGTGGAGGGAAAAAATGAACTACTCCTATACTTTACATGTTTCTAAATTCAACAGTATCAACTCAGGACAAGGACCTGGGCATTGTTGTGGACAGCTCAATTAAACATCTCTTCTCAGTGTGCAACCGTAGTCAAAAAGTGAACAAAATGTTAGGATACATAAGGAAGAGCATGTAGAATAATATGGAAAATATAATTTAAATATAAATGCAATGATTCACCACCTTGAATAACGTGCAGTATTGGTCACCCCATTTCAAAAAGGTTATTGCAGAATTAGAGGAGATATAGAGGAAGGCAATGAGAATTATTAGGAATATGGAAAAACTCTCTGGAGTAGAGTTTAAAAAGAGTAACGATAGACTAGAGACTAATGGGGGGGAAACAATAACACATAATGGATGATATAAAGGAGGTAGATCGGGAGATTCAATTGTTCAGGTCTCCTAACAAAAGAACAAGAGGACATTTAATTAAATTGAAAACCAACAAATTCAAAACTGATAAAAAAATAAATTTTTTTTCTCACAACTCCTAATCAGACTGAAATTTATTGCCACAGGATGCCACTGAACCAAGAACTGAGCAACATTCAAAGCAGAATTGGGCATTTATATAGATAACAATATCAACATTTAATATAGTTAATTCTAAAATTTTTTTAAAGTGATAGAAAACCTAATCCTTTATGCCAATCTCTAATAGAGAGTCGGATGAGACTTTCATGGTGAGTAGATTCTACCACACCTACCTTCTGTGGGGTATCTTGTGTCTTCTTCTGAAGAGTCTGTGGTGGCCGTTGCCAGAGACTTAAATGGACCACAGGTCTGATCCAATGTGCCAATTCCTTGCTTCCTATGGAAATGCTACAAAAATTTACCAAGCACTACCACCATTTATTTTTGTTCAAATCTTCACAACCGGTCACATTTGGCAGTGATCTTTTTCTTCATGATGAAGTCTGGTCAGTATTTTGCTGGGGAAACCTCCAACAGAAGTCCAGGTGGTGTGGGAAATGTTTCAGTAAGTAAAGTCCAGATCGAAAGGACTATTTGGGATGACTGAGAGGGAACCCACAGGACTGAAAAGCCCAGAGGCTAGGTCTTCCATGCAAAAGCATTGAGCCTCCTCACTATCTCCTGGTTCTCTCTGGCTGACTAGTAGTGTCTCCACAGAGCCTCTTCCTACCTGCTGCTACTCCAGGAGCCCTTTTCATTGGGGAGACTCCCCAACAGGAACCTGCTGAATTAATGCTTAAGGGGTGATGAAGGAACAATGGTGAGGACTATGTACAAAAGAATTTGCAAATTAGGAGTTAGCATGGTATCATGGCCAAATCCAAACTCCAGGTACTTTAATTTCTGCCTTATCTAATGATTTACAGGAATAACTAGAATGATTTATCTTGCTGCAAGGGAAATTTAGTAATTGGGGAAGATATACCTTGTAAACGTTATCTAACTCCCATTTTTACTAATGAGCTATGGTTCAACACCAAGGAGAGAGACCTCTAAATCAACTTTAAAATACCTGAAGCAGAGAGTGATTTTTTGTATAGCACACAGCCTTCTGCTTTCAGTTTTACAGCTTATAGTTTCAAAATACATTTTTCTCTTTCCTCAGTTGCCTTGCCTAAACTCATATGATAGCTACTGCAGTAATCAAGTAGCAGCCAAAGCCTTATTGGACCACAAGAAACAGGATCACAGGGTGCAAGACTTCCTACAGCGCTGCTTAGAGTCTCCTTTCAGCCGCAAACTGGACCTCTGGAATTTCCTTGACATCCCAAGAAGTCGCCTAGTGAAATACCCACTGCTGCTCAGAGAAATTTTGAGGCATACTCCAAATGATCATCCAGATCAACAGCACCTTGAAGAAGCAGTAAGTTTTTTGTAACAAATTTTATAGCATTTAGCCTCATCTCTGAAGGGTGTTCCATAAAACTAATTCTAAACTAATGAATGGAGTGTCTAAATATGTAGATTTTCTGAAAATGTAATTAGGCCATATGGCTGTTAGTGACATCCAGAAAGGGTAGATCGTTTTCTCCCTGGAATAGCAGCTTCAGCTTCTCCATATCAATTGTACTGGGGTGTTGGAGCCACTGCATCAATGTAAGGGCCTAATCCAGAGGACATTGGAAATCAATGGAAAGACTCCCAGTAACTTCAGTGGACTTTGGATCAAGCTCTAAATGCTGACATGTAGCCCATTCTCTGGACATCTCTTGATCATCTTTTCTTAATGTGGCCTTCCATGCAGGTTTACAGAGGCCCAATGTGGAGACTCCCTCTTAACTGCCTCCTCATTCCCAGCTTTTAGGGGGTTGTAGAAGCACTTCTGTTCAGCCAGATTGATTACCTGAACAGTCTCCATACCCAGGTGAACTTCACCCACAGAAATTGTATTGAAAAAGATATGGTTTGAGCTGGCCTCTATTCCATGTTTTATTCTGATCAGTGTATGTGGTATGAAATAAAAACAGATGAAGTGAGGTGAATTCAAAGCATATCTTTTTAAAGGAAAGGGCCTGACTGACATGTTGACAGACTTTCCTCCCCTTTGCCCTTTCTTTGGGAGTATGGCATGAATGTCACAACATAGCTAGTAAGATGTATTATGGAACAAATTTGTTTGAAATAAACCATTTTGCATTCTTTGCAGTTTTTTTTAAACATCCCAGGCATAATTATTACAAATTAAATGGAACTACATTTAATTAAAAGTTCTATCATTATCAGAATTCATTATTAGCCTTAGTTGTAAGTAGAGCTTGTAGATTTTAACAGTTACTTGCTGAAAAATTCAGGGACTATTTTTTTGACAATGTAATATTTCGTAAGACACCACAGAATATGCATCTGCTATCACTATGCTACTCGTTACCCAAATGCCTTGCCCAGCTCTACTCCTTAATGTAAAACTGATCAGCTATGATGCAAAATTTAGAGCCTCGATATGTGGAGTTTACATGCAGATTTAAGTTTTAATCTGCATGCTTTACAATGTGTGCTTTTTTCCCCTATAAATTTCTCTTTAAATCAAAAACTACTAGAAACCTTAATTAAACAGTTCTGATTCTTTATTTCAAGTTTTTGTTTTGTCTCTAGCCAATGTCTGATAAAATACCTTCTCATGTCAAAATGCTTCCTTTCCAGGAATGATATATTTGGTAGCAGTTTTAACAGTATATAATCAGGATAATTTTTCTTGGTATTACAGTGATTTCATATAGTTTTGCAGTAACCTGTTTAATCAGAGTAGTGTTTATCTTTGAAATGATGTATGTCACAAACTGTACAGTTGCCAAGTTAAATTCAGGACAAATAATTACTAAATGTTATCTCCTAAAACTGTTAGGTTTATAAAATAAATTTGTGCTCCCATCTGGAAATATGCTCTGCCAGTTAATCCCTGGTATATTTCTATTAGAATTGATAGAATTAATTTGGGAAAGAATCTTCAAAAAGAACCATACATTATGCACATTCTACAGATTCTGAATGGCTGAAAGCAATATGCAGCCAATCTGTTCAAAGGGATTTACATAATTGTACGATTATTTACCAGTGACCCTAGAATGAGTGGTAAAATTCCAGTTGGCTACAGCTGTTAGCTCTCCCTATTTGCATGCCCATAACTCAAGCAGGATGAATCAATTAGTAACAAATTTACGTACTGAATAGTGTATCTTGTAAACAGTTCTTAAATAGAAGCTGCTTGCTAAATACTCAAAGTGGGCTGTAGCCCACGGAAGCTTATGCTCTAATAAATTTGTTGGTCTCTAAGGTGCCTCAAATTTATTAGTGCATTACCTCATGGAACACTTTCTCCGCATGTTGTGAATAGTTGCACTTCAGTATTTGCATTGTGTTGATGTAATTTGTCTCTGGCTGAATGAAATTCACTAATAGTATGAATTTTTAGTAAACTGAAATTTTGTTTTGACATTAAGTATTTGAGTTTAAAATCTGGTTTTTGCAAGTAGTCAGGCTAGTGATACTTGTGCTCGAATGTTTCCAGAAAATGCAGATGATTGTGAATACAGTCTAAAAATGTATTTTCTAATTTGAGTGAATATTTCCTCCAAAACTTTCTTCATTATTAGCTAATTTCTACCTAAAAGAATCATGGCCACCTGGACTTCTAATACCCTTCCCACGCTGTCATCACATATAACACCAGATAGTGAATACAATTAAATTTTAAAAGGGATTGCTCTTAGTGGGGTAGTGGAGAAAGATCTAACCTTCAAGCAGTGAAGAGAGAAATTGAAAAGATTTTGGATGGGGTGGGTGACTGGGTGAGGATTGCATCAGAAATTTAGGTAGCCAAATAAACATGTTTTGTTTTGCGCATATGGCTGAGGAGTTCTCAAGACAATAGCTAATCCCTGGAGAATGCAGAACACAGGAAAAAGTGAGAGGGAACACATTTAAATATAAATGTATTCTTTTATCTAGATAATAATCATATCCTGTGTTAATGAACTCCTCAGCTTTGACCACAGAGTTTATTTAGCCAGGGAGGACATGGTTATTATCTTATAAAACAGAAGCACCTTGAAGCTGTTAGTTGGGAAAAGGACAGAACCAGACTGCAAGCCAAAGACATAATAAATCCATACATGCAAAATGGTATTTGTAGGGAGATTTACCATGGTGTTGTGGAAGATACTACTTTTGTCATTTCTGAAGACAATAATCTCAAATTTTATGAAGGTGGCATATTGTACTTTAACACACGCAACCCCTCCTCACCCAATGCAAACAACGCACTAGTAAATGAGTGTTGTATTGCATTGTTGTGACAACCGATGGCAATTATGGAGAGAGAAAATTATGGGCTGTGTGAGCCCTTATCTTAATGTACTTGAAATTAGGATTGTAACAAAATTTGTAGAAGGTTCTTTTGCTGTACAGAAGTATAGTGATTATGAGGTAGCAGTTATGAGGTAGTAACAAAAACCTAAGCTCCCTGTAAAATCTCTTATCTAACATGAAAGTTCAAAGGTTAGATTTCAGCAGACAGGATTTCATTTGGAGATGATGAAGCCGTTTCTTTAGCACAGGAAAAGTCAAATCCACTAAAGTCCAGAGAGCCTACCCAGCATCTTTTTCATATTTCATTTGATATTGTAGTTACTGACCTTGCATATTAACTTTACTAGCCTTTGTGTTTCACAGAGGTCAAGTTGTATAAGGGTACTGATGGCTGCTGTTCTCAAAAGTTCTAGAGGATAATGTATCTGAAACTGCCTGATATGATATTGCTGTAGGTTGTTTTGAGTCTCAACACAAATTTGATTAGTTGTTTATGGCTTCCTTGGGATCTCTGTCTACCCAGTACTTTTCAGCTCCCACAAGTGTAGACACAATAATTGAAATTAGACTTTTAATTGATAGAACATGCAAGTAGCAGAACAATAAAATACAATTAATTTGCCTTTATTCCCTTAACAAATGTAATTTTTATAACTGGCACAAATTTAGTGAGAAAAGCCAGTCTAATATTTTACTAATAGTACCACAGTACTTAGTCACCTGCTCTTAACACCTAGAAATGATGCTAAGCGAGGAGAAATGAATTTATTCCTAACTGCTAATCTCTAATGTGACCTTGGGCAAAACACAGCCTTTCTGTACTCAGTTCTCCATTTGTAATATGGGAATAATAAATAGTTTTTATTATACTGCCCACAAAGTAACAGAAAAATTACTCATAATCCTGATCCTCCAAACATACATGCTCAAGTATAACGTTATTCGTGTAAATAGTCTCATTTAAGCCAATACAAATACTTACGTGAGTAAAGTTATGCATAAAGTGTTGCAGGATTAAGGCCTTAATTTCTTCTGCTGTACGTTGTTTGGTACAAAATAGAAGATTATGAATGTGATTTTTATATTATTTAAATATACATATAGGCTGTTTATTTGGTACAAGCAGGCATGTACATAGTGTGTGTGTGCATGCATACATTTACGGTAGAACCTCAGAGTTACGAACTAACTGGTCAACCATACACCTCATTTGGAATCCGAAGTATGCAGTCAGGCAGCAGCAGAGACCAAAAAAGCAAATACAGTACTATGTTAAACGTAAACTTCTAAAAAATAAAAGGAAAGTTTTAAATTTCTTTTTGACAAAGTAAGGAAACTGTTTCTGTGCTTGCTTCATTCAAATTAACATGGTTAAAAGCAGCATTTTGTTCTGCATAGTAAAAGTTTCAAAGCTGTGTTAAGTCAATGTTCAGTTGTAAACTTTTGAAAGAACAACCAAAATGTTTCGTTCAGAGTTACGAACATTTCCAGTAAGAACAACTATTTCCAAGGCGTTCGTAACTCTGAGGTTCTACTGTAAACAAATTTTAGTTGAATAAAAAATGCATTTGCTTTCACAGTTAAATCTGTTTACCTTCATTCTAAACATTTAGGCCTGATATCAAGAAGCAAGCTTCAGATTTCAAAGAGGCAAAGTGTTAGAAACACACTGTCTGCTCCATTCTGGCTCTCACATTCATACCTTACACTTGAAACCTTTCAAACAAGATCACTATAAGACTGACTAAGAAATATGAAATGCTTTGTAAAGTAAAGTGACTCTTTTCCTCTTATCTTCTTACAATTAAGAATGAGTGTGAAAGGCCCATCTGATGGAAGTTCAGGTATTTTCATTCCTCTTTGTTCTTTTTCCATAGATAAATATAATTCAGGGTATAGTTGCAGAAATCAACATAAAGACGGGTGAATCTGAGTGCCAATATTACAAAGAGAGGCTCATTTATCTTGAAGAAGGCCAAAAGGACGCACTGATCGATAACGCACGTGTTGTGTGTTGTCACGGTGAACTAAAGAACAACAGGGGAGCGGTAAGGAGTAAATTTTTTTATCACTATATACTTTAAGATAAAGTATCTTCAGTGCTATGGTGTTACAAGTTGGGGTAGAGAGGATATAGCATTGGTTCAATTTTGAGAGAGAGGAAGGTGGTTGGGACCATTGTGTTATGCAGGATCCTATTCTGTAAGATTCTATCCCTTCATGGTGGCCTTTAGGAACACGGGTGAATTCCCCAGTGTCACACTGTATTTAAATCCCTAGAAAATAGCTCACTCATCTTCTGGACTGCTATAGTTACATCTATTTGTAAGAGAGATTAGATTTGATCCCACTGTCACTAAAGTTAATGAGAGAAGGATCAAGCCCTAGACGTGGAAATATGAAATGGTGGTCCCAGCTCATGTGGACCATTTGTGTTTTGCACTAGGAAGGCTGTGGGAGAATTGCCACTTGATTGGCTGGGGATAACCGCTTTTCTTTAAAAGAAAGGGGAAATTGCAGATACCTTTTTATACTTCCTGTAGAAAAGATATGCAGTACTTACCAGAGTGCTGCATGGATAGTCTAATCTGCAAAAATTGTCCACGGATGTGGATATCCGTGGATTTGTAGGGCTCTATTAACACCTCCACAGGTCACTGTGCACCCGTGGTTCAGGGCTATGCTGTACCCCCTTCTCCGCTCCAGGCAGGGAGGCTACAATCCTGGGCCCTCACGTGCAGCACTGCCTTCCCAGTCAGGGGCTCGGACATCCCTACGCAGCCGCGGCAGTTCTAGCGCGCGCAACACTTAGCTCACTATGCAGGAGCACATGGTCACGTTCTTTTTTGTAAGTTAGAGTTTACCTTCTCCATCCAAGCAATCTGGAGATTACAACTCCCAAAATGCCCAGCGGGCTAATGCCACATATTGCAGCCCATTGCTGCATGATTCAGAGAGCCAAGTTGGAGCTTGACGTCTGGGTGACAGCCAGTCCATTTGGGTGAGTGTGTGCTGCACAGCCCTGCGTGGATGCAAATTTTGTATCCAAATCTGAGCTGCGAGCTGCAAAAATGGTCCATGGATATCCGCAGATTTGTAGGACTCTACTTGTAGCCAAATATTTAAACCAAATTTGCTTAAGTCTCTTTGACTAGGAAGAAAGATTGGTGAAGTTTTGTGCAACTTTTTGCTTGTATCCTTGAAATGTCAAAATAGGACCCAACTAATTTTAATTACATTTCAAGTATTAGTATGGTGTTTTTAATCAGCTTGCAAATAGCTTTAGTCTTTAATGATAATATGCAAATTATGAATTTAACATGCTAAACATGAATTAATGTCCATGAATTGCATTATAAACTGCTTAAATTTAGCTCTTCTTGACTGAATACTAGATGTGTATTTCTGAAATGCAACCCACAGCAGTAAGTTAACATGTAACAGAGGAAGCATTAGCTCTGAGGCTCTGTCTAAACTACAGTTTTTCACCATGACTTTATAACCAGTTAGAGACATGGTCACTTTAATCTGTCACAAGTAACATGGTTTAGTTTGTGTCTATGCAGAAGCCTTTCTACATTGATTGTCATAGAAAGAAACCTGTAAATCTAATAAACATGTGCAACTGAAAATATATTGACTTGATAAATATTAACCATTACAACATACACATTAGATTACTGCCAGATGCATGCACAGGGAAAATTAATACTGTGTATGTGCCTCTCCTGGAGTATATTGCACCTATAAATATGTCTAAATTGATATTGGGTGGGGGGTGAATTCTGCCTCAAATTTAGATTAATCTGTCTTTATGCGCATGCATTTGACTGGTAGTCTAAAATATGCAGGTTTTAATAGGAGTTAGTATAATTATGTACTAGATTCACTCTTGGGGGGGCATAATTCACCCTCATGTATTTACATCTTCAAATTAAGTCTTCATATGCAAGTCCTTGGCTGGTCGTTCAAAAATGCCCAAAATTAATGTTGTTCAAGTCAATATATCGCCAGTCATTTTATTAGAACTGTTGAAATTTAGTGGGTGTCATTATGTAAGTTTAACTGACATACTGAAGAGGCAGACTGTGCGTGTGTGGCAGGAACAGCAATTAATAAAAGGGTGTTAAGATGAAGCAGAAGGGACCAGTTTTATCTTACCTCTCTTCTGTTCTTATATGTCACAGAATGCCACATTAGTACAAGCTGCATTACTTTACTGCTTATGTATATTCTTTTGACAGGTTAACACCTAACATGTAATTTTCATTACCATTTGTCACTAATGAACATGTCCCACTATGTGTATCTATGGGGCCTTATTCATTCCCCAGGAAGCCAAAAGAATACCTGCTATAAGCTCCCCCATGGTGGCAGTTTTCTTATGGTAGCACCAAGTAATGTCAATAAGGGATCAGAACCCTGTTGTGCTAGACACTATAGACAAATAACAAAGCCAGGCCCTGCCCCAGAGAGCTTAATCTTGACAGTGGAAAGTCTGCTTCAGAATGAGGCTCCCTGGTGCAAGCTCCCCAACACCCAGTCAGGAGGCCCTTTGCTGGAGGCTCATAGCCATTCAGTACAGCCCACGGAATAGATGGGGTGAGCTGGAGCTTGGGGTAAGGTCAGATGGGACAAGAGATTGATTAGAGGCCACAACCAGCTCAACTCTAGTGGTATCATTCCTAGATTGTAAAGCTACTCATCCTTGGTAGAACCCACACAGAAAGCCAGGAGGCATGAATCCCTTGTTCTGGCACGTTCCAGTAGGGTGTAGAGGTTAATTTGTTTGAGCCTAAAAATGGGTTTAATTAGTGCTAACTGTTTTACCAAACACATAGTTCTTCTTTGAGTGCTTACTTATGTCCATTCTATGTTAGGTGTTTGTGCTCTCCGTTGCTGGAAATTTTTCCCTCAATGGTATCAGCTGGGCCAGCTCTAGCAGCCTCTGGAGCTGCACGCTTATGCACTGGCATAAGGGGTGCCGCTGGCCATGCATCCTCTCAGTTCCTTCTTACCACCTGTGACAGTTGCTGGAACAACACTTCTTTCACCTATGGAGACAGACGCAGGTACTGCTCTGCCATGGTTTCCATGGTTATTGGAACCCCTAAGGGTTTCCCCAGGTACCGGGTTCTCCCTCCTATCACTCCTACTCAGTGGTTTCTGAGAGACAGGCTACCACTCCTTCCCACTCAGCACTGGACCTGGCTCTGGTACCAATGTCGAGGAGATGGCTCCAGCAGATATAGCTGAGGCAGAGGAAGGCGCTCCGCCGCCTCCTCCCCAGATGAGGCTGTCGCAGGACCCTGTACCCTGTTTCCACAGGATGACTGCGGGGCCCATCAGGACCTTCTGAAGCCGGTCGCTGTGTACCTGGATCTGGAAATTGAGGAGCTCAAAGAGACATCACACAGCCTTATTGATATTGTGGCTGCAGCAGCTCCCTCAAAGGTGACTTAGCCCATGAATGAGGTGGTGATCGGACCTCTCAGGGCCCTGTGGCAAACTACTACTTCTCTGCCCCCCACCTCAGAGTGCTGAGAAGTATTATGTTCCAGCAAGTGGGTTCAAACACCTGTACTCGTGTGCGCACACCCCTCCCCCTGGGGGTCACTGGTGGTGTCTGCAGCAAACAAAAGGGACAGGGAGGACCTGTCAAGTGCTGCCCCTAAGTAAAAATATGCCAAGAGACTAGACCATTGCAGAAGAAAGGGTTATTTGATGGGTAGCCTTCAAGTACGTATCTCCAACCAGCAAGCTCTGCTGGGCAGATAAGACTTTCATTGGTGGGACTCCTTGACTAAATTTAAAGACTCCCTGCCTCCAAGATTCAAGGCAGGAGTATGCTGCCGTCTTGGAAGAGGGTAAGAATGTGGCCAGGACCTCTCTCCAGGTGGCTCTGGACGCTGCCAACTCAGCAGCCAGGACAATGGCCTCTGCTGTCGCCATGAGGTGGTGTTCTTGGCTCCAGTCATCCGGCCTTCCTCACAAGGTCCAACAGTCTATCCAAGACCCCCGCTTCGAAGGCTCTTCTCTGTTCTCAGAGCAGATGGACATGAAACTTCATGGCCTGAAGGACTCAAAGGCCTCCCTAAGATCTTTAGGCCTCTATGCTCCATCAGCGTCTAGGAAGCACTTCTGGCCCCAGCACCTGCTTGGTTCTTGGTGCCTCCAAGACAGGAACACGACAAAAGAAAAGGGAGAGGTTATAAAATGGCGCCAACCACTCCCAACCACTTCAGCTTCCCAGCTGAGGTCTCAAAGATACTCCGGAGGGCCCAAGCAGGCCTTTTGAAGGTGCGCCTGAGGGCATTGTACCAGTCACTATTTCAGATCCACCACCCCTTTTATTTTTGGAACCTCTGTTGTTCTTCAGCTCAGCATGGTCATACATAACATCAGACCATTGGGCCCTGAATATATTGACAGTTGGATATATCCTTCAGTTTTTATCCACCCCTTCCTCCCGCATTCCCATCTCTCTTCAGGGAGCCTTCTCATGAACAACTCCTTGTCCAGGAGGTGCAATCCCTCCTAAGTATGGGGACTGTGGAAGAGGTTCCTCAAGACTTGAGAGGGAAGGGGTTTTACTCATGGTATTTCCTAATCCCAAAGGGGGCCTCCAACCCATCTTGGACCTATCTTGTCTCAACAGCTATCTCAGGACGCTGAGGTTCTGCATGGTTTCCATGGCCTCCATAAATGTCAGGGAGCTCAGGGCAGTACGCTTAGCATGCCAAGTGTTCCTTCCCCAGATCTCAGGTGAGGTGGTACAGGTCCTGACAGACAATTCTGTGGTCATGTTTTACATTAACAAGCAGGGAGGGGTTTGATCTTCAGCCTTGTGGCAGGAGGCCATCTGTCTGTGGGACTTGTGCGCAAAGCACTCCGTTCATCTTGAGGTGTTGCATCTCTCAGGAGCCTGGAATGTACTGGCAGATCACCTCATCAGATTTTTTTCCTCTCACCACAAGTGGTCCCTTCACCCAAAGGTCACCAGATTCATCTTTCAAAGGTGGGGGCCTCCCCAGTTGGACCTGTTGGCTACCAGGCACAACAGGAAATGCTATCAGTTTTGTTTACTGCGTGGACACAGCCCAGGCTCCATCTCTGATGCTTTCCTGCTCCCATGGACACATCTCCTACTTTATGCCTTTCCCCCAATGCTCGTGGTTCACAAGGTCCTCCTAAAGATCAAATGGGACAAGGCGAGAACTATTCTGATAGCCATGGCATGGCCACACCAACATTGGTTCGGCATGCTCCTGGCTCTCTGTGACAACCCCATTCCCATTCCCACTCTCAGGACCTGATTTCATAAGACCACGGCCAGCTGTTTCACCCAAACTCCACCTCCCTGCATGGCTGAACCTGAACAAGCTTGCTAGGAACAGGTTCAGCAAATCTTGCTAGGCAGTAGAAAGAACTATCTACGTAGCCAAGTGGAAGAGTTTCTCTTGTAAGGCTTCTGAACATGCTCTCTCTCCATCTCTGTCTTCCCTTTTAGTCTGTCTTGCACTATTTGCTCCACTTAAAGCAGCAAGGCGTGGCCCTCTCCTCTATTAAAGTGCTCTTAGCAGCCATCTCAGCCTTCCACCCTCCAGTGAACGACAGCTCAGTGTTCTCCCACAAGATGACAGTACACTTTCTCAAGGGGCTGGTGGGGCTCTGTCCTCAAGTCCACAAGCCACCCCCACCCCTTGGGACTTAAACTTGGTTTGGTCAAGAGTCATGGATAGGATGACCAGACAGCAAATGTGAAAAATCGGGACAGGGAGTGGGGGGTAATAAGAGAAAGAAAGACCCAAAATCAGGACTGTCCCTATAAAATCAGGACATCTGGTCACCCTATTCATGGGTCCCCTTCAAACCATTAGCATCATGTTCTCCTGCTACTTCTCTCTTGGAAGGTCGACTTCCTGGTGCCAATCACCTTGGCCAGAAGGGTCTCTGAAATGAAGAACCGCCTTACATGGTGTTCTTTAAGGACAAGATCGAAACGTGCCACCATCCAGCCTTCCCACCAAAGGTGATGTCACATTTCCATAACAACCAAGCCATTTTCCTACCAGTCGTCTTCCCAAATCCTCACAAGAACTCTCAGGAGTGAAGCTGCTGTTCCTCAGAAGTTAGGTGTACCCTCCCTTTTATATTGAGGGGACTAAACCCTTCTGCAAGCCCATGCAACTCTTCGTAGCAATAGTAGAAAGAATGAGAGTGCTTCCTGTGTCAGCCCAGATGATCTCAGCCTGGGTAACTGCCTGTATTTGAGCTTGCAATGAGCAAGTGAATGTCCTGCCTCTAGCCATCTCAACTGCTCACTCCACAAGAGCCCAGGCTTCGTCAGCAGTATTTCTCATGCAGGTGTCAATCCAGGACATCTGCAGAGTCACAACCTGTTTGGGATACGAAGGTGTGCACTGACATTACGCCATCATCCAACAGACCTGGGATGACGTCTTTTAGAAAAGCAACGTTACAGTCAACATGTCCATGAACTCTAAGCCCACCTCCTGGGATACTGCTTGTGAGATACATAACATGGAATGGACATGAGCAAGTACTCAAAAATGGTTACTAACCTTTCATAAGTCGTTTTTTGAGATGTTGCTCATGTCCATTCCACAGGACCCATCCTCCTACTCTTCTGTTGGAATTAACCGGCAAGAAGGAACTGAGAGGGTGCGTGGCCAATGGCACCCCTTATACCAGCCCATAAGTGGAGGACGAGGTGTGCAACATGCTTTCAGAACTCTTAAAAGATGCGGAAACTACAGAACCTGAACCACCAAAAAGGAAATCAACCTCCTGCTGGTGGCATCTGACTCAGATTACGAAAATGAACGTATATCAGTCTGCTCTCCTTTGGATTGTTATCAAGCAGAACCTGTCATCAGCATGGATACATGTTCTCTGGAATGGTGGTTGAGGCATGGAGGGACATATGAATCTTTAGCGCACCTGGCACATAAATATCTTGCAACGCCAGCTACAACAGTGCCATGCAAACGCCTGTTCTCACTTTCTGGTGACATTGTACACAAGAAGTGGGCAGCATTGTCTCCTGCAAAAGTAACCAAACTTGTTTGTCTGTCTGAGCAATTGGCTGAAGTAGGACTGATTGGACTTGTAGGCTCTAAAGTTTTACATTGATTTATTTTTGAATGCAGGCTTTTTTGTACATAATTCTACATTTGTAAGTTCAACATTTGTGATAAAGAGATTGCATTACAGTACTTGTATTAGGTGAATTGAAAATGCTATTTCTTTTGTTTTTTACAGTGCAAATATCTGTAATAAAATCAGTGAGCACTGTACACTTCATATTCTCTGTTGTAATTTAAATCAATATATTTCAAAATGTAGAAAACATCCAAAAATATTTAAATAAATGGTATTCTGTTTAACAGCGCAATTAATCGCCATTCATTTTTTTTAATTGCTTGATAGTCCTAATAAGTTGATTCCAAATGCAAGCTTTTCTCGGGAATTTGGAGTAAGCAGCAGTAATATTTCAACCCCGATTTCAACAGCTTTAAGTAGTAAGATACATTGTTTGTGTATATTTCTAAATTGCCCAAACTCTGTGATTTTTATAAAAGTTTGTTTAATTACTCATGCCTGGTACAGACTGAGTATTCTAAGCAGAAGTTTGGCTGGAATTCATAGTATGCACAATCTTTAACTTTCATGAGTTTCAAAAAAAAGGTACATTAAGGAGTAGTTGGTACACTTGGACTTAAACTAAACATTTTTTCCTCTATAAAATGATTAACAAAAATAGGATAAACAAAGCTTCCAATTTACAAATAAATATAATCCTCTTCTGGAGCACTGTGAAAATCAAGGTGTTTCCTTTCCATTAACCCAATTTATACAAATAAGGTTATAAAAGGTTTTCTAACCATGAGAAGTATTTCTAGTGGCACAGATTGAATAGCACTTCTTGGAAACTGGGATGAAGCAGTAAACATGTCAGAGGCCTTGTTCTTCCAGGTTTGTTATAGTTTTAGGTACACAGTTACCATGAAGGCAGCCAAGAGGAAGTCACTGATCATTTTTCATACTGTTGTTGTTTACTCTGGGTTGTTTTTTTTTTTTTTTTAATATGTAGGTGCCAGTGTATAATTCCCCTGAATTAATTTAATTAGAACAATAGTAAAATAGTGCTAGATATTTCATTATTTTTCAGGCTTGCAAAATGCAAATTTAGTTAATAAAATTTGAGTTTTTTCTTTTGAAGAATCCCATCTAGCCATTCATAACTTAATGTTTGTTGTTTAGTATCTAAATGTGAAATTAGTGTTTTGCCATCCCCTGATACAGCTTATTGACTTTTTCACTAAATATGAAACTCATTTAAATGGTGATGGGCTCTTTGTAGTTACTTTTGTATTCAGTCAGACCTATGAGTGCTTGGCACCTAGGAAAATCAGACCAAATAGACTGGTTGAAACACGACTAGGAACTTAAAAGGGTCTCAAAATTGACCACTTCATTGTTTCTAAGATAAAATAAATGTTAGTAGTGTCACATGCTGAAACCATAATACAAAGAATGAAGAACACAGTTTGAATTTCATGAGATTTTAAGTGACCAAATTTCAAACCAAATATGCTATTCTAGTATTTTTAAACTATATAAACTGGAATGGTTTGCCAAAAAATTAGAAAATAATCACTCTTCTTAACACACATTACCTTATCATTACCTGAGACTTAGTCCTAGACAGATTTCCTATCTACCCTATATTAATTCCTGTGAAAAGAGGGTATTTGCAAAACACAATCATGGTCAAGTAAGTCTTCCCAGCTTTTGAAACTTCCACATCTCAAAAGGAAAAAGATAAGCTTTTCAACACATTATGGAAGGAGGAACTGTGGATGGAAATGCTAACATAACAGCAGAAGAAGGGACCAAACAAAAAGTGCTTTGATTTTATTTAAGTTGACATTGAGTCTCTGATTTAAGTAAGTGGATTCTGCATGTCCCCGCTATGCTCATTGTGTTGGCAGAGCACATCCTTACTAGCGGGGCTTGCATCGACTCACGGAGTGCTGCACTGTGGGTAGCTATCCCACAATGCATGGAGCCGAGTGGAATGTTGGGTTGGACTTGCAATGCCTCATGGGACAAAAACACTTGCGCAGGTGATTATGGGAACATGCTATTAGCCTCCCATGATGCACTTATCTCCCTCCCTCCCTGAAAACAGTGGCAAACAAACCAAGCCTTTTTGGCGCCTTAAGCCTGGGTTACCCATGCAGATGCCATAGCATGGCAAGCATGGATCTATGGGATGATGAGCAGTGGCTGAAGAACTTTCGAATGCATGAGGCCACTTTCATGGAACTGCACTAAGAGCTTTCCGCAGCCCTGACGTGCAGCAATACTAAAATGAGAGCTGCTCTGACAGTTGAGATGCGAGTGGCAATAGCTCTTTGGAAGCTTGCAACGCCAGACTGCTACCCCTCAGTGGGAAATCAGTTAGGAGTGAGTAAATCTACTGTAGGGTCTGCTGTGATCCAAGTTCCCAGGGCACTCGACAGACTTCTTCTAAGAAGGGTAGTGACTCTGGGAAACATGCAGGACATAGTGGATGGTTTTGCCGCAATGGGATTCCCTAGCTGAGATGGGGTGATCAACAGAACGTATATCCCTATCTTGGCACCAGACCACCTTGCCAAAGAGAACATAAACTGAAAGAGGTACTTCTCAATGGTGTTGCAAGCGCTGGTGGATCACAGGGGCCGTTTCACCGACATCAACATGGAATGGTCAGGAAAGGTGCATGATGTGCACATCTTTAGGAACTCGGGTCTGTTCAGAAAGCTGCAAGTAAGAACTTCCTTTCCAGACTGCAAAATAACTGTTGGTGATGTTGAAATGCCAATCATGATCCTGGGAGACCCAGCCTACGACTTGCTCCCATGGCTCATGAAGCTGCATGCAGCCTGGACAGCAGTATGGAGCAGCATAGTTTGCTTACTGCTTTCACTGTGGTCTAACCTAGTATCTCCATTCTTGTTGCTGCATGGTGTGTGCTCCGTAATATCTGTGAAACAAAGGGAGAAAAGTTTCTGGTGGGGTGGGGGTTGAGGCAGATGGCCTGGCAGCCAATTTTGAGCAGCCAGACACCAGGACAATAAGAAGAACAGAAACTCGGTGCACCTCGATGTGTAAGGTTTTGAAAACTAGTTTAATCAATGACCCACAGTAATGTGACTCTTGTGTGGTATTCCTTACCAGGCTGTCCCCTTCATTGCATATACTCCCCTGTAAACTACAGCCCCACTAACCACAGTGTGCTGAATGAATAGTCTTTTCTCCTCAATCCATTAATTTTTATTATGCTCATAAACACAGAGACAGTAAAGAAAAGTAAGAACCTGAGCCTAAGGGGTTGATAACATGGGGGGGAGGAGGGACAACAAGGACAGCTTGCTTACAATTGCACTGCAGTAACAATCAAAGGTATGGGAATGGGTGCCTTCTGGTCCTTGTGCCCTTGCCTGGAGTTGAGTGCAAGGGATACCCCTCCTCCCCCCAATCCTAGAACGTCTGGGAGAGAAGGATGTGGAACTTGGCGATGATAGCAGCAGGTTCAGCGTAGGCTGCAGCGGGACTCTAGCATCCAGTTGCCTTTCTTGAACCTCAAACGCCTTAAAATGTCCATTTGCTCCCTTAAAATCTGCGCTGAGCTCCATCTTGTCACTCTGAGGGTATTTACTCTTGAGCATGTCCTCCCAAGTCGTCTTTTTCCGCCTTCTAATCTGGGAAAGTCTTTGTCCCTGTATGGAGGATGCATCTGTGGACAAGGTTTCAGGTGCAAAGAATACAAACCACAAGGGTAGCATTGACAGTGCATAATTGTTTCTGGTGCAAGATTAAATCTTTTTATAAAAGAAACACCCCTCAATGCACTTCCATGCAATCCACAATGTAAGCAGAACCACTGGCTACTGCAAGAATTGGTTTGCTGCTACAGCCATGGTAAGGCAGGCCACAAGGCATGGGCAATACGTCTTGTGCTGCAGCTTTTCATACATTCTTTTGTATCAGTGGTTCCAACCCATAGCAACCTGGATGGTGCTTGAGGACAGGCACGAGCGTAAAGCCCCGCAAATAGTTAGATTGTTACAAAAGTGGCACTGGGTTGGGGTGGAAGCAGGGGTGAAAGTAAGTCTTGGGACTTACCGGTACGGGGCTGGGCTGGGGCCAGCTCTGGCCCCCAGAAGGGGCAGGGCTGGGGGAGGTCAGAGCCAGCCCCGGCCCACTCTGTACCGGCCAGTGCCTCCTTCCCCCTCCCCAGGGTAACAGCGGCAGCCGGAGCCTCTGGCAGGGGTTTAAAGGGCCTTGGATGGTTGCGGCAGCCGGAGCCCTGGGCCCTTTAAATTGTCCCCGGAGCCCTGCTGCCACTTCCCCAGGGCTCTGGCCGCCACTACCATCCTGGGCCCTTTAAATTGTCCCCGGAGCCCTGGGGAAGCGGCGGCGGGGCTCCGGGGACAATTTAAAGGGCCCAGGGCTTGGCTGCTGCTACTGCCCCGGGCCCTTTAAATCGCCGCCCCAGCCCTCCCCGCCACCAACTTAAATGCTGGCTGCAATATGGGGTGATCCCTTCCAATCACAGTCAAGGCACGCTCTGGAAAGCATGGTTGTGAGACCCAGAATTTACCAAACCGGGGTGGATTACTTATCGAATTGCTTGCGGTTTAAGGGCTAGCATTTAAAACTTCCCGTTTCCCCTAGGTGACCATATGTGATATCACTCCCCTGAGGGTAACAGAGGCAGAAAGAGAGCAGATGCTGCAAGCGTCTGGCTACAGACTTGGTCCTTATGTTGCAATGCTGTGCGCCACATTGATGCCTGAAGATTTAATACTGGAGTGGCATGGGAAAGTGTCTACAGTGGTGGACAAAATAAAGCAACCCTTCCCAGAAACCTTCTGCAAAGAATTGCAGAGTACTTCCATGAAAGCTTCCTAGAGATTTCCTTAGAGGATTCCCGGGCCATCCCAAGCACATAAACAGTCTTTTTCTGAGAGTACCCTCTGTGTAGCTGGAGTGGCCGCTGATAACCAGTATCCCAATTTTTTTTATTCAGATTCAATATTAAAAATAATAGCATGTAACCCCTACAGTTTGATTGAAAATGTTTACTCACCAGACGTGCCTTCCTCGGCATCACGCTCTGTTGACAATTGGTCCTGTGAGGTGATGGGCTCCAGAGTTTAAAAAAAAAAAAAGTTCTTGGCTGTTGGGGAGAATGGATCCCCCTGCTTGCCTGCCTTGCATTTTCCTCCTCCTTTTCTTGATCAACAATGTCTCCCTCATTGTTGCCTGAGGTTGCCCAGGGCTCCTGGGAGGTATCCATGGAGCGTTTTGGGGTAGTGGTGGGGTCACTGCCTAGAATTGCATGCAGCTCCTCATAGAAGTGGCATGTCTGTGACTCAGAACCAGAGCGACTGTTCTCCTCCCTTGTCTTCTGCTACACTTGCCAAAGATCCTTTATTTTCATGCAGAACTGCTATGTGTCCCTGGTGTAGCACTTCCCCTCCCCCCCCCCCCCCCCCCCCAAACCTGTGCAATTTTGGTATAGAAGTTAGCATTTCTTCCAGGGATTTGGAGCAATCAAATTTTTGAATTGCTCTGCTCCAGCACCAATAGTGACTGCTCCAGCTCCGCTCCATGCTCCGTCTCAAATTAACTTTTAACTAAATAAAAAAGTGCATACTGTAATTTTGAAAAAACATTTTTATTCAGACTTATAAAACAATTTAAATGTCATCAACAATGATACAAACGAGAATAATTCATTCTGTAAAAAATTATTGCAGCAATCAAGTCGTCTTTCATAGCCTGCTGCAAATCATTTAAAATTAACTTTAAAGCTGAAAACAGTCACTCTACACGAGCTTGAGTTGTTGGCATGCTCGAAGCCATTCTACAGGCAGCCTGAATGCGGTGTGAGTAGCTGTGAATGGCCTCAAAAACAGATTTAACTTTTAGCCTACCAATAGACTCCATCGCCTCACAATCTTCCCAAAAATTTATCTCGAATAATGCTTCATTACAATTATGAATTGCAGAAACTCGCCGGCGTCTTTCTTGTCTATCCAGTTCCTTTTCGAAGGCGTCATCTTCTGAAGAATTGGTGCTTGAATTATCTCCATTTCCCTGTGATGGTTGAAGACATCTCAGGGGTGGACACTTGAACAAGTTCAGAGTGGAGATGGAAGTTTTGAGAACAGCCTGCTATTTCTGAAGGATGTGAACTTTCCAAAACCGCAAATTCGATTGTTGATGACTCCTTTTGTTGTGTTTCATTTTCTTCAACCTCTTTTGTCGAGTTCAAATGTAGTAATAGATTTTGTTTTTCGAGTCGTCGAGCAATATCAAGGAGCCCTTCCTTTGCCTTTGGTATTTCCCTTGAGGTAAGAAGAATCTGATACCGTGGGTCAACATAAACTCCAGCAAGGAAAATAATATTGTCAAAAAGCTTCTCTTCGCATTTCTGCATGGAGGGTAGAATTCCTTCTGCAGTTTGTCCACCATTTTCTTGCAAGAATTTTGACAGTTTTCGCCATTCCTTCTTTAAAACTGCCAGGGTTACATCGACAGCTTGAAGATTCACAGTTGTTAGGTTTGGCTTTGCCAAGAGGTCTCGCAGGTTCTTCACTTAGTCCCATTCAGCTTTTATTAACTTGAGTTCTCTTGTTCCAGCAGCAGCCACTTGTTCACAGTAAGATTGAAAAAGGAGAAGCCAATCATCGCAAATGTTGAACCCCAGCAAGTCACAGTATCCAATAATTGAGTTACCTCATGTAGATCAAGCAGAACACTTCGAATACTTGGGGTTTGTAGTTTGACAACGACTTGTCGAATTTTTGCCAGAAATTTCTTTGCATGTTCTTTGTTCAGTCCATCCCAGATTGCTAACTGAAGAGTGTGAATACCACACCTCATCAACTGGACTTTTGAGTCATCCTCATGAAGCCATGTTGGAAGTATGAGGCTAGGGGGTCATTAACCTATTGCGCAGTAGCATCCATGTTGAGTTCAATTTCATCCATTCCTTTAGTTCCTTCATCAGGCAAAATAGTTAGTTCTGTCCACATCCCTGTTCTCAGAGGTAGAAATGGTTTCATTGTCCTTGCTGAAATTTTTGACGGCACACGTCATGTTTGCCGCATTGTCAACGCAGATGCTCAGCACTTGCATTTCACTGATTCCAAATTTTTCTAAAATAGCGCTTACTTGATTTTTCACATACAAAGAATTGTGGTGCACTATCAGTGTCAATTTATGTCCAAGGTTTTTACCACAGCTTTATCTTTTCCTTCTTCATAGTACTGAGCATTGTTTGCAAGGAAATTTTTGCTACCTGAAAATGGATGCGGCAAGCTGTGGAAACAACTTTTGCTCCAAAGCTTTCTTGAGCTCTTTGCGACCAGACTCAGTTGTGCTGACAACTAAATGGTGAACCGCATCGTGCCCCATCAAAACACCAAGCTGCCGACCCATTTCACCTGCAGTTTTTTGGAATTCTTTGTTCTTTAGCCTGAAGGTAGTGAGAGGTGTTGAACTCAAGCAAACCATTTCCATCAGCCCTTCACGGAAAGTATTGGCATCCATGGTGACTGTAACCTTTGAGGACTTCAAATATGAGTCAAGTTTTGTTTGCTCAATTTTGGGTTTCTTTTCAAATGAAGCTCCGCAAAAAATCTTTTCTCCAGGAGTCTTCAAAGAGCCAGATGAATGTCATTTAGCCGCATCAGCTTTGTTTTGCCTCATCTTCCTGGTCTTTTTTTTTGTAACCAGAGCCCCATAGTTTTCAGGATGGTTACATTTTACGTGCTGCCAAAGGTTGAAACTTTTCACACCACTTGCTTCACTTGTCTTGAAGCTACATGGTTGAGCTCGCCATTCACTTCCTTTTCCACCCTGTACGTTGCTGATTTCGTCTTTGCTTTTCCCAAAAGCCCAAATTTGGGCTTTTCAAATTCAAAAGTAAAGATGTCATTGAGATCTTTTTCTGTAAATCGGCTATCAGTCATGGGGGGCAGATTTGATTTTTTTAATTTTTTTTATTTTTTGTTGAAGCCATGGCCAAATCTTCTTGTGCTGCTACCGCATCCCAATGTTTCTTGTTATGATCTTCGAAAAGCAATGAACAAAAGTACTGTATTTTTTTATAATGTACCTGCTTGTGATATCTTAACCACTTAAAGTATTCCGAATTTATTTTGGATTTTCTGGACAAAAATGATCGCATTTTCTTTTTACACAAAATTATTATTAAAGTATATTTTTAATATTTTAACATGTTTCTTGCAGTTTTAATGAAGTATTTTAATATACATAATTAATATACCTTTTCATTTATAAATTGCAAGTTGTTTTTATGAAATTTTGCAGTAAAATATTTGAAATATTTTCCAAGTTTTTAATATCTCAAAAATGCTTTAATATAGATATATCAATGAAATTTGCGTAGCGTTAGTACGTGCTATCACTGTTCTACAGCATTAACTGTTGGGACATAACAAGGCTACACGTTACAAGGTTGAAAATAAACTTTAACAGGAAAGCGGATTCAAATTGCAAGCACAGTCCTTTTAGTAAAGAGAGCAAATGTTCGGAAATACGTTTTTGCTTCATCAGCCTGAATAGATTATACAAATAGAGCAAATAACAGGTTCTATCTTGTATAATGTTTCCAGCTTGATGAAGGAAAAACATATTTCCGAAAATTTGCTCTCTTTACTAAAAGGACTGTGCTTGCAATTTGAATCCGCTTTCCCATTAAAGTTGATTTCCAATGTTCTGTCATACAGCATCATTCAAATAAAATTATTTAAACTACAGGTGTCGTGAACTGGGGGGGGCTAGGCCAATTTTATTTAATATTTTTTAAATCTTCGACTACTTAACAGATATGACCCTGGAATATGATTTAATGCTAAAACGTGTTAAAATGATACTCTTAATTTATTTTGTATAATTAACCATTTCCAAGAAAACTGTTTAAAAATTTTAATCTGCTTAGAATGATCCAACTTTACTTACTTATTTTTCAACTTTGGAACCATAAATTTGAAACATAATAACCAAAAATTATTAACTTATTATGGAACATATTACTGCTCGTATCCAGGGGCAGTCGATGACAAGCCTTTCTTGAAATATGAAATAAAAATGACCAAGCACCAGTTCGGGACGCCTATGGTTTAGATAATTTTGGATAATGTAATATGGTAGCACATACTAACGCTAAGACAGACATAATTTCATTTGTTTGTATTAAAGCGTTTTTGAGATATTAATCAGAAATTAACTTTTCATCACCTCCTTGAAGGGACTGTAGCTCCCTTAGGACATGTGTTCACAAACTTTTTTTCTTAAAATGACCTTAGGATTCATCCCCAAAGTTGTGTTGAACATTTTCCAATCACTCTGGATATATCACAAAAATCACTCCTAATTTATGCAAAAATGTTTACTGTATATTTATATGCCTGCTGCACGTGACTTTTTCAGTAAATTTAAAATTACAAACAGCGCTACCAAAAGACCATTGAACATATGACATAAGTCCACCAGAGTGATATGGGACCATGTACAAATGAACAAATGTACCGGTAATGGGAGCCCGTGTGAGAAATGAACTTAAGTGGTTAATATCTCTAGCGATATCTTAATATATCAATAAACAAAAATATTATTCTTTTGCAGTATAACTGTTCGTGATATCTTAAATGTTGCAACTTGCGTCACACTTTTCCGTAATCGCAGCACTCAGCGTGTCTCGTTGATCAACGCTTAAAAAAAGTATCAACACTTACTAATCTATCTAACTAATCTACGCGAGTATGTACTCGCCTAACCTTGCCACAAGGGTGGGAGCAGTCTGCAGTGTTGCCAGATGTCTGATAATTATCTGATTCTTTAATAAAACATATCTCCAAAAAACTTTAATTTTGTATCTGTACATTAAATCTTGATTTCGGCCAAAGTGAGAATAACTGACATATTACGTAAAGTGGTAAAGTAGATGTTAATATCAGTTGCTATACAATCTGAAACTTTTTGGCACCTTTAGGACTTTCTTGCTAAATATCATTCATTTTGGATAGAAAATGAAGAAAAAAACGGAGCAATGGAGCAGTCAAGATTTTCTGTGCTCCGGCTCCGCTCCAGCTCCAGGCAAAAACCTGCAGCTCCACACTCCAGCTCCGGGCTCCACTCCAAAGCCCTGGTTTCTTCTGCTGATTTGGAGCGCTGCGTGCAGAGATTCTTCTCCCCACACAGCAATAAGATCCACTACCTCCTGTGTGCTCCATAGTGGAGCACGTTTACAGCCTTGAGCATCTGTGGTCAGCTGTGCTGATGAGCTCTCCATGCTGATCAAACAGGAAATGAGAATTCAAAAGTTCCCAGGGCTTTAACGGGGGACTGTGCCCTATGTACCTGGCTGAAGTGCAGTGGAGTTGAAAGCGCTCTCCAAAGCGGTCACAGTGGAGCACTGTGGGACACCTCCTGGAGGCCAATTAATTCAAATTACACAGTGCAGTCTCTACACTATCCCCATATTCACGCATGGATGTCTGTTGAAGCAGTACGCCTCTCGCAGAGGGAGAGTACAGAAGTAGACTTTAAAAGCCCTTTAGGTCAGTGGAAGGGACGCGGTAGTATAGACACGTACATTATTAACTTGACGTAACGTGGCATACGTCAACCTAACTTTGTAATGTAGACCTGGCCACGGTATCTCAGAGAAACACTGATGTACTTCTACACAGCAGCTGGGAGATGTGATTTCCATGTGTGGGTAGACAGATTCATGCGAACTCATTTCTGCAACTGAGAAAGTTATGGAACCTCAAACATAACATTTCATTTCTGTTATGAATAAGGCCCACATTGTGCAAAATGTTCTAGGATCACTGCTTAAACACATGGGGTAGGGGGATAGAAAAGCATTTTTTGTTTTCTCCTTAGTTTACATAAGTTACAAGTGGGTATGAATATTTATACTATATTAGGCCACCAACAGTATTATAATGGGAGGGAGGGAGGGAAGAGAGGCCCAGTGATGGCTGTGGTGAACAAATTTACGTTTATTTATGTCTAAGCAAGGGGAACTAAAAGCTAATATATACTGTTAAAAGAACACAGATGGAGTATATTACAGTTGAAATAAACTTTGTTCAGTGACTTTTTAAAAGGAATAATGAATTTATTTTCCTTTTATGCTTTTTAACAGAAACTGCATGTCTTCTTGTTCCAAGAAGTGCTGGTGATTACCCGAGCTATTACCCATAATGAACAACTCTGCTACCAACTATACCGGCAGCCTATCCCAGTAAAGGATCTTGTTCTGGAAGATTTGCAGGATGGAGAGGTGCGACTGGGTGGATCCATACGTGGTGCATTTAGCAACAATGAGAGAAGTATGAATACACTTTTGATTTGAATACTTTATCATTAGTTCATAGGAAACAGATGTAACTTTGAAATCTCCCTTAATTTAAAATAACATCTTATGTCAAAAATTTGACCTTTCTTTCAAACTGTTATTATGCAAGACTTTAAATGTTTATTTTAAAAATCCATCATATCAATAATGTGATTCTCTCCCCCTCCCCACCCAAAACACACAGAAACACCCCTTTACTGCACTGGGAAGTGGAAAAGGGAGTAGAATGTAGCACCACAACAAGAAATTATAAACAGTCTTCCCCAGAGTATATTTTGAAATTTTGTAACTTATTTAGAAACCTTATAACAAGATTTATCTATTGTGATTCTTCATCTTGTTATGGAGGCATTGGCTGCTAATCCACAGTTAAGGCTGTGATCATGCAAATGCTTACGCATGCACTTAATGTTAAGCATCTGAGTCATCCTTTTAAAGTCAACTGGACTACTCATATTCTTAAAGTTAAGCATGTTAAGTGTTTGTAGACTCAATGCCTACGAATTAACCAGTTTTCCATTACAAACCATCTTTTAACCTTTTCTGAGAAATAATGTTGAAAGTTTTTTGTGACTGATTTATGTTGTGGGTTACAGGTAAGAGGGGGCCCAAGCTGCCACAGGAACAAGTAGTCCTGGCTATTCCATAGGGAGCAAAAGTGAAATTTCACAACTCTGCAGGGCTGTTATAGCCGGAGAGGCTCCACAGGGTTCTGGGGGTAGCACCAACTCTACTGAGCTGCTTAAGGTTCCAAGCTTGAAACGGTAAACTGGCATAGAAGTCAGCCAGTTTAGGCATTCGTGGTTGGTTTTATGCAGGTATAGCATCACTATACTGGCTGAATTCTAAACTAATTAACCTAGCAAGCAATTAACTTTTAGCAACTCCAGTAGTATCTGGGGATGCCCCACTACCCTACAGAGGTAGGAGCGACAAGTTCCTTGGTTTTCCCTCGGCTCCTATTTATTCTATGGGTTTCTAACTTAGCCCTGGGGAAGCAACCCAGTAAACCTAAGAACTTGGTAGAGTGTTTTAGTATTTTAATGTACTCCCTTATTAAAAATGCAGACACCCAAAGCAATCAACGGACATATTTTGTTTTTCAGTTAAAAACTTCTTTAGAATCAGCTTCAAAAGTGGATCGCAAAGCCAGTCCCACTCGCTGCAAGCCAATGACTCCTTCAACAAACAACAGTGGCTTAACTGTATCCGACAGGCCAAAGAAACAGTTGTGTGTGACATAGAGGCTGGAACACTGGATTCAGAAGGACATTTCCTAATATCCCCAAATGGGAGTAGGGTACCACAGGGAGAAAGCAGGCTTGAGCAAATGGACCAATCAGACAGTGAGTCAGACTGTAGTATGGACACTAGTGAAGTCAACATTGATTGTGAACGCATGGAACAGACAAACTCTTGTGAGAATGACAAACAGATAGAAACCAACATTTGACAGAAAATTACAGTTCATGGAAGTAAACCTGTGTCTTAGCTGTACAGTATTTGCATTCCATAAATGGAGCAGTTTGGAAAAGCACTTTTAACACTTTTTTGTGACAATGTCAACACAATCTTTCTTGTATTTGTACCTTTGAGTGTAGTACTGTAACTGCCAATCTATGTAAGCTGGAATCTGTTACAACTCCTATCCTGTGTTATTTCCATAAACATCTGGGTGGATGAAAGTGGTACTTGACCAGTTATTTTCATTGTCCTGCTGGTAGAAAGAATCTCTAAACTCAGAGATGATGCATAACTGTTGATAGTAGGGAGGCACAATTTAAAGGTTCTGGTGGTATTCAGCAGGGTTCAGGACAGGGCATATAAACGCTGGCAGAAATCTTGGGGGGGGGGGGCATTGGACCCTGTGGACCTCCCCAGCACGTCTCCTTTGTCTAAACTACTGTTTATATGTATATTACGTAAGAGTCTCTCCATGGTTTTTACAGTGTTTGACCTCTAACGTGGCACCTAAAGACAAACTTTGTAGTGGCTCTTTAAAGGGGTATCGAAGTCTGCATTTAATTAGGAATGGCATTCAAAATTTTCAGAAAGGCAAATGTCTACAAAAATAACATCTTGGAATAAGGTAAGTTAGCTACTGTGGTGGTAAATCAACAGGAAACGTAAAGAGTAGGCCATGTCAACAGCGACTCTTAGGGATTAATTTTAGAAAGTATGAAGCACTGTATGAAAATCCCGCAAACCAACATAGTAATCTGGTCAATTAGAAGAGTCAATGTAGTGTTCGTGGTTTACTTATTGGAGCACATAATACTAAAATCAATTGAAAGAGAAGTCTACTGCTAATACTGAATCTTCAGATTAAATGCTGGGAATGTTGGGTATTTGTAAATAAAAAGTTGGTAGTTTGCTTACAGTGCCATGTATAACTCTGTATTATCCTGATTAAGACAGGAAGAATCTAAAAAAGCATTAGATCATTGAATAGGCCCTCCAGCATTTTGCACTTACTGATGTGACTAACCGTTACCACTAAACTAAAGTTAAAACATCCCAAGATCTTGTGTAAATGACTCTGTTTACAATTACACGTAGTTGTTTTTTAAGACTGAGACACAATCTTGTATCAATGGTGCTGTACAAACACCCCTTAGGGGACAGAGAAAGTTTAAATAAAAAAGGGAATATATTTTCCTTTAGGAAATATCACACCCTTTATATTTTTGTCAAGTTAAGTTTTTTTAAATTTTGCTGCATCTAAACCTCATGCTGTAATTGGAATCACTGCTGTGTTTTCTGGTGGCTGATTTAATTAAGTCTATTATTGGCCCGACTCATTATGATGAGAGGCACATCAGCCAATTTAAAATGCAGTCAAAAACACTGCAACAGCCTGACTATTTTAGAAATTCTTGGTTCATCTTTTATTTCTCAATGCAGAAATCTACTGAAAGGTAAAGTAAGCTGCAAAATTTGTGTCCTTACTAATTGACATGATCCTTGATATTGTAAAAATTCAGGATGACCTTTGCAAATTAGACACACACCAGCACAAGTAGTAAAACTGCTAAATTATTGCCAAAAATATTTGTTTCATGTGTGTTTACAAGTTTACAGAAAGAAAGCAGGAAATAAAATGTCACTTACCTTGTACATATGTCATGAAGTGCATTAAAGGAATCAGTGTGGCAAGATAATCAATATAAAAACAAGGTATATTACTTTTTTTAAAAAAATACTGTTGTCAGTTTTACCCTGTAGACCTTATTTCTGTATTTATAGTCTTTAAAACATTGTGAATTTTTTTTCTATTGCAGGCTTGTAATTTATTTAAACTGCTTCATTTTTAGAGTAGAATGTTTGAGCATGCCAGTGAAGAATAGGACAAGGGAACATGTTATTGATGGGGATAAAAAAAGAAAATAGGTTATGAACTTTTGGTATGACAACTGTTGGCCAAACTTAGCAAAAAGCATTGATGGAAAAGAGGAGAGAATGTATGTGCTGATGAAATATTTGTGTATAATGGCCTTAAACTTTTATGGAAGCATTTCAAATAAATTACATTAAACTGTTTTGGTTTTTAATTGTTTTGATTGCTTATTATCCAAGGAGCCCACTATGGCTGAATCTACATAGGGCTTTCAACAGTATTTAACATACGTAAGCAATGTTTATATTTTGGTTCTGGCTGAAGTGGGTCATAGACCAGGACTGGATAAAATTTTTCTAATTTCATAATTTTGATGGAAAAATTTTCACAATTTTTTTTTTGACCAGCACAATTTATACAGGTTGGACATTCAATGTGAGTGAGGAAAAATTTTGATCAGTTTAAAAACAAAAGACAGAGTTTCAATTCCTGTAGAGACCCATCATACATCAGCTTTGTATAAAGTAATATGGGCCACAATCTTGCCATTGCCTGCACTCACATAAATCCATGCAGTGGCATAGAGCTCCACTAGAGTACACACTAGTGCATCTGATTTCAGAGTCAACTCTATGCTTTGGCCATCCAAACCATATTCTAACAAACTACAGCCATAACTGAGGATGCCTATATACTCTTCTTCAAAACATGGAAAAGCTTTATATAGATCAGGGCATGTTGCATCATTTAGAAAACTGTGTATAGTACAGCAAGGCACTGTTCACTATGGCCATGGAACTGTTCTGAGGGCAACCTTTCAAACATGAAGAGTACATAGTTCTCAGCCTGAATCTGCATGCAGCCTGAAACAATAGCTGAGATAGGTATATACTGTCCCACTTCAAGTTCAGAAGAACCTGAGAGTTATGAACACCTTGGGATGGAGGCTGTTTGAAATGCTGAAATGTTCGTAGCTCTGAACAAAATGTTATGGTACTTTCAAAAGGTTACAACTGAACATTGACTTCATAGTATACAGCTTTGAAACTTCACTATACAGAAGAAAAATGCTGCTTTTAACCATCTTAATTTAAGTGAAAAGAGCATAAAAGGTTTCCTTACCTTGTCAATTTTTTTTAAAACTTTCCCTTTAGCAGTGTATATTTAACACAGTACAGTACTGTATATTCTCTCCCCCGCCCCCTTTTTTTTTTTGGGGGGGGGGGGGGGTGTCTAGGCTCTGCTATTGCCTGATTTACGTACTTCTGGTTCCAAATGAGGTGTGTGGTTGACTGGTCAGTTTGTAACTCTGAGGTTCTACTGTAATAGGAATTCAAGACTCCCAAACATTGTCACCACCACTTCTGACCACAAAAGAAGGTGGATAAAAGCTAGACATTTAATCTGGACCCCCCCCCCCCCCCCCCCGCCTTGGAGGAGGAGAATACACATGATCATAATAGTTATAAAGGTAGAGAGATTCTGGAATAACTGGATGAAAGCTTAAGTTGAGCTCATGCTTCAGTCCTTTGTTGAATCTGGCCATAGTGCTCATTGTTTTCAAAACTCGTCACAAACATGAATTTACCTTGAATAACGCCAGTATCCGGTAAGTAAGTCTTATCCCCAATTTTATAGGGAAAGTGAGACCCAGAGAAGTTTGACTTGTCCAAATCTACAAAATGAGAAATGGTAGAGTCTGAATTAAACTCAAGAATTCCAGGCTATGTGCTAAATTTACTAGACCAGACTAACACGGCTGCGAATACAGACTAACACGGCTGTTACTCTGAAACCTGTTACTAGACCAGTGGTTCTCAACCCTTTTTCCTTTGCAGACCCACTGGGAAATTTCGAATGGAGGTGCGGACCCCTTTGGAAAGATATTGTCTGTGTATATATAGTTGAATTCTGTTTGTTCAGTTTTCCGTCTGTCTTTTGCAAACCCCTTACACACAGTCAGTGGATCACAGGTTGAGAACCGCTGTACTAGACCATATTGATTTAAAATAATATGGAGACAAATACATCAGTCAAGGTTTGCTTTTATGTATTACTGTTCCCCACCCTGTGTTTTACTTATTTGGATTGTAAGCATGTAAAGACAGAGATATGCCCCTTCCTTCATAATTTTGCAGCCCCTAGCATAATTGGGTCCCCTGATTCTGATTGGGGCCATCAGCCATTTCTGCAATGCAAATAAAAATGTGCAAGGTAGCCTAACTGATATGGCAATCTAGGGCTGTTCACAGAGATTTTTTTGTTTACTAGTATAACTATTTTGGTAGGGCTATGTTTTTTTTTTTTTAAACTGAGATACGTATATTGGTACAACGCATTAGTGAGGATGCTGCCATAGTGGTATAAAACATCTTTTATACCAATATAACTGTGCCCACACAAGGGGAACTATAGCTATACTAACATAGTTAAAGCTGTAAAGTGGCACAACTCTGATGTGTAGAGAAGTCCCAGGAAGTGTAGAGTTCTCTACTTAAGAGTTTATTTTATCAGAAAAGAGTGGGAGCAACAACTTGCCAGAAAAGCAATGAGTAATACAAGACCTTCAGTACAGTTTTAAGAGAAGACTATTACACAGGACAGTGCTGATAGGTTAGTTTTAATTAGCCAAGATGACACATGGTTAGCTGGCCTTTTAAGGCTGTGGTTCTCAGACCTTTGTACTGGTGACCCCTTTCAGATACCAAGCCTCTGAGTGCGACCCCCCCTTATAAATGAAAAATACTTTTAAATATATTTAACACCATTATAAATGCTGGAGGCAAAGCGGGGTTTGGGGTGGAGGCTGACGGCTTGTGACCCCTCATGTAATAACCTCATGATCTCCTGAGGGGTCCTGACCCCCCAGTTTGAGAGTGCTTGCTTTAAGGGGAAACACTTGTGCCACACTTATCTCCTCCTCCAGGGGGGATCAAGCTAAGCAACAGGGCTGGTCTACACTGAAAACATATTGGCATAGCTGCTTCACTCCGGGGTGTGAAAAATCCACACATCTGAGAGACATAGGTATGTCAACCTAGCCCCCGTGCTGGACAGTGCTAGGTTAACAGAAGAATTTTTCCTTCAAGCTAGATTGCTTCTGGGGAGGTGGATTAACTACTCACAGCTTGGTTATTTAGGATTCCTAGTACTCGGAAGCACAGCACATGGCAAACATGGGCTCCCCCTATGCTGCTACCCTGTGGAGTGCAGCAACTTCTGCTACTAAGGGGACAATGGAGAGATTTTTTTTTTTTATGCTACCATCTAGGGATGGTGTGCAGTAATCCTTACTTACAAGGGGAGAACAAAGGGACTGCTTAGAGTCCAGGAGGGCTGGAAGGATCACAGCCTTTATTAAAATAAATATAACACACACTTTTTAATCGAAGAAATACACTAATGGGATCCACATTTGTCAATGTGTTCCATATTGAATAATGAGGGATATCAGCATGGAGACATCAAGTAAATGACAATGAGATTTTTGTAAAGCTCTTACATCCAAAAAGGTTAACCACAACACCTTAGTCAAAATTTTAATTTGGTTAAGTGTTTTACGTTTATCTATATTTACTCAGCATTTTCAATCAAATAAACTATTCTTCGCTTCCAATTAGGGCTGTGGATTAATTGCAGTTAACTTGCATGATTAACTCAAAAAAAATTAATCTCTATTAATTGCAGTGTTAATCACATTGTTAAACAATAGAATACCAATAGAAATGTATTAAATATTTTGCATGTTTTTCTATATTTTCAAATATATTGATTTCAATTACAACACAGATTACAAAGTGTGCAGTGCTCACTTTATATTACTTTTAATTACAAATATTTGCACTGTAAAAATGACAAGAAATATTTTTCAATTCACCTCATACAAGTACTGTAATGCAACCTCTATCATGAAAATGCAACTTACAAATGTAAATATTTGTTACATAACTGCACTCCATAAAAAAACAATGTAAAACTTTAGAGCCTACAAGTCCACTCAGTCCTACTCCTTGGTCAGCCAATTGCTAAGACAAACAAGTTTGTTTATATTTACAGGAGAAAATGCTGGCCACTTCTTATTTACACTGTCATCTGAAAGTGAGAACAGGCATTTGCATGGTAGGGCTGCCAACTTTCTACTCACTTCTTATTTACAATGTCACCTGAAAGTGAGAACAGGTGTTTGCATGGCACTTTTGTAGCCAGCGTTGCAAGGTATTTACGTGCCAGATATGCTACATATTCACATGCCTCTTCATGCTTCGCCCACCATTCCAGAGGACATGCTTCCATGCATGTTTAAAAAAATGTGTTAATTAAATTTGTGACTGAACTCCTTGGAGGAGAATTGTATGTGTCCTGCTCCATGGTTTTACCTGCATTCTGCCATATATAGTGTGTTATAGTAGTCTTGGATGATGACCCAGCATATGTTGTTTGATTTAAGAACACTTTCACTGCAGATTTGACAAAACACAAAGGTTCCAATATCAGATTTCTAAATATAGCTACAGCACTCGACCCAAGGTTTAAGATTCTGAATGCCTTCCAAAATCTGAGATGGACAAGGTGTGGAGCATGCTTTCAGAAGTCTTAAAAGAGCAACGCTCTGATGCAAAAATTACAGAACCCGAACCACCATAAAAGAAAAATCAACCTTCTGCTGGTGGCATCTGACTCAGATAATGAAAATGAGCAGGCGTCGGACCGCACTGCTTTGGATTGTTATTGAGCAGAATCCATCATCAGCATGGATGCATGTCCTCTGGAATGGTGGTTGAAGCATGAAGGGACATAAGAATCTTTAGCGCATCTGGCATGTAAATATCTTGCGACGTTGGCTCCAATGCCATGCAAATGCCAGTTCTCACTTTCAGGTGACATTGTAAACAAGCAGCGGGTAGCATTATCTCTTGCAAATGTAAAAAAAAATTTTCGTTTGAGCAATTGGCTGAACAAGAGTGGACTTGTAGGCCTTAAAGTTTTACCTCGTTTTATTTTTGAATGCAGTTATTTTTTTGTACATAATTTTACATTTGTAAATTCAACTGCCACGATAAAGAGAATGCACTACAGTATTTGTATTAGGTGAATTGAAAAATACTATTTGCTTTTTTTACAGTGCCAATATTTGTAATAAAGTGAGCACTGTACACTTTATTCTGTGTTGTATTTGAAAATGTAGTAAACATCTAAAATATTTAAATAAATGGTATTCTTTTATTAATAGCACCAATAATCACAAATAATATTTTTAATCATGTGATTAATCACAATGATTTTTTTAATCACTTATCAGCCCTACTTCCAAGCCTAAAGCAGTCAGTACATTTGATCCCAAAGTACAGCTCCTTTCAGCATAAGATGTAATTTTGTCTGTTTATGGTTTGTAAAGCACTTTGGGATCCTCGAAGATGAACAGTGCTATCTAAATAGAAGATTATTGTTATTCTAATTTGTAATAAATCTGGAGCAGTCTGTTTAATGCATAATCAGAGTAAAGTATTTTACAAATGAATATATTTTAAATTCTTGAACAGTATGTTTCTGCCATCTGCTGGACATTTCTTTTAGAGCTCGTTTGATTATTTAAAACATTTTATACACAGTTTTTAAGAAAACAAGCACAAAATATTTCAACAGAAGCAATTTCAAGTTTTAGCTTTTGATACTACAAATCTATTAGGGAAAACTGCTAGGTTGTGCATATGTGGTTTTTTTGTGGTGGTGGTTGGTTTGTTTTTTAAGTGAAAGGAAGGGTTTTAAATTTTGTTTACAAAGAAAGATTAAATAGTCACTTTAGAAGGTAAAATGGAAAGGAGAGTCCGTGTAACATTGGTAAAGGTACAGAAGTTCATAAGACTCATGTCCTCAGCATCAGTAACAACAATAATTCTTGAATGGCTCATATAGACTTTAGCTTGTTTAGATAATAGTATTCTTTTGTTGACTGTTGGTATGAATAGATGTCTCTGTATTAAGTGGTATTTTTGCCTACTGTTCCTTTTGTTCTGTCAATCTGTGTATTACAGCAAATGATATTATACTTTTCTGAATGTACCACTACTATAAAGTTGCTTATAACTCAGAAAGTTTTGATAAAAGGAAATTTTAAAAAGTTTGACCATTGTAAGTACTAGATGAGAGAAGTTAGTTAGTTTTACAATTACTTAATTCCTTTATAGAATTACATAAATTACATTACAACACTGAATCTTTTACTGTTTTCTGATAAGAAATCACTGCTATATATCTACTGTGCATCACCAAGAATTCATTGCTGTGAAGAATCAATTATTTTTAGATATTGCATTTAAATTGTCATAATATATCTATACTTTCTGAGTAAATAACACTTTCCATTTTTGTAGCTGCTTTCATCGGAGAATACCAAAGCAATTTATGGAATGAGGACCCAATATACCTAGAAAATTCAGACAAAAAAAAATTCATTTGGAAACTTGTTTTATAACAGCTTTTATATGTCAAAGACTCTCTCTCTCTTTATGTCTATAACACTATTTGCTTTTTTGGTTCACCTTTGTTCGTTGGGTATGGAGTCTTTTGTAGTTTTTCACCTGAGTGTGATCTGTTTGCCATATATTTGGTGTTATTACTCTGACCTGAACTTGTATGCTGTGTTTTCAGTTGTTTTTACTTCAGTTAGTGTTAAACTGCTCTTCTCTTGTGAGACCAATTTTTCAATGGAATAAAGTTTTGTCTTGTCAAGCAGCCTCAGAATGTAGAATTCATACTGGAAAATTGATTTAGATCTCAGAGTGGTAGCCGTGTTAGTCTGTATCAGCAAAAAGAACGAGGAGTACTTGTGGCACCTTAGAGACTAACAAATGTATCTGGGCGTAAGCTTTCGTGGGCAAAAACCCACTTAATCAGATGCATGGAGTGAAAAATACAGTAGGAAGATATATATATACATACATACAGAGAACATGAAAAAAATGGGGGTTGCCATACCAACTCTAACAAGACAATCAATTAAGGTGGGCTATTATCAGCAGGAGAAAAAAAAACTTTTGTAGTGATAATCAGGATGGTCCATTTCAAACAGTTGACAAGAAGGTGTGAGTAACAGTAGGGGGGAAAATTAGCATGGGGAAATAGTTTTTAGTTTGTGTAATGACCCATCCACTTCCCGTCTTTATTCAAGCCTAATTTGATGGTGTCCAGTTTGCAAATTAATTCCAGTTCTGCAGTTTCCAGTTCTGCAGTTCGTTGGAGTCTGTTTTTGAAGTTTTTTTGTTGAAGAATTGCCACTTTTAGGTCTGTCATTGAGTGTCCAGAGAGTTTGAAGTGTTCTCTGACTGGTTTTTGAATGTTATAATTCTTGACGTCTGATTTGTGTCCATTTATTCTTTTGCATAAAGACTGTCTGGTTTGGCCAATGTACATGGCAGAGGGGCATTGCTGGCACATGATGGCATACATCACATTAGTAGATGTGCAGGTGAACGAGCCCCTGATGGTGTGGCTGATGTGATTTGGTCCTATGATGGTGTCCCTTGAATAGATATGTGGACAGAATTGGCAACAGGGTTTGTTGCAAGGATGGGTTTGTTGCAAGGATAGGTTCGTGGGTTAGTGTTTTTGTTGTGTGGTATGTGGTTGCTGGTGAGTATTTCCTTCAGGTTGGGGGGCTATCTGTAAGCGAAGACATAAGAACGGCCATACTGGGTCAGATCAAAGGTCCATCCAGCCCAGTATCCTGTCTACCGACAGTGGCCAATGCCAGGTGCCCCAGAGGGAGTGAACATAACAGGTAATGATCAAGTGATCTCTTTCCTGCCATCCATCTCCACTCTCTGACAAACAGAGGCTACGGATACCATTCCTTGCCCATCCTGGCTAATAGCCATTAATGGACTTAACCTCCATGAATTTATCCAGTTCTCTTTTAAACCCTGTTATAGTCCTAGCGTTCACAACCTCCTCAGGCAAGGAGTTCCACCGGTTGACTGTGCGCTGAGTTAAGAACTTCCTTTTATTTGTTTTAAACCTGCTACCCATCAATTTCATTTGGTGGCCCCTAGTTCTTATATTATGGGAACAAGTAAATAACTTTTCCTTATTCACTTTCTCCACACCACTCATGATTTTATATACCTCTATCATATCCCCCCTTAGTCCGCTCTTTTCCAAGCTGAAAAGTCTGAGTCTCTTTAATCTCTCCTCATATGGGACCCATTACAAACCCCTAATAATTTTAGTTGCCCTTTTCTGAACCTTTTCTAATGCCAGTATATCTTTTTTGAGATGAGGGGACCACATCTGTGTGCAGTATTCGAGATGTGGGCGTGCCATGGATTTATATAAGGGCAATAAGATATTCTCCGTCTTATTCTCTATGCCTTTTTTAATGATTCCTAACATCCCGTTTGCTTTTTTGACTGCCGCTGCACACTGCGTGGACATCTTCAGAGAACTATCCATGATGACTCCAAGATCTTTCTCCTGATTAGTTGTAGCTAAATTAGCTCCCATCATATTGTATGTGTAGTTGGAGTTATTTTTTCCCCAACGTGCGTTACTTTACATTTATCCACATTAAATTTCATTTGCCATTTTGTTGCCCAATCACTTATTCAGATCATTTATGAATAAGTTGAACAGGATTGGTTCTAGGACTGACCTTGGGGAACACCACTAGTTACCACTCTCCATTCTGAAAATTTACCATTTATTCCTATCCTTTGTTCCCTGTCTTTTAACCAGTTCTCAATCCATGAAAGGATCTTCCCTCTTATCCCATGACAACTTAATTTACGTAAGAGCCTTTGGTGAGGGACCTTGTCAAAGGCTTTCTGGAAATCTAAGTACACTATGTCCACTGGATCCCCCCCGTCCACATGTTTGTTGACCCCCTCAAAGAACTCTAATAGATTAGTAAGACATGATCTCCCTTTTCAGAAACCATGTTGACTGGCCTGTCTCCCAAGGTGTGTGAGAGTGAGGGATCGTCCTTCAGGATACGGTGTAGATCCTTGATGATGTGCTGGAGAGGTTTTAGTTGGGGGCTGAAGGTGACTGCTAGTAGTGTTCTGTTACTGTCTTTGGTGGGCCTGTCCTGTAGTCGGTGATTTCTGGGTACTCTTCTGGCTCTGTCAATCTGTTTCTTCACTTCAGCAGGTGGGTACTGTAGTTTTAAGAACGCTTGATAGACATCCTGTAGGTGTTTATCTCTGTCTGAGGGATTGGAACAAATGCGGTTGTATCTTAGAGCTTGGCTGTAGACAATGGATCGTGTGATGTGGTCTGGATGAAAGCTGGAGGCATGTAGGTAAGTATAGCGGTCAGTAGGTTTCAGGTATAGGGTAGTGTGTATGTGACCATCGCTTATTAGCACAGTAGTGTCCAGGAAGTGAATCTCTTGTGTGGACTGGTCCAGGCTGAAGTTGATGGTGGGATGGAAATTGTTGAAATCATGGTGGAATTCCTCAAGGGCTTCTTTTCCATGGTTCAGATGATGAAGATGTCATCAATGTAGCACAAGTAGAGAAGGGGCGTTAGGGGATGAAAGCTGAGGAAGCGCTGTTCTAAGTCAGCCATAAAAATGTTGGCATACTGTGGGGCCATGAGGGTACCCATAGCAGTGCCACTGACTTGAAGGCATACATTGTCCCCAAATGTGAAATAGTTGTGGATGAGGACAAAGTCACAAAGTTTAGCTACCAGGTTTGCCATGACATTATCGGGGATACTGTTCCTGACGGCTTGTAGTCCATCTGTGTGTGGAATGTTGATGTGGAGGGCTTCTACATCCATAGCACCTAGGATGGTGTTTTCTGGAAGATCAACAATGGATTGTAGTTTCCTCAGGAAGTCAGTGGTGTCTCGAAGATAGCTGGGAGTGCTGGTAGCGTAGGGCCTGATGAGGGAGTCTACATAGCCAGACAATCCTGTTGTCAGGATGTCAATGCCTGAAATGATGGAGCCTCCAGGATTTCCAGGTTTATGGATCTTGGGTAGCAGATAGAATACCCCTGGTTGGGGTTCTAGGCATGTGTCTGTGCAGATTTGTTCCTGTGCTTTGCCAGGGAGTTTCTTGAGCAGATGTTGTAGTTTCTTTTGGTAACCCTCAGTGGGATCAGAGGGTAATGGCCTGTAGAATGTGGTGTTAGAGAGCTGCCGAGCAGCCTCTTGTTCATCTTCTGACCTATTCATGGTGACGACTGCAACTCCTTTGTCAGCCTTTTTGACTATGATGTCAGAGTTGTTCCTGAGGCTGTGGATAGCATTGTGTTCTGCACGGTTGAGGTTATGGGCCAAGTGCTTTTCCACAATTTCAGCCAGTGCACATGTTCAGAGTTGTGTTGTGGTTCCCTTAACCCACCCAACAATATTGTTAATCTATCCAGCTATGCTCTTAACCAGGACAGATTCTTCTGCCGATCTCAGAGCCTCTCCTTCTGCCCCTCCACCCCCACAAATATGATACAGTTCTGTGCTGACCTAGAATCCTACTTTAGACGTCTCCAACTCAAGGAATATTTCCAACACATCTCTGAACAGCATACTAACCCACAGAAACCTTCCTACCAACACTACAAAAAGAAGCATTCTGCGTGGACTCCTCCTTAAGGTCGAAATAACACCTTCTTGTCAACTGTTTGAAATGGGCCATCCTGATTATCACTACAAAAGTTTTTTTTCTCCTGCTGATAATAGCCCACCTTAATTGCTTTGTCTCGTTAGAGTTGGTATGGCAACCCCCATCTTTTCATGTTTTCTGTACGTGTGTGTATGTGTGTGTGTGTATAGCTATCTATATCTTCCTACTGTATTTTTCACTCCATGCATCTGAGTAAGTGGGTTTTAGCCCACGAAAGCTTACGCCCAAATAAATTTGTTAGTCTCTAAAGTGCCACAAGTACTCCTTGTTCTTTTTGATCTAGATCTGTTGTATCCTTTTTCTCAACACTACTTAGGGCCAGTCTACACTAACGCGCTACAGTGGTGCAGCTGCACCACCGTAGCATGTCTGGTAAAGATGCGCTATGCCAATGGGAGAGCACTCTCCCATTGGTATAATTACTCCACTTCAATGAGAAGCGGACGCTATGTCAGCAGGAGAGCATCTCCTGCCGACATAGCGCAGTGTAGACACCCCTTTAAGTCGATGTAACTTCGACTTAAGCGGTAGTGTAGACAATACCTTAGTATTTTGCTGTGCAGTTCTCACAAATGCAAAATCTGGCAGGTTGTTTTTTGCTAGTTTATATATAAAATAATTCTGATCAAAGAGAAGTAGTGAGAATATCTTTTTTTTAAATGTGTGGTAGCCTGAAATCATCTCTGCAAGTTTTTTTTGTTTGGGCTTTGCTGTGATACACATTTATAGTATTGTGTATATTTCTAGAGTTACTGAGTATGCCAGTAATAATGTTTAGTATTCCCTGTTCAAGAGGCAGGTGATAGAAAGTACACTTTAGATAGTGGCAGAAGGAGGGCTGTAGTTACTCGTTTCCTCACTCTATCTTTTCGTGCTGAGGTTTATGTGTTACTTGCCAAGCTTATTTTATTTATATTTGCAGAATTGGTCCATATAAAGAGAATGATTAGAATATAGTGAAAATATGGTATCCATAATCACTACATTTAGTCTGGAAAGTCTTTGAAATCTCTGCCATATGGCAGTCCATTTTGTATGGTGTGTGGGGGAGATTCTCAATTGGTAAAAAGTGATTCATAACAGCTGCAGAGCTGTTACCGAGACTATGTGTAGAGTTCCCAAAAACGTTGTTTTGCAACAATAAAAAAATAGAAATGTGTATTTTTTCTTCTTGGCACAGATATTTTATAAAATATATGCTGCTTTTATATAAAACCTTTACTAAAAAGATTTATATTCATATATTTATGTGGAGGTGCTGGTTGTAGTTCCATAATTAAGATTGCCTTCTAAAATGTGGCAAATTCATGTTTTTCATTAAAAATAGGTGGCCTTTTGGTGTGAAATTTTTCAGCAACAGTTTCTCTGTCTTTTGAATTTTCTATATAAGTTTAAAAATATTTTAATAGGAAGTGTTTTAAACTGGGCTCTGGCTGAGGTTTGACCATGGCAGCCCAATTTTCCTTTGTTCACTGATACCGTTAAAACACATTGCTTATGCAAAAAAAATTTAAAAAATAAAAAAAAAATGATGAAAGGGAGGATGTTGAATAGATATAGTGCAGCAAACATTTTGATTTTTTTTAAATGTAGGTTTACATTAATTTTTACTTGTCATAACCAAAAATTTATGCACCAGCAATTGCTGACAGATAAGTTGTGTGTGTAAGCACATAAAATCTTTGTCAGAAGCTACACCTCTGTCAAAATTTCTTACAGTGGAGAAGGTTTTATGCGTGGCTATTGATGGATAAAATCTATCAGCAGCTTCACTTCTACCCCCACATAGCTGTCCTGTCCTTCCCCTCTTGCTTGCCTAAACATTAAAAGATAACTAGCAACATAATACAAAAAATGATTGTGAAACAGTTAAGGCTGCTACATACAACATACCTAATATGAAAGCAGAAAACTGAAAAATTAAAATCACTTAACAGTACATACTGTATATTTGTCCCCCCACAGACACTTATCTTTTCTACAACTACCATATTTTACTCTGCTCTTCTAGGAGAACTAGTCTTCTATTATTCCCTTTACTACACCACCCCCTTCTCAACTACATTACATACCCATAACTGTTACTTTGGGAGAGAGAGCGTAGTACGGTGAAAGGGCATATGCAGAAGGGAATGTTGGGGGAGGCAGAATTAAAGGCTGTGATGTAGTTAAGAGCGTGCCTGTGAGTGGAAGATATTTACTGTTAAGTGACTAACATATTTCACACAAAAACACAGAAATGAAAACTGTGTTTATCATCTTTGTATATTAATATACACAAACAAAAATGTTATAAGAATGCAAAGGTTGAAAAGTTAAGCACTCAATAAGTTCGCAAGTGTCCCCCTTGTTTATATGTATTCTGCTACTGTCTTTATATGATCACATACTAAAATGACTATGGATTTAGGCCACTACTGAGCACTTTTGAAAATCTCATCTAAACTCTGCAGTTCTCAACCTTTTCCATACTACCATGAGAAGGTTACTCACCTTGTGCAGTAACTGAGGTTCTTCGAGATGTGTGTCCCTGTGGGTGCTCCACTTCAGGTGTCGGTGCGTCCCGGTGCTGCTAATCAGAGATTTTCAGTGGCTGGTCAGGATACGTGTGCGCAGTAGCCATCTTGCGGTGCCATTGGTGATTCAAGTGGCGTCCGTGAGTCCCGACCCCCTCAGTTCCTTCTCTACCATAGAGTCTTTATTGCAAACTCCAAAGTAGAGGGGAGAAGGATGGGTAGTGGAATGTAGGTAAGTGAATTGGTTGGTTGAGGTGGAATGAAGATGATATTTTGGGCATAAACTTAGGATGCGTTCTAAGTGTCAAAGAATATTGTGCATGGTGGGTGAGCCATGAGAGCCCCATCTCACTGACTCTTCGCGCCGATATAATGGCGACCAGGAATGCCACCTTCATAGATAAGTGAAGTAATGAGCATGTGGCTAAGGGTTCAAAAGGGACTTTTAAGGAACAGATTTAATTCCCATGCAGGCATAGGTTCTCAGATATCTATGGCACATTCCTGATGGCTCTGTGCTGCCAGATGTTATCTTGTTCTTTGGTTCTCCTATCCTTGAGGCTGTTGGGTGGATTCCAGTCTACCCTCCGGGGGCCCTCTGGTTATTTCCACTTGACACCTTCTTTGGCCGATGGACACTGGATTCTTAGGCTGGCACCTCCCTGATCATTTAGTTATTATCCACACCAAGCATCCATCCACATACATCCTCTATCTCTATTTTAATCACAATTGTTAACAAAGCGAGATGAATACAACAAAAGGGCGGAGAGTCTCTGGGTGCTGTTTCTGTTGTTACAGAGTATTGCTTTGAGTCTCTCTCTGTGTGAGTAGTTGTTGTTACAAAGAATTGCTTTGAGAACAGACTCTGTCTTAGAATGTACTAACACAATTAGCAGCTTGGAAGTTTCACACAGAGAGGGAGAGAAACAGTACCAAAAACCAAGAGACCTCTTAATTAGTAATACCCTGGAATTTAAACTGTGGGGAATCAAACTCATTTGTGATTTTAATACAGAACTTCTTTAATATGATCCAACATCACTTGGTAATCAGGTGGGCAAATACCGACCTCCCATCTACCTGTTGATGGAAGGACATTATGGCCACAAGGTGAATTCTAAGCAAACTCATAGCAAGTCCTGAGTTCTTTAGGGATAATAAATAATCTATGATTAGTGGAAGTGGTGCCCGGCCTGCAGATATTTTCTTGTTTTGGCACCATAGGAAGAATTTTTTCCATTTCTGGAGATGGGTAGTATGTGTGTTGTGCTTGCTACTGTTTATTAACACTTGTTTTACCTGTTCTGAGCAGGCTAGTTCGTCCGGGTGGAGCCATGCCTTCAGATGAAGTCTCTCCACATCCGGGTGGAGGATCTGACTATTGTCCTGAGAGAGAAGATTCCATAGCAGAGGGAGAGTGAACGGTGTGCAGATTGTGTCAGGTCATGCGTGTCAGGTAAGGGAACCAAGTCTGTTTGGGCCATGTCGGTACTACGAGTATTATTTTGGCTCTCTCGGTTTGTATTTTGTGTATCGTTCTGGAAATCAGAGGTATCGGTGGGAATGCTTATAGGAGAGGAGCGTTCCATTTGATGAGAAAAGCGTCTCCCATTGATTGTGTTCTGAGTCCTGCTCATGAGCAAAACTTTGTACATTTCTTTTTTACCGATGTCACGAACTGATCTGTGTGTGGTGATCCCCACATGTGAAATACATGTTGTGTTATTTCATTGTTCAGTTCCCATTCATACTCCTGGGAAAACTGTTTGCTTAAAGTGTCTGCCATCATGTTCACTCGGCCTGGGAGGTATGCTGCTGTAACAGAGATGTTGTGTTTTATTCACCAGTTCCATAGTTTTAGGGCCTCCATGCATAAGAAGTGGGAACGTGCCCCATCCTGACAGTTTATATAGTACACATGATGTTGTCGCGTCAGGATCCTTATCGTTTTACCTCGTATAATAGGGAGGAAATGTAGGCACGCATTGTGGACCACGTGTAATTCGAGCAGGTTTATGTGTAAGTGTGTTTCCATGGGGGACCACTTGCCTTGGGTTGTATGTTGGTTTCGGTGAACTCCCCGTCTGATAAGTGAGGCATCTGTTGTGATTTGTATGGATGGCGGATCTTGTTGAAGCGGGATGCCTGAGCACACGTTTGTTGGGTTTGTCCACCATCGTAGTGAATGTAGGACCTCTGTGGTCAGCATGAGTCTTTTGTGTAGGCTGTGCTTTTGTGGACTATACACTGAGTTCAGCCATTCTGGAAAGCAGCGCAAGTGTCGTCTGGCATGTTTTACAACAAAAGTGGTGGCCACACTGCGTCCCAGTAGTTGTTGGCAGGTTCATGCAGACACCCATGGGCTGCCATCACCAAGATGAGGGAGGTCACTGCTGTGAATGGCGGCATCGGTAGCAAAGCTTTGGCCTCTACAGAGTCCAGCTGTGCTCCTATGAAGTCCAGTTGTACTGGAGTTAGAGTAGATTTCTTTTAGTTGATTTGTAGCCCTAAGGAGTGAAACAGAGATGGTTTGTCGAGTGATGTGTCATGGTTCTGTCCTGGTATGGCCTTTTAGTAGGCAATTGTCTAAGTATGGGAATATCAATATTCCCTGTCTGCACAGATGAGCATCTAACACCACAAGGGTTTTGGTAGAGACTTGTGGAGCTGTCGACAGTCTGAATGGCAGTACTCTGTATTGAAAGTCATACTGCCATTGGAGTGCCATCTGCAGCCGAGGATGGTTGAGAAAGAACTAAGGGGGTCAGGATGTGCAGGTGCTAGTTCAATCATCAACGGCACCGCGAGACAGCTACTGCGCATGTGCTTCCCGACCAGGCACTGCTACCAAAAATATCCAGTCAGCAGTACCAGGATACACAGACACCTGAAGTGGAGCACCCACAGGGACAGCACTTGAAGAAGAACCTATGCTACAACAGCAAAAACAGGACACGTTTTTTACCCCAACGTGGAGAAACCATGGCCTCAATTACATCCGTAAAAGCAAGAATTCAATGTTGCAGTTTAAATTGCCCATATTGACTTCAATGCATAATTTCAAAAGGAAGACTTAAGGCGGTTAAACATCTATGCATGGGAATTTCAAGGCATATGGTACATTAATTAGTCTCAACTTAATTTCCTTTTTATTGGTACTGAGGCTTTCAACATTAAGGAAACTCTTTGTTTCGGGTCATTTAATTTCCTGTCTGCTACAGTAGTTGTAAAGGAAGAAGAGTGGAAGTTTCAGCAAAGTATGAGACTGTTGCCACACTACTGACCTCCAAATTGTTTTTTTTTTTTCATTTAGTTTTTAATTAAATATATGCATTCTCCATGAAAATGTCTGAGACTCTGCTTTTATGATCTATCAGTTTCAACAGTCTCTGCCTGAACAGAGTGGACTTCCAGAAACAGATCTCCTTGATGTTTCTAAGTTCAAGAGCACTTCACACAAACACAATTTTGAAGATTTCTCCAATCTTATTTTGTAATGCTGAATAATGCTAGAGCAGTCATGTGGCTGAGAAGATTACTGGCTACTGGGAATAGGAAGTTTTTAAATTTTCTTCCATCTGCAGGTCCTAAGAATGAAGTACTGGTAGATGAGTCTTGTAGTCCAATGATTCTCAACCATTTTTCATTTGCAGAACCCTAAAATTTTTCTAATAGAGGTGAGGACCCCTTTGGAAATCTCAGACTGTTTGCAGATCCCCAGTGTCTGGACCACAGGTTGAAAACCATGGTTCTATGGTAATGACAACCTTTTGTGGACACCTCAGACATAGTCTGTGAACCTCCAGAGGTCCGCAGAGCACAGGTTGAGAACCTCTGATGTAATACACATTTTTAAAAAATATGTAAGAATTTTGAGTTACGGGCTTAAAATATTCATATCTCCAAATATGAAGCCTAACAGTCTGTTGCTAGTTCTGAGAACACCTGAATCTATCATTCCTGATGGAGCCCAGCTTTTTAAGTGTATTCTTTCCCTTTGGGTGGCTTATACAGATGCCAGTGAAGTTGAAGATTAGAAGAACATGGGCAGGCAATTAACAGTGGTAGTGTTGTCTTTGTTGCCTCCATCTTCTCATAAAAAATAAATGTTTAAAAAAATCCATCAAAATAGCTATTCTTGTTGCCAAGGAATACTTACACCCAATGTATTCAATGTTTTCTTCTTAAAGGGATGACAACTATGTGTGTGCAATAATTTCTGAAGTGAAAAGAAAAATAAACCTTTTGATCTACCATCTATATTTTTAGTCATATTAGGCACATGCTACTGTGCACCTTTTTATACCAGTTCTGGCTATAATATCCTTCACCATCAACCCACACAGTAGAGTGAAAGACCTAGTTGCATACCAAAGGATTCAGGGAGAGGAAATTAGGATGTAACAATATATATTTTATCATAAAGTCCAAGATATTATTGATGGATGCAGCTGTATCTATAAGGATCAAGGAATCTACCCTGGAGATTTCAGGATCTTGGATGAGGCCTTCACCCCCCTTCAAACATTAACATTTGTGTGTGGGAACTTTTGGATAAGCCAGGAGCAAGCTGAGGCATACCCCCAGTCTTAAATAGATTAAAATGACTTAGCAACTCCTGCATCTATTGTCATGGGCCACATTCTCTGCTGGAATAATTCCACTGACATCAATGAAGTTATGTCACCAGAGTATTTGAACCATAGTCTATCAGTGATGGCCTTTTTGCAACAGAGAAACATTTGACTCCACTAAGGGGACACTTCTCCAGTGTCAACATTCTGAAAATAAAAACAATATGAAAATAGCTATCCTCAATGCAAAAACAAGAACTCTCACTTGTTTCACCTTCCCTCCTCTACATCAGAAGAAATTAACTGAAGATAGGAAATCTATGAAGGAAAAATTTCCCCTGGGTCCAAAGTACTTTTTGTTTTGTTTTATTTTAAATGTACAGTTACAAGAGTCAGTGGCAGGAGTGGAATCAGAGTACTCTTTAAAAACAACCCAAATACCCCGAAGGGGAAGATTTAATGAAATGTAGTTGTAGACTCATCGTCTGCTTGGAAAAAAAAAACTATACGATAATGGAAGTGACAGTTACATTTCCCCAGCAGGTAAACACTGCATCTGGGTTTATGTCTTCACTGGAGAGTTAGCCCAGACTCTTATTCTGGTGTTGCTCCATACCCCACTTCTATCCAAACACAAAATCTTCTCACCTGAGATAAGGGGGACTTTCAATGTGGGCTAACTGGCATGACTGGGTTAGAGCCTAGTTCCGCTTTCACTTGGGCTGGTAATCCACCCATTTTGCAGTGAGGATTCAGACTCATAGTCCTCCAATGTCTTTCCACAATTCCCAGTGGGTTCCCAGAAGGACAGACACGTTTTCCCACAATTGAGTGTGAAAGAGTCAGAGTCGCTCAAATATTGCAACACAAAAGAATCATGGGATATGCCCCCAGAAGTCCTAGCAACATACATGGGTGAGTACAGCTCCAGTGAGGACACAGTAACTTGGGTAGGGCTATTCAAGTAATTTTTCACACCTCGGCTAGGGTAACCCACGTGTGCTCAGACCTGGGTGTCAATCACAACCTAACTCTGCAGTGAACATTTCGCAGGTGGGTTCTTACAACTACAATACCCACCTGCTGAAGTGAAGAAACAGATTGACAGAGCCAGAAGAGTACCCAGAAGTTACCTACTACAGGACAGGCCCAACAAAGAAAATAACAGAACGCCACTCGCCATCATCTTCAGCCCCCAACTAAAACCTCTCCAACGCATCATCAAGGATCTACAACCTATCCTGAAGGATGACCCACAGATCTTGGGAGACAGGCCAGTCCTTGCTTACAGACAGTCCCCCAACCTGAAGCAAATACTCACCAGCCACCACACGCCACACAACAAAAACACTAACCCAGGAACCTATCCTTGCAACAAAGCCCGTTGCCAACTGTGTCCACATATCTATTCAGGGGACACCATCATAGGGCCTAATCACATCAGCCACACTATCAAAGGCTCGTTCACCTGCACATCCACCAATGTGATATATGCCATCATGTGCCAGCAATGCCCCTCTGCCATGTACATTGGCCAACCTGGACAGTCTCTACGTAAAAGAATAAATGGACACAAATCAGACGTCAAGAATTATAACATTCAAAAACCAGTCGGAGAACACTTCAATCTCTTTGGTCACTCGATTACAGACCTAAAAGTGGCAATTCTTCAACAAAAAACCTTCAAAAACAGACTCCAACGAGAGACTGCTGAATTGGAATTAATTTGAAAACTGGATACAATTACCTTAGGCTTGAATAAAGACTGGGAGTGGATGTGTCATTACACAAAGTAAAACTATTTCCCCATGTTTTTTCCTCCCCCCCCCCCCCCCACTGTTCCTCACATGTTCTTGTGAACTGCTGGAAATGGCCCACCTTGATTACCACTACAAAAGGTCCCCCCCCCCCCCCCCCCCCCCCGCTGGTAATAGCTCACCTTACCTGATCACTCTTGTTACAGAGTGTATGGTAACACCCATTGTTTCATGATCTCTGTGTATATAAAATCTCCCCACTGTATTTTCCACTGCATGCATCTGATGAAGTGAGCTGTACCTCACGAAAGCTTATGCTCAAATAAATTTGTTAGTCTCTAAGATGTCACAGGTACCCCTTTTCTTTTTGCGGATACAGACTAACACGGCTGCTACTCTGAAACCTTTCAAACCTGAGTAGCTCTAGACAGCGTCACACCATATCGCTTAGCTAGAGCTGGGTGGATTATTCTCAGGGGACAACTGAATGAACATAAGTCATTTTTCTGTTTGTTCATATATCCGTAAGCACTCTGATTTTTACAGAGTTACTTATTTGATTCAAGGTTTGTGCAACCATATTTATCCAACTGATTGCTGGTCAACTATTTTCTGTACATATTGCTTTCACAATTGATACTTCTATTTTTGTTGCGCGATCACTTAAGTTGTATGGTATTGTTTTTTCTCCGTGACTGTATGGCTCCCAAACATACAAAAGGCTTTTCAATGGCTGTGCAAATGCTCTCAAAATGAATGCTCTTCTGAATAAATATTCTCCAACTTTAAGTCCAATAGCCCAATAACTGTATCCACTGGTCAAGCATCAAAACTTTCTTTGGACCTGAGCCGTGGAAAAAATACTTTTGTTTGCAGTAATGAGCAGAGCATTCTTTTCAGACAGACATGCATTCATTAACTTATGGTTGGAGCTATATCTACATTTGGCATCTGTAGTGATATCTATGAACCATGAAATACATACCCAGTAGAGTGCCAGACCAGCCAGAATGGCAACCTAAAGCTAAAGCTGCCATGTGCATCTGTGGATGTCCTCTTCTGTAGGCAACAGCATTTCACAACAAAGTTTCTCTTTTTAATTCATTCTATTTTATTTTATTAATTGATTCAATTATTGGCCCCATTCCTTAGGCGCAACTAAGATTTACTGGACACAGCATGTTCTTATAGAAACCCACAATCGACAAAACATCACTGGCATTAACATCCTACACAGCCTATTTCAAAATGTATGGAAATTTCCAGACAAGACTTAGTTAGGATGGAATTAAGGTTTTTCCCAGGAAATAAACTATTACATACTGGCCAGGTCTTTCTTACCTTATGACATCTGTTGAGATAACAACTCAGGCTAATTCAGTTGTTTTGAAAATGCAAACAGATTTGACTATTAGATTTCCTTTTAATTATTAACATATCGGAATGGTTGTTACTGACCTTAAAAAACTAGGGTAAAGGTAGCAATGCTCTATTTAGCTCTGTTTTAGGATTTCATATAGTGCCTACCACCAGGGCATTTCTTCTGCATTCAACGTTTATATCAGAACATTTGATGAAACTGTGACATGATATGGGCTCTAGTGCCATCATTCTGCCAGTGATACACAGCTCTACATGTTTTTCTCAGCAGACACAACCAGCTCTGTAACTGAGAAGTTGTAGAAGAGATGGTAAAAGTAAAAATCTATATAAAAAAAAAAGCATTAGCAATAGAATCAAGACATTGAGGAGTTTTTTCTAGACAAAGTTTCAACCATATTTTTATCCACTTTATTTGTAATTTCGTTTGAAAAATATAACTGGTAATATACCAATGTTCAGAAAGTATCAAGAAAAGAAATTATAGAAATGTTTACTTGAGCAGCATTTTTGTCTCATCAACCAAACCATTATAGGATCTCTCTTATCTTTACCTCCTTCCTGGCTGCACATTACTTCCTGGTCTCAATTGAAATGCCAGAATCTTTTCCCTACCCTCTGGAAAGTAACAGTATCTGTACCTGTACATCAATTTCTCAGATGTAGGTTTCTCACTCCCGCAACTGAACTCAAATCCTTCAATTCCCTCTTCTGAATTTCCTCCAAATTATCTATATAAAATATAATGAATGTTGAAAGGTACTATGCATTTTGGATCCATATGACTGAGGAAACAATGACACATTAGACAGATGCCAAACATTACAGTGGTTCGACAAAAAACATCCATATCAGCATTTTTTCCAACCTCAGATTCTGACAGAGATTCATCACCAAGGCACACATACACATCTTCAGTCCCATAATCCATATGGTCTTTTCTTTCTTCCACCATTCAAGACTGATGCAGGAACTACTGATAAGTAAGGGCTTATCTACATGGAGACACTCAGGAAAGTTAAGGTGAATCAATGAAATGTGTGAAGTTAATGCGCATAAATTAAAGCCCACTAAACCACAGTGTGGATGCTCTCATTCAAGAGTAAACATCCTCAGAGGAGGATTAAGCTACAACAAACTAAGGACTGAATTAGACACGCAGGTCTAATGTTCTATTACTTATGTGCCTTAACTTGCCTGAGCGTCCCTGTCTAGACATGGCCAAAGAGCTAGTAATTATCAAGAAGAGAACAAAGTACAATGCAACATAACTTTGCAATCAGACAGAAGTACATACATTTGTGTTGGAGAGGGAGAAGTGGACTTACACACTTGAAATCTTCACTTTAATTAAAAAGATAAATAAACATAATTACTAATATGTAAACTAACACATTTCAAAGAGTTGGTTTTTAAATGCCGGCTGTACATGAAAGTTCCAGGAGGACTTTAACATAGATCCAATAAACTGACTAGAACATTCAGATTTGATTATATTATCCTGCTGCTAAATTAACCCTTAGTTTCAAATGTGTATCAATGCTGACTTTACAAGTTTGAAAAACTCCCATTTCTTTCTTGCTTTCAGAAGAAAAGGTGCATTGTATTTCAAACAATTTCATCATCCACCTGTACTTCCCACTAAAAAGTATAAGTAAAATGGCATCTCTGACAGATACCATTCATTATAAAAATACTCAAACATAACAAGCATTTCCAAAACTGTTCCAAAAATTAATTATATATTTCTTATTTGGTAAGCAAATAGCTAAACTAGCTAAATCACCAGTTTTTCTTAAAGCTCAGCCTAGAATAGAAACATCTGAGAAAGTGAGATAACAATTCTAAATCTGACTAATATTCTTCATTGCTCAGAAATAATTTACAGACTACATCATAATGGGAGAAGGCCAAATGGATCTTTCCATTGTATTCCAAAATCTTTCCTGATGATTAATGTTTGATGCATCTTACAAGAACACAAAGAAAAAAGTGCTTGTTCAATTATCATTCATTAGAATGATTACTAAAGATCCCCCAATGATATTTCCATACATACAAAAAGCTAAACAAAATTACTGTATACCAATTTTCCTGCTTATCATTAGTTAGCTCAAGAGTGGCTTTGTGTGTGCATACCCCACACTGCAGCTTCTCCCTAAGAAAGCATGAAGAGGCCTCAATAAAAAATGCATTTTACCCTACACAGCAAGGGTGTTATAATTGCCAAAGTCAAGACTTACCATGGAATAGCCAACAAACATTAATAAGCATATTAAAATTTTTTAGTCCACACATTCATTTTTTCAGACATAACACACTGAAATATCAATCATCAGCATTACATTCAAAGCTTTGATTTTCCTTGGAAGCCAATTCACCTCCATGAGCACAAAGAGTAGACTTTTTCTCCTTTTCTATCGTTTGTAATTTTACAGAAAAGAATCCAGATTTAATGATGACCTTGTTGATTAAAAAAAACTTTATTTCTATTAGCACTTTCCAATATACCTGAATTGCTAGGATTAAGACTGGAAATAGTTGCCATATCAGATTTTATTTTCTTTGTAGACAACAACATCCACTTCTACACTACCAAGTTTGGTTGACACAAGTTACACTGCATACATCTACTGAAGTTTGTATATTAGTCAGTATTTGAACACTTGGCTGCTTGCATCAGTGCTGTGTGTACTAACCAGGACTGCTTCTTCCATCGTAACGTCAATGTAAAGAGGAGTGCATCCCAGGGAGGTAAGCCTGCCCTGCCATCCAGTGCAATGTTTTTTGAGACATTTCCACAGAACTTTGTGGGATTATAACAAATCACGCAGGGAGTTCTGGAAGCTAGGGGTCAAGTTCCTACTATGCCACTCTCAACCTCCCATACTACTTTTCACAACCCATAATTTTTACGTCTTTTTCAAAATTATCATAGTCCTGTGTAGCACTTCTTGGCACACATCTTCATTCTAACAGAAGCATGGAGCTGCAGAGCTCAGCACAATCGTGTCCTACTGCAATGGAAGAAACAAGGCTGCAATCACTAAAAATTTTTGGGAGAGGATTGCAGTGTAGCTTTCAAGTTTCGTTGAGCTCTCTCAAGACAATGAGATACATCTCTATTCTGATAAACAGAGTACTCCCCATCATCTAGCCCAATGAGCCAGATGTCAATCCTAACTCTGTTTGATCTACCTCTACTTGAGCACAAGACACGGATGTGACGTGGGCTGCATAACTGGACTGTGTAACCAGACCGTATGAATGAATTCCCTAACCTTTTGTTTTCTAATATTATACCAGTACAGCAATGAAAAGTTGATCCTTGTGCCTTAATCTGTTAATGGGCTGAAGCCATTTTTCAATGGAGAACAAAGACCATGAGGTGGGATAAGGGAGATGAGGTATGAGGGAAAGGAAAAGGAAAAAAAATGGCAAGGAATAATGCATATACGCAGTTACCCAAGCTCTCTTCCCTTTCATCGGTGACCCACCTGGCTAGACTGCTGCAGAGTTTCAAACAGTGCCTAGTTCATGGCATAGTTTTAGTGCCCTGCTGTCTCTCTCCCGCTCCTGCTTCCTCCTCATGGTTCATGGCAGGGATCTCCATCTCAGACTTCTCTGAGGTGTCCACAGTTGACTGCAGGGTTCAGGCTGGGTCACTGCCAAATGTGGCATGCAATCTGTTGTAAAAGTGGCAGGTCTGTGGGCAGCACAAAATGTGTTTTTTGCCCTCCTTGCTTGTAATATGCCTGGGGTAGTTCCTTCACTTTCATGCGACACTGCTGCTGATCTCTGTCATGCCCCTTTGCCAGCATTCCTTGTGCAGTCAGCCCATAGATGTCCATGTTTCTATGGGTGGTCCAGAGCCGTGCTTGCATAGTCTTCTTTCTACAGGCCAAGGAGATCCAATACTTCTTCCCTACCTCAGGCAGGAGCGCATCTAGTAGCTTTCTCTGTGTGTGGAGCTGGCATGGTCAGTTGGCTACACACAAAAAAGGTGTGCTAAGTGTGCTCACCAAGGTGGGCAATCAGGAAAAGGAATTTCAAAAACGTGGAGGGGTTTAAAAGGTGTTGGGGGGATTCCAATCTCTGTGACCCTTGGGCTGGGGAATTCAAAACTGTGACCAGAACAGTCACTGTTACAAGGACAGAGGCATTGTTGGACAGGTGCTGGAGCACTGTTAAGGTTGGCACAATTAATGCAGTGTCCATATTTGCACTGCACTGACCTCAGTAGTTTGGCTATGGCTCTGTGCCACTCAGGGAGGTGCTGTTACTGTATCACTGTAACAGACCACTTAAGTCGGCAGAAGACAAATATAAGTGTAGACACATGCATAACTAAGTCAACACAAGTGGACTTATGTCAACCTAACTTTGTAGTGTAGCTCTAACCATCCATTTTTACAATTGCTTAAAAATTTTTTATCTCTATAGTCAGACAAAATATCAATTATAGATATCCCCACACTCCATGCTGCAGCACCTCATTCCTTTGATTCCCTGGTTAGCACATTTCCATGCAAACCAGTTTCTCTTCTGTGTTTATTTAGCCTCAGTAGCACCAAATAATTCTTCCAAACACCAGTACTCCCTGGTACCTAGATGATATGGATTTTCTTGCCTTGACCAATTTGTCTTTGTACTCTTTGTCATATATGATGTTTTGTTCATTAAGAGTTTCTGTATGAGACATTTTAGAGACTTTTTTTTACTGTCTCTCTAACTATTCTACACATGGTGTATTTTGCTTAGTCACAGAGGCATGAAATCATTAATCTTTGCAACAACATTTCCAAACTACTACTTCTAAAAATTCCATGGCATAGACTGAAGATGCTCAGATTTTCTATGGAGCAATTCTAAAACTTCTTCGCAATCCTACGACCAACACTATTGAAGGAACAACCTGACATCTGTTTGTTTTTTTTAAAATATTGAGTCATCTTACAGTATTTTTACATTCTTGCATCTTTTATCTTCTCTAGTTTATAACAGGAAACAAATGCTTAAAATATTTTTAAAGGGGGAAAGAAGAGTTGTTAGCAACAATTTTGTTATAGCAAAAAAAAATTATCCAACAACTAGCTTAGTTTTGCCATAAACCTAAATTTTAAAACAGTTAGGTTTAATCTGAACTTTTTTCTAGACCCAGCTGAAAGAATTTTAACAATGGGTTGGAGTATTTCCTGAAGTTATATACATTAGAGGTACACAGAAATGGATGACCTTATTTCCTACTCTCCATTTGATTTTTTTTTTTTTTTTTTTTTTAAATAGTGGTTGGTTACTCACAATTTGTAGTTTTTCTTGATAAACCTCACTTGAAATTTCTAGTACAAGTCATGGAGCAAAGGTACCAATAATCACTTCAATATCGTTCTTGTAAAAATAATTCCCTTTAGCTCTGATCACACACGCTTAACTGTACATACTTGTGAATAGTTCCATTGACTTCAAAATACATAAAGTTAACTAACTGTGCAAGTCTTTGCATGATTAGGTGCTTCCTGTGCAGTTTCCAATTCCACAACAGAGCATGAGGAGGCACAACCAACCACATTTGTGAACTGCTAATTCTAAACTTCCTCGCTTAAAAACACTAGTAGCAGACCATAGAAAATGGGCTATTCCTCTCTGCTGTGGCTGCATAAAATTTTCTGACATCTTTTTCTCTGAAGGCTCGATGTCAAACTGTTCAGAAGAAGAGACATACAACAAAAATAAATGTACTTACCCCACATTCTCCACTTAAGCAGCTAACACAGCTGAAGAAATTTTATGTAGAACAAACAAAAGTGAAGCAGCAGCAAAGAACTCAAACCATGCTACGATGCTGATAGCTCCTCAGATCACAAATGTTATCCAGGAAATAATTTTGTCCCACTTTTTAAACTATTTAATGGATTCAGGCAAAGAAATATCTTCAGTCTCCTACAGCATATTTCTTTCATGTCTAAAGCTGTTAACCATAGCCAGAGTTGCTTTTTTAGAACTATTCCTGGAGCAAGGACATACATTCTGAAGAGAGGGCAGGTTCTGAAAATGCCACACAGCGTACCTTTCAACTTTCCAAGGCACAAATATGGGACCCAATATGAAGGAGACAGAAAATTATTCATGCAGAAAATTTAAAATGATTATTCTATTTCTATTCAAGATCTTACACTGCCTTCTGTATTACAGTACCTATGCACCTTACAAAAGTGCATTAAGTAACAAATATCTACCATGTATGGTTCTTTCTTTCTTTCTCTCATCTTCTTCCCAGAAGGAAAAATTATGAGCTATTTTGCTTTTAACCATTTGTACCAGTATACTGTGCTGTGTGTTTATATTAAAAAGTAAGACCAAAGTGGGTTTTGCACTTGGATCAGAAGACAGTAAGTTTAATGGGAGTAGGGGACTTAGATTCTGAGTTTATTCCTGACTTAGGCAGGCATGTGAGAAAGCTGTCTCCTGCATAAACAAGCTCTGTTCTTGTGGTAGACAATTCCATAGTGCCAGAGGTCTGGCGCTGTTGAACATAGTCCTCGTCCTAGAACTTCAAGCGACCTTTAGGGTCACCATGTTCAATAACTTGAAAATAAGGATTGAGACCTTGAATCTGACATGATATTCTATGGGAAATAAGTATAGTGAAGAGTGGACAGGTTTGATATATTAATTGCAGACCTTGCTGCTGAGATGTGCTGCTGCATTCTGTACTTGGGAGTTTCCAGAGGGTTGATGAGGGTGTGCAGGTAGACTGCATTGCTGTTGTGTTGTCAGGAGAATACAGAAGTGTTATTACCAAGCCTAGGTCATTGTCTACCAGGAAAGTCTCAATGAACTGTAGGAGGTAGAACACATTGTTTGCAGATGCTGATGATGTAGGATTAATTCTCTTGGTGTAAATATCAATAATCTCAGTTTCATGATTAATTATTTCTGATGCAAGTTATTCAAACAGAGGTGAGCAGACCAAATTTGTGTGGAATGTAAATACTGTGCAGAAATGAGTGACATCTCTAAGTGATGCAATAGTGGACTTTAACCATTTAAGAAAACGCTCCTTAAGTGAAATATCCAGTAGTCAGCATAAAATTGGTGACAAACTCCTCACAGTAGCTCTTATTTTCAGTTTTTGTTATTAATAGTTACTGAAGAACTATAAATGTTCAGACACAAGCACATAGCTAAATGGTACACCCAAATTACCAAGCTAAACAGGAACCATACATTTCAAACCCTGACAGCATTGAATCAGTCCTTATCTTTCTGAAAAAGATAAACTGAATTCCATTCAGAGTGGGGAACTATACCTCTGCCTTTTTCTCCCATTCTGCAGAAATAAGGTTGGAAACTAGGCCCACACTTTCATCTCTGTTCCCAATCATGAAAAAGTGTGGGGATCAGACTGATACCTTCTTCTCTGTTCCTGTTTCTCTACAGAGCAGGCTACTACACCCATGTCGTCTTCTTCACTCCTACTCCTGGAAGATCAATGGCTTACGTTGCCACTTCCTTTTTTGTCCAAAATGCTAAGGAGGGCAGGAAACTGGTCCCTGGCCTTCTCCTCTGGTTCTGGTGATGTAACATAACCAATGGTGAGGTTGCAATGATGCCTCCTTCTCTCGTCCCATTCAGGCCATTACCAAAGGCCGAGTGGTACCTTAACGGATCAAGCATCCTTGGAGGAGCTGCAGGACAGGCAGCAGCTGGTCCTACAGATTCCAACCTTGCAGCACAGGATCAAGAGCTGGTACAAAGGCTTGCTGACATTACGTGGTACAAACACTCCCTCTCACAACATGGGTGTGAGCCATGGTGAGTGCTTCAACTGCCTGGTCAGTGCAACAAGGGTGAATGGTGCCATGCCACCCTTTTGTGGCTGCTGCGCTGCCTGACAAAAAAAATCAACAAGATCAGTATGAACTCTCCCTTATCTTGCTGCCACGGCTCAATAGGGATGGGAACCAGCCACCACAAGGAATTTAGGAGTGGGAAGGATGCATCTGAGGCAAAGGCGCGCCAAACGAGGTGCCGTGCCATTTTTTCCGGCTTGAGACGTTCTCACCTTACTGCGCCACTTGCGCGGCACCCACCTCCTCCCATATTTATAACCTGCCCCACGCATTGATTGGCCGCCGCTGGCCGGGCGCTGGCCACGCCCCTTTCCCAGCTGCGGCGCCGCCGCCATGTTGGGGGGAGGAGAGGCGGAGTTGTTGCCATAAAGTGAGCGACCGGAGTGGTAGAGCGGAGCAGCGCGGTAGAGGCTAGGGGTGGGTGGTGCATGGAGCTTGGGAAGGGGCGGCTCCGTGGGAGAAGAGAAGAAACAGTTGTTAGCGCTCAGTTGTTTCCTCGCTATAGAGTTCAATGGCGGATGCTGGGGTTACTTGCGGTGGCGAGATAGAGCCGGAGCAGCTTCAGCGGACGGAGAAGAACGACCGGGGCCTCCTTGGTGTGGAGAGCAGCGGCGCAGCAGCAGCTGAGGACAACACACAAAATGGCGGCCGCTCTGATAGTACCGCTGAGGAGGCGCTGCTGGTGGCTGCTACAGAAGAGAAACCCCCCCCAAATCTCAGCAGTAGCCAGCGGAAGAGCAGTGTCTCCACGGCACATGAACAGCAGCAGCTACAACAACCCAGCGACGTGTTGGGGGGTCCTCCCCCTCTCCCCAAGCCCCCTGAAGATCTGCCTATTAGGAGGAATTTTCAGATCCCCAGGAAGAGCAGAGAAAAGAAAGGTTGTTCCCTTCTTCCCCCCCTTCTTCTCCCCCTCACCCCCCTCTTCATCTTATTCATTAGGGAGGCTCTTTATACACTTCTCACAGCTGCATGCAAAATCCTGCGGGTGTGGAGGAGGCTGTGGCATGGCTCCGATTAGAGAGGCTTCTGGGGATGAGATTTTAGTGTTAGAGGCATTTTAAATTCTCCTCTTTGTGTAAGGAAAAAAAAGTCGGAGCTTGAATTTGAGATGGTGGCTTAAAAATGAAAAAGGCTGGATTTGATCAGGGTGGGCTTGGAAACGGTTTATCGCAGCCCCACTTCTGAGGTGCGCGCACACACACACGCAGAGAAGATGGTTCTCTGTGGGACACACACGGATATACAGAGAAGATGGTTCTTTCTCTATCTTCCCCCTTCTTTCCTCTCTGCAGGAGACAAGTACGTCTATATTTAGATTGAACTGGTAAACATTTTATGTACGTGTCTACTTCTGAGACACATGCAGAGAAGATTGCCCTTCTTTCCTTACCCATGGGAAGCTTGCGTGTGTCTCCATCTGTTTGCAGGAAAGAAGTGTGCATCCCACATTCATGTGCCCCACACTGGAACTGCTACTTGTTTGAGGCTACTATTTTTTTTTTTTTTTTTTTAATGGAGCTTTCTCTGAAAGCCAGTGCGCTCTCTCTCATTTTCTGGGAGACTCTGTTCATTTCTGCTTGCTTTTATTTTGTTAATTTTGCCAAGAAGATTTACTTACTTTGGTTCTCCTCCTCCCCACCCCTCAAAGTTTCCCCTTTCTTGCCCTTCCCCAGTAGTGGAATAAGGGCTCAATAACACAACAGTTACCATTGCAAAACATTTTCATATAGGGTTTTCATCTTTCAAAGAGACTGTTTTAACTTTTGTAAAAATTTAAACTTTCTTTAAAATTTTGTTCTGTTAGGAGGAAGTGAAGGTAGGTTTGTTTGATTATCCCATTTCTCCTTCCCATTTTGAAGATGGCAGTAATTCTCTCAGGAATACAAATGTGGATATGAAGCTAGCAGAGGCTAATGTAAAAGGAGCAGATTGACTTAAAAGTAATGGTGTCCTGTTCTCCTTGATGGTCATCTGATAGAAAAATGCCTGGATTAAAAAATGGCTCCTCTCGTTTCAGATTCCCCAAGACCAAGTGTGATTGTTTTAACCACAAAGTTATAGAACCAATCTCGGAGGCATTCAGTGCATTACATAGTTTATTTATTTTTTTTTTTTAAAGTACCTGTCTAGCACTTGGTTCCATTGTGAATTTGGATAAACCGGAAATATATAAACTAGGTCTGGAAAACACCTTCTAGGTCATCTAGTACATCACCTGTCTGTGCAGGATTATTTCCTGCAGTGTATGTTTCTGACCAGTCAAGCATTTTAAATATCTTGAGTTTAGGGCTTCTTCTGTCACTTCCTTTGGGATGGAGGGGGAGACTAGTCTGATCTAACTGGTTCCAACTGAGTTGCTAACATCAAGATTTTATTTGGCATGGTCTTATGGATTTCATCTTTTGGTGTATCAGAATTTCTTCTTTAAAATATTGTCCAAAGAGGTCTCTGTTTTTAATAATACTTGCTAGTTAAAACTTTTGGACACTTGAAACATTTCTTTCCATTCCATCATATACATATGCTAGTTGATTGTTTATGGGTGCTTGGCTGTTGCCATAACCATACCATAGTATAATGTGCCATGATATCATCACTTATCAGAAGCCATCACAAAATTAGGCCAGATCAGTAATTGGATGGAAAGCTTCCAGAGAGAACTTGGGTGTTGCAGGAAGTGTTGATGATAAATTGGGAAGTTGTGGTACTAAATCAGTACTACACCAGTGTCCCAATTTTAATGGCAGAGTGACAATGCACGGCTGGCTCTTTGGTCTTCTGGGTGAGTTCTGAAACCAAGATCACCCTGTTTTTCCACCAAGCACTTAATGGCTGATAAAGTTGACATGACTCTCCTTGGAAAGGTTGGGATGTTGCTATTGCTGCCCTGCCCAAATTCCAAACTTGGGAACACTAAGCAACATTGCCACCCCCCCCCCTTCCTCCCCCAATTCTTCTATAACTTCTAGTGGAAGTTATTCTTGATCTCTTGTCTAAAATTATGTTGTAGCATTGCTGGTGCAGAATGGCTGCTGTGTTCTACCCACGAGGTGACTGTTTTTTAGTTGTGGGAAGCTGATCCCTATAATATACGACCTATAAAAGTTCTTTGCACTCTTCCACGATGAAAGCATTATATCAGTGTAAGTCATAACTACATTTTCTCTTACATTACATTTAAAAAAGGACACTAAAACCTATTATACTTTGTGGAGGGTTTTTTTTAAATAGCTATGTGAGGCAATTTAAAAACTGTACATGGAATTTGCAAAGTCAGAAAACACAGGTAAATTCTCAGTCTACCAGCTTCTTCAGTTTCTGAAGCAGGAATAGGTGTTTCTTGAATGATGACTAGAAACAAATGAACGCATGATATCCAGGCTAGGCCTACCATCTAGAGAGTTACAGAAAATATGTTTTAACTTGAATTAAAGCAGATGGAGCTAAATGACAGATTATATAATGAGGCTCTTTCTGTTGATTCTTTATTGGACTCTAACTTCTGGGGGGAACTTTATATAAACTTTCATTAAATTTCAGGAGGCTGCTTTTTTTTTTTATTATTATTTATTTATTTATTTGCTCTCCCTTTTCCATAGGAACCATTCAGGGAGTATGACCTTAAATATATTTATAAGCAGGAAAGATTAAATTTATTTGGGCTTGAGGATTTGGTCTATTTTATGGTATCTAGTCACACACGGCACTAATTGCAATAGTACAGTTTCCTGTTTTGTTCATAAACCATGTGGCCTACTGCCATCTCATGTGACTTTTTTTTTTAAGCCATATCTTGCAAGCTGGCCCATTGCTTTGAGAGGCCTTTCACCCAATTGTGACAGGGAAGGGCAAGTGCACAAGAAATAGTGCTGGTACCAGTCTTCCTTTGGGCTCCCTATTGGACTAACTCATCCGCATTATGCCTCTGATTTCAGAAAGACAGTTAAATATATGCTTGTGTAGTCCCACTGCTGCTCCTATACTTAAAGATAGGCACATGCTTGAGTACCTTCCTGAATTGGCACTTATGTTAAGGTGCCACTCCTTCTTTCTCTGTCTAGATGCAAAATCAAGGTCTGGCTTACTTGTCATTAAAGCCTCCAGGGCACTTGTAAGTGCTGGGTTGTTGGCCAAACTGTAGCTCATGTGAGGACGTTTTTTTGCCAACCTGTATTATCTGACCTTTCATTAGATGTGTATTTTCCATTATCCTTACTAAACTTTTGGGAAGGATGGTTACATGCTGCTCACCATCGACAGTTTCCACCCTAGGGGATTAAGTGATTTCCCTGAATTTGTAAACTGCTTATGGACCTTTTAGGGTGAAAGACACTACAATAATACAAGCTCAAGGCTTATATTAACCATTGTGGTGTCCTATTTTATCAGTGCATATCTGTCTTGATGCACTAGAAAACAGTGACTTCAGGAAAATGGTACTTTTCATATCTTGGTGGCAGAAACATTTCATTTATAAAGAGCAATATCATGCTGCTATTTTTACTGATTTGATAAGAAGGAAAATGCTTTGTATTTCTGGAAACCTGAAGTGTCAGGTGAAGACAGTCAGTATTCCCCAAGAAAGCAAGATTATTTTCCTGACGTAGTTGCGAGTATCGGTCTTTTAAAAAAACAAAGGAAACCTGCAAATTTCATCTGATAATTTGAATGAATTGATATATTGCTTACTGAGAGTCATATATGGAAGTTGACTAATGGTGGTGTTTTGGCATTGAAGAAAACACATAGCTGTACAGTCTAGACAGTCAAGCACTAATATCTGATTTCAGACATTGAAGTGACATTGTCCCTCTGTTTCTGTCTCTATTTTCTTTCTTTCTAACAAAATGACTGTTATAATACTAGTCTAACTTCTGTGCAAGTGTAGTGAAATCTCTTTTGTACTTCAAACAAAATATTACAAACCATTGGGCATAGTTCCTATGGCATAAGGATGCTATAAATCAGTTAACTTCACAAAAACTGGAAAATGGCCGGTATAAACAGGTCACGTATCTCTTTGCAGGTCATTGTTAGGACCCTACCAAATTCACAGTCCATTTTGGTCAATGTCATGGTCATAGGATTTTAAAAATTGTAAATTTCATGATTTCAGATATTTAAATCTGAAATTTCATGGTGTTGTAACAGTAGGGGTCCTGACCCAAAAGCGGGTTGTGTGGGGTTGCAAAGTTATTGTGGGAGGGTGGCAATACCGCAACACCTACTTCTGCACTGCCTTCAGAGCTGAGCCCTTGGCCAGCCACTGCCATACTCTGAAGGCAATTCAGAAGTAAGGGTGGCAATACTTTGATCCCCCTACAACCCCCTTTTGGGTTGGGATCCCCCCAGTTTGAGGAAACGCTGGTCTCCCTCATGAAGCCTGTACAGTATAGGGTAAAAGTACACAAAAGACCAGATTTCATGGTCCATGGTGTGTTTTTTTTTCATGACTGTGAATTTGGTAGGGCTCTAGTAACTATACTTTCCTTCCTGAACTCCTCTAAGAGTAAGACCAGAAATAAGCTTAATGAATACCATTAAAATCTAAACCATGTGCACATATTACAGGATGTGGTGATGGTTATAAAGATCTAATACTTATGTGTTTATCTTTTAGGCATAGTAATATAGACAATGTGATCTGGAACTGCACTTCTGTAGTTACAATCAGTACTTGGTTGGAACAAAAAACTTGACATGGCATAGTCTGTATAGGAACCATACATTCAACTGGTGGTACTGGGGCTATGTGCCTCCTGAGCTGTAGTAAAATACCTTCTCTAGCTTAGGTTTGAGTCCTAAGTAATGGGTGATACGTACAGAAAAATGTTCCCTGACCTACCCCAAATGCTCCCTTCCTTTAATAAAAAACAAAACACACACAAAAAACCAAAACCAACCCCCCAAAACCCAGATTGTGTTAAAACTTGGTTGGCTGGGTTTTTGCTGGCTGAAGTTCAGGGTTGAATGACTTCCCCATCCACCGCCCCAATAAAATTAGACTTTCTTTTTTTAAACCACTAATTTCCATCTAAACAGTTCAATCTAACTACTACTTTGGCAGCTGAGGCGGTAGGGATGTAAGAGCCCTGCTGTATGCTTTGAGAAGATTGCTTTTCCATCAGGTGATATTTTCTTAAGCCTCGATAAACCAACTCTAACAGAAAATAGTCTTTTTTTTTTCTTCCTTTTTTTTTTAAAAAGATGGAAATGAAAGGCTGATCATTAAATCTTTTACAGTACCTTAAACATTAACAACAAACAATTTACATTATTTTTATTTTTTGCTGTGTTTTACATGCGAACAGGCAGAACTTGCTCTGTAATAAAACGTGGATTTTTTTAGACGGTATCCCCAAAAGACGCATCATAAAGGCTTGCCTCTTACTTGATTTGATTAAATCAAATCATATACAGAATATATGAGATACTTCATTAAACCTTTTTTTCCCTCGTGTGAAATGCATATTTCAGGCTTAAAGCACCTTCAACTCAGAACTTTTTGGGCCCAGATATTCGAAAATTAAGAGTTTGGGTGTCTAGTTTGACTTTTTAAAGGGGCCTGACTTTTCCAGCGATTGAATGTTCAACACTTTCTGAAAATCCAAGGTGCTTTAAGGGGTCTCAAATTGATATATTGTTCATGGATCTATATTTAGTTCAGAGATGGCATCAATTCTCAGCCTAACTGTAGTTCTTAATTACATAATACACTTTCACAACCTGTTCTTGAGCAATAGCTATGCATGTCTTTCTCTGCATATTAAACTTCATTCCCAAGAAATTAAAAAACCTTTGTTATTACCAGAGCTGTGGACTACATACACTCACCTCGTTCATGTGACTTGCCATATGCAAAACTGTTTGATTTCTAGTTGTCAGTAACACATTATTCATCATAGAAGAAAATGAAGATTAGGCTTTGAAGAAACTACATTTTGGAGGACTACTGATCTCCATAAAAATCATTCATCCGAGTGCCAGGTCTAAGAAAACAAATGTGCAATATCATTAATAATGTCTAAACAGAATTTTAACAGTGGGCAGGACCTCTCCACAGGCAGTAATGTGCCTTTTACAGACTTGCATTGAGGAAGTAGACAATATGCTTCTGTAATATGTGGCCACTCTTGTGTATATAATATTGCAAGTCTCGAACTGTACATAATGAGCAGCTAGGGCAGTTTTGTTTATCAAGCTTACAGGAATTCAGCAACAGCCATAGTAACATAACTGGACAACCACTTCAAACTACTTCTATTTTTACTGCAAAACACTTGAAGAAAATTTCTTTTTAGATGCTCTAAATAGAAATCCCCTCAGTGATCAAAATGCGATACAATCTATGTGAAACTGTTTCCAGCATAATTTATTGAATGGCGTGCATGTAGATACTGTATAATGCAGAATTACTGCAGTCTTAAATCAGATTTGTTACTCAAGTGACTTCTTAAAAACTTTGACACAGATTTATTTGTAGGTAATATGGAAGTTTTCCAATACTTAGATGTAACCTTTCTTAATCCTATAAGAAGAGCGCTAATATAGTAAACAACCAAGCACATGTTCTTTAGATCTGGAGAAATCAAGATGCAGCCAAGATAATCTGATTTTTAGCGCAAAAACACAAATCTGCTGCTGTAATTTATTTTCATTAATGGAGGAAAAAAACTTTTATCTTGACTTTCCTCTCTGTTCCTTTCCTGTGCTTGGTTGGGTGTCTCTCTCTCTTTCTCTCTTTCCCTGCCCCATCCCTGTGTCTTGAACTAAGATTGTGAGCTGTTTGGGTTAGAGACCATTTTATTGTTTGTCAGTATGATACCTAGTAAAATGGGGCCATGAGTTGGTGGCTGCCTTCAGACTCTACTGTAATATCTATAATGGACACTCTAGTCAAACTTTGTCATTAATAGGGTTCACATGCATAATTAAGTGTGTATGTATAACAAGTAGGTTTTGTGTTCATGCTTACCATGGCATTAAATCTTTTAAAGTACAACTGTGTGATATATATATATACAGCCGCAAGAACTAAGCCTTCTACCTCTGTTGAAAGATGACTCGTTTCAGTAACAAATTGATCTTATTTTTTAATGTCCATGTGAAATTTTGTCTCTGCAAGAAGGCGAATGTATGGCTCAGCTGCTCTTAAATAATCATGGAAGTGGCTTAATACTGCGTAAAGAAACACCTCATGCCTCCTGCGTCTAGTAATTTCTTCCTAGAAGGGTCTGATGACTGACTGGATGCCACTGGCGAGCAAATTACGTGCTCATTAGTCTTTTTCCACTCTATATCTTTAAGTCTCATTCTTACAAGATAAGTAAAACATACAGCACTTTCACTTTCCATTAAGATGGACCCAATTGAATGACCAATAAATACAGTAATAGATGCTGTCCTTTTCTTCTAATTGGCAGTAACTGACAAGCTTTTACTAGGTGTTTGGTCAAGCTCTTCTTGTGACTTGGAGCCTCTATAATGGTCCTGTAATTTTCCCACCCCTTTAAAAACCATGCACCGTGGCCTGTCTTGCGTAATCCTTGACACGCACGCAAAATCATTTATTGCTATTTTGGTAAATATTCTGTACTTTTATCCACATTTGTTTTTGTAATTCTTCTAGAATTTCTGTGCTTCCTGCGCTTTTAGAGCAGGAGGCAGGCAGTAATGGAAGGGCAAAAGCACTATTTATGTGGCAGAACTGTTACAAACTAGAACTCCTGTACCCTGTCAGGATAAATCTCTATTTCTGTACATCTTAAAAAAGCTGTGTAGGGAAAATACCTGGTACATAATGCTTAAGATGTCTTAGGAATACAGCTCCATTTCTCTGGGGCTTCTCTCTCCAAGTCAGAACTTCAGTTCTTTACTACTCCATGCTCCACAGTCCCCAGCTGGTCATTTGACCCTCATGCTGTGTAGCTAAAATGGTAGGTGGGGATGGAGATGAGGGCTGAAAGATAAAACCAAACCAAGGAGACTGCTATGCAGATTTAGGCAATAGTTTAGCAAAAAAAGTAAATTTTGAATTGGCCATCTCTGTGAATGCATAATTATGTTATACAGCAGACCCATGTTGTCTTGGGGGATTTCTTAAACTAGAGTGTGAGCAACCATAGCTGAATCTATATTGTGCCCTCTATAATAGCCATTTAGTGTTAAGGTAAGTAGCCTACATATTGACCAGACACTGTAACATCTGTGTGTGCGGGGGGGTTTTTTGTGTGTGGAGAAAACCGGCTACAACCTGAAACTCCTGCATTCTTACAATAACACATTGTTCTGTCTAACTGTACGTTGCAGCTTTTTGCAGTGTATGTCTGCTACTTTCTTGGGAGTATGTTGAAATTACATTAGTATACTTTCCTTGGAAAGCTTTTGTAAACTAAGGTGACAACTTGCTCAAAATTAAATGCTGGTATGGGATGGAGAAATAATGACATGCCTGGCTGTGATACTGACAAGCCTAAATTCTACCTTTTGTGAGACAGTTTTTAATACAAAATATCTAAAATGAATCAAGCCATTAAACTAAATAGGATTTTTATCTTGATTTTATAAAACTGTTAGTGAAACGAAAATGTATTGGGAAGCTGTCAAATGTGTATTAATACTAACTTTCTTCTCTCTGAATAGCACTCTTTCAGCCAGTAGCTATGGGCTCTCGAGAATTTGAAGATGTTGTGAAAATTTTGCATTCATCTTATTTGGAGTCAGGTTCGGTGACCAATTTCAATTACAAAAGAGCCAGCTTAATCCATAGCGAGCTGTTGGAAAAGGAGGTGAGTACCCAGAGTTTGCCCTTTATGAAACAGTGTGTAAGCTATAAACTTCAGTGGTTTTGCCCGACTCCATTTACTTGAAGCCAAATGGTTTCATATACTTAAGTGTTGGATCCTTGTAGTGTTGCTGCATGCTGGGTTCTTGAGGACACTGTATGTGGCTGCCTGTATTTGAATGAGTTTGCTATTCTTAAATGGATAGCACTACAGAAATAATCGAATAAACTTTTAAATTCAAGATAACTAAATTAGGGATATTTCAAAACATAACATGATTCTTACTAATACACAATGTGAAATATAAAGAAATACTGTTTACAAACCATATTATTAGTCCTTCCTCTTGGAAGTTCCCATTACTAGCAGAGCTAACCAGATTTGCAATAGATGGTGAAAACAGCAGAGATCTTTCAGGAGAGGGTTACTGGTGCCCTCTTTGTTCCCTGCCAAAAAAAGAAGAAAAAGGTGGGGGAGCTTGCTGATTTTATCTTGCTGCCTCCAAGATGAGGGAAATGGGTGGAGTGTCACACTTGCTGTGTACCCTACCATTTCTATTACGGAGGCCTTTAGGTTTCTCCACTTGACTGACTTGCCTGGCCTCGTTTTTTCTTCTGAATAAAACAGACTGGTTGCTGTGAATATCATTTGAACCAAGGTAAACACAAAATTGAATAGTAACATTATATAGGAAGTTACTGATAGGAGAGCTACTATGATCCCCCCCCCAGTCTAGATTTAAGCCTAGTGTGTTAATGGAAATTTTTATTTTAAGTCTTTCCAAAAGAGACATCAGAAGATTGCAGTGCAGAAAACAGCCTGCAACATTTAAATCTCCTTTTGGTCATAGCCGAGCCAGTAACCAAGACTGTGCTGCCTCAGAGGTCTGGTATCCAGTTGCAGAATCTGGCCCAAAATGTCCAGACTACTACTGTTCCAGCAATTTTACTACTGACTATGCTTAGAAATTTCATGCTGCTGGATCGATGTCAGGAATATCTAAGAGTTTTATAGTGGATGAAACTCTTGCATCCTGAATTGAGTGAAATGAAGTGAGGGGAAAAATGTGAGGAGGAGCTAGTGCCAGTACCGCTGTTTTGAGAGTTGTGCTTTCTGTTTGTCTTTCAATTTTGAAGTGCATAATTAATGGTTGTAAATTAATGGTGGCATCTTCCAATACAGCTTTAATGCCTTTAGGATGAGCGGCAATAGTCTATTTAACTTTTAAATATTGCTCTCGCACTAAATCATATAATCTCTTCTAGATTTATAGTTCTCTCAGAAGCAGTGGCAAAACAAGTTCAATAGCTGAATTAGCAAATCCAAGCAGTGTGACTTGGTTTAAAACTAACAAGCAGTCGTAAAAATACTGTGCTGACCCCTCTTGAAGAAAAAACTGATTTGTCTCCTCGCTGCCACACCAAAAAAATCTCACTGCATTCTGCATATAATGCCATCGGACCCTCGCTAGAACACGGGATTTGGGATCCATGCACGGTACCGCATTAACGCGGGGACCACATTAAAATGAATTGCAATTAAAGTAATTAAATTTGGGATTCATTGCCATGACAGCATTATATGCAAATTCATGCTATATAGACGTGCATTCTAGCGAGGGTCTGGTGTATAAAGTCACATTTTACTGGCTTGTGTATTGTCTTGTATTCAGCCAATTCACAAACTGATGATTTCTTGAGTGTTTTTGTGGCTACGTAATTTGGCTGAATACTACAAAGTTTTCAAGCATGGGGAGAAGAAATATAGCCTTGTTAATGTGCTTCTCCTTTCTTGAAAATGAAAGCACTAGTTAAAGGGCACCTTTTTTTCCTTTTTATTCTTTTAAAATAACACATGGGTCCAGTGCAAGCTTGCTGGTAACTGTATCAGATTTTTGTAACTGAAGAAAACAAACTGATAGCAGTGAGGCAAGACTAACAAAGTATGAAATTCGGACTTGGTTTTTGTGCAACAGAAATCAGGGAATCAGAAGTGATGATCAACTTCTGAACCATAAGACTTGCATTCCAGATGTAAGTCCAAAATGATCTGAGAACTTAAGCTGAATGCTTCCCCCTCCCATACCCTAGTTGAAAGGATACAGACTCTTCTGAAATTGTTTATTGGAAATTGCTGAAACATTAACCTCATTCAAATCGGCTTTTTGATTATTTGCACCTGGATCTGCCAGTGTAGACTGTAACTCAGCCAAATTAGGCTTCTTGAAAGCCAGGTGGCATTTGATCGTGCCAATACTAGTTTCTTCATTGCACGTATTAAGACTTTGTTTGATAATAGTTCACAGAAAAACGCAGAGAACTGAAATGTGATGGTCGCCTAGAAAAAGAGCTTGTTGAATCCTATGCGTTTCTGATGGTTGATCGACCTCAGGTGAGAAGAGACAAGTTTTATAAAAACTTTTCATTTTTTCTTGTTACTCCTTTGGAATGGTCTTTCAAACAGAAATGTTCGTTGATGACTTTAGGATTCACTAACTACTGATATGTGTTCTGCATCTGCAGAATTCAGCACAAGGGAGCCATAGTAATTACAGAAGAGAGGAATCTTGTCACAGAACTGATTTGTTATGCTGTGGAATTAATAGGGCCCCAGTTACAAATGTTTTGTTTTCTTTACCTTTTGGGATCATACCTCTTAGGCTTATGTTTATTACCAAAAAAAATGTGCATTTGAAGTTTTACCTATAGTGTGTTTAAATCTTTGGCTTTTTTAAATATACATGCTCTAACACCTCAAAAAGGGGTATTGCCTGCTTGATTTTGAGACTTTTGGGGGATCCTTGGGTAACTTGTACTGCTTTTCTCTTGAACACAAGGGAGACCCCCCTGAAAATTGTGTGATTTGTTGGCTAGTTGAAACTATTGCAGTGAGTCCCTTCTTTCGGATGTAAAAGTAGGGAGAGTAAAAATAAGATATCTTCATGCTGCTTTCTTGGATGTATGTCCTCTGTGATCAGACTCTGTGTGTGTGTGTACACGTACGTCTGCAAGAGCCCTACATAATCTGCCATATTTGCAACCAGGATGCTATAGGAAAGGCACCATATTAGATGGGGCCCTTCTGTTACTACCTTATGATGAATGTAGAATGGAGGAAGCAAAGATTCTGTATTCTCTTTATCTTTATGATACAGAGAGAAGTCTTGAATTTGTAATTACTACTTTTTGGAGTGTGTGGCTGTTGGTCAAGCACACCTTATTTTCTATAATTTTTTAGATGGCTATGGTTAAGTTGTATAGATCTATACCAATAAACACATTGCCTCTACAGCAAACATAACTATCCACATTTGGCATGCATTAAAGTTTATGCCCTAAGACAGGGGGTCTCAAACAGGGGGTTGTGAGATTATTACATGGGGGGGTTGTGAGCTGTCAGCCTCCACCCCAAACCCTGCTTTGCATCCAGCATTTATAATGGTGGTACAAATTAAAAACACTTTTTAATATATATTTAAGGGGGGTCGCACTCAGAGGCTTGCTGTGTATTTTGTCACCAGTACAAAATTTGAGAACTACTGCCATAAGAGTTGTATAATAACACAAAGTACAACTATAATTGAGATTACGCTAATTTTGTATTCAGTATTTGGCATAGAAATATAACTTAGAGTATGCAGTCTTAAAAAGGAGAGTTTATTAAACTGTTGCCTGTTCCAGTCATATACTAACTTTACTTTGGAAATATGTATGCATCTAAAATGAGATATATTTGTTCAATTCAGGTGCAAAATATATGTGAAAAAGGGCTACAGGCGGGCCATTCCAAAATAACAATTCTTGGCAGCCCTTCCATGGGTAACTATATCTTTGTCTCTTTTCTTTCTATATATTTACATCAGACAGTATGATTTTTACTATCTGAATAATGTGTATTACTTTAAACCTATTGTCCTTGCCATAGAATTTCCCAAAATTAGCACTTCAGGAAAAATCCCACCCAGCTGGTTTGAGGTAATGACCTTTGATTCAGGAGCAGTACAGTTCACAAATATATGAATTAAGAAACAAAATTAAGCTTGTCTTAAAAATGGCTTTCACAGAAGTAAGAATGAATTACCCAATTACAAAATTTCAGGTAATGTTCTAGGCATCCATAGGCAGAAATCTAGTCATTTTTGGGGACAATTGGAAAACCAGATTGGGGGAAGCCCCTGTGATTTGTTTAGCTTGAAGTTGTAGTTCTGCACTCCTGCAGTTGTCTGTAGATCAAAGAACTGGTTGATGGCATCCATTTAACGCCTTCCAGCATAACTATACCCCCAACTCAGCTGAAACTCTGCAAGGAGGCAAACATTGGGGGAAAGGGTGAAGGAGCTGCAGAGGGCTAACAGACACAGCTCTGGCCAGGAGTCTGGGCTATGCCCCACCAGGACCCAGCCTTCCCTATAGCTTGTCAGGGATCAGGTGTTCCAGCACCATGGCCATGCAGGGAATTCTCTGCGGTTCCACTGTCATGGCCTTGCTCAGTCATTTACCAGCCAGAGTGTGTGGAAGCCATCCCTGGGCAGGAAATATTTTAGCAGTATGGTGGCCGCCTCCACAGCTGGGGCTTGTCGTCATCCTTGCAGTCCTGGCTGGGGACCTCTACTCTGCTGGGCCAGGATAACTGCAGCTACTGGCACACCTTGTGCCCTGATGTTTTGAGCTTCTTGGCAGCACAGGGAGCCCCCTGCAGCATCACTGTCAGCTCTACCCTAATCCCAACCCTACAGCTGTAAAAAATAAAAATTGGTTCAAAGAAAAAGATCTAATTCTGCCAAGCCTAACTGTGGAATGAAAGGTGGAATGAAAGTAGCATGAAAGGTGGCTGAACACACTGCTATGCTTCTCATCAAGCATTTAGTCTGTTTGCCCATCCATGTAGCTACAGTATTGCTACAATTTTCCTAAACTGGTATTTGTCTTATTATAGAAATGGCTATAACTCTTGTTTTGCTAATTAATCTCCTAAGTGTAACATTTTAATGTTCAGAAACTTTGTTTTCTTAACTTTGTACTTTACCTTCCTCATCAGGTGTATATCTCTCCAGATATGCTGATTTATTACAGGCTAATCCCCTGGAAGCTGGAGCAAGTGGTGATGTGATTATTTTTAAAATAATAAAGGTAACTTCTACTCTTAGCTTTTTATCTTCAAAGGCTGCGTTTCTTACTACTGAAGCTTTCTTTCTTTTGGTGTCTTGTTATAGAATTCTGCTACTTGTTTTTTGTTTTTGGAAAGAATCTGAGTATACAAGGCTCTGTAGTAGGAAGAAAATATGTAACCATTTTTATTTAAGAGCATACATTGACTTTAGTAAACCACAACATAGCTTTTTCCCTGCAGTTTTAATTGGTTTGTTTTTGTTCCTTCAACTTTTTGCTTTTTCTCCAAAAAGATGGAATGAGAATGACTTTTATAAATACTTGTAACTAACTGTCAGTTACCTCATTCTTACAGTGCTGCTGTTCTTAATTTGTACCTGCTCTAATAACTGATATAGTTAAGAATTTAACCCTGCAATTCTTTTTTTACTCTATAGGGAAAAATGAAAAGCATATATGACCACATGGGTGTGAAAACAATGGAATCAACCGTTAAAAGTGCATTAGATCCAACACCAAAGCATGAGTGCCATGTTTCAAAGAATGCTAATAAAGTAAATTCCTTGTTGGCTTATAGAGCATATGAGCTTACTCAGGTAGGAGAACAGCTTCATTTATATATTGTATATTTGCATCTGTGAAAAGAAAGCATGGTGTAGTAGTGTTAGATTTAAACACTTCAGACAGGGAGTCACATGTGGATTACCTGATACCTTACTGTACAAATAAGATTTTCATCTGTTCTAAAACCTTACATATACCTCATAGTTTTTCATTCTGTTGTAATGAAAACATTGTAAGTGGTCCTGTATCACTTCGCTAAGCTCACAATAAGTTTCTCCCTCTTTCCAAAATATTATCTTTGAGTATATGTCAGTGTGGATCCCACTGTAGGTGAGCATACACCTTACATGTATAAGAACAGAGTGGTTTTTTTAAAAATAGTGCCTGGATCAGTGTACGTACCCTGTTTCCTCAGACTCCTGTACAGGGCATGCCCGCCTCCTCCCTCAATTTCCTCTAACCACCCATAGCAGTGAGACTGAATTTGGTGAGTGTCTGACCCCACTGCTGCTTGTTGGCTCAGGCTAAAACTTTTCAAAGTCTTCTGCTACTTCTCATTTTCCTATAGTTTGACTTCCAAGGACTGATTCAAACTCTCTACTAGTGAGACCAGCCCACCCTCCCCCAAGCACCCTGAACAGGGCTCCATAATGTGGTAGACACCAAATCTGCCGACTTCAAGTCTTATCCATCCTGTGATGGACTAATCCCCCTGAATTGGACACAGGAGTGTGTGTGTGTGTATATTCCCCCCCCCCCTTTTTTTAGGAGGGTGGGGTTAGGATCTCACATTTCATATGCTTGTCACTGTCTGCTAGAGTGAACTTCTTCAGCTTTGTGATTTGCGTGGTCTTGAACAGTCTACAAAGGTCTCCTCGGACCACTAAGAGACAAGCTCCAGAGTTCTGCTTGATAAGTCAGTGCCGCATTGAACAGACAAGTGATGACAAAGACCATTGTGGAGAAGACTGCACCAAGAAAAGACCAGGTGTCGACATGGCTCTGATGCCCTTGCACTAAAGCAGACCTCAATATTGAAGCTGGTACCAGGATCCCTGGTGTTAAAGTCTGGCACTGAGAGGAGCTGCTGTGACTCCTTGACGGATCCATTAGTACCATATAGATAGAAGCTTATACCTTGGCACCCCATCGGAATGTTCTAAACCCTCACTACAATCTACTTCCAGGGAAACCATCACATCATTACTGATGTCCTATTTGGTACTGCAAGAATTTAGGTATTCAAAGGACTTAACTGTGTAGTGGAGAAACTACAGTCTCTGTTAATCAGGGGCACAGTGGATCCCTTGGTACCGAGACAAGGTCAGTCTCTGACTGGCCACCCATTTATAACCTACATGATTCATCACCATTTTCATTTGTGGCTCCTCCACTCCTCTGTAAGGAGGAGGATGAAGAGGACTTTAATTCCATCTATTCAGCGTCTTCAATCTCAGTTCAGGGTCTCCTACCCACCCTCACAGGAACCCTTTCTCTGCAGGCCACAGAAATAGGGAGGAATCTAGGACAAGACATGATAAGCGGTGGAAGAAACACTGGATGCCACCCTGCTTTCCTGTATGGACACCCTCTAATCCCCCCCACTTCCCCATGGTCCTGTTAGGATTTCTGGGATGCTTACAGTCAGCAGTTTCTAGGGCTCTGAGCCTAGGGTGCTGGGATGAGGGGGAGACAATCTCTCTACTACCTCAGAGCATTTCCTCAGCAGGGGAGACATTTGAGGAACAAGAAGCTAGAGCAGATGAGGAGGCTACTCCTCAAACAACTATCTCCTCATTTTTAGCTGATAAAGCTGTAATGCCCCTCCACCATCTATGGCTGACTTTAAGCAATTCCAAGACATCATTAGGTGCATGGCAGACTCATTTTTTCAGATGCCATTCACAGAGGTCAAGGAGTCTCCCAATAACTTTTGTATCTTCCAACTGACAACACTGACCTTCTGATCAATGAGGTGATACTGGATCCCATGAGGACAGTTTGACAGACTCCAGCAACAGTGCCATCAACTTGCAAAAAGTCTGATAAAGGACTCAGAATTTTTGTTTTTCATCCCTCTCCTAATTTGCTGGTAGTGGAGGCAGTAAATGACCAGGGAAAACTGCATCATGCCAAGGACCAGAAGCATCTTGATCTTTTTGAGCGAAAGTCTTATTTATTGGCAACACTGACTTCAGATCACTAATTACCAGGCCAATCACATGAACTACACAAAGTGTAAGCATTTATTGAGAACCTCCCTCTGGAACAAAGAGTAATTTTAAGCTGTCACTGCCGAAGGACAGTTATCAGCCCAGACATCTCTCCAAGTGTCCTTGGACGCTGCAGACACTGACCCATTCCATCTTTCTGATAGCAGTCATGCACAGGGCTTCGTGGCTTCAGCTGTCTGGTTTCCCAAGGAGGCCAAAAGTATGGTGAAAAACTTTCTCCTAGGTGGGCTTAATTTGTTTTCAGAGAACACACATAAGTCCCTCCATACTCTGAAAGACTCCAGAGCCAGTCTGCAGTTGCTGGGAATTTATACCCCTGCAATCAAGAGAGAGAGCTTAGTAGTAGATCACACACTGCCTAGAGATCCCACTAGATACATTTCTTCAGGTTCTAGAGACCCACAGAACCACCAAGAAAGAAGCTCAGGTTCCAAAGGAAGAGAACCATAAACTTACCTGGTTCAAGTACACAACTAGCTTCATCATCAAAGCACCAGTTTTGATTGGCTGGTTGAGGGTGTGAAGCCTCCTCACTCTAGCCTGCCAGCTACAACAGTTTGCCTGCCTGCCTCCCCCCATTTGGAAGCCAGTTCTCCCATTTCTAACATGCATGGGACTGCATTACCACAGACAAATGGGTTTTGGAGATGGTTACGTTGGTCTGTGCCATCCACTTCACATCCCCCGTTCCTCTTCAGGGACCCCTTCATGAGCTCCTACTAAGAAAGGAAATAAAATTCCTCCTTTGCTTAGGAGCAGTTGTCTGTCCTGGCTCTACATGAGGAATGGTTTCTATGTGAGTTAATTACTCCTACTAAAGAGAAATGGAGGATGGAGACCGATATTTTAGATCTAAGATTCGTAAACAAATTTTTGAAGTCCCAAAAATTCAGACTGGTAACTCTGGCAGTGATAATTCTTAGACTCAGGGGATTGGTTTTCAGCCCTTGGCCTACAAGACACAAATTTCCAAATTGTGGTACACCAGGCTCACAGAACATACTTACATTTTGTGATAGGCCAGAAGCACTTTCGGTACCATGCAAATCTTTTCAGTCTCAACTCCAAGAGTTGTCACAAAGGTTCTAGTGGTGGTGGCTGCTCACCTTCGTCTAGTGGCAGCTGTGGTATTCCCATACCTCAACAGCTGGCTGTTCAAGGGTCAGTCTTATGGGAAAGTGCTGTCAGCCACCCGCAGGGCCCTATTGCTATTCCTGCAGTTAGGCCTTTAGCTCAATGTCAAAGTCTGCGTTGACCCCTGTGTGGAAAATACAGTACATAAGGAACATCTTTGGATTTGCTGACTTAAAGGACCTGTCTTCCTGTGCACAGATTCATAACTTTATCAAATGTTAAGAGTAATCAAGTGAACACTGAAACCTCAGTAGGATTCTGTTTGCAGCTTCTGGGTCACATGGCGGCCTGCACCTTCGTCATGCAATGTTACATCTTTGCAGCTTTCAGCGTGGCTCAGGATAGTCTACTTATAAGACCCAGCTTCAATTTAAACAAATTTCTGTTCCATAACAGGTGAAAGATTCCCTAGACTGGTAGCAGAATCACCATAATGTCGGGACCGACATTTCTTCGGCCAGTATTGATGGCCACCATACTATGGGACGCGTTGCTACTCGGATGGAGTGCATATCTGTGTCCATACAGTCCAGGGGACATGGTCACCTCAGGAGACCATCTCCACATCAACCTGGTGGAACTACAGGCAGTCAGAAATGTCTGTCTCCACCTTCTACCTCTGAGGGAAGTCATCAAAATCTTGATGGACAATGAGGCTTGCATGTTTCATATTAACCCATGGAGCAGAGTACTGAAATAAAGTTATGGAATTGGGGTATTGCCCATCATATTCACATTTCAACAGTGCAACTTCCTGGAATACAAAACATCACGGCCTGTGTTCTCAGCAGAGGCCTCTTCCAGGACTCTGAAAGAGAGCGAGACCACTGATCCTAGACGCTATATTCTGAATGTGGAGCTATCTGGAGGTGGCTTTCTTTGCCTCTTCCACAAATAGGAAGTGTTGTCTGTTCTGTTCGGGGGAGGTGGCCTTTGGCAGATGCCTTTCTCCTTCCTTAGACAAAGGGGCATGTAATTACATATTTTTCTCAACACTTCGGATTCTAATGGTGAAGAACAAGATCAGGCAGGACAAATGATAGACTATCAGGATAACTGTATGGCCAAGACAAGCATGGTATAAAACATTACCTGTTTTAATTGTCTCCTTGTTCAGTAATCTTCCATGTTTTGCTTATCTTAAGATGCGAATTGTATCCCAACCTAAAGATTCTCTAGCTCAAGGCCTGGTTCTTCAATGGTTCGCTGGCAGACTTGTCCACTTTTTTGGTAGAGGTATAGCAAGTGTTGTTAAACAGCAGGAAGGAATTTAAGCATGATTCTTGCCTTCAGAACTGAAAAGATTTTAGCTGTTGGTGTGACTATCAGCAAATTGCACTTGAATTTTCCTTACTTGCATTTATCCTGAATTACCTGCTACAATGGAAGAAAACAGATTTATCAGGTAGCTCAGTTAAGGTTCATCTGACTGCAGTATCAACCTTCCATTCTCCAGTGTAAGAGTTCTTAGTAGTCTCTTCCCCACAACTGTAAGGTTTATTGAAGGACTGGGGAACCTCTTTCCTCAAGTAAAAGACCCTGCTCCGTTCTAAGATCTTAATCTAGTTCTCCGGTCTCCCATGACCTTCTTTTGAACCTATAGTGACCTGCTCGTTGTTATACCTATCCATAAAGACAGCCTTTTTAATAGCCATTATATTGGCTTGAAGAATTGGGGAAATTTGAGGCCTTCATAGTGCATCCTCCCTTAACAGTATTTTCAAGGAGTTTCTGAACTTGTACAGACCAAATTCCTTCCTGAGGTATTATCGGAGTTTCATCTGAACCAAACCATACATTTTACACCCTCTACCCCACCCCACCCCACCCCCCCAACTCTCTGGTCAGGAAGCTTTTCTCCATACTTCCAGTGTCCAGAAGAGCACTGGCTTTTTATCTCAATAGGACCAAACTGTTTCAGAAGTCTTCTCGACTATTTGTCTCCATTGCCAACAGATCTAAAGGTTCCACTGTTTCCACCCAGAGACTGTCAAGGTGGATTTGGGGATCTATTATTGTGTGCTATGAGGTTGCTAATGTCCAGGCTCCTGTTAAGGTTCTAGCCTACTCCCACTAGGTCTCAATCAACATCTATGGCCTTCCTTAAAGATGTTCCGGTACTTGAACTCTGTAGGACTGGTATGTAGTCTTCAATACATGCTTTCTCCAAACACTGTGCCTCTTGGTCCATGCCTCTAGAACTGATGTGGCAGTGTAGTTCTGTCTTCTGTACTAGATTCTTATCCGAAGCACTCTCCTCCTGGGGATACTGCTCAAAGTTACCTGAATTGGAGCACCCTTAGGACGCTTTTCAGAGAAGGAAACTTTTTACCCTGTGCAGTGACTGTAATTCTTCAATATATGTCCCCCCTCCCCCCCCCCCCCATAGGTGCTCCATTACCTGTCCTCCTCCCCTCTATGCTTTGGAGTTTTCTTGTGGGACTTTGCAGCAGAGCAGGAGCTAAGGGGTGGTTCACTCATACAGCCCTATATAGTCTAGGTGTGGGGCACAAGGATGCGTAGGACAGATGCATAGATTAAACAAGCACTGCTAATGAAATCACCAGTTGAAGGCACATGGGCATTTGAGCCCATGGGGGCAGGGGGGAGGGGACACACATCTTGAACTACAGTTATTGCACAGGATGAGTAACCTTTCCTGTAAGTGACTTGTGTAGTCTTATGTAGGAACTCTGACAGAGGAAGGGATAGAATCCAATTCTCTGGCCAGTAGTCAACTCCCTTAAACACAATACTTTCTCTTCTTGTAGTGCCTTGCCTCATTCAGTACACACCTTCAAATTTCTGCAACAAAGGAAGCTGGATTCCTGCAGATAAGTCTCCTGTAGTACACAATCTTGGTTGATCCCTACAGCAGGTCCATTCTGTGCACTGAATAAAGCTTTGTGCCTGTAGGAAAAATAGTATATAATGATGTAATTGAAGAGTGATATAATAGATATGCATATGGCGGCTGAATTAAGGTTGCATAGGAAACGTTTGAGTGCTTGACTTTGAAACCTTAATATTCTGTTTAATGTAGGTGTTTTTAATGTATAATATAACTTTGATTGAAAAATGTGTGTGAATTTGCATTTTTGTCTGTACTGTAGACTCTAGGCTTCATAGAAAATATTTCTTCCAGTTAGTAAAATTAGCTTATGCTTTTTAAAATCTAATGTACTGTGCTGTTCATTTTTGGCATAATTTAATACTTTAAAAGCATTCATTTCTGGATTATTTAAAAGTGTTTTGGCTAATAATAAAGATACAGGACTTCTGAGGGATGGCTGTGAAACTAGTGGCACACTTTCTAAAAACTGGAAACTATCAGCTATTGGTAAACTTGCAAAATACAAGTTGAACAGATTTCTAATTTAGTTAACATTTGTGCTTTTGCTTCTTTTATTAGTACTACTTTTATGAATATGGCTTTGATGAAATAAGACGAAGACCAAGACATGTGTGTCCATATGCTGTTGTTTCATTTGCTTATAAGGATGAAATGATACAAGTACCAAAGTTTTTGCCCCCATCAAGGTAAGGTAGGATGCATGTTTATAAAAAATGTCGGTGTTGAACATGACACTTGTAATCCCTAACATACTCAGTTTAGCATTACTATCCCCAAACAGTGGTGCTGCTTGCATATTTAAAACTGGGGAAATTGAGGGCTCACTGTTCAGAGCCTTCAAGCCCGCTATGAGAGGTGGTGAGTTTTGGTTTGTGCAGCACGGTGACCTGTGCAGAACATAATTCTGTTGCTTTTCTTCCCCTCCTCAAAACCATGCTGCCCAACCAGAGGGGTGTTTCATTTCTGTAAAAACTCCTTCTAAATTTTACAAAATATTAAAATCAATTTGAAATCTAGTCTTTGTATAAAAATAAATTTAAAAGTAGTTTCATGTATTCTGTCTGACAGCAAGTCCCACACCAATGTTTGTGGTCTTACAATATGTTGTTCCACTCTTGTAATGAAAAATCTTGTCTGAATGAGCCACACAAACGGGGAAAACCTCCTATTATACAGAGGAAACAGACTATAGACAAAATGTGTACAAAGTAAATTGAAAAATGGATCCCTTTCAATTATAGTAACTTTTTTGTGGCTTTTGTAACAGAAGTAGTGGTGTCCCTTTTTAAAGTACTGTATGTATATTTGTGCAAATTACTTAAGAATTTGGTAATTCTGTGAAGACAGGAGGCAGAAAGATTGACTTATTCCCAGCAAAGGCATTTCTGTATTTGATCTGCCAAAGTTTGAAATTGCTGCCTGCAACTTAAAAGATTTGCATAGGACGTGGTTTTCAGATGCTTCTAAAAATCCCAGCTTTAATTTCATTTTTCCACCTATAAAATCTGTTTTATAGTAACTTATCCAGTGAGATGAAATGGGGTGCATTTTTTTTTCGTTATGGAAGATTGCTGTTGGGTGATTAAAATAGTTGTCATAGAGCATTAGTCAAACTAGAACTCCCTCTCTCCCAACCTGGTATGGAGAAAGGGTTTGTCTAATCCAGAGGTGGGCAAACTACAGCCCGTGGGCCACATCTGGCCCACAGGACCATCCTGCCCAGCCCCTGAGCTCCTGGCCTGGGAGGCTGTCCCCCCTTCCCTGCAGCGGTGCAATGCTCTGAGTGGCGGGGGTGCAGAGCCCGGCCTGACCCGGTACTCTGTGCTGCCAGCCACCAGTGCTCCAGACAGCGTGGTAAGGGAGCCGGGGGGGGGGGGGGGGGGGGTGTTTGGATAGAGGGCAGGGGTGTGGATAGGGGTCGGGGGGGGGGGGGGGTTGGATAGGGGTCAGGGGGGAACGGGGGTTGAATGGGTGCAGGGGTCACGGGGGGGGGGGGGGCAGTCAGGAAGGAAGGAGGGGTTGGACGGGGCAGTCGGGACAGGGAGCAGTGGGGGTGGATGGGGCAGGGGTCCCCGGGGGGCTGTCAGGAAGGAGAGGGGGTTTGAATGGGGTGGTGGGGGACAGTTAGGGGTGAGAGGTCTGGGGGTGGTCAGGGAGAAGGGGTGCTTCAGGGGGGCAGTCGGGTGGGGAATCCGGGGATTGGATGGGGCAGGGGTCCCGGGGGGGTTGGATGGGGCAGGAGTCCTTGGGGGGGGGGGGGGGGGGGGCTGTCAAGGGGTGAGAAGCAGGGAGGTTGGATGGGGGCGGGGGCTAGGCCATGCCTGGCTGTTTGGGGAGGTACAGCTTCCCCTAACCAGCTCTCCATACAATTTCAGAAACCCGATGCTGCCCTCAGGCTAAAAAGTTTGCCCACCCTGATCTAATCCCATTCTGTCATGGAATATCCACTTTCTCACTTGGTTGTATGCTCCTCCAAACCTCTATCAGAAGTACAGTAGCCTTTCTTTAGGGTTAGAATTGTTGTAAGAGAGCATCCAGCTTCTCTACTGCTCCTGAAATATGGTGGCTACTAAAATATTCTCTTCTGACTAGTCTAACTGTAACTTCTGTATTGCTTTTAACTGTATCTGTGAAGCTCCTCTGACAGATATGGTTAAAACAGTACTAGTGTGGATGCAGTTATAAAAGGTGCTTAATTGGGATAGCTTATTTCTATAAGTTACACACTGAAGCTATACTGGTATAACGGCATACACGGTGGGGGGTTGTTTGTACTGTTTTAACAATATTGGCATAAAAACTGATATGGATAAAGCAGTACAAACACTGTGTGTGTGTAGGCAAAACCCTTGCTTGTTCACCCCCCCCCCCCCCTCCTCCCCCCCCCCATGGATGTGGGTGCTGCCCCAGGAGCTCTGATAACCTAGGATCAGAGGATACATGATTGCAGTGTTGCTGTCCTGAGAGACTTGCCAACTAATAAAACATCCTAAATCTGAATGGTGGTTTTTTTTGTTTTGTTTTTGGTGGGGGTGCGGCAGGGTTAATTGTATATTGAGAGAAGCTTCTGTTTAACTTTGTCTTGTTTTATGTTAGGTCAAACAGCTTTAATACAGACAGGAGCACAGGTAAGGATCAGTTGTACTATAATGCTTGGCTTTATAATAAATGCATGGCATACTTTTTGTCACTTGCTCTATTAGCTTTACCTGTGCTCTATTTGGATAACCTGTTTCGGGTCATTGTAGTTAAAGAGAATAAAGAGTAGATATTACCTTTGGTGTAATTGATCTCTAAGGGTAAAATACAAACTGATCAGTGTTGATGACATTATGGTGTGGCCAGTTAAAGTGGTTTGGGAAGCAGTTGGAACCCAAGGGGTAGTTTTTCCTATTTCATATTACACTTGAGGCTCAAAATAGTAATACAAGAAAACATGCTGCCTTCCTGCATTTTTTGCACAATTGTATAAAAACTGAAAAAGATCACTAACCATACCTGTGATGGGATTGTGTTGTCTGAGGCAATTTTCCTGCTCTTATTAGCTAAAGTTCTTTGACAATTGACACAAAAAGTTCTTTTCTGTCATACTAATGAAATACAGCCTCCTGACTTCCATAACTAGCAACTGATTTTTCTGTCACTTGACAAAGCATATTTGTTTTACAGTATCCTTAAAATATATGTAAGTAGACAAAAAGCTACAATATTCTAATACTGCAGTGACTATCCAGTGGCACCTCAATTACAGCAGAATTTCAGTTTTAATTTTTAAAAAATGTAGCCCTTTATGGTTTTAGAAAGAAACTTTTGGGTCTGTGATCTGGAGCAGTGCCGCTTTCTGGAGTTTGTAGAGAACAGGAAACCGCTTTAAAGTCTGAACAGTCCCCATTTATTTCAATGGGGAGTCCACTCTGATGCGTAACCATGAAGATGTATGTGTCACTGTACCTAGTAGTTTCTCTGCTATCCAGTTCAGCAAAAAAATCTAGGAGTGAAAATGGAGAAGGGTGGAGAAGATCTAGTAGGTTTGTGAGGTACTGTCTGTATCCCTTGGCACTCCCATCCCTCTATCCTCAATGCAATAGACAGCTTTAACAAAGTCAGAGTTTAACTGTTGATTGGAGTCAGGTCTATGTGGCTAAATGCCATCATTCCTAGGCAAAAAAGGATAATGCCCCCCTAAACTCCAGCAGTTATGTATTTTCTGGGCATTGTAGAAGGCTGTATCTTCTCTTTCACTAGGGAACAACTGGAACAATATCCAGGGATTTCTCCTCGCTATTCTGCCCGAGTGACAACTTTTTATTTCTCTGCTACTCCTGTGCAGAGACTTCATGCTCTCGTGTCTTTGCCTTTTTCTCTTCAGTCGTGTCAACACTGATGTTTGGTTTGGTTAGTTGTTTGCTTGCATCTCTGCTAGTGGAAGCACTGTGTAGACAGGACAAAGCTAACTTTTCCCATCATATTGTCTAGATCTAGTCTGAGCAAGTAAGACAATGTGGTGGTAAAAATTGCCTGTGCCCTGGCTACTGGTGCTCTTTTCATTGCCAATAGCAGTAGAAAACTTCCCAAAACTTAGGCAGGCTGCCTCTATAGTTTCTCTTTTGACCCTCTCTCCCTTCAGTCTCTTACTAGTGTACCTTCACTTGAGACAACTGCCTTACTTTTTTGTTTTTCTCTTCTCCTCCTCCTCCCCCCCCCCCCCCCCCCCATCTTAGATAAGACTAATTACACCTTATGGAGAGGTCAGCTTTTGAATAAAGGGAAGCTTTTATGCCATGCTGCTTTGAAATCTGCAACGCGTCCTTTCCTTCCTTGTAAACTGTAAGTATTGATTTGAAAACAAGGTTGAAAAATATTGGTGTTTAAAAACTTCCTTTATCAGAAACTGGTGAACTCTGGCCAGTTTGTTTTTTTTAAATTTAATTTAAATTTACTAGATAAAATTTTCAAGTTACTTAGGAACACAAGTCCAACTTGGGTTTCTAAGTTACTTAAGCACTCTGGAAAATATTTGTCAATTGACACATGCATTTGGTTTAAACAAATGCTTTTTATTTTTTTATTTTTTTTTTAAATGACACAACAGGCTTTTCTCTGCAATTCCTGTTCCATTGGTAGAAAACTTCCCTGACTCCTTTTTGTTTCAAGGATTTAATTTTCAAATGAGTGTATTTAAAAACAAAACCAAATACCCTTCAGTTTTTATTTCATCAATGAGACTAGGACCATGGGGTTAAAGAGAAGTTGATTTTTCCTTTTCTCTTTGATTTCAGTCCTGAGAAGCTTAACGTTGAAACTGTTATGAGCATTGATCACTTAAAGAAGAAAATTGCACCAGCATTGTTCTATAAAGAAACTTATCTAGGGGCAAAAGAAGGTAAACACTTTGTCTTTTTGAACTAAAAATAACATCTGTATATAAACCTGAATTTTTAAGACTTTTTTTTCGTCCCCTCTAATTTAGTGTGTAAGAGTGGAATGTACTGTAGCCTTTATGAGGTTGTGGAAAAGACCAGGTCTGGAAGTAACTTGGAAGGCTTACTTCAAAAACTAGAGAAAGAGAAATTAGTAAGTAGAACATGTTTTGACTCTTTTTGGGACAAAAAACAAAAATTCTGTAATATTTCAAGAAAATGGAGAGAATCTCTCTCCTTGCTGGCAACACATCAGACATAAGAGGATTGTTTTTCAGTGCCAGTGATACATTGGAGCTTGTTACTGTTAGCGAATGAATCTCCTGATCTTTGGTGCATACTTCATACTAGATATACTTTTTTGCTTGAAAACACAGGTTCTTGTTAAACCACTTGGGGACAGAGGATATCTCTTTCTTCTTTCTCCTTGGCAAATGACTTCCCCGTATGGTATGTAATTTTTTAAAATACTTAATGGTCTTTTGAAATATAACTGGCTTCCTCTTAATAAATTACATAATTGTTACTTTTTTTTGTAGAGCACCAAACTGGAAGGTCCCGCATTCTACAGGCATTGTTTCTATTTCAGGAACCTAGAGGTATAGTGACTTCAAGTAAGTCCATTGACTTCTGATTGCCTTCTTTGGTTAGATATAGTTAATATGCAGTTGAGGTGCTCATCTACAGAGCTTAGTTTTAGGTCAGGGTTGCTGTTCATAATGCATGAGCATGAAAGATCATAGATCGATTTTAGATATCAGTGATTGCAGGGCTAGCACTATTAAAAAAGCCATTTTACTCTTTTGTTACTTAGTACAATAGTTCAGTTTTTTCTGTTTTACTTCTATGAAAGGGAGCAATATTTATTTCCACTAAGTTCCAGTAGAACTAGCTATCCATCTGTCCTTGAAGAGTACCTTTTATTGTGATGTATCATTACAGCTACACACTTAAATCATCAATTAGTTTTGACACAGAATACCCTACAGCTATATTTTGTCCTTTATGTAATTCCGTTAATTTGGTTTCTTGAAGTTATGCACTAGGACACAAATCATGTTCTCAATTCAATAACTGAGCAAACAAAATGTGCAGTGAGATAAGCCTAGGATAATCAGTTATCACTAATACCACTAAAAGGAACTGAACTTAATAGAACTTTAATGGATACATCTGGAATGTAACTTGAATCCACCATTCAGAGTTGAAACTTTTCTGCTTCTAGTATTACTTACTGAGCATGTACTTCGCAACTTGATTTGAAACAGTCCACACATTAATGTAGTCAAAATCCAGCCTTTCCCTTGATTTTACTTCACTTTAACAAAGGAATTAATAATCCAATAACATGGTTCATCTCAGACCAGGATTCCTACCTCACCCTACATCTTAGATCCCTTCACATTCTAGAGTAGCCTATGTAAATATCAGGGAGATGAATGACTTGCTTGTATCTTTCAGCTAAGAAAATACCACAGCTAAACACAGTGGGTTCACAGGAGAACGCTATCAGCCTGCTGCACTAAGGGATCTAGTTAGTTCTCCACTACCATATAATATTTTTCATTGTTATTCAAATTGATTTTATATTGCCTCCAAAAACATACATGTGGGTCAAAATAACTAATAGAAATGGATCCTTTAATAAAAAGTGGTATTTCATAACCCAACATAAAAATGGCCATACTGGGTCAGACCAGTGGTCCATCTAGCTCAGTATCCTGTCTTCTGGCCAATGCCAGATGCTTCAAAGGGAATGAACAGAAAAGGACAATTGCCAAGTGATCCATCCCCTATCATTCAGTCTTGCATCTGGCAGTGAAGAGGCTCAGGGACACCCATGTCATGGGGTTGCATCCCTGACCATTATGGTAAATAGCCATTGAAGAACCTGTCCTCTGTGAACTTGTATAGTTATTTTTTGAACCCAGTTATAGTTTTGGCCTTCACAACATCCCTTTGCAGCGAGTTCCACAGTCAACCTATATATTGTGTGAAGAAGTACTTCCTTTTTGTTTGTGTGGTGTGTGGTGTTTTTTTTTTTTTTTTTTAAACCTGTTGACTGTTAATTTCATTGGGTGACCCCTAGTTCTTGTATTATTATGAATGGGTAAATAACACTTGCTCCACACCATTCATGATTTTTATAGGCCTTGATCATATCCCCCCTTAGTCAACTCTACCCCGCCCCCCCCCCCCAAACCCCTTGTATGGAAGCAGTTCTATATCCTTAATCATTTTTTGTTGCCATTCTCTATACCTTTTTCCATTTCTGATATATCTTTTTTTGAGATGGGGGTGGCCAGAACTGCATGCAGTTGTCCAGGTGTGGATGTACCATGGATTTCTATAGTGGCATTATAAGACAGTAAATATCTATCCCTTTCCTAATGGTTCCCAACATTCTGTTAGCTCTTTTGACTGCTGCTTACACGTTGAGCAGATGTTTTCAGAGAACTATCCACGGTTACTCCAAGATCTTTCTTGAGTCGTAAAGCTAATTTAGACCCCATCATTTTGAATGTGTAGCTGGGATTGTTTTCTGATTTGCATTTATCAACATTGAATTTCATCTGTCATTTTGTTGGTGAGCCACCCAGTTTAGTGAGTTCCCATTGTAACTTTTAGCAGTCTGCTTTGAACTTGCATATCTTGAGGAAATTTTTTATCCTTGGCAAACTTCGCCACCTCGCTGTTTATGATTATGTTGAACAGTACAGGTCCCCCGTACAGATCTTTGGGGGACCCTGCTGTTTACCTCTCTCCATTCTGAAAATGGACCATTTATTCCTATCTTTTGTTTCCTGTCTTTTAACCAGTTACTGATCCATGAGAGGATCTTCCTCTTATCCCATGACTGTTCAATTTGGTGAGGGACATTCTCAAAGTGTATTTGAAATTTTAAGTGTACTATATCCACTGGATTACTCCTGTCCACATGTTTGTTTGACCCCCCCTCAAAGAATTCTAATAAATTGGTGAAACAGCTATTTTCCCTTCACAAAAGCAGTGTTGACTCTTCCCCAATAAACTCTGTTCATCTATGTGTCTGATAATTCTGTTCTTTATTATAGTTTCAACCAGTTTGCCTAGTACTGAAGTTACGCTTACCAGCCTATAATGCCAGTATCACTGCTGGAGGCTTTTTTTTTTTTTAAATGGTGTCAAATTAGCTATCCTCCAGTCATCTGGTACAGCTGACTTTAAGTGATAAATTACATACCACAGCTAGTAGTTCTGCAATTTCATGTCTGAGTTCCTTCAGAACTCTTGAGTAAATACCATCTGGTCCTAGTGATTTATTACTGTTTAAGGGGGAAAATTTTATCCATGTTGAAACTTTCAGGCTCTCTGACTTTCCCTCCCTCCCTCCCTCCCTCCCCTGGACCCATCACCTATTAATACTTATTTTTGTACTATCCCATTACCAGCTGGGGACCAAAGCTCCATTGGGCTAGGCACTGTGCATGTGTATGATTAAGACAGAGTATAAATACAATAAATGTTGAGGCACAACAGGTAGATATTGACCTCCCTTCTACCTTTTTTGTAACTGTGAGCCTACTGTAATTAAAGTAATAAGCAATAATTGCTGCACACCACACAATAGATAAAGCTATATTAGAGATGGATTAGCTCCAAAAAGCATTAGAATATTTTTCAGTAAGTGAATTGCAGACAATTTTTCAGAATAATAACTTGGAATTGTTCATCTTTTTCTGGAGAGGAAAAATTTACCTGTCAGGGCTCTTTCCAGAAACCTAAGGAAGATCAGATCTTTTTACAGAAGTTAGGTGTGGTTGAAAATTAAACTGACAAAGAAGAGTTTCACCCTGTGATGGTTGACTTCATCAATTCCATGATAATGGACTAAGAAAGGGCTGGATTTCAAACAGAGCTAGGGAATGTTTGAATCCAGGGTTTAGATTTTGTGCCCATCTCTACTCTCATGCCTTAGTTTTTTGTCGTCTTTGACTTGTCAAAGAGTTTGACCTGATGGGTGAAGTCTCCACTTTGTTTCTAATTTAGAAATCTTAATTAGGACTAGTCTTAACTGATGGTTTGGCAACTTTTACTCTTAAAAAGGAACTTGTGAGCACAGGAGCTATGGGTGTGGGAAGCTGTAAGAGTATGAGATACTAAATCAAGAGCGTTGGAAAAAGTTCTCTGGTGAAGTGATTCATCAGTGGCAGACAGGCTGGAAGAAGTTGGTATAGCAGGTGCTAGCATCCAAACTGTGTGCCATGTACTGTGAAAACCGGTCACTTTTTTTTTTCTTTTATTCCCCTCTTCATTTGTGTCCTGGCTTCTTTGAACATTTCTAAGATTTGCTTTGAGAACAAACCAAGCACAAAACTAACAGCTGACTGACCTTATGGATTTTAACTTCCAAAGGATTGGGGCATTGCTTGAATAGTTGGAAGAGGGAGGAACGCCTTCGTTGCCAGGGTGATGAGAGCAGTATAAAAGTGTACATAGAAAGGCAACAAGTGGTGGTGAAGGCCTTTAGTCTGATCATGTCAATCAGACTGTCCATCTTTTTTTTATTATTATTATTATTTTATTTTCAGGAGTGAAAAATAGGGGAGGTGGGGGGAAGTCTTTGCTGTCTTTCTGTAGTGAACAGGATGATCTAATCATGTTTGATAAATGTCTGTAGCTTTTTTTTTGTAAGTAACTTGATTTTTCCTGAGGTAATCTAAAGACTGGATTTAGATAATCTCACCATAGGTATAATTGCCAGAAAAATTGAAAGTGTAATAATTTAGAAGCCATATATTTTTGTCACAGCTTTCTTAATGATGACTTGTTTTAATCATGGGCTCTTTTTCCTTCCATCACAGCACAAAAAAATGTTCCCTTCACAGCACAGAAAAGTTCAGCTACATCAGTACTGCAGGAAAACCATGAGATTATGCCAAAGCTCATGAAGTTTATTCAGTCACTACACTTCGCTTTAATTCAGTCTCGTAAAGACACTACTGCAGACTTCAATACTGTTGTGGAAAAGCATATAAACGAATATTTGAAGCGAAGCATTAGTGGGTCTAGCAAATATAGGGAGTTTGTATTATACCCTTATGAATCACGGCTGGATGACAGAAAATTTCTGTATCCTGCTCCAAAAAACAAATCCCATATTGACAGCTGCTTGCGTAATTACATCTTTGGTGCTGAAGCCTATCAACTGCCTGTTTCTAAAGCAAAAGAATTGATGGAGGGAAATCAGAAAGTTCAGCAGTTCAGTCCCATTTCAGATTATGAAGCCCCAGAAGAAGAAACTGACTTCGCAAATGCAAAAACTGGGAAAAGAATTGGTTCTAAATGTGATGGTGCTGCTGCCAAGCAAAAAACCCCTCATCCTGGGGACTATGATCCTGATAGACTCAAAGAGCTAATTAATTTAATTCAGTGCAAGAAAAAAAATGTAGGTGGAGAATCTGATACAGAAGACACTAGAAACAAAAGTGGACTGAAACGAAGACTACACAGTCACTCTGAAAATCTGAGGAAGCACTTAAAAATGAGTGAATCTTCAGAAATTAGTTGCCAGTATGAAGGTAAGAAACATAATTAATCTAGAACTCACTTTTTAAATAGTAATATTATATTGAAAACTTGAAATGGAAGTGCTTTAGGCCTTCAGTGCTTAAGACCATTGGAATAACTTTGTTGCTTAGTGCTGTTCTGTTTATGCACAGTTCCTTCATTCATAAATGATTAGTGTGAAAGATTCATAAATAAAGGGATGATTGTCATTGGACACCTTTATAAATATATATAACCTCCTTCTAGCAGCCAAGAGCACAAGCAACTCCCATTGACTTCCACAGAAGCTGCTGTTGCTCTGCAGGTCTAGAAATAAGACCAGCGGTTTGCTTATAAAAGGATATATTTTCTGTGCATTTAGGGTCTTTATACAGATTTTTGGTATCCTAATATTTTTCTGTGGAATTTAATATTTTAAATAATTGTGTGTAGCCCTTTATGGTTCCAGTGTGGTGTAGTAGTCTCCCTGAATGTGCAGACAAACTGAAACAGTAGCTTGGAGAGGCAAGCACTGCTTTCATGCCTCTTGATGGTGTTTAAAACACTGGAGTTCAACATAACTGACACCAGCACTGCTAACTATTTAATTTATCTTGGCAGAAGCGTAACTAATGCTCTTATCCAGTGTTGGTGAATGTTGCATTTCTTGAAAGAATGTTAACTAGAAATAAGCTTGAAAATAATTATTACATTCATGGGTTCTGTTTTTATTGTTGTCCCCACACACCTAAAACAAAAAATGAGCATAGAGCACTTTTCTCTTCACCTTTTACCGCTCGGCACAAGATAATAGATCACAGTTCTGCTAAAAAGGCTTTGATTCCTGCAGAGTGCTGCAGTGTCTTATTTTTACCTTTTTCTAAAAAAAAAAAAAAAAAAGCACACCTCTTGGCCTGCTGTGCGCACATGCACTTTCTACAGCGATTGAAGTAGCTCACTGAAATAGGGCTGATAAGATCTGGGGGTAGACTTACAACCCTAGGAAATTGCTGTCCTCTCCCTTCCCTTATCCCCCCAGGTTAGTCCAAATTTTCTCTGCATGTGAACTATGCAAATTTATTTTAGAGCCTGGGAGGATGTTTAGAAAGATGAATTGGTATTGAATGGCTTTTTTTCCCCTCCCTTTCCCTCTAAAGGAGGAAGAACTTCAGAATCTCCACAGTCTGTTTTCTCAATAATTACTGGTCTTGGTGGACATGATACTGACTTGAGACAACAAGATGTATCAGACCCTGCAGTTACAGACACACATGGTCTCATTAAGTTGCTCTTAGAAACACTAGCTAGTGCAGGACACTTGGATTCATCATTGGCACGGTCTGTTAACCAAGCTTTAGGATTGGACACTGATGAAATGGAGAATTTAAGGCAAAAACATGAATATGAATCAATTCCAGCACAGGATAAGGAAGAACATGTGCTTCCTAATATTGCACAAGCTGAAAATGTAAACTTTAAGGATCCACATAGCCCAGTGATGTTGGAAACTGAAGCAACATGCTTAGCCTATCCTACGGATGTTGACCTAAGGCTTTCTGCTAGTGAAGTAGGCATTGACCACACGCTGCGTATAAAAGTAAGTATCTTCAAGGGAAAAATCCAGTATTACTAGGATGCTGATTAATACAGTTGTGAAAATTTCTTAATCATTTAGTTCCTATAAATTGTATGCAAGACTTCTGTTCTTAGGCATTTGTTTCTCCACATCTTGGAGCTTTTATATTTCCCAGGAGCTATACTGAAAAGTCAAGTTTTCTGTACGCTAACTTATCCTTTTTTTTTTTTTTTTTTAAATACTTGCTCCCAGCTATTAGGCCCATTCCTCTCCTTTCAAAAAATAACTAAAGAGAACCTTGAAGATGAGACATACCTGTAGTCTCAATCTGTTCTGCTTGTAGGGGAGCTCCAATAATATACAATAAAATTGCTGTTCCTTTGCTTAAGCAGGTAGCTGCCTGTTGTAGACTTGTCTTTTTGGTATCTTTTTCACCCTACGTAGGAACCCACCATCACTAACAATCCTCCTTTCCACCTCTTGCAGGGATCAGACGTTTTTATTCAGCCTTTTAGATGATTCATGGTGGTGTGGCTTCTCTGTGGAGTATCAGGGGTTGTATTTTATGGGAGCAGGCATGGTAATGATTATATAATTCAAGTCCCCATGTGCCCCTCCTGCTTAGTCACCTCTTTTTCTCTCCAGAGAATGGAGAGATCCACTGTGGTCAACCCTCTACTACCATCCCCTTGGGATGGCATTGGATCCTGCTGGGATGAGGCCTGCTATACTTGGAAGCACAGTAAGGAGAGGCTGGGAGCCCAAGTTCCTAGATCCAGCTGGGAAGGGTATTGTGCAGTCCTTAACCGCTGCCTTCCAAAATGCTAAGCACAAAGGATCTTTCTTCTCCCAGTTTATTCCTGCAGTCAGTTTTCTGTGGGCAGGTTAATGTGCTCCCCAGTCAGAGGTATCCAGTTCTAGTGTCCACAGTTCAATAAGAAGGTTCATAAATTGGGGAGGGTTCAGAGAAGAGCCATGAGATTGATTAAAGGATTAGAAAACATGCCTTGTAGTGATAGATGCAAGGAGCTCAGTCTAGTTATTTTAACAAAGAGAACATGAAAGGTTGACTTGATTAGTCTCTAAGTACCTACATGGGGAATAAATATTTGATAATGGGCTCTTCAGTCTAGCAGAGACAGGTATAACACTATCCAATGGCTAGAAGCTGAAGTTGGACACATTCAGACTGGAAATAAGATGTATGGAGATAAGACTTCAGGGACGTGAGAAATTCAGGATCTGAGGCTAGATCTACGCTATAAACTTATATCTGGGTAACTACATCACTCGGGGGTGTTAGCGACAGTTATACTGACCAGATCCTTGGTACAGACAGCATTGTGTCAGTGGGAGGGCTTCTCCTGTCAACATAGTTGCCACCTCTCGTGGAGGTGAATTAACTGTGCTGATGGGAGAAGCTCTCCTGTTGGTGTAGTGTCATCTTTTTAAAACACTGCAGCAGCGTTGCACTGCTTCAGGGGTAGGCCTTCCCTCAGTTTCCTCATCTGTCTTATATTCTGACCCCTGGAAAGAGTCGTCCATTTCCTATTCAGTTATTGCTAGAGCATGGGTTCTCAGACTGGGGGTTGAGCCCACTCGGGGTCACGAGGTTATTACGTGGGGGATTGCGAACTGTCAGCCTCCACCCCAAATCCCGCTTTGCCTCCTGCATTTATAATGGTGTTAAATTAAAAAACACTCTTAAATATATTTATAAGGGGGGGGTCACACTCAGTGGCTTTTTATATGAAAGGGGTCACCAGTACAAAAGAGAACCACTGTGCTAGAGGGATTCAAGTATATATTAAGGAAGCATCTATAATGGATGGATTTCCATGTCTTATTGCGATTAAGCATGGCATTTTTCAAAATGGTTCGGCATTGGACTGGCTCTGCCCCCATTGAAGTCAGTATGGGGGAAAAACTGCCATTGATTTCAGTGGGGCAGAGTTAGGCCAGTGCTAAGCTCTTTAAAATCTCACCCTAGAACTCTCTAGGCCCAGGTGGTCATATTTTGGGGGAGAGAATCTGAGCAGCCTGTAAGTGGCCCATACATACTTCCCTACACCATTATTGTGTGAATGTTGGAATTTCCTCTCCGTACAGCTTTTGACTGTAGGGTCCTGAGAGCTCCAGTTCAAGGATCTTCTAGTTAGGTTTCCCAGATAAATTCTTCCATGGTCTAGGTCAGTGGCTCTCAAACTTTTGTACTGGTGACCCCTTTCACATAGCAAGTCTCTGAGTGCGACCACCTCCTTATAAATTAAAAACACTTTTTAAATACATTTAACACCATTATAAATGCTGGAGGCAAAGCGGGGTTTAGGGTGGAGGTTGACAACTCGTGGCCCCCCCATGTAATAACCTCGTGACCACTTGAGGGGTCCTGACCCCCAGTTTGAGAACCCCCGGTCTAGGTAATTAGGTATTACCCAGCTCCTAGGTTATTGGAGCTCCCTGAGTAGAAAAAGGAATTTTGGTCCTATTTGTAAATAACACTTATGTAAGCAGTTCTGACAATCTGAAATCTGTTTGCAATGGTATTGTAGCTGTGTGGGTCCCAGGATATAAGAGACACGTGGGTGAGGTAATATGTTCTACTAGACCAACTTCAGTTGGTGGAAGAGACAATAAGCTTTCGAGCTTCATAGAGCTCAACTTCAGGTCTGGAAAAGGAAACCAGAGTGTCAGTTAAATGCAAGGTGGGAAACGTTAAGCATAAGGGTTTAAAGCTGTGCAAGAAACTACTTAAAATGAAGTGGGCAGTTAAAACCTCTGAAGCTGTAGGACAAAGGAGGGTTAGTGGGTTACAAATTTGTGTAATGAGCACAAAAATAGTCTCTATGGAGACCATGATTTTTAGGCGACATCTACATTAGCAACTGAACTACACAACTTTTTGTCTTTCGGGGTATTACCCACACACAAACAAAAAGACAGTTTTGCAGACGACGAGCACCGGTGTGAACGCTTTGCACAGCTAACTCTGCTCGTTGTGGGGTGGAAGTTTTTTATTGGCAGGAGAGCCGACAAACGGGCTACACTGTGCCTTTTAGCAGCACAGCTGCAGCAACACAGCTGTGTAGCTAAAAACTGTGTAGTGTAGACATAGTCTTCATGTCTAGCAGAGTTATGAATTTTAGTTTGCAGGCTTGTCTTTTGAAGGTGTTGTGCAGATTTCTTCTGAGGATGTGTACTGATAGGTCAGATAGGGTGGGATAGCTTTGTGAAAAATGTTGGTCACAGGTGATAAGATTGTGTGGTTTTGTCTTTTTAAATCATTTTTCTGTGTAGGGCTCATTAAGAGTGAACCCCACAGAACACGCCTTTCCAGATTGATTTGTCCGATGCATATGCCTATCGCAACATGTGCTGTATCTCATTCAGTACATCAAATGCCCCAACAACTGTGTTGGTGAAACCAAATAATCACTACTCTCTTGAACGAATTCACCCAGCTTGTCTCAACCTGGAATCTAGCTAGGAATCCTACTGATTCTATAAATTTGGAGTTAAATTCTGAAAGTTATCAACTGGTTGAGGGAGGTGTGCCTCTTCTGCCTTGGCTGTCAGCTGACTGAAGCTACCTGGTTAAGGAAAGGAAGAGAGAAATCCACTTACAGATAGTTCCGAATGCTTGAAACAGGAGCAGGGGAAAAGGCCATCTAGCAAATGCGCCTAAAACGGCGTTTTGAATTCCTATGGGAAAGACACTGGTTTTTGTCACTTCAGAAACTTTGATCTGTCATCAAGGATAGAAATGCTTATGGTGAATATTTCTGCCTGTGTTCAGATTTGATTAACTTAAATGCAAAAATTCCATTAGATTGATATCTGCATTCCTACTATTGTTGAGATGGCAAAGGTTAATACCTATGTTAAGGACATCATAGTCTTGAACTGAGATTTTTTTTTTTTTTAAAGGAACCAAGTACTGGAAGTGTTAGTAGCTTTGATGGCTATAGCCCGTGTCCTAGCACTCCTATTGAACATGCTTATCGCAGGCAACATTCTAGTTCAAATAATATAGGAGAGGTTGGAATACACTGGAAGCTGATTCCAATTACAGGTAAGACATACTACTAACTTTTATGCTGCCCTAAAATGTAAAAGAACCAGTTTTCTAAAGGTCTCATCTTTCATAGATCCCACTCTTGGGTCACTATACGTAGAGTTTTGTTTTTAATATTTGATTATTACAGAAAAAGGCTGAACTATAAGACCCCAGGGATCAAATTCTGCTGTGTTAATACCCATGAAACATCCCATTCTCTTTATTGGGCATGCTTAGCTGTAACAGAGACCAGATTTTAACCTCTTGGATGTGATGAATAAATAGGAATAGCTTTGGTAATATACTGACACATAGTGTAGCTGTCTAGAATTGTGGTCTTCATATTCAGTCATTTGCTTGAATTTGTATCTCACAAGATGTATCAGACTAAAAACAAAGTTGAAGTTGTCACTTTGGTAATGATGGCACACTTTTTACTTGCAAAATTAAACAGGCTGATACTATGGGGTTCAACATAGAAATCCTTTAAGGTTACAGTTGACCTTACTTGAAGAAGAGTCCCTTTTCACCAAATCAAACTATCCTACTAAAAGTACTTCAGAGTCTTTTTTCATCTTTGACCATAAGAATGAAACCCATTTTTCTCAGAGAATCTTCTTTAAAGAACCTTCTCATCCTACCTCTTGATGACTGAGTCGACAGTATTAAGTCCCTGAGAAACTTAAGAGTGTTGGCTTGAGGGGTGTGGGTGGTGGGATAGAAGAGGTGAGAAGTCAAAAGCCATAAATGCATCTGAGGCTGGGCACTGAGTCCCTTCTCTGCGCGTGTGCATCCCCCCCCCCCCCCCGTTTCCCTTGTGACTGTCCCAAATATGATGTATTAACTGTCATACCCCACAAGTAAAAACTATTGGTTCCTGCTCATCTTCTAAGAATCCTGCAGTGGTGGCTGTGGGTGGAACTGGATTGGCCTTACCAAAGGGCACTGAGACCATTTTAATACCCATCTTCTTGGTTTTTATTTCCACAAACTTCTTTGTAAGCTTTTCAGTGAGATAGGATAGCTTGGATATCTGACCTTTCACAGTTTAAGCCCCAAAGGACATCAGTACCCATTCAGTGCTTTGCCTGGAAACAATTACTATGTGTGCTGACACCACATGATTGTGGAAGTAGCAATGGCAAGGAATGTGATTAGGCAGCTCAAACTATAGTTTATCATAAGTGCTGGATGTGGGCATTCTTATGAGGATTTGCCAGTTGGCTGTTACACAGTGTATAGTAGTCTACTAGGTTTCAGTATTATGCCAAGTGTTTTTTATCTGAACCATGCAATTCTCTGTGAAGTATTCTCTTGGATAAAAAGAGAAGGAACATCCCTGATCACCAGAGATGAAGGAGGTGGTGTGTTTTTTAAATTAATAGACGTCACCAGTGTTACAAACTCTAGGGGGTTAACTTTCAAGTTAACTCTTACTGTATTTATACACTGATTAGTTCTATAACACAATTAGTTTGAGAGGTGCTAGATAAGTATCTATCGAGAAACTCTACAAATGCTAACTGCTGCTCTCCCTCAGGAGGGGCAGGAAGAGATCCAGAGGATCAACTGGAAAAACATGGAGATAACCAAACAGGTGAGAAGGATGGCTGCGCTTTTTTTTTTTTTTCTCCCCATATGCCACTACTTCCCAATTTATAGTTTCTTCTGGTACTGATTTCATCAGGAAACTGGGGAGTGGATCCGTAGAGTGCCATTGAATTAATGGAATTGATTCACTAAAGTGACCCAAGAATGTTAAAGGAGAATTAGAACAGTCTTAAGATTTCAGGCTTTTCTGTCAGTTGTTTGATTCTAACAAGCATACATTCCTGAAAATGTAATAGCGTCAAGGAGCCTTTGAATTTCCTTTTAGGGATTTAAGATCTTTTAAATAGCATCATGTACAATAAGCTTCTCTGCCTCTATATAATAGACTGCATCTGATGGTTTGTGGGTTTCTTTATTTTTGTGGTGGAGAGATGGTTGTGGAAGGAAAGCATAGGCCCCAGGGAAAGCAACTTCAGTTTTTCGCTGTTTTCTCAATTGTAAGGAGATAAATTAGTGATTGATCTCTTGCTATCAGTTTATAAATAGTAAGGTTAAAAAAAATCAAAATTGAAAATTACTACTTTTCATTTTCAGTCCTCTATCATGGTTGTGAGGAATGACAAAGTCCTGATTTTTTAAAGTAGTAAATTCTTTGCTTTTTGTTGCATGATGCTTTCCAGTCCTTGTCACTGAAAAAACTTACTATTGCCTTTAGTTACCTAACTTACATGGATATTTTGTGTTGCTGAGCACTGGGTAATCTTTCATGTCTTAATTGCTACATAATCCAAACTCCACAATAGGCTGGAAATAAACCTGGGTTTCAGTTTTAGCAGTCCGCTTTCTTGCTTATGATCACTTTGTCCTAACCAGAACCTAGTTTTATTCCTTAAATTAAAAGTTCATCTTGAATCTCCAGAAATTCAATCCAACTTGGTTCTTGCTTGCTTTTCCCTGTTACCTTGTACAAGAAGGCTAGTGAGATAGTAGATCTTAAAAATGATGGCTTTTAATGCTATTCATCTTGCACCCTAAGCTATTAAATGTTCTGGGATATTTTCCTTTGGCATGCACTACTTGAACTGCTGATATTTTTGAAATAAACTCATCAAAACAGCGTCTCTTCCTTTTGTCGTTCTAGAATGACATCTTTCTGCAGCATTGCAGAATCTTGCTGTAAAGCAACAAGAATAGCTAGATCTTTTTTTAAAAAAAGCTGGTATTTTTCTACAAACTAACTGGACAGACCAAATTAAAGTAGGAAGTCAGATATTGGAACAGGAACAAACGCTGGAAGTTATTTGCTCCTGAGTACTTGTGACCCAATGGTGTAGATATGTGAAGGATGCCACCTTCAGAGAGTGCTCATTAAAAGTAATGTCTCCCCCCCCCGCCCGTAAAGTGGCTGAAAATGCTTTGAGTTTAAAATTCTGACCCCAAAGCTTACCTTTGCATTGTAGTTTGTATTTCTGCTGTAGTTGTTAACGAGCCTTTGCAAGCAACGAGGCTTTTCTTTGTTACATAAGGAATACTATCAGGTTTTGGGGTTTTTTGTAAATAGTTTCTCTTGTCAACAAACTTGAATAGCAACTTAAAGTTCTACATGTTCAGATAGCCTTATGTTGAAAGGCAGGATCTGTCATGTGTGGCTTTTTTTGTTTTTTAAATGCACTGAACTTTTCTCTTGCAAAACAACTAAGTTGATCTTTCAGGTGGTTGTGATGTCTCAAATTAGTGATAAATCTTGTAGCATCTCTCTCAATTATTTTCATATTTTGGTTTTGGAAACTTCACCATGTTCTACATAGTGAAGCATGGCGGGGGGTGGGGGGGTCCATAATAAAAATTTCATTCCTAATAATCTGTATTTAAGGATGTAACTGAATAGTAATATGTCCTATTGAAAATTTAGAAAGTTGGTAAAATTTATAGTATTGTTAGTTTAGTGTGATTCAGAAGTATATGAAAAGATTATAGTACTATATATTTCTGGGTACAAAGATAAAATAGTTTTGTGAAAGTGCCATTTTTGATAAGCAGCTTGACACAAATGAAACGCACAACTAAGAACATATTGCCTGCAATTCACACTAGGGCAAACTAGGTTTAAAATCCTAACATTGTGTAGGGAATGTGGCTACAGTGCTGCTACATTCTGGTAACTTTTTGCTGCTGGAAAAGTCTTCAGGGGGAGGAGGGGAAGGGAGTATATTTTTAAAATGACTCTTAAAAATATTCATATAGCAGTGACTTCTAGATTCAGATGCGCTCTGCATAGCAGTGTATTGGTTCTGAGGGTCAAACGCTGTTCTCTTCTTTTTGCATAATCCCCAAAATAAAGATTCTACAGGTCATCTTTAGACTCTCAGTTGCACCTAGGCAACCCAGTTGCCTTCAGTTGTAATTGCTTGGAACTTAATTTGAGAAGAGAAGAAATAAGAGTCTGGCACAAAGGAATAGAATCTGTTCACTTCTGCTTGGCTTTGCATAGATAACAGGATTTTAAAATCCTGAAACAAATCTTATTTTTGTCACTAAATTAGATTGGTATCCTGTTAAGCACACAAACAGGTGTACTTTTGTACTTACTAGTAAAAGTATAATTGCACTTTAAAGGGATACGAATTTAAGACATTCTTACATAATTTTAGGTTTCAGAGTAGCAGCTGTGTTAGTCTGTATTCACAAAAAGAAAAAGGAGTACTTGTGGCACCTTAGAGACTAACCAGTTTATTTGAGCATAAGCTTTCGTGAGCTACAGCTCACTTCATCGGATGCAAGTGAGCTATAGCTCCCGAAAGCTTATGCTCAAATAAACTGGTTAGTCTCTAAGGTGCCACAAGTACTCCTTTTTCTTTTTACATAATTTTGGATACTATTTCTACTCCAGAGATGACACGCCTCTTCCCTTATCCCCAAACCAGATTTAGTGATTTTACAATCTCATTTTCCACCCCCCACTTTTTTTTAATGGTTTTTCTCTCATGGTGCTGTTAGAAAGTCCCACACAAACCGAAGAGGAAACTGATAGCAATTTCAGTTTTTCCCAGGTACTACTACACAAAGTGCTGTCAAAAGCACAAAGTAAAAACCTTTGTTTGCAGATTTGGCAAAGAGGCAATGGATTGAATGTGCTTGGGGACGGAACTAACCATATCTAGAAATGATCTGTGTCAGGCTTGGAATAATGCAGTGAAACTTTTCCACATCTGTGCAGTGTTACCTGGTCTGTAAATAAATGGAGGGCTTCTGTTACTGCTGTTAATCTTGTATTTTATGAGTATTGAAAGAAACTTGCTTAACAGCAAGGTTGTAGAGAGACCTGGGATTATGAGGGAGTCACTAGCTGAACTCAGATTTTTCATAATTGCATGCCAACAATGCTTGCAAAAATGGCTCGCCATCCAACTCCTCATTTTACATGCACACAATTTAAACTCTACACCAGTGGTTCTCAAAGCTAGTCTGCCACTTTGTTCAGGGAAAATCCTTGGCAGGCCAGACCAGTTTGTTTACTGCCGCGTCCAGAGGTTTGGCCAATCGCGGCTCCCACTGGCCGCTCCAGGCCAATGGGGGCTGTGGGAAGGGCAGCCAGCACATCCCTCGGCCCATGCCGCTTTCTGCAGCCCCCATTGGCCTGGAGCAGCAAACCGCGGCCAGTGGGAGCTGCAATCAGCCGAACCTGCGGATGCCGCAGGTAAACAAACCGGCCCAGCCCGCCAGGGGCTTTCCCTGAACAAGCGGTGGACTGGCTTTGAGAACCACTGCTCTACACCATAATATGTGACTTCTACTTAAAAGCTAGATAGGAAGAAAATGTCAATGATTTAATTGGTCACCTATCCACTTCAGTCTGCTTAAATCTTGTGAAGTTTCTGTTGCTTCCTGTTGTTCAGTAGTGCTCATCAGATATTGTTGTCGGACAAAATGACTTGCTTATGATTTTTCGTTCCTAAGTGAGAGTAATGAAATCCTAAAATATTCTGTTTTTTCTTCCCTCCTCCCTCCCCCCGAACCTAAGAAAGGTTAAACTCTGAGTGCTTCTGTACTAGCACTTTGGCATTAATGCCTCAAATGCAGAGTTAATTTGTTAGATAGAAGTTGATGCTGTTTTAAAACTATTACAAACTTCAAAGTGTGTATTTTTGTTGAATTTTCAAACTTTAGATTTATAATAATTAACTCTTCCTGTATAGGTCTGAAATCACCAGAAGAAGAACTGGTGTATTTACCACCAAAGGATGCCCTTCCTAATGACCCCCGGGTAATAAATAGACAAAGAAGTTCTGATTACCAGTTTCCATACTCTCCATTTTCAGACATACAAAAGGGGACAAAAGAAGATGGATTGTATACAAGTCACGTGGAGAAAAATGAAGATCAGTGTGCACTAACAGAGCACCCTCTTGCATCTAAGCACTCCATAAGTGGAATAATAGAATCTACATTACTGGAAGAATACAATCTCTTTGCAAGAAAAGTTCAGGAGATTTTGCAGCAGAAGAATATTGCATATGTGAGTGGAATGTCCACTCCTGTCTTTTCAGCCCAGGAGAGGGTAATGAGACTTTCTCAATACATACATTTACAGGCATCAGAAATCTCTGTCCAAGAGTATATAGAGAGGCTGAGTGAAAAGCTGAATAATGTTGCTCTGTCATCTTCTTGTGGTAGGCATACTCCACCTCTTAATTCTAGTCCTGATCCAGCAGGAGATGCTGTAACTGAGGCTCAATTGAATCCTCTACCAGAACAGGGTGTATCTGTTTCAAGTGACTTTGACACTGCACTGTTATCAGAACCACTGTGTAACAGTATTGTGGAGGAGCCAAACTGTAATGAGCAGCATTCATCAATGAACTTAACCATAGTGAAAGAGGAAATGGACCATGTTAGTGCCACCACAGAGGTTTTACTGACATCTGATAAGAACACTTCCAGTGATGATCCACTGGAGCCACCAGAAAAGACTCAGAAATCACCAGATAACTTAAACATTTCAACCCAACCAGCACTCTCTGATTTTATAAGCCAGTTAAAACCTGAAGTATTCAACAGCTTGGTCAAAATCATTAAAGATGTACAGAAAAACACTGTGAAATTTTACATTCATGAAGAGGAGGAAAGTACTCTCTGCAAAGAAATACAGGTAAATAGGTTTTTCCTTTGGGACCTATCCTTAGCATAGAGCTAGGGTGTCTCACGTGTCATAGCTTCTGTAGGCTGAGCAAATTGCACACATCAGGGGCTTCTTGCATTCCTTTATTTCCCTTTTTCCCCCCACTCCAAGACTGCAGAAGCTCACTTTGTGCCATGCTCCCATCCCCTTCTGTTTCAGGAACTCAATCAACCAGTTCTTTTGATTTATAAACAGTTGCAGAGCTGCTCAAAGCTGTGGCTCTGTTAATCAGCTGGCACAGGCTGTATCCCCCATTTTCCTCCTCCCTGTCTTTCAGTTATTCCCCCCAAATCAACAGGATTTTGCTCATTGATGCTTGGAACATTCCCTGAAATAGTGGTGGTCAAAAATTGCACTACATCCAAACAGAGAGATGCCAGCAAGTTGAGTGTAAGGCCTTGAAAGCTTGTCCAAATATTTCTACATTTTAAAAATGGTGTTAATTGGAGCCATTCAGTCTGGGATAAATAAACCTGACTTGCAAACACATCAGTAAGGTATAGATGCATTTAAGCTTTGAAATTTGGTGTTACTTTTTCATAAGTCAGTGAAGGCTTGCCTGTGGCATATTTGCACTCAATTTAAGTCTTCCTCTTGTCTAGGAAAGGTATAAACCTCTTTCCAGCTGGACGGTGGGATTAGTTGGAGAAGACCTTGTTTTGTTGTTTTTGAAAGTAGCACTGTAGGGCAGCTTCTGTGAGGTTTCAGGAATAAAAAGAGAAACATGATCAAAAGCATATTCTCCATTCTACTTGAAGTGGCAAATGTATTAAGGGATGGTCAGGGAATGAAAAATTCCTATAAAATTCCTATAATTTTTGCCTCTTGAAATTCCAGATAATGTTGAGAAATTGCACTTCTGTGTTTAATATTAAATATGATGGAGTTGAAAGTAAAATGTTTTTGGCTTTTAGTGAAAAGTGCATTTTTCAGCAGGGACTAAGGTGGTCAGCCACTTAGATGGAGTTCCGTAAAAATAATTACAGAAATAGCTTTACAAAATTAATCTAGTCAGTGTGTTTCTTTTTAGCTAGTGCTCTTGAGTACAAGTAAAAAAAATCCTACAAATATTTGGATTTAAAAATGCCTGTGTGCTTGCTTGAATAGTAAAAACTCTATATGGTGAGCTTTGGAATTGCATTGGTTTAACTAATTATGTTTCTCTCTCTCTTTTGTGGGGTAGGAATACCTTACAAAATTGGGTAATACAGAATGCCACCCAGAACAATTCTTGAAAAGAAGAGCTACTTTAGACAAACTATTGATAATTATTCAAAATGAAGATATTGCCAGCCTCATCCATAAGGTACATTAAATACATTTAACGGTGAAATATAGAAAGTTGACTCAAAGCTTAAGTTAGTCACTTGCATTTAAAATGTTTCATTGTAATGTGCATCTTGACTAGAATGGATTAAACTTGTTTTGACATATCCAATCTTGTAACTCTCTTGCACTAGTACTTATGACCACATAACTTTTTTCCTTTTAATTTATATTAGATAAAATGGAAGCACTGCTTATAATTCAATAGCCAAGGTTGAGTTGAGTTTGCTCCTGAAGCAGGGATTTAATCATTTTGTTGTAGTATTTGTTGAGTAATATTCTGATCTTGGAAGTAAATTGGTTAGTCTGAATTTAAAATTAAGAAATTTAACACCAAGTGTTAGGGAATTTTGAAGCAATTTGCTCAGTTAAGATTATTCTGGACAAAAAGTCTTTAACTAAAACTCACTGACATCTTGGGCACTGTATACCTAAAGCTTTTAGATTTTTTTTTTTAAAGGATTGTTTTCCATTATTTTTCAACAGTGAAAGTTCCTCTTTCAGCAGGGACTGACTATTGTTCGAAAGAATTCATATATAAACATTCTTTCAAAATGGAACTAAGATGAACTTACCTACTGTTAGAGGCCTTTCTCAAAAATGGCCACCTATCTCCAATTGTCAAGGAAACTGAGGCCACCCAGGGCACTCTTAACACAGGGCTGTTGGCTTTACTTTAATTGGAAACAATGTGACTCAATACTGTATTGAAAAGGGACACCTTAACTGAGAGCAGCTTTGGCCTCTGTCCCACTGAAAAGAGAGGGAGATGGCAGCTCTTTTCAAAGAGGCATTTGTTTGGAGAGAGTTATGAAGAATGTTATGCACCAGCCTCTACTGACAGATAAACCATAATAGAGGCTGAGACTAAATGTCTACCCCGTATCAGAAAAGACAATAAGAGAATGCCACCATGGCTAAACAGCAGAGTAATGAAGGCAGAGGCAAAAAATACTTTTTTTTTTTTTTTTTTTAAATTAAATTTGGAAGTCCTATTTTAGTGAGGCTAATAGGAAGGAGCACAAACTCTGGCAAGTCATGTGTAAAAGTGTAATAAGGCTGGCCAAGAGAGAATCTAAGAAGCAACTTGATAAAGAAACAGAAACTAACAGTAAGGAATGTAAGTACATCGGATGCAGGAAACCTGCCAAATAGACATTGGGACCACCCGGTGACAAAGGTCTTAAAGGAGCAGTCAGGGAAGATAAGGCCATTGCAGAGAAGCTAAATGAATTCTTTGCTCAGTCTTCATTGCAGAGGGATGTGCGGGAGGTAGCTCTGATGTAGATATTCTTTTTGGGAAACAAATTTGAAATACTGTCCCACACTGATGTCAGAAGGTAGCTAATGTAACACCAATTTTTGAAAAGGGCTCCAGAGGCAATTGTGTAAGTTACAGGGTGGTGTGCTTTAATTCAGTACTGTGCTAATAGGTTGAAACTACAATAAAGAACAGAGTTATCAGACATGTAGAGAAACGCAGTATGTTGGGGAAGGGTCAGCACAGCTTTTATAAAAAGGAAATTGTGTTTCACCAATATATTTGAATTCTTTGAATATGTCAGCAAGCATGTGGATAATGGTGATCCAGTTGATAAAGTACTTGGATTTTCAGAAAGCCTTTAACAAGGTACCTCACCAAAGGCTCTTAAGGAAACTAAGTAGTCATGGGAGAACAGTGAAGGTCCTCTCCTGGATCAGTAACTGGCTGAAATATAGCAAACAAAAGATATGAATAAATGGGTCAGTTTTCACAATGGAGAGAGGTAAGCAGGAGGGTCCCCTGAGGAAAACCTTTGCTGTTCAACATATTCACTAATGATCTAGAAGAAGGAGTGAACAGTGAAGTGGCAGAGTTTGCAGATGAAACAAGGTTAGTCAAAATAGTTTTAAGTCAAAAGCTGACCCCAAAGATTTACAGAGGGATCTCACACAACAGGGTGACTGGGTAATGAAATGGCAGATGAAATTGAATGTTAATAAGTGCAAAGTTATGCAATTTGGAAAAAGTAATCCCACCTGTACATATGTAATAATGGGGTCTAAATTAGTTGTTACTGCTCAAGAAAGAGATCTTGGAGTAACTGCCGGCAGTTCTCTGAAAACTTCAGCTCCAATGCACAGCAGTGGTCAAACAGACTAACACTATGTTAGGAACCCTTGGAAAAGGGATAAGTAATACAACAAGTATCATAATGCTACTATATAAATACATGGTGTGCCCACACCTTGAATACTGCAAGCAGTTCTGGTTACCCTATCTCAAAAAGGGCAATAGTGGAACTGGAAAAGGTTCAGAGAAGGGCAACAAAGATGATAGTGTGGAGTGGCTGCCATATGAGGATAGATTAAAGACTTGAGAATGTTTATCTTCAAAAAGAGGAGACTAAGGGGCAATATGATAGAAGTCTAAAAATCATGATTGGTATGAAAAAAGTGAATAAGGAAGTGTGGTTTGTCCTTTCCTCCAATACAAAAATGCAAAAGAAATCCAAAATGTTAAGATAGGGAAATACAAAGGTAAGACACCTCCTCACTGTATTGACACAGTGAGGGGGCAGAAGAGAGAAATGTAATATATTTTTATAATTTCTTCTGGTGCTTTAATCATGTGTCATGGCCTCATATAGGGCAGAGTTAAGGTTGTTTGGCAGTCTTGTCAACCTTAATTCCATTTTAATGTAATTTTTGTTTGGAAATATAGATGTAATAGTACCATTTGGTCTTTAGTCCTTAACATTCTGTGAACAGAGACTACAAGCTTCCCCATACAGTTTTGTCAATGCTCATCATTTTTAATATATATTCAACTCCATGGAGGTTTCATTAATGCTGTTCTATGTATAGTTTCATGATGCACTAGGGAAGGGTGAAGGGAACTTTGTCAGTTCACTGTGTGCACTTGAATTATGTTGATGGCCATGTATAAAAACTTAATTGGGACGGGGCAGCAATCAGAGGTATTTTGTGGAATATTTACCTTTTTGTATTGTCATCACTTCCAACCTCCCCACCTTCATTCTGCCTAGATGTCTGTAATGACTTCATTGTGAGATCACGTCCTACAGAAATAAGTACACTAGTCACTTCTGGAAAAGTTTGTCTCGGAACGCACAAGCTAGCATTGTGGATAGAAGTGGAAAGTAATCCTTGGTTTTCTTTTCTAAACAGATACCTGGTTTAGTAACTCTGAAGAGGCTTTCATGTGTCAGCTTTGCTGGTGTTGATAGCTTGGATGATGTGAAAAACCACACTTACAATGAATTGTTTGTGTCTGGTGGTTTTGTTGTGTCTGATGAATCTGTTCTTAATCCAGAGTCTGTCACAGTTGGTAAGAATTTTTGTTAAAAATCATGAATTTTTAGTACAGGAGAAAGATGTCTTATTGACAGCACTTGAGAATGAAATCCTCCATTTAACTACAGAAGAGAGGCAATGCAAACTTCTTGCAGTCATATGTATCAAGCTTGTTGGAATGGACCACCTCAAAGAGGGTTAAAGCAGTTCATTCTCATGCACTTTATTATTAGCCTTTCTGGAGATTAGCTGTCTACAACCAACTGGATTGGGGCCACCAACCAAAATTTCATAGGCTGCTGATGTAGAAGTCTGACCCAGACTGAGAGACTAGACTGACTGAATAGCTACCTCAACATGAAAAATTTTGTATGATGCCACCAAACCATTAATATTGCAGTCCCCAAAGAAATATACAGTTTTTATAATTGTAGCCTTTATTTAAGACCGCATACGTCTCTCCATTCTCTCTCCCCCCAAAAAACCCCCAGAAACAAAACTTAAGTGAATTAGTTTTTAATGGATCTCTCTCAATGGCAGTAAGTCACTTAAGGTCAAATTTTAACCCATGTGTAAGCTTACACAACTTTAGTGGACCTGAGCCACTGACCGCAAACTGTAATCCATTAGAAACTGAATAATTTTTTTTTTTTTAAGTTCTTACAAAGCTCAGTACTGGGGTTATGTTTTCAGCTGTTAATCAAAGATCTGTAAAATGGAAGACACAATAGTGTTTGGGTTTAGCTTAGATTTTAAATTGTTGTTTTAAAACTATATAACACAAATTATTTGTCTCAAAAATAGATAAACTTAAAAATTTCCTGAAGTTCCTTGAGGACCTCAATACACCTGATGGGAAATGGCAGTGGAAAGTCCACTGTAAAATACAAAAAAAACTCAAGGAGCTTGGGAGGTAAGCAGTGTACTCTAAATATAAAGTGTTGAAATGACATGTTAGAACAGGGGTAGGCAAACTTTTTTTTTTTTTTTTTTTTGGCCTGAGGGCCACATCGGGTTTCTAAAATTTGTATGGAGGAAATTTTGTATGGGGGAAATTTTGGATCTCCCCAAACAGCCAGGTATGGCCCAGCCCCCACCTCCTATCCGACCCCCCCCTGCTTCTCACCCCCTGACAGCTCCCCTAGGACTCCTGCCCCATCCCCAGACCTGCCACCTCAGACTCCCCCCTGCCCCATCCAATGCCCCTGTTCCCCACCTTCTGACTGCCCCAACCCCTATCCATACCCTTGACCATCTTCCCCCCTCCCCCAACTCCCTTGTCCTCTATCCAACCTCCCCTGCCCCCTTACCGCGCTGCCTGGAGCACCGGTGGCTGGCAGCACTGCTTAGAGCACTGGATCAGGCCGCAGCTCTGCAACTGCGCTGCCCAGAGCGTTGTGCTGAGGTTGCGGGGGAGGGGGAACATCAGGGGAGGGGCTGGGGACTAGCCTGCTGGGCCAGGAACTGAGGGGCTGGGCAGGAGGGTCCCATCGGCTGAATGCGGCCCGTAGTTTGCCCACCTCTGTGTTAGAAAAATAGTGGTCTCAAAGATATAAAATCTTAAATCAAGAAAATATATTTGAAGGGCGTTTTCATCATGTGATACATTATGTAATTTGAATATTGATCTAAATGTAAACCTCCAGTCCTCTTTTAAATAGAATGAATGCTAAAGCCTTGAGTCTGCTGACACTTCTGAATACCTATCAGAAGAAACACATGGTTGAGATTCTGTCGTATCATAACTGTGACTCACAAACACGAAATGCTCCAGAATTGGACTGTCTTATCAGACTTCAGGCTCAGAATATACAACAAAGACATGTTGTCTTCTTAACAGGTAAAACCAGAACTTGCAGCTGTCTTTTTCTTAAATTTGATATTATTACATTACTAAGTCACTCCTCTTTCTCTTTTTTTGTAAATTTAGAAAAGAATGTCAAAACATTTTCAAATTATGCTGATAATGGAATAGTAGTTGCTACAGTTGATGACTTTATGCAAAACTTCAAAAACCTTGTTGGCTACCACAATTCAATTACGGAAGAAAACAACCTTCCTTCACCTGGTGTTCCTGAAAGACAATCAGGTAATATTCAGCATATTTTATACTCTTTCCAGCTAATCAGAGGAGTGGGGTGGAGGTCCTTTAAGTGTAGTTTGTCTTTACTCTTACAAAACAAACTCTGTAGATTTGTGAGGAAATCCCAACTCTCAAGTACTCTGTATTTTAAGCAATGAGAAAGGGAAGCTGGGATTGAATACATTAAGGTATCTTAAATACAGAATTACTGACTAATTCAGTATCCAAGAAAGCCTGATGATGATGAAGAGGGTAAGGTAATGAGTAAGCCAAATGGCATTTCCCTTCTGTTCTGAGGGAAGTATAAGCTTAATGACAGATTTAGAAATGGTAACAAAATGAACTTGGATGTCAGTAATTGTATTCTGTAATTGTCTGATCAAATACTGACCTACTGTATAACTTTAGATGCTGTTTTGACATTAACCCCTTTGGAGCTGGGAGTTGGGATTTCCCAACACTAAACATGACCACAATGCGCAGAAGCTTTTAGCATCGGAATATCTGGACATTCACACAAAGGGTTAAGTGTGTGTGTTGAGTAAGTGAACAAGAGTGGCAGAAGACCAAGCCTTAAGTGATATTGGATTTACAGACCCGAAGCATAACACTCTGTGAGTAGTGTATAGCTTTTTTAAAAATCGTATATTTCAATAGAGTAGGACTTCTCTTTCTTAATATAGTTTTTGTAGAAAGCGATGAAAAGGACGAGGAAGACATGTCTTTGGATTCAGGGGATGAAACATCACAAATAGAAATCTGCAATGATGCCTCAAAGTATGATTCTCATTCAGAAGCTTTGCAGACAGAGACCAAAGGCTCACATGGAACAGATTCAAAAGAAAACTCTCTAACCGATATGCAGCTGTCTTCTGAAGGACAAATTGGGTTGATGGAAAAAACTTCTAAACTTGATTTGGAGGAGAGACAGCCAATAACTCCTGTTTCTACCACATGCTCTGCTGAAGGAGACAAAAACAATTCAGTAGAACAAGTTCCTTTCAACAACTTTCAAGTTTACAGTAGACAATTAAGTATGTCCCATCAGTTCAGTCATTTTAATGTTCTCACTCATCAGACTTTTCTGGGAACAACATACCCAATTTCCACAAGTCAAAACCAAGAAGGTGGGAATTATTTTCTGTCTGCTTACAGTCAGAGCATGGATACAGACAAGTCATCTTCTCCTAGTAATTGGGATGTAAATTGTGAATCTTCCAGGCCATATTCAAAATAGAAATAAACACATAACTAAAACTTTTTATAGGTTTGTTGTGGACTTCTTTCTGTTTCTAAAAAAGTGAATTAACAGTTTCTATTTTATTCTCTAAACAAAATGTTTGTCGTTTAACTCAAATGTTTCCCTGTCTTATTTAAATCATGATGGCCTGTACTAGTTGAAGCATCTGAAAATTGAAATAAATATATATTTTTTAACATTTATTGTATTTGAATTATCTTGTTTTGTTGGCACTTTTAAGTTTTTACATTTGTATTTGACCTGTACGTAGACTTCAGTTTGAAGTCTGTTTTAATGTAAAACTGAATGTTTGCCTAAAGCATGTGAAATAGCAAAGCTTAATTTTTAAGTAAACTGTAATAGAGTATCCAAGCCACTTGTCTTTAAATGAATATAAAAACTGTTATGTATGTATTTGATTGACATTGGACACAAATTTTGTACAAAATGTTTTTACATAGCGATAAGGCAGTGTAGTTATTTTAATGAAAAAATATATATAATACTGGATTTTGGCTAAATACCTCAATTAGAGTAACCAATGGTGCAGTTCCATTTAAAGAAAAAAATAAACTTTTCATGCACATGGGACTTAGTAGCAACTTGATTTGTTTTATATCCTGTTTCTAAAATACAGAAAACTGATGCTGCAAAATTTATTTCAATACCATTTTTGTGTGCATCTAATTAATCTGTTTAGTACCTTTTTTGCTTATCACAACTGCATAGAAATAGCCCTACAGTTTTAAAGTTCTGTATCTTCTTATAAATGTACAGATGGTAGACAGCTGATTTGTTTTGTTTTAACTTGAATTACCTATAGTAGTGTTAAAAGGTAGACACTATCAGTACTTTTAGGCCCTGAACTTAATGTTCTGCTAAATGTGGCAATGCCACTAAAATGAATATCCTCATGAGAGTTTGTTTACTGTTCTCACCCTTTCCTTTAAAATTAATGTATTGTACTAGATTTTTGTCTCCTTCCTCCCTGGAACATTTTTCTGTAGTATTGGCTTTCCTTGTGCACAGTCTTGTGAATACTATAGAGAAGATTTCCAGAAAATACTATATGGATGGTAAAACAAACTGGCGTACTACCATTCTGTTTTTGTTTTAATTACGTGGTAGTGGACTTTAACACTAAAGGGTAGTATAAGAAAACTAAGGTTTTGGGGTTTTGTTTTTTTTCTTCAAGACAGTTTTTTGTTGCAGTCAGTTTAAGTTTTAGTAGAGCCCGGGGCCAATTTTTTTTACAGGCAAAATGTGGTGATTAAGTCACAAATGATAAGTGCACTCACTACTTTTATTAGCTAAAACTATTTTTTTTAAAGCGAATTTCAAGCTGGTACTCACTTTTAAAATATTCACTTAATGCATCTTAAGTAAACACTTCTACAAAAAGATGACTTCTACAAATAGAAAAAAAGCTCCCGCTCATTCAGAATAGGGCAGCAGCACAGATACATATGGAAGCAGAGGCTATTCAGGCAGTCGGGTGCTGGCAGTCTAATGCAAACCGAACGTATGTAAGACCGCAGATGGAAAATCAACATTAATCAGTTGTGTTCTCATTTCAGATATGGGACAGCCGGCTATACACACACGGGTGTGGATCTGTGGGCACAGTATTGTTTTGGGTGCATAGGCACGCATCCAGGTTGCCCGAGGGCTCCCAGCTGGGATTCGGTGGTGAAGCATTACTCAGTTGGCACGCACGGAGGGGCATGTTATGGGATCAACTGATACCGCTGTTGTATGCTGTGTGGGCACATCAGCAGCCACTGGATATATTGGTGATACACCTGGGAGAGAATGATCTGGAAACACTTAAAGGGGTGGAGTTAATGCTTCGATCAAGGAGGGACCTGGTACGGATCCTGGGAATTTTTCCAGGCGTTAACGTTGTCTGGTCAAATATGCTTCAGCAAAGGGTCTGGCCGGGAGCCATGAACCCTGCCAGGGTGGACAAAACCAGGAAGTATGTGAACAGGGAAGTGGCCAAATTCTTACTGCTCTTGAGGGGGACAGTAATTTCACATCCTGGCATACTCTATTGGGCACCAGAGTTATTTGGGGAGGATGGGGTGCACCTGTCAGGCTCAGGTGCTGACATATTTTTGGCTGATATAAAAGAGGGCATTGGGAGATGTTTGGGAACCTAGCTGAATGGGGGGAGGAGGCAGCCAAACTAATGGCTGGTGCCTCCTTGTGGATGTTCAGTGCAGGTACTCCATAAATTAAGGCACAAAAGAATAGATAAATGGCTTGGAAAAGGAATTAAGGAGAGGGGCTTGGTAATTGAGCAAGCTGGGGGCAATTAGGGACTCCTCTGATTGATATGGCAAGCAGCCAACACTGTCCCCCCATCATTATAGTCCACCTTAACCACTCCTACAGGGGCTGGTGGTCAGTAAGGTCCTGGCAAGGGAATTGCTGGAGAAACCTGGATGAAAGGGGAGGGGGGAGCTCGTGGAAGCCCCTCCAGAATTGGTGGTTCCTGGCAGTGAATCTGCTGGAGGGACATGAATGGTAAAAGCACTTCCCCCTGTCCCCTGGTTAATTATGGGGGTTTCACCTGCACTGCACATTTTATCTGCTGGGTTAGTCCTAGACACCTAATAATAAAGTTGCAGCCTGATTAAACCCGTATCTAATGTCTCCTGTCTTTCTTTTGCAATAGCCAGACAATCACCGCCCTGCACTTTGAGGAGGGGGCAGGAGGAGAGGGCAATGCTTTCTGGCTTGGGGGAGGAGAGGAAACGTAAAACTGCTAGAAAAGCAGTCAGTGTGGTGGATGACTCACCACCTAGAAATGAGGGGTTTAAAAAGGTCAGCCTGGGCCTGGACCTTCCCCTCCTCACTGGGAGCAGGCTAGGCAGTACCCACCCTCCCTATTTAGGTCAGAAATATGCCAGGTGATTAGCTATATCTGCTGTGGGCATTACTGTAGCTGCCCCCTTGAGGGGTCTGGTAAGGAATTTTTCCCTTACCACCATATTGGCCAGGTGCAGTGGGGGGGTTTTTCACCTTCACAGCAGGTTCAGGTCAGCTCTGTTCCTGCATAGCATGACAGGCGGTAGGCCATATGTCGCAACTCTTTAAATGTGTAGCGGATGTTCAGTGCAGGTACTCCATAAATTAAGGCACAAAAGAACAGATAAATGGCTTGGAAAAGGAATCAAGGAGAGGTCCTTGGTAACTGAGTAAGCTGGGGTCAGTTGGGGACTCCTGTGATTGCCACAGCAGGGAGCCAACCCCCCATCATTATACTCCACCTTAACCCCTCCTATTGGGGGTGGGGGTCAGTAAGGTCTGGGCAAGGGAATTACTGGAGGGACCTGCATAAAATGTGGGGAGAGCTGGTGGAAGACACGACCCCCCGCCCCCCCCCCCCCCCCCCCCAAAAAAAAAAAAAAAAGGCTGGAATTGGAGATTACTGGCAGTGGATCTGCTGGAGGGCCATGAATGGAAAGGTGGAGGGGCTGGTAAAAGTGCTCTCTCCCCCCCACCCCCCTTAATTGTGGGGGTTTCACCTGCACTGCACATTTTATCTACCAGGTTAGTCCTAGACGTCTAATAATAAAGTTGTGGCCTGATTAAACCCATAGCTAATGTCTCCTGTCATTCTTTTGGCATAGCCAGACAATTATAGGTGTTGTGCTAGATTGTGTCTTCTCCCCACCCCAGAACACTTTTCTGTATGAGTTATGTTCAGTAACTCAATTATTGAAGCACAAATGCATCAACTTTCCTTGTGCACAGTCTTGTGAAGATTTCCAGAAAATACTGTATGGACGGTAAAACAAACTCTGGCATACTACCATGTGTTGTGTTTTAGTGGTGAAGTCCACTACCACCTAAGAGTAATATAAGAAAACAGGGTTTTTTGTTTTTTTTTTGGGGGGGGGGGGAGGTTGGTTTTTTTCTCCTTCAAGACAGTTTATTTCTGTTGCAGTCAGTTTAGGTTTTAGTACAGCCAAGGGACAAATTTTTTAAAGGCAAAATGTGATTAAGCCACAAATGACAAGTGCACTCACTACTTATAGTAGCTAAAACTATTTTTTTTAAAAAAACTAATTTCAAGCTGCTGTTCATTTTTAAAATACTCTTTTAATGCATCTTAAGTACAACACTTCTATAAAAAGATGACTTCTAAAAATAGAAGAAAAGCTCCTTCACTTTGTTTTACTGTATCTAGTATAGTTACAAAAAGCTATTCCTGCCAGAATATCAAACTGTTTAATATATTAGTGAAGAACTAAGCTACTGTATGGCCCATGTCAAGTCATCATGCAGGGGCAATGCTTCTGAAGAAAAATTTCCTTTCTTCATTAAACTTTAGACAGTGAGATTGCCATATAGAAACAACTGTATGACAACACACACATTCAGATGTGGTTTTTCTCATGTGTATATAATGAAAGGGATAGGATACAGAGGGACCTAGACAAATTAGAGGATTGGTCCAAAAGAAATCTGATGAGGTTCAACAAGGACAAGTGCAGAGTCCTGCACTTAGGACGGAAGAACCCCATGCACCACTAGAGACTAGGGACCGAATGGCTCGGCAGCAGTTCTGCAGAAAAGGACCTAGGGGTTACAGTGGATGAGAAACTGGATATGAGTCAACAGTGTGCCCTTGCCAAGAAGGCCAATGGCATTTTGGGATGTATAGGTAGGGGCATTGCCAGCAGATCGAGGGACGTGATCGTTCCCCTCTATTCAACATTGGTGAGGCCTCATCTGGAGTACTGTGTCCAGTTTTGGGCCCCACACTATAAGAAGGATGTGGAAAAATTGGAAAACGTCCAGCAGAGGGAAACAAAAATGATTAGGGGACTGGAACACATGACTTATGAGGAGAGGCTGAGGGAACTGAGATTGTTTAGTCTGCGGAAGATAAGAATGAGGGGGGATTTGATAGCTGCTTTCAACTACCTGAAAGGGGGTTCCAAAGAGGCTGGATCTAGACTGTTCTCAGTGGTAGCTGATGACAGAACAAGGAGTAATGGTCTCAAGTTGCAATAGAGGAGGTTTAGGTTGGATATTAGGAAAAACTTTTTCACTAGGAGGGTGGTGAAACACTGGAATGCGTTACCTAGGGAGGTGGTGGAATCTCCTTCCTTAGATATTTTTAAGGTCAGGCTTGACAAAGCCCTGGCTGGGATGATTTACTTGGGGACTGGTCCTGCTTTGAGCAGGGGGTTGGACTAGATGACCTCCTGAGGTCCCTTCCAACCATGATATTCTATGAAAGAATTTATCCAAACTTGCCTAACAACTGGCCAAATGTTTATCACCTGTAAATTAAACAAATGCTCTTTGATGTGGATTTAAGGCAATCTTCAAATTCAAGCGTCTTACAACAAACTGTCTCAGGAGGGACATCTCATTTGATCTGTAAATAATATAGCCTCCTGAGGCAATTTTGAAAAAACACTGGGCAAGACCCGCTGGCATGAGTTAAAGCTGTAATTCCTCTCTACAGGTATCCCTTCTGGCTGAAACAGTTTTGCCCTGAATTGACTTAAATGCAGTTAGAGAGCTAAGCCCAGACGCTATTTTGACTCTTAACTTCAGAAACAGAAGTTCAAACCAATTTTGAATACGGTTTTGGGTTAATCAAATATACAAACCTAGAACTTTATTTTAGAACTTTATTTTTTTTTAAACAAGAGTCTGCTGTCTGAGAGCAGGAACTAACTCATTTTACTTTTATTTGACTCAGCTCATTGCACATTAAGCAGTGGGGGCTGTTGTCTGGCTTGTTGGAAAAGACGTGTGCCCCTTTAAGGGCTAGAGAGTCAGGGACCAACTTGATGCTGCACTTGCAGACCAGGTCAGTGTGGGGCTGCTGATCCATTTCCCACCCACACCCCAGGTGACTGGAAGAGAGGGAGCACTCTAGGTCCATGCTAGTGGAAGAAAAGCCCTGTTTTACCTGAAACAAGGTGGACTTGGTCAAGGCAGCATTTCTGGTAATGCTTTTTTTTTTTAAAAGCTTTTAGAATCAGTGTGCTAGTACCTGGATCCTGTAGGGATTCCTCCAGAAAGGGCTCTGAACCGAGGGATATAGAGTGGGAGGGGCAATTAGTTATATTAACCAGGAGGAAGTGAAAGACAGATGAAGGAGGCTGAGGTGAATCCACTATTCTTCAGGAGGCTGGCAAGCCTGGGATCTTCCCTGTGGAGACTGTGAGGGCATACAAGACTATAAAACCAGGTAGGGATGGGCCCCTCTTTATTCACTGTTATGGAAGTTCCCTCACATCATACCAGTTTGCTACAGATTCAAGATTGGGCCTGACAAAGTTGGGATGCCCAGCTTATGAATTTTGGTTCCCACTCATCCAGGATCTGGACGGCAACAGCAGTGGCCCAGCTGGGAATGGGGGTTAGGACAATTCAGGCAATTGGGCATTGCTATTCTGAAGCATGCAGAATAGGGGAAAAATCAGTGTTAATCTTCCTCTGTATTTTCATTCCAGATGCTGGCAGACAATGATGTGGCTCTGCAGGCACCGTATTATTTACTGGGTGCATAGGTGGGCTTTGAGGTTGGCTGGAGGTTTGCAGCTAGGCCTCAGTGGTGAAGCAGTCCTGAGCTGGCATGGGAGGAGGGGCATGTTATAGGACCAGCTGATGCCGCTTCTGTACACTACGGTGTCCTGTGAGCAGGCATCAGATATAATTGTGGCTCACCTTGAGGAAGATAATGTGGGACTGTGTAAATAGGTATACTTAATGGTCAGAGTTCAGAGGGACTTGGGGGTTGATCCTGGAACTTTTACCAGGAGTAAAAATTGTATGGTCAGATATGCTGCAACGCAGGGTGTGGGAGGGAGCTGCCAAGACCCTGAAAGGCAGGTGGGCAAATTCATGGATGTCATAGGAGGGTCAGTCTTTTTGCATCCAGGCATAGTATATGGGGCACCAGAATTATTCAGGGAGGATGGGGTCCACCTGTCAGACATGGGAGCTGAGAAGTTTTTGGCTGATATTAAAGGGGGCATTAGGAGATGTCTGGGCACCTGGTTAAGTATGGGCGGGCAGCCAAGCTAATTGCTGGTGCCTCTCCTGGCAGATGCCCACTGTAGGTATTCCATGGGAAAGGGCTACAGTGATCAGATAAAATGCATTGGTAAAGGATTTAAAGGAGCGGGGGATGAGGGGAGGTTTGAGGCTCCTATGACTGGTATAGCAGGGAGCCAGCCCTCACCCTTCTCTATAGTCTCCCTTACCCCTCATTTGAGGAGGGGGGAGGGTGAGGTCCCTGCTGTGGGTTGGCTGGGGACCAGGGTAGGTAAGGGGGAGAGCTGACAGAAGCCCCCAGCTATATATTGAAATGATTATCGAATTATCCGCACTGTACACTTCTATCGGCCAGGTACTCCCAGACTTTTAAGAAAGAAGTTGTGGCCTAACTAAACCATGCTGCGTGTCTCTTGTCCTCTTTTTGGCGTAGCTGGACAATAAGCACTGCCATTCAGTTTTAGCTAGCTTATTCAATACATACACTGGTTTTTTGAGTCCTAGGTTGCTCACTAGAACACAAATTATTTATCTAAGTGATCAGACAGCTTTTTGGGCACGGCAACACTGAAAGGGGAAGAGATTTGGCATTTTTTTTCTTTTTTAGTGTGAGGCAAAAATTGGTATGTCATTAAATATTTAATACATTTATTTATATCAAAAATACATATATTTTAAATTCTACAAAAAGTTAATGTAAACAAACTTTCTATACCGCTGTTTCCTTACTACATAATCTTAAGAAATCTTCAAAGCAGAAGACCACTCTAAATAGCAAATAAATGCATTATATATTAGATTCAAGCATCTTCAAACAACCACATGGGGGGAAGGGGAAAAGGAACGAAACCACATAACCTGTCACATTTCATGTAGGAGACTAGACCTTGGTTAAAAAAGATTTAGATGCGGTTAGTAAATTACAGTAGCAAATATAAAGTGCTGTGCCTTACATTTTTAAAGCTGAAGTTTTTTGTATACTTATGTACCTTTTTTAAAATGGTGAAATAAAGTTTTCTTCTTGATTTATGGTTGGAACTAGACCAGTCTCCAATTCCTTCTGCTTCTGGAGGAGACCCTGAAATAATGAGTACAAAGTAAATGCTCTTCCTTCTCCACAAAATAGGAACAGTGGCAAGCCTCTATTTTATTTCTTAATCATACTTTTAAGGCTCTTTAACCATTTTAAAATATGTAATTATAAAAAAGACATGATAAGTCAAGCACTCAAAGTAGGAAGAATCCCCCACTAAGACTGCAGGTGCTGTTTTTCTTCAGTTTCCTTTTGCACGTGGAACGTGAGAGTCTTGCCTTCCATCTGCAGGAAGTCTGTGCCAGAGCAAGGAGTGGAACCTAGCTCTGACTCCCAGAACAGTGCCTCAAACAAAAGAAATGTCCTCTGTTCTTTGAGCTCAACTTCACAGTCTATCTGAATGAGGTAGGAATCCTACAGTACGAACAGTACATGATTATGTTATTAAATACTGCAGCTGTTCTAACAAGTTTTTGATTTGTAATTTCCTATGGATTAAAAAAACAGAAAAAGCACATTTTAGCATGGGTTTTAAGTAAAGTTGGATCCCAGAACATTTGAACTATACCAATAATTGGTAGGAATAATAGGCTATTTTTTTCTCTGTGCATCCTTCCTTGGAAGAAGATGAGGCACACATATGTTATCCTTGGCTAAGATGTGCAAGGCAACAGGAAGAATTGGAAATCAAGATTCTTGGGATCTATTCCTGCCTCTGGAGGGGCATGTGAGCTCTAATAGCTAAAAAGTGAACACAGTTAAAGATTTTAAATGCTGATTCTGAAGAGTGGTGTGGATAAAGCAGCACAAGTTGAGGCAGTAACACTAAAAATGTGGAGATTCTAGCCCTTGCTACGGCTCCTTTATATGGCTCCAGCTGCACTTGCGGCTGGTGTGGTCCCTGGAGCTACTCCCCAGGGGAAGGGCAGTGTACGGCTAACATTTTGTAGTACTGTAGTGGCAAGGGGCCCTAGTGGTGGACCAGGACCCCATGGGACTAGCTGCTGAACAAAAAGATGGTCCCTATGCTCAAAGAGCTTATGTAAGCCTTTTGCTCCTGTACACCCTCACCATAAGCCCTAACATAGAGGTAGGCTGGAGGCAGGAATGGAAGTGGCAAAACTTGTCTGTGCTTGGCAATTCCAAGGTGCAGCAAGGCCCATAGGTATGATGTTAGACTGTCATATATTTAGGCATGGAAAGATTAGATTTTTATTGGTACAATGTTGGTTTTGCCATACACGCACAAACTGATGAAAAAATATTTCCATCAGTAGTAACACATTTATAAAGAAAAATGCCGCTTAAGGACTTAGTTTGATTTAAAGATGTTTATTTTGCATGTTTTGACATATAATGTTGACAATTTGTGTGTTAAGTTAAAAAGCTTTAACTTTCTGAAGCTCACTGTCTATCATTAATTGTACGAGTCCTGCCCCCCCAATATCCCACAACTGTGATTTTAAAAATGCTTAAAACCCACAAATTTGCACTACTGTGAAAATTTTAGTAGATTAGAAAGGATTAATAATAAACATTGATTGATAGTGTTGCAGTAGCCTCAAGGTTGCCAGAACTTACATTAGAGGCTGCACAGACCCTGGAAGGAGCTCAGAAAGTGGAAAGGTGGCCTAATGGCTCTTTTGCCCCTCACTTCCTACACCAGGGCTGCACCTTGCATGCTGTGACCATTGAGACTTTGCACAACAGCTGGTACCTCAGTTCTGTTCTTATATTTGCAAGAAATGACCCTGTGCAACCTCTCAGTAAGAGGGAAAGAAAGATACTTGCAGTCTTCCTAAAACATATTTTTTGAGATCTTGCTCAGAAACAGGAGCTAAGGTACAGACTTACTATCAGTCACTGGACTGGAAAGGAGGTGACCAGAACTCAGTGAGGGTTTTTCTGTTTGTTCTGCTGCCTGCCTACAACACCTTTCCCTGGTAATTAAGTTTGAGTAAAACATGGGTGTCAGATCTTGCTACACCTGTGATGGAGAAAATGGAGCACTGCTTCATCATAGTTGGAAGAGGAGGGGAAGATATCTCTGCTTTTGGGGAGGAGGCTGTACTCATTCCCCTATTCACCCCTCTCCCATTTTTTAAAAAAATTCCTGCCTTTCCTAGGCCAAGGATACCTCTGCTCCTGTATTATTCCCTGCCCTCGGGATCTCTAACTCTGGGTCTGGGAGCATGTTTGGTGGGTGTTTTGTGGAACTCCAGTATGCTTGTTGCAGATGGCACATAAAGCAAATTTAGCAGCAAGCATCTCGTGAGTTCTACTGCCCATGTGCAAATTGCAGTTTTCAGAAGCTAAACATTCAGCGAAATTGGGTTGGATTTTCATGGACGGCAAAAAGCACGTGTCTGACTCTCAGCCAAATCCTCAGTTTTAAAGATTCTTTAAAGTACTAGAAAATTTTAGTTTGGTTTAAATAATTTTTTTTTCTTGGTGACAAAAATAAGGCTATGTCTATACTACCACTTACGTCAGTATAACTTACGTTGCTCAGGGGTGTGGGAAAAAAAACACACCCCTGAGTGACGTAAGTTACACTCACATAACCACCAGTGTGGACAGCTTTATGTTGGCAGGAGAGCGTCTTCTGTCCACATAGCTACCACTGCTCATTGGGGGTGGTTTAATTATGTCGATGGGAGAGCGCTCTCCCATCAGCATAGAGCAGCTACACAAGAGATCTTACAGCGGCGCAGCTGCTCTGGTACATCTGTGCTGCTATAAGCTCTCTAGTGTAGACACAGCCTAAATTATCCTCTGAACTACAGAAATACGATTAGAGCCAAAAGTAGTTAAACAAGGAGTTTCTCAGATCTGAATGGTGCATATAAAAGACAGATGCAAACAGGAGGATAGCAGGAGGGGCAGGAGGATAGCAGAGATTATCCAACAGTTAAATGTCCTAAATGCAGTAAGTGGCTGCTGGGATCATAGAATCATAGAATATCAGGGTTGGAAGGGACCTCAGGTGGTCATCTAGTCCAACCCCCTGCTTAAAGCAGGACCAATCCCCAATTTTTGCCCCAGATCCCTAAATGGCCCCCTCAAGGATTGAACTCACAACCCTGGGTTTAGCAGGCCAATGCTCAAACCACTCAGCTCCCACCCCCTTTCGGGATGACTCACCGAAAGACTCCAAAAGTCCATTCTTTGCTCGAACTAAGGTTTATTGAAAGAAAAACCTTTTCATCAATCTTTTGTCTTTGACAACAGAGACAGATGATATTCAGCAGGTAGGAAAACATCCCTATTTCACCCCTCTATGCTAAACCTGAAATCACTGATATCACCACCGTAAAGCACTAACACCAAACTTCTTTGCTAAGCTCACCTAGAACAAACTGCAGGAATGCTCAGCTTCAGTCTCCAAACTTGAACACCATTTTGCAAATATGGTGTAGCTAGAAGAATATTCAAAAGTGGTGGATCTCTGGCAAGCATTTCCATGAGCTCAGAGAAGCCCAGCCAAATGGAATTGGACGATCTAATGGATCCAGCTATATAGACCGTTCCTATTTACAATCTCCCAAGTGTACATGCCACCTAAGGACTGGTGATTTTGGAATCCCAGCTAGCTCATTCAGAATTGGACAATAAGGACGACTGCCACCTTTGTCTTCCTCATATTTTGCAGGGGCATTGTGTGGGGAAGGGGGTATATCTGGTACTGGTATACCAATGTGCAGGGGCAGAAGCAGGTCTCTCTAGAAGCACAGTAATTATTATAAAGATATTGTAACTGTTTATAGTTCTGCTGGAATGCTTGCAGACTTTCTCCCTCTAGCTGCTTTACCCAAGGTATCTGTCTTGCTTCTATAGCTGTAATGCTTTGGTGAAAGAAGTGGCACTAGTCAAAACTGCAAATTAATTACTTCTGCCAATAAATTACTGGTAGAACCTGCTTATCTTTTGGTTAGACCACTGATGCACCAAATAATATGACACTACATTAGGAAATATTCTCATTAGGAAAATAATGCAAACCAGGTCAGAGAGTTGAAGTTCCACTAGCAATTGTTCCTGCTTTCATAGCATGAATTAATTTTTAATGGCAGAATGGGAGTGCAATCTGAAAACAACCTGATACTGAATGAAATAAAGTGACACCAACACTGTTTGCAAAGGCCAGTTTTCTGTAGTTTAGTAGTTCAAACTGATGTTTAAAGTTCAGAATGAAAGGCTTTAATGCTATGCCTATGAATGGCTCCATACTGTCACACCAAAAATGTTCTGTGTGAAAGATATACAAACGTGTAGGGTATTAAAATGTGAGCTATTTTACGAGTTTTGTTATAGTATGCACTTTGCACTCCCACCTACACATGCCAGGTCATTTAGCAGAGGAAAACCGTGAAGCATTTGTGCTGGTCATCCAAGTCTACTACCTCAATTGGCCTGGGCACGCACAAAGACGAAGTAGAGAGAGTGTTCTCACTGAGATGCACAAATACCCCCACCTCCTGGGCACATGTGCCAGTGTTACCAATACCTGGTGTTGCTGCTTCCCTTTCCTGCTGGTCTCTGTTCCGATGAGTTCCCCTTTCCTCACAATTCCTTTGACTGCTCCTTAAAGAACCCCAAAATGTCTTTCTTTCTGTAGCCAGACAAGGTCTCACTGCTTCCAGCTGCAGTGAGCATATTTGCTTTGAATCACATTCTATTATCCACTAAATCACTTCTGTTTTACTAACTAGATGCACAGCAACATCATCTCAGGAGTATCTTGATCCCTATCCAAAAAAAGTATGTAGCCCTTCAGAGTCATCAGTTGATGTTTTATGTGTAGTGTCAGTACTATTAAATATTTTTAGCTTTCTACGAAAAAGAAACAGATCTCATTCAAACTGTTTTTACTAAATCTTGTGGAGATATGTCATTACCATTAATTTACTAGAGGTAACAGAGCAAACACTAAATACCTTATACAAATATGCACATGCTTTTCTTTTGAACAAATTAACTTATATAATATTCTGTTAAGCCACTTCTTATTTTTATAGATACACTGGGAATCCAAAAACAGACTTCAGTGTTGACAAAAGAAAACCTAATTTAGGGAAGGTGTTTTATAACAATTCATACTTCAAATTAACGAAGTAAAATATTTTTCATAGCTGCTATATGATTGCCAGCCCTGTTAAGTCTTTTGCTGTGAGTGGATAGCTACACCTTGACAGGCTCACCCACCAGTTGTGAGAATGTTATTCCCTTAAGATAGGGTCCTGATGCGCTGTGAAAAAATTATTCCACTTTTATCCCAGAGCTGAATCATCTCCCTTCCCCAGGAAGACCACTTTCTTAGGTGCTCAACTATCTCAACGCTAGGAAAAGAAAGAGGCTAAAGAAACACCAGGGCAAAAAAGTAGGATGAAACAAAGGGATAGAATCGAGAATAGGGCTAAAAGATGGGAAATGATTATGAAAATACAAAACTTTAAAATGTTCATTACAGATTTAGCTCATACTATACCTGGCGTAAGTCTGATAGTCCTTTGAGGATTGCCTGTTGTCGGTCTCTGTTTTTCACTACATTAGGATTAAGAAGTGGATCTCTCACATGATCAGAGCTAAAAATCTGTCGTGGTGTATGGCAAGAATCTAAAGATAAGTGTAAATCAAATTAATTATACTAAGTAATTGTTTCAGTTTTACTTTAATTTCTTCCAAGTAGTCTTTATATAGGCTTTGCAGATTTTTTTTTTAAATAATTAACAGAAAATATCAATGTTTATTTTTAAGCATGTTTTTTCTATTTCTATAGATTTAACTCTTCACAGTTGCAGAAAATTATGGGGCGATCAGACAACTAGGGGTTAGACAATAATTGTTAATGCCAATAGACGCTGAGATTCAAAAAAGTGAAAGCTGCATAACCATTAAAACACAAATTGTCAATATTACATGTCAAAATATACAAAGTAAATATCCTTAAAACAAACTAAGTCCTTAAGAAGCATTTTTTTTTTAAACTTTGCCTATCTGTAAATTTTGGTTACCATTAGAGCTGTCAAGTGATTAAAAAAATTAATCACAATTAATCATGCGATTAATCACACTGTTATACAATACTAGAATACTATTTCTTTAAATATTTTTGGATGTTTTCTACATTTTCAAATATATTGATTTCAATTACAACACAGAATACAAAGTGTACAGTGCTCACTTTATATTTATTTTTGATTTACAAATACATGCACTGTAAAAAACAAAAGAAATAGCATTTTCAAGTCACCTAATCTAAATACTGTAGTGCAATCTCTTTATCATGAAAGTTGAACTTACAAATGTCAAATTATGTACAAAAAAAAACCGCATTCAAAAATAAAACAATGTAAAACTTTAGAGCTTACAAGTCCACTCAGTCCTATTTTGCTTACATTTGCAGGAGATAAAGCTGCCCGCTTCTTGTTTACATCACCTGAAAGTGAGAACAGGCGTTCGCATGGCACTGTTGTAACCAGCGTTGCAAGATATTTACCTGCCAGATGCGCTAAAGATTCATATGTCCCTTCATGCTTCAACCACCATTCCAGAGGACATGCATCCATGCTGATGACCGGTTCTGCTCGATAACAGTTCAAAGCAGAGTGAACCGATGCATATTCATTTTCACCATCTGAGTCAGATGCCACCAGCAGAAGGTTGATTTTCTGGGTTGGTGGTTCGGGTTCTGTAGTTTCCGCATCTGAGTGTTGCTCTCTTAAGAGTTCTGAAAGCATGCTCCACACCTTATCCCTCTCAGATTTTGGACGGCACTTTAGATTCTTAAACCTTGGGTTGAGTGCTGTAGCTATTTTTAGAAATCTCACATTGGAACCTTCTTTGCCTTTTGTCAAATCTGCAGTGTTCGTAAATCTAACAACATGTGCTGGGTCATCATCCGAGACTGCTATAACATGAAATATATGGCAGAATGCAGGTAAAACAGAGCAGGGGACATACGATTCTCCCCCAAGGAGTTCAGTCACAAATTTAATTAACACACTATTTTTTTAATGAACATCAGCAGCATGGAAGCATGTCCTCTGGAATGGTGGCTGAAGCATGAAGGGGCATACGAATGTTGAGCATATCTGGCACGCAAATACCTTGCAACGCCGGCTACAAAAGTGCCATGCTAACGCCTATTCTCACTTTCAGGTGACGTAAATAAGAAGCAGGCAGCAGTATCTCCTGTAAAAGTAAACACACTTGTTTGTCTTAGCAATTGGCTGAACAAGAAGTAGGACTGAGTAGACTTGTAGGCTCTAAAGTTTTTGTTTTGTTTTTGAGTGCAGTTATGTAACAATAACAAAAATCTACCTTTATAAATTGCACTTTCATGATAAAGAGATTGCACTACAGTACTTGTATGCAGTGAATTGAAAAATATGATTTCTTTTATCATTTTTACAGTGCAAATATTTAAAAAAAAATTAAGTGAGCACTGTAAACTTTGTAATCTGTGTTGTAATAGAAATAAATATTTTTGAAAATGTAGAAAAACACCCAAAAATATTTAATAAATTACAATTGGTACTCTATTGTTTCAGAGTGCAATTAATCACGATTAATTTTTTTAATCACAGTTAATTTTTTTGAGTGAATCGCGTGAGTTAACTGCGATTAATTGACAGCCCTAGTTACTACTGATGTAAATACTTTTTCACTGGTTTGTGTGTGTGGTGAAATTGATGTTAATGGATATTTACCAAAAATCTAATCCTTCCAAGCCTATCTTTATAGCTTGTAGAGAGCCAGTTTTCCTTCCCTGCTAGATTTTTTATCACTAAAACTATTTCACAAGTGAAACCGTATTTCAGTTCCTAAAAAAATTCCAATATATTTATATACATATGTATTACCTAATAAAGTACAGTGATGCCTCATCACAATATATTGCTAATAAAAAGAACAAGTTAACTTTATTTTCTTAAACACTATCGACTAGTGGCCTACCAAGTACAAGCTCTCTGTGTAATACTGCGCCACAACTGATAAGTCTCAGGCATTTATAAGGACAAATGTCAGAGACTTCAGTGTACTATTTACATCAGGTATTCAAACAACTCTAAATCACTATAACCCCTCCCTCCTGCCATATTAATATCAGTTTACAATATGTTTCAGTACCATTAAACTGTCGATACTGTGGATCATGTGTTGAAGGTCTAGTCATTGGTGCATCTGGATCAAGGTAATAAATTTCATTTGTTCGCACATAGGGAATGAAATGAGAAGAGGGTGGCCGTTCAGGTTCAATAACTGGAGAAGATGATTTCCTCTGTTGCATGTCTGTGTTGATATTTTTCCCTCTTCCACTATTGCCATTCTGAATTGGGAAATTAGAAGTATTTATCTGCCTTTGCTGTACTTGGTGTAATCTGTTTTTAACTGCCGGAACAGGTGGTGATTCAGATCTGTGCAAAATAATTTTAGTTAGACTAAAATTTTCAAGCAATATGCTTCATTTTATTAATACACCTAAAAACTAATGAAATATTGTTTAATATATCTTTTAACAAAATTTAAAATTATGTTTTCCCTCCCCTATGTGCTTAATGTGCACTAGAAACATTTAGTGGGCCCTCTGATTCACTCTTTTTGCGCAAAGTGGCCAGAAACTCAATGGATCTTGCTAATTAGGAATTCCCAGATGACAAAGAATCAGCATGACGACTCTGTGCTACTTCTCTTGTCACTCCAGGATAGGCTGCATGGGTTGATGAAAGGGAGAATCTGCACAGCTCTGGCTATTCCCACTTGCCAAAATGGTCACTTGGGACCAAAGAGCAGTCTGAAGGCATGGCCAGACCTGAGAATCAGGCCATGAATATTCTATTAGCTTGCAGACAATTGTGGGCTCTTCTTTCCTAGACTGACTAGCATCCTATAATTTTCCTTCTATAGTATTAGACACTTATTTTAAACATTTAACAAAAATATCTGTTTTCTAGAATTAGCCATTTGCTCGTCATTCTTTCTGTACCTGAAAACAAGCTCTATGCAATTTATATAAGCAATACATATTATTTAAATCTCTGCTAGTTCTTTTAAGGATAAAATGCATTCTAAACACTTTTTTATGAAGGCAAATGCCAATGAATTTGCTAGGCAAAAATATATATATTACAAAAGGTTATGTTCCCTGCCCAAGTGACAGAAAGGAAAAGAGTAGGTCCTGTTCTTAAATAACTAAAGTTGCCCTCATTTTGGGACAGATTCTTCTGTCTAATATATGCCTTAAATGTCCAGCACAGTTTTCCCAAGTACAGTACTCTCTGAAATGTTTTTCATTTGAGAATGAAATATATATAAACTTTTATTTAAAAAATTGTATATTTTTAATAAAAAGTAAAAATTGCACTACAACATATCTAATTTCTCATTCTTAATTTCCTTGTAATAACTGATACAGAATACAGACCTACCTTTCTTCATTCAAATGACTCCACTGAGATTGTTCTCCCTAGAATAAGATCAAAAGTAAAAAAAAAAAAAAATCTGAATTTTTTATAACATATATTTTATTTTGTAAGACAAAATGATTTTTTTCCTTCTAAAGTTCCTAAAGCAGTGTTAGACCTGAATTCAGGTGAAATATACTTATCTAAGCCTTTACTCAAAGAGATACTATTATAAACATTGCAGACCAAACTCATTGCTGATGTAATTCTCTGAAGACAACTTACACCTCCATGAAGTTAAATGTGCAGAGTAAGTTTCGGATTTCCAGAGCTGATGCAAAAGGTAAGAAGAACCAGGAACATTAAGGTTTGTAATGCTAGTAATGATTCGGAGGCAGGGTGTGTACAGGTTTTTTGTGACTCAAGGGGACACCCTTGAGATCATGACACTCCCTGACCAAGTTCTGCCATTAGGGGAAACCTTACTAACCCAGAAAAGGACATGTTCTGGCCACTAGACATTGACCAGCTGCAAGCACACCCCTCTGCCCCGCACAGCATCCTGTGGCCGCAGTTTGCCATTCCTAGCCAATGGGATCTGCAGGAAGGGGTGGGCCACAGGGATGTGCTGGCTGCCGCTTCCCATGGCTACCACAGGAACGGAAAACCGTGGCCAGTGGGAGCTGCGGGGGGCCGTGCCAGCGGACAGTCAAAGTCAGCAAAATGTTTCGAGGCCCGTAATCAGATTACCCCGATGGGCCACGTGCGACCTACAGGTTGCCCACCACAGCACCAGAGGTACCACTAACAGCTACTCCTAGAGAAATTAAGGGTTAAAATTTCAAGCCTCAGAATCAGTTTGAGTCTAATAGGGTGTCCATAGGAGTGGTACCCTGGAAGAGTGATTAGGCAAGAATTCCTTCCTCAACTCTTGTGAAGCCAAGGAAGCAGCTGAGATCTCTGCTAACACTGTTGCATCAAAGCAAGTGAGACATAACACCTAATCAGCAACTCAGAAAAAAGGCTGGCATCCTAACAGGGAAACACAAAAATAAAATCTCTAGGGGAGGAAAAGGGTGTAAAAATGAACAATTCTCCATGGTATAAAACAGGATTATGGAAATACACACACCCCCACACACACCACACATTTTATATATATATATATAGGTGGAAAAGTACCTACAGGTTATTGGAACAATCAGAAACACTAGGGTATAGGACTTGATGCAGTACCTTTTATGGCTGGATCCATACTACCCAAAGCTTCAGGCTGAGCACCATTATTAAATGTAGGTCCCTTTTTCCAGACAAGGGAAAACCATTTTTTTCTTATAAATGAAAAATATTAATTTATATACAGTTTATTAGACTTTTGAACAAGCAATTTATACCTTACTTTAATTTATCTTGTATTTTCACTCAAAGGCCAACTTTCCTGAAAATCAACTGCAAAACTCAGTTGTAATAACTGCCATCGTCGTTGACTAACGTACGTGAAAAACTGTCTTCAGTTTCACAATTCTATCCTCCACATTCATTTAAGACACATACATGAATACCTACGGAATTCACAGATTACTTATTGTGCCCACAGCCTTTGAAGTAGTGCATTTCTAGCATTCATTTTCAGCCAAACAAATAAATGGCTTCTTGGCTGGCTACACAGAATTACAGAGGTCACTTTATCTCTGGATACATTTTTCACTGGAAAGTAGACCTGGTGTGAAGGGAAGGAATGAGGCACAATGTCAGTGCTGGGAGGTGAGCGGTATCAGCAGTATTTTCTTTAAAGTGTGGGAAGATATGATTTTTTTCAGCCATGGGCTACTGATGTGTGTTTAGTGGAATGGAAGAAGGAAGAAAAGGTGCAATTATAAAGTATGTACTTTGCTGTCATAAATTCTCTCACAAGTCAACAATGGCTTTTTTGGTTGTTTGTGAAAATTAACATTGTTCTCCTATATGTTTTCCTGCCTTTGATGGACAAAGAGGGTCAAGTCAGTTTCATAATTTCAATCTCCAAGAGTACAATGATACACAGGCTTGTATCTTGCTGCCAATCAGATTCCCTGTTTACACAAAGAATAAATGACAACTAAATAACAGGGAATAAATACACAGAAGAGGGTTATGGTGACATCAAAATCTAGGTGAATGAAATCTGAATGTATTATGTCACTAGAATACCTACGTTACTGAACTAAGTGCTGGAGTTGCACCAATGATCTAGCCCAGACTCAAATGAGATATTAAGTGAGCCAAGGTTATGATGAAAAATTTTTGCTGTTATACACCAAATCATTACCTTTGTTACTGCATGTCCCTTACTCTTTGTATTTGTTTCCTGGTGAGATGAAGGAGACCTTTCTGGAGAGACTTCTTTCTTTTGACAGAGTTTGCCAGGAGTATTTCTTTCTACCAATTGAAGCAGCTCTATCTGTCGTCTTACTTTCTTTTCCTCCCTTTGCTTCTGTAGCCGTCTAGGGTATCTTTCTGATGCTGGAATATACCTTTTCCCAGGTTTGTTTATGTTCCAGTCAGGTCTCTTTCCATATTTTTCCATAGGTTTTGTTTGTTTCTCTTTTCTTGCAAATTGATTATATAAATCAGTGTAACTGCCATTATTCTCTTTTTCTGATATTTTCTTTTTATCTGGATACTGCATTTCTTTCTTGCATTTTTTGATGTTAAATTTCTCTTTATATTCTATGGAAATATCTGGAGATGTACAGTCCACAGTTCTTCTTTCTACAACTGGCTCAGTGCATGTTTCAGTTCTGATGTACGCTCTGGTGTCAAAGTAATCTAAAAACAAAAGTATCTCTTTTACATTTTTCTAAGCAGGCCACGTGACTTCTTTGATTTATATTTCAGTATTTAGACTATAAATGCATTACTGCTCACTTCATTCAAAACACTGATTGCTACAATACTGGCATACTTTTTTATTCCTTCTGATGTTTCAGAGTAAACCGCACAGGGGAGAACCAATATAGTGACCAGATAAACTCAGTCCATGTTTAAAAACATGGGGAACAAAATGTAAGAAAACTTAAAATATAAATGAAATGAAACTACATTGTCTTGATATATAGATTCGTCTTGTATTGTGATAGACCAATGATGAACAACAACATGAAGCTTTTATATGAATATTTAAGGTGCATCTTGTTCATAGTTTGTCAGATCTTATTCACCATTTTAAGTGCTACTGAGTGTAACAGCCATTCCCTATCTCGTTTCTTTTTTCTGTTCTCCGACAGAGGTTCTGAATTAGGAGCTGACTCAGTAACCTGTCACTTGGATCCCCACCAATATAGGTTAATTGGGATCTAAGTGGAAGACCAATTAACAAATAGAGTCACAGCTGAAGGGCTAATTAGATGGAAAAGCAATCCTAGCAGCTGGGAGCAGATACATAGAGAGGAAGGAAACCCTGGAAAAGGTGGAGGTGCAGAACTTGCAGGAAGACAGAGCTGGTTGTTCTTAGCACTGCTTCCTTTTCCCTTAGCAATAAGAGGGGAGCTGACTAGGACTTGTACATATGTAAATAGTACGACAGATAGTGGCCTGATAGAATGCTATAATAAAGAACAGAGGTGGGGAAGGTGGCTGGAGGGAGTCTGGTCTGTACCTAAGGCAAGAGAGACTCCCAGGGGACCACGCTGCAACATACTTGGGGGTTTCTCCAGGACCCATATCCCTCATCTGTGCAGGAAGCCAAAGAGTGAGCCGGCACAAGGGTCAATGGTCTGGGACATAGAAGAAATCATGAAATGGATCATGGAATAGTAAAAGGAACTGCAGTAATCCATACAGTTTTTTCAACAGTCCTAGCAATCAGAGCAGCAGGCCCAGATGGTGTGGCAGGCAGACCAACAGAAAGTTCTCCAGGACTTTATGAAGGAACAGATGGCCGTACAGCATGGGATACTGCAGAATCTGGTGAGTCCCGTGACCGGGGTCAATAGAGCCCAGGGAACTGGACATTGTGAAGTGGCTCCAAAAAATGACTTTGAGGCCTTTCACCAAATTTCTGAGAGGGTGGCTTTAAGTTCTGGTTCTTTAAGTTTGCAAGTGGCTCCTTGCAAAGCCCAAGCATCCCTAAGTGAAGAACATGCCATTGCAGATTTGTCAGAAAGATCCCAACAGAAATTCAGGATGGCAAAAAGCAAAGAGGCTGTCACGACTGGGCTACTAGCTGGTTGTTACCCCCAGAGAGCCAGGGGGTGGAGGAAGTGATGGATGTCTGATCGTAGAATAGTTTTTGCAAGGTCTTCCTGCGGTGGGGAGTATATGGGTGCACTGGCACCAATCCTCGACATCAGACAGTGTGGGGAAGCTGACTGAAAAATTCTTAGAGGCCGGGCTACCCAGAAAGACAGTCCATCTCTTGCTGGGACAGGAGATGAGAAAGAAGTTGGTAGATGCTCAGCCAGGAAAAGGGACTGAGAGAAGTCCAAAGGGACCTCATACTCTGCCAGAGAGGGATGGTGTGTTACCAATGTCGGTGGCCAGGACCCATAGAGAGTGTTCGCATATGGACTGCAAGTTGGTGAGGTTCTGTTCTGTGAGACATGATGAAACTCCAGCAGATGTTAGCAGAGAGGGCAGTAAGGTTAGAATGTGTACATGAGGAAAGGAGACATTCCTCTTGGAGGTCAAGAGAGTGTTTATATGGAAGGTGGGCGTGGTGGAGGCTTTACCCCATCCAGTTGTGTTGGGTCTGAACTGGAAACCCTTCCCAGTGAGAGAGAGAACTCCAAGGAGATCACAGGATCAGTTATGGAATGTGGAAAAGGAGCTAGAAGAAGGGGGCTGTCAGATAGAAATTAAAAAAAACCCAGACAGGAAGATACAAGTCAGGAAGGTCAACAAGAGAGAAGAGTCTGGTAGAGGAGGAAGGAAAACAGAGGTATAACAGAGGCTGATGACTGAGACCCATAGGGATATAGCTGATAAAACAACGGTTTACCGGGGAGTCCCAGGAATGGACCAGAGCAAGAATGAGATGTCGGGGCAGAACAGAGTGTCATGGAGAGTGGTGAAAACCTAGAATTAGAGGTAGAGTTGCAACAAATTAGAGGGAAGGTCAGATTGTCTTCATGCCAAAAGCACTCTACTGACAGGCAGAGACTGAATTGCGGGGACAATCCCCACCCACAGTTGGGTTTTTTGTGGGTGGGTGGAAAACAGAAGACAGCCACTGAGGAGCTGGGAATAACCCCAAAGATGGGGTCCCAAAAAAATCAGAGAATGGTGATAAAGGCAAGCTCAGCCCGAAAGAAAAGAGAGCATTTGGAAGAAGGTGGGGAGGCATGTGACAGGGGATTTGAGTCAGGAGCTGACTCAGTAACGTGTCACTCAAATCCCCACCAATATAGGTCAATTGGGTTCTAAATGGAAGACCCATTAACAAGCAGGGCCACAGCTAAAGGGCTACTCAGAGGAGAGAAGCAACCCCAGCAGCTGGGAGGAGATAAATAGAGAGGAAGGAAAACCTGGAAAGAGTGGCGGGGAATGCAGAACCTGAAGGAAAGGAAGAGCTGATCTTTTCCCCCCCAGAAGTAAGAGGGGAGCTGACTGGGACGCATATATATGTAAATAGTACTAAAGGTGATGGTGGCCTGAGTGAGAGTGGTCTGTACCCAAGAAAAGAGACTCACAGGGGACCGCCCCATGACACCCTCTCCTTCTAAAAGGGAAAACTTTGTTTCAGTCTTTAAAACAAACAAATAAACCACCTTCCCACCCTACCAGTCCCCTTCATACAATACATTAGGCACACCCCAAATACTACTTAATTCCTTAGAATTTGCAAATCTCTACTGATCTTTCTATACTTGCTGCCAAGCCCAAAATATAGATTTCTAGTTAAAGAAACAAAAAATATTTCAATGGAATTTCCCAACCCATTTGAGGGCTGGAGGTTAGGTATTTGTTGCAATAAAGCAACATCAATTTAAACTAAAAGGCACACAATGGCTGTATAGTTTTACTAAATATAATTTTTGCCTCAACTATAGTGCTAAGAAATGTAAAGCATCCTTGATCTTCATTTCAAGTAATAATGTTTCACATCTGGGAACAAACTGGAAGGTCTAGGCATGTGTTAGCCTAAGGACCTCTCAATATCAACTGGCAAAGGTTCCTGTCAGGCCTGACAAACTCACTACACCTAACACGTTGCTGTTATAGTATTTATCTATAAAGAATACCATGTGAGTTCTTAAATGAAAGCCAGGATCATACTAGTCCTTAATATCATTGTGAAATGTATGTACTGATTTATATTTAAAGTTATGTATATTAAAAGTATGTCCCTATAGTTTGTTTCAAGGTGTTACTCCCCAGGAGAGGTGAAAAACCAGTTTTGTCAGACAAAGGGATGTATAGGCACATGGCTACGTAGGCTTCATACGTAGTTTAAGCATTGTAAGCAAAACACAATGGGAGCTACACTTGCATTTCAAGACATCTTGACTCTGGGGTCAACACAATGAGTGTTGGTTAATATAAGGAGAAGCAAAAAGCCATTTAGTTATCCACTGACTGAGGAAACCCCTTGAAGGGGGTGGGGTGTATTCATGAAAATCTGGATCCTGGTTTTTGTCTGAAAACCAGCAGCTCTGTCTAAGACTGAATCCCTGGGAGAAAATGGTTATAGTTCCTATTTTATAAAGTAGATTAATAAGTGCTCCTAGTTCTGTTTCCACCCATTAGCCTTACTCAGTATCTCTCTCTCTGTTTGATCATAAGTTTATGATTTTTCATTATAAATACATTTCACTGCTGTGGTGTTATAAAGGACCTGATTTTGAGTTATATCAGTCAAGCTGTGTGTATATGTCTCCTTTGGGGATAGTGAACCTAGTAATTACAGTGAATGTCCAGTGACAGGGGCTGTACACTATAGGGAACATTCTGAGGGTTAAGGGGTTGGTGTATACTTAGCACTAACCTGCACAAAGAGGAGGTCCGCAGAGACCTGGAAGTAAGTGCTTGTGGAGCCAAAGGCTGTTTGTTTCAGGGAACTGAAACATAGCAGGGACAGACAAGATTAACTCCACACTAAGGGCATGTAGTGATGAAGTACCTGACTACCCAAGCACCCTCACAGTGTGAGATTTGGATATACCAACTACTTTTATGCATGTTTTGCAAGGAGAAATTGTGGAAGGCTTTGCCAATTGTTAAACAAAATGCTTTTGTACCCTAACTCCAAAATCACTAGCAGAAATTTTCTAGTATCTTCACTACCTCTTTAGGGCCCCAATTCATAAGATACTAGGCACGTATTTAAGCATGAGAATAATTCCACTGAAGTTAATGGAGATACTCATGTATTTAAAGTGAGGTATATGTTTAAGTACCTTGATGAACTGTGTCCTATTTTGTTTACTCTCATGACCCTAAGTTAGTGCCTGACACTGCAGTCAGACCCATATGAATTTGTTATAAGATAGCTAATGGACTATGCCAAGCACTCTATGTATTCAAACCCAGTTAATTTATTAATTAATTAATACAGTTAATTTGGGCAAAAGGCTGAGAATACTCTTATGCAGTACTTATGTGCCTTCATGTTTCGCAAGTCTAAGCATGTTTTCCTTTCTTAGGACTATCACATCTCGTCCAGTGTTAGGCCTTGTCTACACTACACAGTTTTGTCAGCAAAAGGCGGCTTTTGTCGACAAAACAGTGGAGGTGCAAGCACTATAATGCTCCTCCTGTCAGCAAACTCTCCTGCTTTGTCAACAAAATAAAACTCTCTCGATGAGAAGTGTAGAGCTTTTTGCGGCAAAGTTAGATCGACAAAGCATCAGTATAGACACTATTTGTTACGCTGCTATAACTGGCCTCCAGGAGGTATCCCTGATGCCTTCCATGACAGCTCTGCTCACTGTTCTGAACTCCAGAGCCCTGCATCCAGCTACACAGGCATGCGCCCTTTCCCTTTCTAAGCCCAGGAAGTTTTGAAACTGCTCAGTATGGAGAGCTCATACCGCTACTGCCCAGCTGAGCATGCCAGCTCCAGCAGCAAACACAATCCTGCCTGGACTACTGGTGGATCTCCTAGGTCTGTGGAGAGAGAAGGCTGGGGGAGAACTCTGAGGAAATCATGGAATCAAAACATTAACTCAGAATCCTGCTTGCCCTGGCACTGGAACTGCAGCTGCTGCTGGGGGGGAGGGGAAGGGAGGGGTAAGAAGGGGAGAGACTGCTGTACAGGGGAGGGAGGCAGGAGCAGGTGTCGAAGTATCCCCTTCCCACTGCCAGTGTACTAGTCTCTGCTGAGCTGGGCTGGGCTGGGGAGACATCACCCGTTTGTGCACCAGCTTTTGCCTCATGATTGATTGCTTCTGTGGGTTTCTTTTGTAAGTGTTCAGCAATGTCAGTTTGGTTATATTACAGAGTGCTACTTTAAAAAGTGATTTTAAATGTGTTACTTTTCATGCACACACAGTAATCATTACAAGGTTCACAGCACAGTGCAAACAAGGCCAGGCTCAGCACACTACAGCAACACACGTTACTGTGGCTCAGTGTTAATATGCTCCTTCAAGGCATCCCCACAGCCGAGTAGCCCTTTGTTGGGCTCCTCTTATAGCCTTGTGATCCTAATGCACAGCACAATACTGAAGAGCAGATCCATACTTTCTGATAGAGGTGGCTGGGTTGCAGGTTATAAGGGCAGTTGAAAAGCAGCAGGGTGGATTAAAAATCAATGATTTTTTAAATTTAAATCAGATAGGTTTTTTCCCTCCAAAAGCATTTTATCAAACTATCTAAAGATACAGATATATTATAGCTCAAAGATATCATCATGGAATAGGGATTATAAATTCTAATTCTATAGGTTTCAGAGAAGCAGCCGTGTTAGTCTGTATTCGCAAAAAGGAAAGGAGTACTTGTGGCACCTTAGAGACTAACCAATTTATTTGAGCATAATGCATCCGATGAAGTGAGCTCCTCAGGGCTTTGGATCCAGCCCGCAGGACTGCCCCCCCCCCGGGTTCCGCAGGCCCTGCTCCACTCTCAGAAGAGGCCGGCACCATGTCCCTGGGGCCTCGGGGAGGGGGGGGAGGGAGCAGAGGGCTTCGTGTGTTGCCCTTGGCTCCAGGCACCGCCCCCCGCAGTTCCCACTGGCTGGGAACGGGGAACCGCAGCCAATGGGAGCTTTGGGGGAGGTACCTAGAGGCGCGGCAAGGGCCGCTTTGTGGTGCAGGGCCAAGACAGGCAGGCAGGGAGCCTGCTCTGGCCACGGTGGGCGCTGCTGCTACCCCAGAGCCGCTTTAGGTAAGTGGCGCCAGGCCAGAGCCCGAACCCCTCGTGCATCCCGCCTGCCCCCCAACCCTGAGCCCCCTGCTGCACTGTGCACCCCAACCCCCTGCCTGCACCTCGAACCCCTCCTGCACCCCAACTCCCTGTCCTGAGCTCCCTCCCGCAGTCTGCACCCCCTCCTGTACCCCAGCCCCCTAATACACCCCCGCACCCTTCCTCTGTCCCAATCCCTTGCCCTGAGCCCATTCCTGCACCCACCCACCAACACCCCGCACTCCCTCCAGCACCCCAACTCCCTGCCCCGCATACAATTTCCCCACCCAGATGTGCCCCTCGGCCCAAAAAGTTTGCCCACCCCTGGATTAGAGACCCAATCTTATGGGGTTACAAGGGCTTCTGTATAGATGATTTAGGTTAATCTACCCAATGGGACACCATGCTCAGTCTAGAATATACCATCAGATACTTAGTTTTGCAGTTCTCAAACTGTGGATTTGTGTCTCCAGAGATAATTTTTGCTGTTAACAAGCTTATTTTAAATAAATATAGACAGGTGAGAAATAACAGACCTCAACCCTATCATCCCTCTGCAAATTTGTGTACACAGAGTCAATCCCTTACATCTCTCTAAAAGTGCAAAGTTTCAAAAAGTTCAATGAATAGAAGATTGTTGGGGGCGGAACAATACTCCGCCCCCACTATAATCAAGAGATGGCCTAATCTGACGACGGTTTGTGAACAAAATCATGAAAAAAAAGATGGCACTGTCACAGCCAAAGTTCTCAACATTGGGCTTAAGAGAAATGTTGAACACATGCTGAGTACCCTAAAGCCTATTTCTGTAGGCTTGAACAAAATGCAGGGAAATATCTGTTTTATTGCTGACGCTGTTGAAATGTGGAAGGAACTGAGTGAGATCTTAAAAAGAGAAATATGTAATGACAGAGTTAAATTACAACCATTAAAAAAAAGAATGGGACAAGCACTATCTCCAGCTCATTTTCTTCCAAATATTCTCAATACTCGGTACTAGGGTCAAACCTTAACTGCTGAAGAAGAGGAGCTGGCTATGACATGGACATCCAGGAATCATCCCTCCATAATGCCAACTATAATAAACGTCAGAGCTCAGGATGAACCATTCAAGAAATATGTTTGCTGATGATGTTTTAAAGAAAGTCACACCAGTGAACTGGTAGAAGTCACTTAAAGCACTTGAATTTAGAGACTGTTGAAGTGATAATCTCACTTTTAACAGCAAAAGCTTCTTCTGTTGGTGTAGAAAGAATATTTTCTTTCTTTGGATTAATTCATTCCAAACTGAGAAATCATTTGGGACCTGAAAAAGCAGGAAAGCTCGTTTTTTTTTCCCTCCAGATTATGAACAAATAGGAGAGTTTGCTGACAGGAGGAGCATTATAGTGCTTGCACCTCCACTGTTTTGTCGACAAAAGCCGCCTTTTGCTGACAAAACTGTGTAGTGTAGACAAAGCCTAACACTGGACGAGATGTGATAGTCCTAAGAAAGGAAGGCATGCTTAGACTTCTAAGGGAGGTTGCAGTACTGCTACCCTTACTTCTGTGCTGCTGCTAGTGACGGCACTGCCTTCAGAGCTGGGCAGCTGGAGAACGGCGGCTGTTGGCTAGGAGCCAAGCTCTGAAGGCACAGCCACCACCAGCAGCAGTGCAGAAGGATGGCATGGCATGGTACTGCCACCCTTACTTCTGTGCTGCTGCCTGCAGAGGTGGGCCCTCTGTCGGCAGCTGCCACTCTCCAGCCACCCAGCTCTGAAGGCAGCAGCGCAGAAGTAAGGGTGGCATGGTATGGTATTGCCACCCTTACTTCTGCACTGCTGCTGGCGGGACACTGCCTTCAGACCCGGGTGCCCAGCTAACAGCTGCCACTCTCCAGCTGCCCAACTCTGAAGGCAGTGCAGAAGCTAGAGTGGCAATACCACTACCCCCCCTTAAAATAACCTTGTGACACCCTCCCAATTCCCTTTTGTGCCAGGACCCCCAATTTGAGAAACGCTAGTCTTCCCCCGCCCGTGAAATCTGTATAGTATAGGGTAAAAGCACACACAAGACCAGATTCCACAGTTTGGGACACGTTTTTCATGGCTGTGAATTTGGTAGAGATCTATCTACGAAGCATTGCAAACCCTTCCCAAAGCAATCTGTGGCTAGTTGCACAGTGGGATAGCTACCCACAGTGAACTGCTCTCTCTGTCAATGCAAGAGCTGCTGTTGTGGATATGCTTCACTGACACAAGGACCGTAGTGTGGACATGCAACAGCGGTTTAATACAGCAGTGGCTGTACGTCGTCACAACTTGCGCTGACAAAACTCTCTAATGTAGACAAGGCCTTAGTTTCCCTATTGCTGCTATTTTATTTACTCTTGATACTCTAATCTGTCTAAGCAGTCACTTCTAGTTTTACTCGGTGCTGTATAAACAAGATTTGCCTCTACCGATAGCCTGAGCTAATGAAGGAGCTATTCCACTATTTTTTTCTTATAAAATATGATACCCTACTGAATCATATTATTTTTTTGGAATGTATACCTGTCTGCACAGCAGTATCTTTCCGAGGAGAGGTTACGGTTTTTACATCTTGATGCATCTTATTGCTCACTTCATCAGAACAATGATCATGATTTACATTTGAAAGGCCACATATTTTATCACCTAAAAAGTAAGAAACCAGTGACTTAAACAATTTTCTATTAATGTCTATATAAATCACACTATCAAGTTAACCCTATCCCTGTAGTTTAATAATTAGACCTTCTGGGTTCTCGTCCTGACTCTGCAATTGGCTCACAGTGACACCTTGGCCACATCTCTTACCCTTTCTGGGGAAGATCTTCTAAAGAAATTACAGGATTTAGGAGTGCAAGTCCCTCTGAAAGCCAAAACAGTTGTACTTGTGCTCCTCAGTACTCCTGAACATCTCCACCTGTGTCTTTCTTCCATTATAAAAGGTGGATAATGCTGCTTGGTGTTTGAGGCTTGATTAACATTATATATGTTTAACTTTTTGAGATACTTGATTAAAAGGATAGAAGTTTTGTTCAGTTTCTGAAGCCAAAGAGCAATGTCTAGACTGACAGGATGTTTTTTCTCAAAAATAGGATCCACAGCTCATGCAAACCCTCCAAAAATAAAATGAAATATATTAAAGTTGGTACTTGCCGCTGCCGCCAGCACCACCACCAAGATTCTTCTGCAGTTTTGAAATGTCATGTCCTTTTTGAGCCAACTCTCGAATACGTTGTTCCTGTTTTAATCTCTGTGCCTGTTCTTGTGCTCTCTGCATTGTCTGATAGAGCTCATTTGTTTTAAGAGTCATGATTTCCTATCATAAAAAGGGAGACAAATGCATGAGATCATTTAGTCGGAGAATAAAATAAACAGGGCTGCATAATCTCCTTATAAGTTTACATCTATTCATGATTTTTTCTATTTGGGTATTTTTTTTAAGTTAGCAAAAGAAATAATAGAGATGCAAAGATCTTTATGTGAGGCTAACGGAGAGCGTAGTGCCAGCACTGTAGCAGCATAAAGAGCTAGACTACGTTGTGATCCCCTGTATCATGTGACTTGAAGGGAAGCAAAGAAGCAGGTATTAGAAAACTGTGCACCCTATACTTATGGAAGAGAAACAGCAAGTCATCCCCAAGCAGAGATGCTTCTTCACACTTTTAAGGCTCTGTGGGTTAAAGGTGCAGGAAATGAAGCCAAGTAACAGCTCCTTTCAACACATTACATACTTCAGATTGGAAAGAAGTGCCAGAGTCTGGTCTCCTCTGTGGCTCTTAGTGCATGTTGGTAAACGGAGGGGAGCATCTGATGGCAATAAGTTTCCCGAAGGGGCTGTGCTGCTTGAGGGAGGTGAGTCCAGTAACACAATGCAGTGAGGCAGGTCTTCTGTACAGGATCTCACTCCCCAAGACCTATAGGGATGCCTTTGATTTCCCTGCAGAATCTGGAGCCTTATGTGGCTTGAGATATACCTGCACAATGCCTTCCTTGAACCCCACAACATCTCTTCCAAAGAAGAGAATAACTCAAGTTATGTGGCTCAAAATATCAGCTAAATCATTTATCTTAATTTTATTTCTTCCACACATTTGTCCATAGGGGGTAAGGATGGGGCCCCTAGAACACAAAGTTTGAATCCACCAAGCGGTCAGAAGGCTTCTGCCACCGGAAGATTGAAATAAAATTTATATGGAGTGTTGGGTGGTGTTCACAAAAAGTATTCTAGTACCTCCAAAATGTGTCATTGATTTTTTGACATGACATTACTAAAATTTATTCTGGGGGGAAAAAAACTTCAGCCCTGACAGGACACATCTAGTCAAATACATTACATGACATTTGTGGGGTCTCTCAGAAGCATCAAGCTACAGACCAATACTCCAGGTTAGGTATTCTCAGACGGTATTGGAGTTCAAAGCAATTTTTGCTGTTTTAACTAAATTTTAAAAATGCTATTTTGGGTACAAAACATTGCCTAAGACTTTATCTTCCGCAGCTTTATTTAAAACTATTTGAGGTTTTTGTCCATCTTGGTGTCTTTTTGTGAAAATTGCCTGGACCTCAAACCACCCCCACCCACCAAAAAAACCCACAACCAACCCCTCAAACTAGTGAGTACACAAAATGAATTATATTGGTGAGGAGAGAGATTTCAGTTGAATGCATGTGACATTAATAAATTCATCTTTTTTAATTACGGAAAAATAGGTGGACAATGTCCCTTCTAAAGTGAAAAAAGCTTGAGGTGGTGTTCGGGGGAGTAAAGCAATACTTTTCCCCTCACAATAGGGTGGTATTAGTGCTGACTTAATTTTCTAGGCTTTCTAGTTTAATCAAAAACGGTGGGTAACATTTTTGAATCAATCCCATGGGTTCTGTCACTTCTTTCATTCAAATATTAAATATTAATTTATGTTAACAGACGTGTGGCAAAATCCCCTACACTGCTTCAAAAATCTCAAGATTTTCAACCTTAACTATAGTCACAAATGGAATTTCAACACTACTGTTGCCTCATGCATTATATAATAGTAACATTTACTATTTATTTCTAAGTCTATTAGGCATTGGCAGTTCTATTAAACACTGTCATTTACGTGCACAAAGTAAAGGTTTAACACCCACTTCCTTTTGTTTCTGTTTGAGCATATCCTCTTCAAACTGTTTTTGCATCAGTTCTCGTTCTCGTGCTAAGCAGTGTTCTTCTTCTTGTTCTTCCCATTTTCTTTGCTCTTCTTCCAGCTGCTTCTTCCTTCGCTTTTCCTCTACTTGAGCCATTATAGCTTTCTAGTGATGTCAAAATCATAATAAAATTTAGTAAAATTAACACTTAGTAGTATGCGTAATATAAAATGTATTTCATGTCTCCTATATACATTACAAAATATGTAATTTGTATTCTGATTCCATAAAAATCCAGTTCAATAAGAAAGATATTATTTTCTGTGCCACACAAAATAAATGAAACTTAGCTCTCTGGCAGGCAAACCTATTCAGCAGAAAGTATGCCAAAGAAAAATACAATTTTTAAAAAGTCTCACAGGGTGTGGGAGGGTGTACACACATGCCCCTGAATTGTATCACATTCATTACTTTTTATAGGCTTCAGTTTCCCTGGGGGAAATAACGCAACTGGTGTACTTTGATCCATCTGTTTGGCCTGGAAGGTGTTATAATGGTATGATACAGTATATTATGACTCCAGTCAGCCACAATAAACCATACTGCTCTGGCAGTGGATGTAAATATAATTAGGGGGCTTAGTGTAAATGAGAATAAGGACCATACTGTTTTAAACATCTGCTGACTAGGAACTACAATATCAGTCCAGCTAAGATATGCTGTGGGTTATTTTTCTGAGGCATCAGTTTTATAATAGAAGCTCATAAAGCACTTTACAAACATTAATTATGCCTTACCCACTACTGCTGTAACTGAGACACATCTGGTTAACCAGGGCAATCTGGTGAAGGAGAAGTCACAATTTCTATTCCCCTGAGCAATGTGTACTGGCACCCTGGCTCCTTCTTTAGTCACATCACCACACCTACCCTCATTCATTCTTCCCATTTAGGCTGTGTCAGATTAAAACATGATTGTACCTGATGTTCTAACTGTTTCTGCCGCCTCCTGTCTCTTTCCTCAATTTGTGCAGGATCCAAGAGAGCTGTCATTGACCGGAGAAAGCTATGAAGAGAATCATTTAAATATTTTTCAATTAAAAAAAAAAATTCCAGAGTTTATTTAATCTGAAATATCAGCAAGATATAAATGTAAGACTTTTGTATCAAAATAAAGTACCTTTCATTCATTGTCATAGGTTTACACTATAATAAATACAGTAACTCCTCACTTAACGTTGTCCCGGTTAATGTTGTTTTGTTGTTACGTTGCTGATCTATTAGGGAACATGCTCATTTAAAGCTGCACAATGCTCTCTTACAGCATTGTTTGGCAGCTGCCTGCTTGCAGGAAGAACAGCCTGTAGGAGCTAGTTGGTGGGGGCCTGGAACCAGCGTGGGCCGGCAGCCCCCCCAAGTTTCCTGTGCGGCAGCCGCCCAGCAGGCTATCAAATGCCAGTCAGTTCAGGTGTCCCTCCCCCCACCGCCGTGTGCTGCTTCTGCCCTCTGCCTTGGAGCTGCTCCCGGGAGCCTCCTGCTTGCTGTGCAGGGGGTGGGAAGCGGGGTGCTGATGTCAAGGTGCCCCCTTCCCCTGCTCCTGTACCCCATCTCCACAGAGCAAGGGAGGATGCCACAGGGCTAGGGAGGGAGCTTGCTGGCAGCAGCTGCTGTCTCAACTTGCTGATCTACTTAAAAAGGCAGTGTACTTAGAGTGGGGTCAGCATACTTAAGGGGGCAATATGTGTCTCTCACACACAGTATGTCTGTCTGTCTGTCTGTCACACACACACATGCACCCCCAGGTACTTCGAAAACTGGAGGGAGTGGTGCACTCCAGTGGGATAGCATGGGGTCATCATCACATTCAGTTTCCGCAGGGAATGTTTGCAGCCACTGCCATGCGTCTATGGGGTCTCCTCCCTCCATTCATGCTGCCTTGTAGAGTGTGAGGCTACATTAACAACGTGTTAACACTTCAGGGCTCAACCAAGTGTTAGTTCATCATTTAGCAGCAAGGCATTCCCTGACAAATATCCCACTCTCTTCCACCGTCTGACTCCACCACCTCAACCAAGCATCACAATTATCATTGCTGTGTACAGAATTAAATTGTTTAACACTTATACTATGTGTAAGTCTTTTGTCTGGTGAAAAAAATTTCCCTGGAACCTAATTCTCCCCCCCTCCCCCACTATTTACATTAATTCTTATGGGGAAATTGGATTCGCTTAACATCATTTCACTTAAAGTAGCATTTTTCAGGAACATATCTACAACATTAAGCAAGAAGTTACTGTAATGAAATTGAACATAAGAATGCTATTTACGGTAAACTTTACTAGTGAATAATTGAAATACATATCTTTTTCAGTAGGGAACCATACAAATTCCTCAAGAGAGGAGTAAATACCAAATTAATACTACTTCAGAGACTTACTAACTTCTAAAGACATAGCAGAAATGAATTGATTGGGAAGACTACTGTAACTGAGGTATGCACTCACTTCGCTTTTTGACTTTGTTCCGAAGTAGTGTTCTCAACGTTTTTTTCTACATTCTCCACCTTTGAATGTATGAGGTGGCCTAAAGCTGCAGGTGTAAAAGGATGAATAACAGCAGTCAGGGCCTGAGATTCAGGGGACAGGCAAAGATTTTCAGGCTGCTTGGTGTATGTTCCATTTATGAGGTGTTGTGGATTAGCACGAGGGTAGTTCTTTATAGAATCAAAATGCACTGCCCATCTCTCATGCTCCTCAACCTAAACAGATATGAAGCAATAAAGAAAATGGAAATACACTCAGTTACATTGTCATATAAAGTACTTTTAACTAAATATTTTGAAAGTTTATTTCTGTTTTGATAAAAGCTAAACAGCAGGATTTGCATTTTTAAAGCTCTATTATGGTGCTGTGCCACATAGAGTCGTTAGTTCTACAAATAGGAAAACTGGTTCATATGAAAGTGACCTGACCTGAACCTGATCAAAATTGAAACCAGATCTTTCTGGTGAAAAATCACTTACCATGCATTGCTACTTGCAATAGCAAGACTCAAAAACTAGGAAGTGAAAAAGTTAAATTTGTCAAGAATCTTTCAGTCTTGTATAAAATAAGTTAATACTAATACAGGGTTTTCCATACCACTTTCTCTGCAACCTTATCTTGATGTATATTATTTTTCATACTGTCTCCATTAGTCCTACAAGCTGCTCAGCTTATTGGTTACCATCCTAGTCACTCATCCTCGCAGCTTTGTCTCGCTCCCCAGATATTCTCTAGCAGCATGAATGAGGAGTAGCAGCAAGTTCTTTTGGGTGACAGAAAGCTTTTCTTAAACATATTTTGTGGGCACATATCAGAACAAGTATTCATATTCTTTCTCACCAGCCCACACCCGTCCTCCCTGCACTTTCATTCTGGGACAGCAGTCGGCATGCTAGGTGCACAAACATGAATTTTAACAAATCACAAAGATCTTTGCCACAGGCATTGGTACATTGTTCATTGTGCTGTCTAAGGTTTTTGAGGAAGAGGTATCTTGTTTCCTTCCCCCACCACCACCTAGAGATTTTTTTTTTTTTTTTTTTGGCCCTAGTCTATCAAATGGGCATTCCACACAAGCCAAAGGAACCAGGGTTTCCACTGTGGGTCCTCTCTACCATGAGTGTATTACACAGTTTTTACATTTGACTCTCCTAACTTCCAGAAGGAATTGCCTTTTTGGAAGGATTGGGGGAATGTTCCCTAGTATTTGCCTTCTGAAGAAAATAGCATATCCCATATAAAATCTTGCACAGGGTCACTTCCCATAATCAGAAAAAGCTTTAGTCCTATATTAGAGAGCCAAGAGAAGCTAGACGTCCAGGGAAAAAAAAGGAAATTTGAAAATTTTTTATCAATCCTCATCCCACTGTTCCTTGTCCCCGAAGGGAGGTAAGCTGTCTGACTCATATGAAGAGCTACAGTAGGGTATTTGGGGAAAGAATTTTTCTTCTGTAAGTCTTTTGATGTAATGTACAGAAGGACTATGGACATAACACACATGAGCTGACTTAGAATGGACTCTCTGGTCCCTTTGCTGTCAAAGTGCTATAATGCTACTTCTGTCATTACTGGCTGGTTGTTTAGCTAGAGCTCACTGAATGTCAAAGACTTGGGGTAAACTCCTGTTCCTAGTGAAGTAAATGGGAATTTTACCACTGAGTTTGAATGAGCCAGGATTTCAGCTTTTATTTTTCAGAGGTACTTGGTGCCCACAACTCCCACCAAAATCAATAGGAGTTGTGGATGCTTATTGTCAGGCTTTCAGAGCTGTGTGATCTACAATTTGTTGATAGACTTCCACTTGAGCAGAACTGAACGAGAAATTTAAAAAACAGACCTTTTCTCATTCCAAATCATCCCTCTAAATTACAGCTACCTTTGAATAATTATGTTTTTCCTCTATTTTTCGTAGTTTAGCCTCTTCCTTCTGTTTGTCCAGATCTAGAAGCCACTTCTTCTGTTGTTCTTGTTTCATGGCACTAAAGGGGTGCTCCACTGGTGTCGCTTCCTGAAATGACAGATACTGGTCTTTTACCTGCAGCAGAGTAACTGCCTGCCTCCCATCACCCCCCATTTCTCATTTTTAAGTAGTACTGCCATTCATGAATACCTGCATTAATTCACATATTGCTATTCTATCTGGCGTAAAATAAGACTTCATTTTCAACACAATCTGGCCCAAATTAATTGTCCCATCAAGGTCTTCAGAATGTTCACTATAAAATGCAGATGATAAACTCTATTCATTTTTATTTCTATTGATAGCCTCAGCAACAGTTAATTTCTACATGTGTGCTAGATTTTATTTAACCTCCTAATTTTCCTTCTTTTTTGCATTACGAGATACGTACATGGATTGACTCACGAATCAAGTACGTTCCTTTATGTCAAACCTACTAATGTCAGCTCTAAAAATACCTACTAAAAATGCATGATTTCATAGAAACACCTCATAACATCAATATCCTTGTAAACTGTGGATTCAAATGCAGCAATAAAAATGATAGGGGGCAAAAAAATCTGGAACAGGCTTGCTTAATAGAACTACTGCAGATACACACCCACAATAGTAAATTCTTCTTAGAGACAAGATACTGCATGCAACTTAATCTTACCCCTAACACAAATGCTGTCCGAATGGCAGCTGGCAAGTCAGGAGAACTGAAACTAGATGACTGTCCAGTTGGTCCACTTGAAACACTGGGTGCAACTTCACTAGTCTCTGTGACCAAAGTGGTTCTAAAAATGTGGTTTTCCTCAGCAGCAATGCCCAAATCAGCTGGAAATGTCATCTGCAAATAATAGCGTCTTGGTGATTTAAAATACTCAATTTAATTTTTTGGGGTTATTTCAATATAAACACATTTTTAAAAAAACTGGTAACTTGTACTTTAGGTTTGTACATGCTGCAGTTCATAGAAACTTCTACCAAAATATGTAACGTACATGCAATTACCAACGTCCAACAAGTCAGAAAAAAAAAGTCAAATCCCAATTCTTGGGGTCCAAAACAGACAACTTTCAAACAATTCTGAATGCTACACAGGAAAGTAACGTTCTGCACTTAGGAAGGAAGAATCCCATACACCATTATAGGCTGGGGACCGACTGGCTAAGCAGCAGTTCTGCAGAAAAGGACCTGGGGATTACAGTGGATGAGAAGCTGGATATGAGTCAGCAGTGTGCCCTTGTTGCCAAGAAGGCCAATGGCATATTGGGCTGTATTAGTGGGAGCAGTTCCAGCAGATCAAGGGAAGTGATTATTCCCCTCTATTCGACAATGGTGAGGCCACACCTGGAGTATTGCGTCCAGTTTTGGTCCCCCACAACAGAAGGGATGTGGACAAATTGGAGAGAGTCCAGTGGAGGGCAACGAAAATTATTAGGGGGCTGGGGCACATGACTTACGAGGAAAGGCTGAGGGAACTGGGGTTATTTAGGCTGCAGAAGAGAAGAGTGGGGGGGAATTTGATAGCAGCCTTCGATTACCTGAAGGGGGGTTCCAAGGAGGATGGAGCTAGACTGTTCTCAGTGATGACAGAAGAAGCAATGGTCTCAAGTTGCAGTGGGGGAAGTCTAGGCTGGATATTAGGAAAAACTATTTCACTAGAAGGGTGGGGAAGCACTGGAATGGGTTACCTAGGGAGGTGGTGGAATCTCCATCCTTAGAGGTTTCTAAGGCCCGGCTTGACAAAGCCCTGGCTGGGATGATTTAGTTGGTGTTGGTCCTGCTTTGAGCAGGGGATTGGACTAGATGACCTCCTGAGGTCTCTTTCAACCCTAATATTCTATCATTCTATGATAATAGACTACTTATGACATAATGGTGATAGATGCTACAACCTGGAGAATTCTGCTTGGCAGCGTCCAATGAAATAGATAGAATTAAACCCAGTCCACCCTGGTTATGTTCCCAAAAGGCTGCCGTTATCACCTATTTATCAGGGTGCAATTATATTTTTAAACCTCAAAAAAAGAGTCTTGCTTCCTAAGTCAAGACATATTAGGTACCAGATCCTTGGATAAGATTAAGATAGAGTGACTGAACTTGTTTTCCTTTCTATTAGTAGAGGATACATCCTACTCAGACATGCAAACTAAATATTGGTTTAGATATGTAGATTCTTATAGTTGAACTTGCCTTTAATCTAATTGGTTCTACATACTGTATTTGCACAAGACGGCAAATGTATTAAACAGCAAAATTAATGAGCAACCTAAGTATTGCTTGACTGATCGTAACTATACTGTTTTATTCTTCTCAAACCACAGAACAATGAAAGAGGAAAAAGTCAACAAATTAAGAATAAAGGTTACTAAGAAACACCAGAATTAAAGTACAGAGGTAGGAATTAAATGATAGCTACAGTATGAACAAAGTCACAAATTATAGGCAAAGTATGAGGCTAAGAGGCTGATTTCACTTGACAAGAAGCTCTCCATAGGCTTTCTGTGGCAACACTGAGGGGGTCTGATGCAAGACAGGCAGGAGAGAGTAGACATGGGATCACTGGCCACTTCCCCACCCCCACCACCCACACAATAAGGGCTTCATACAGGGTCCTTCAGGGCTCTGTTAGGACATACAAAGATCTTTACTACTGTTTTTCTACCAGGGAGAGGAAATGGAATCTACAAGTCCACAGCCTAGTAACATGACCTGTCTGCTGGGATTTATCCCTAAATGCAGATTTTACAAGTAATCAGTGGATACACATTGAAAGCAAGCTCTTATAGAGCAATTCTGAAATATGAACAAAATATAGCACTATAAATAAACTAAATTAATTTGTTCTCTAAGACACACATTGCTTTTATTGAATGGTTCCTTGCTAGCCTTACTTTAGCTTGATTAATTGTCTCCAGTTTTTCCAAATGGGTTTTATCACCATCACCATCCGTTTGCTCCCAACGGTAGTATTTTGTCTGTCGCTCCAAAGTTTCTTTTAATTTCTTCTTTAAAGCTATCTGTTCGTCTTTAAAACAATTTTTTTAGAATAAGTAAATATAAGTAAATGCAATTTCAAAATAGAGTAATATGCAGTGTGGTAATATAAAAAACATAGCGTAAGCGGCTTAAGATGGGTAACTGGCCTTTGCCTGATTAATCTTTCTAACCAGATATTTGTTCTAAGTGTTGAAAGGCTCTGCCTTTGAGAAAGATGGCTGCAGAGGATGTGGAAACAGGAGGCAACTGGAAATCTTTATTGGGAGAGGATAAAACTGTGAAGGACTATCAGTGACTCAGGAAAATATTTATCAAAAATATTGCATGTGTTGCTTAAGAAATAGCAGAGGCTCTGAATTCTCCTCATTTCATTGTTAGTTTTGTGCCAGTACAACTGTACTGAAACCAAGTAAGTTACACCAGGTTAGAACTGGTGTATCACTGTGCAGGATCAAACCCAGAAATATGGTGGGAGATTTTGGAGGGTTTTTTGTCCAGACAATTTACATCAAGGTTAAACAAAATCTGCTCTATAGGAATTAATGGCTTCATTATTCCATTAGGAATTTCCAGTAACCTTAGAAGATCTTACTCTCCTGAAAACATTGATTCAAAGACAAATATCAATAGGTTATGTTTAAAAAAAAGCTTATACCACAATGGTGTTCAGAATTTGGACGCCAGGACAGAGTATAGATTCCTACAAGTCTATTTAAAATGGGGGACGGGACCAAATTCATATCCCTTTCTACATCTTTCCCTCTCCCTACCAAAACGGTGTTTGCTTTCTACCTGCTGACTCTACAGTAGTAACTCAAACCTGTGGATCAGATTCAGTGCTATGCTACGCCCCTTTGAGACAGTGAGGCTGCAGCAAAAGAGCCAAAGGGTAGACATCAGGCCTCAGAAGAATATCTGCAGCACAGAGAGCCTCAGTGTTGTTATTGCTGGAGGTCCAGGTAGGACCAGACTAGAGGAGGAAGGAGGTGTGTTAAAGACAAGAGGAATGATTGGGATGGACCAGTGCCCGGATCATTCTGTGACCATGCCATGGCCCACAAAAGCTATTGCTACAGGAGAGAAAGTTATGGCTGCTCTGTGGAATGCCCCAGCCTGCTCCAAGGGCTCCACTAGCCATGTATCTGCTGTATAGGGAAGATAAGTCATAAACTGACTCCTGTCAATTCCTGCCCTGGCATAGGCACCAGCGCAAGGATGAATACTTCTTTATCTACAGGCATGAAAATTCTGTCTGAAACAAAACAAGGAAAGGTTTTAAAAATAAAAAGCTATTTTAGCCAAGTCTAATCAAGCAAATGTGTTTTACAAACAGAAAAAACACAAACTGATAGAGAATATTTAAAACACGTTTAAACTCTAGTCTTATCAATAGATTTAAACCTTTATAACTAGAAAAAAATTGAAGCTTTGACTATATTAAGTGACCAATGCTACAACATAATACACTGCTTAATATAAATATGGCAAATTATATTTAAAATGCATACCTAGTTCCTTCTTCCACTGGGACTTCTTTGCTTCTAACAACATTTTATCCCCTTCTCTTTCACCTAGGGTACTAAATATGTCAGCTGGTTTCCATGAATTCTTACTGCAGAAAAAAACAAAATCAATTTCTTTTTAAAAGCCAAAGTGCCTAATTTTAAATTAGCAATTAATTTACATTGGAACTACTCAGGTTCCATTTCATTACTAATGTATTCATATTAAAAGTTTAATATAGGATATAAGAATAAAAAAAAGGTATTTTGGATGATTAATTAACAGATCTACATACATAACTTTCTGTTCAGCCTGCTCAGATGCTGCTTGTTTTCTGCTTGAGGCATAATTATTTTCATTTGGGACAGATGAAACTTCATCAGCTTTTTGGAGTAATCCCATTATGTTCTCCTCTTGTGGGGCCTGATTAGCAGCAGTGCTAATATTTGAGTGTTTGTTTTGGCCTACAAAATAAAATGTCCATGTTAATAAATACTGCACTAGATTGTCTCTCCACATTGTGTACAATAGTTTATATTAACCGTACAACCTGGCTAATTCAAATTAGTGGAGCTGAAGCTCACATGAAAACTAGAACTACTAAGTAGCACACCTCAGAAGGGGTGTACATACAGGGGAGTGACATTAAGCAATGGAAGCACTTCTTCTGAGCACTGGCAGGGTATTACCTCTCCTTGAGGTACAATGATTTCTAGGACTCCTGCTGACATGCCACATAACTTCAACACAGTGCAATGCCTAAAATGATTCAATTCTGCACTAAATGTTGATGGAGTTGCTCGCAATTTTGCTTTCCAAGAGTCTACTTAGAATATTCTTAAATAACCTAGTTATTTTAAGGGCACAAACTCTCTGGTAAATGTGTTTGCAGTAAGATGTTATCTTGTGCATAAGGGAATGTGATAGGAAGGATGGCACTGTGGTTAAGGAATTGGACTAGAACTGAAGAGACCTTGGTTCAGCTGTCCTACAAATTACTTTGTGACTTTGGGCAAGTCCCTTAATCCCTCTGTGACTGTTCTACAACTGTAAAAGCAAGGATAAATATCCCAAACCCTTCTTTTCCTTTCTTAAACCTGTACACTATTTGGGATAGGAACTGTTTCTTAACATGTATATGCACAGCATCTATTACAATGGCGCTGATCTTGGCTGGGACCTCACAGTGCTACTGTGATATACATAATACTAATAACAAGGTGTCATTAAAATTATCTGAAAACCACTCTTAACATGCATGCTAGGAGACTCTAAAGTCGTATTTCAAATAAGTATAGAAACTAAAATCAATGGTGGATACTGTTTTTAGGGAAAACAGATGAAAGATGTCTGTTATTGCAGGGGCACACAGGGGATTAAACATCTTCCAATAGCTTTAAAAGAAGTTATCTCCATCACTCTTCATTGCTCTAACCCCAAAAATAGACTTCTAAAAAATAATCATCTTTAGAAAACAGAGAATACACAACGTGTTTGGGTGCTTTTCCCCCCAGAAATATAGGCAAGGGTATTAGGATAAAAAAAAACAACCTTAAATGTACAAAAATATTGAAGACAATATTTAAAATAGAAAATACATCAGTATGCAATAATAGTTGGTTTAAACTGATTTGCCAGCTACTCCATTTCACAGCTAAACTGAAACTAGAATTTTTTACATACCATTGCTTAACATAATCAAGAGTTCCTAATGACACATTTGAAAATATTGACCCAGATGTGAGATTAGCTATCAATAATATAACTACAGCGCTAATTGAAATCAAACTACAATCCCACATGTAACAATTCAGAGTGAAATATAGATACTGTGTTCAGTCCAAAAAGGAATAAAAAAAACTTGGCTTTTATATTTCCTCTGATAAACTGTTAGATCAATTTTTTCATAAACTTCGATCTTAACATACATTTTGAAAAAGCAGCTATGACTACAAAATTAAGGAGCTGATCCTGCAGCAATCCACAGTTGGAACTTTAGGGGAGTTCAGCATACAAAGGGCTTATAGGATCAGGACCTAAATTTGAAAGATGGGATTCTCTTGCGTGCAGGCGCACACACACACTCAACCATCCCCCACATGCACGTTAAGAATAACTTTCATTGGCATTAATGGGAGTTATTCAATCCTGCATGGTCAAATTGGATTTATGACTTGCAAGTATAATTCTGATTAATGTAGCAGGTACTCAGGAAATGTCTGAATGAACCAAGAAAATTGCTTTCCTCTTCCTCTTGATGATATGTAATCAATTTTTCCCAACAGTCTTAATATTATCTAATGTTTTCTACAGGTCTAAGGGAAAATCAGTTTGTTCTGGTTAATTTTGGCCCATCAATATGATCGTTTCACTCAGACGCTGTCACAGTCTCACACATGGATAGGCTATATGAACCTCTTCTCTCCGTAAAGTAAGAATAGATCCAAAAGTGATGGTATCTCTTTCGTAAAAAGAAAAGGAGTACTTGTGGCGCCTTAGAGACTAACCAGTTTATTTGAGCATGAGCTTTCGTGAGCTACAGCTCACTTCATCGGATGCATAGCATATCGTGGAAACTGCAGAAGATATGCTATGCATCCGATGAAGTGAGCTGTAGCTCACGAAAGCTCATGCTCAAATAAACTGGTTAGTCTCTAAGGTGCCACAAGTACTCCTTTTCTTTTTACGAATACAGACTAACACGGCTGTTACTCTGGTATCTCTTTCTTGTAGGAAGACTGTCAGTGTCAAATCTAGCTTTATTTTAAAATAATCTAGCTCATCTACGTCACTAGTTGGAACCAGGAACAGGTTCATAGCAACTGAAATGAGCTGGTGGCCTCAGTCTAGTTTCTAGTGAACTGGTGGCCTCATCACTGAACATAATCATATTTGGCATGTTAGTTAAGACTTTCAACAGACACACTTAGGACCAAATGCTGGAAATCTGATGTTGCTCTACTGAAGCCAACAGAGCTGCACCTTCATTATATATTCCAGTATGTACTATATTACCCCCTTCTGCTGGAGCATGAAACTGATTTTGTGGTGAAATAAGTCAGGTCTTTTTAATTGGGCCCACAGTCTTCCAAATATTTCTCTCTCACTCACACACGAAAAAGAAAATCTTCAAATGTATACAACTGTCAAAGGCCCAGACCCCGCAAACACTCACTTAATGAAGCATCCTAATGAATTCTGTAGTGGACCAGATCAGCTCCTTGTGCAAAAGGTTAAATGGGTGCACATTTTCAAAATCAGGGCCTAATATAGCACTTACCTCTGCTCACCCTCCCAAACAAGTCTGCTCCAAAACAGTTCTATGTTGGATCCTCTGGGAGGGAGGTTTTAATCCCTACTCACTTGTGATCTTTTCCTATTTACTTTCCTTGAGTGATGTGCTTGAGAGAGAATTTTCAATTATGTATCATATTCCATGTCCAGAGATAGCCTCTGGTTTAGAGGAACAACTTGTAAATATTTATACATTTAGATAAAACAGACCTGGGAGAAATTAGCTTCCCAACAAAAACATCTGAGTGACTCTTTACATAACTGAAGACAATATATATCAGAAGATAATCGTAGTAAGCATGTAAACTCACAGTAATAACTTAGAGATGGCTTTGTAGTTTTTAATTTATAATGGAAAATGTTCCTTTTAAAAATAAGTTGAAATATTTTCTTTTTACTCAAGAAGTGCCTTTGACGTTTAATACATATAAAATAACTTTTTTTTGGAAACGTACATTTAATTATTCAACAGACTGCCCGAAATTTTAAATGTAAAGTTAAAGCATTTCATTTTTATTTCAAAAATCTGCGATTAATTTCCATAATACAAACCTTCTAAAAGCTACCAGTAAGAGAAAATTTCATTTTTGCTGCAGGATATATATCTTACTTGTTTCTTCTTGCTTTTCCTCCTGGGCCTGGGACTCAATTTTGGTTCCTTGTTTTACAGTTATCAGAATCTGTTCAAGTTGCTCTTGTGTTAAACACACCAAACTGTTCCTTAGATCTTCACCTGAGATATGAGGTTTTTGAGACTTCTGTTTGGGCTTTTTAACAGCAATTTTATTAGGGTTCTGTAAATCCGGCATTCCAGCTGTGTTGTCTTTTTGGATAATCAAAGCATGGTTTTTATTTAAGGATTCCTTTGATGAATCTTTAGACGATGACAAAGTCACACAGGTTTTTTCACCTTTTATTGCTGACCATCTTGAGCCACTTCTGGGTTTTGCTAAAATATGTTCATGCTTGACACAGGAATTTTGTGTTGATTTCAGAACATGTCCAGACTGTGTTGTTCTCAATGGATGTTTGAGGATTTTAGCTTTATTACCCATCTGTTAAAACAATAACAGTTTATTTACTTTAATATCCTATGAAAGATAAAACTATGTGCCTGTAGTCTTTTCCTTCGTTCAGGCAGTAAAAGCACACGTATTCTATCTGTCATGTCTAAATAGTAAAAGCCAATTCTGTTCTCTGTTACATTAGTAGAAACTCTAGTTCACTAAATGAAATGACTCCAGATGAATACTAATATAACTGAGAAGAGGATCTGGCTCCAAAGTATGCATTACTGTTAATTTTTTAATTTGAATATGAATGTCTAAAGCAACAGTATGGAAATTAGTTTTACGGTATGGTCACTTGTCCCATACTGCTGGTATTAGAGATAATAATCCCTCTTCTGCATTATGGTTGCTGCTAGCGAAAAATCAAAATAAAATTTTAATAATCTGGTTCTGATCAGAAGCACTAATTTAAAATGTATTTGCATTCAACTGTCAGATTTCAAACCCTTTGGTGAACAAAACAGGATAATTTTCCTTTAACCTCTTGCATGCCAGGCCTGATCTAGTCTCCTTTCAAATAGTGGGCCCAATTATTTCAATATAATGTCATAGGATAGAGTTGTATGAATGTCTTCCAGCTGGGTAAGCATCATAAATGCAAGGGCACTAGACTTGTTAAAAGTCACATTTATCTGATCAGGTATGAAGGGCTCAGGCAGATGTGGGTGCTGGGGAAAGAGACAGTTTTCAGGTAAGTATTCTTTAAAAACACATTTACCCAAGATAAACTACTATCTTCTGCAAACTGAAGGAAAACCACAGTATTATCTATACTCTGAAACCAGTATTATCTAACAGACTTGTAATTGTAGGAAGTAATGTGGATAGTAAAAATGATTTCTCTTCACCTTCTCCATCCTATCCCATCCCCAAGGCAACCTTGAACCCATAGAAATCAGAACAAGTCATCTCAGGCTGAGCTATTATGGTTCACAGTAAGTGGCAAATTCATCCCTCAAAAGACTCATGTGCAACTCTTATAGATATGAACAGGAATTGTATGCAAGCATCTGAAGGCACAATTTGTTTCTAAGTAAGGTTTCAGAATGACAAAAGGCAAGGCAGCTATTTCATTACTGAAATGGCTGCTGATATGTATTAACTGCATAGGAGTTCCTTTGATCTTCTTCTCCACCTCTCCGCTGGAGTTCCCCAGAGATCTCCCTTGATTCTTACTCTCTCTTTCTCCCCCTGTATCTTATGTATGTTCTTAGCTGACTTCATCTACTCCCATGATCTTGCTTAACATTTCTATGCTGATGATGACTGTCCATTCACTTCTGACCTCTCCACCTCTAGTCAGGCTGACAACTCTATCATCTCTTCCTGAAAGTCATGTTGCTTTTCTTCAAATTTAACATGGTTAAAAATTTCTAAAGCTTGGCTGCTGGAACCAGGCATATTTTTCCGCTCTTCTCCCCACAAATCAGTATGTTGCCAAACCTTATTTTGTTCTGTACTATATAAATCTCTCTCTCGCATTTTCCCTTCAGCTGTAATACTTATCTATGCTTTGGTTCTCTCTTGCCTTAACTACTGAAACATCCTCTCCTCTGGCTTCTCCATCTCAAATCTTACTCCCTTCTAGTTCATCCAAAAAGTAAGGATGGCCTTGTGGTTAAGACACTGGAATAAGACTCAAGAAAATCTGGTTTCAGTACCCAGCTTTGATGCCAGAGTCTCTGTGGCTTCCAACTAATCACTTTAATCATCAGAACGTTATCCAATGTGGTTCATTGTACTACTGTCTTTTTTTCAATCTCTGTTCTGAGAATTTGTCTTAGTTAACCAAGTTTCAGGCATACTGCATGCAGAGTATTTTCCAGGGATAGAGGGGTTCAAGTCATATTAATCCTACCTACTTTGTCAGCTACCATGAGTTTTGACAATGGAACTTCATTCTTTCATAGTTAACATTGACCACAGATATTTAGACACATCAGAAATCGCTATTTAAACACATTTTGAAAAGATATTAACTATTGTATTTTTGGTTCTTATCTAAAAATCAAGGAATCATTACTCCACTTACCTTAACTGTGGATTTTGATTTACCCACTGTAAAACAAATAAAACAAAATATACATATGAGAAAAGTATTCAATAATCAACAATTATTTCCTTAAAAACCACATCCTGAGAAAGTCATGGTCCCACCTAGCCTTAAAATCTATTATTCTATTATAGTTATCTAGTCTCACCTCCTGCCTAATGCAGTCCAAAGAACCTTACCTGTAATTTCTGCATCAAAAACTTGTTAGATGCAGTAAACTTTTAGAAAGATATCCAGTCTTTATTTAAAGACTTCAACTGAGGGACAATTAGTTACAAACCTAGGTAAGCTGTTCCAATGGTTAATTACCCTCTTTCTTTAAAAAATGTGTACGTTATTTCTAGTCTGAATTATCTAGCTTCAGCTTCTAACCACAGGATCTCATTATACCTTTGGGCTTGTCCACACAAAGACTTGGTGTGCAACAATCCATGGCATGAATGTACGGTGCACTAACTTGCTGTACAGTGACTCGCTGTGTGGACCCTACTACAGCACACTAAAAGTTCCAAAATATACTTTGTCCTTAGTGTGCAGCAGCAGGGTCCACTTAGGACCCAGCATGGCAAAGCGCTCGAGAGGGGTATGATTTGTAGAGCACTCTAACTGCCCTGCATAGACACTGCTGGCCCATTCTAAAAGGTACCTAGTTTGCGATAACATAGTTCTGTGCAGGATCTACTTGGGGCAGTTAGAACGCAAAACATTAGAGCATTCTACAAATTGCATCCCTCTAGAGCACTTTTTCCGCACTGTGTAAACAAGCCCTTAGTATGTGATAGGCTAGTGTGTTGTATATTCACACCCTGGCTTGCCACATACTAAGTTGCCCTTTTAATGATTTAAAGAACCACCTACTTATCAGAAATCTCTTTTCTATGTAGATACTTGCAGACTGTAATCAAGTCACCTTTTAACCATCTCTTGGATAAACTAAACAGATTGATCTTCTTTAGTCTCTTACTATCAAGCATGTTTTCCAGACCATGAATTATTCTGGTGGCTCTTTTCTGAACCCTTTCCAATTTTTCAACATACTTTTTGAAGTGCTGACACCAGAAATGAATACAACATTACCGTAATGGTTTCAGTAATGCTGTATACAGATGTAATATCATGTCCCCATTCCTACTTGATATTCCATTGTTTATATATCCAAGGATGGTGTTCGTCCTCTTAGCTACAGCATCCCATGTTCAACTGATTATCTACTACTATTACCCCTACAGTTCTTCTCGGTGTCACGGCATTCCAGGATACAGGCCTCTAGCTTGTAAGTGAGACCTACATTCTTTGTTCTTAGACGTATGACCTTGCATTTGTATGTCTTTAAAAATATGTTCAAATGAGTCCATCTTGTCAAGCAATCCAGGGGTGTCTGTATAACTGACCTGTCCCCATCACTATTTACCACTCCGGTAATTTTTGTCTCATGTGTAGGGCCCTACAAATTTCACGGTCACAGGATTTTAAAAATCATAAATTTCATGATTTCAGCTATTTAAATCTGAAATATTCTGTTGTTGTAATTGTAGGGGTCCTGACCTAAAAAGGAGTTGGGAGGGCATCACAAGGTTATTATGGGGGGGTTGCGGTATTGCTACCCTTACTTCTGCACTGCTGCTGGCAGCAGCGCTGCCTTCAGAGCAGTGCAGGCTGCTGGAGCGTGGCGGCTGCTGGCTGGGAGCCCTGCTCTGAAGGCAGAGCCACCGCCAGCACCAGAGCAGAAGTAAGGATGGCATGGTATTGTATTGCCAACCTTACTTCTCTGCCGCTGCTGGCTGGGCGCTGCCTTCAGAGGTGGGCACCCAGCCAAGAGCCACCACTCTCCTGCTGCCCAGCTCTGAAGGCAGCACAGAAGTAAGGGTGGCAATACTGCAACCCCCATAAAATAACCTTGTGACCACCCTGCAACTCCATTTTGAGTCAAGACCCCCGATTTGAGAAACGTTGGTCTCCCCCATTAAATCTGTATAGTATAGAGTAAAAGTACACAAAAGACCAGATTTCACAGTCTGTGGCACATTTTTCATGGCTGTGAATTTGGCAGGGCCCTACTCATGTGTAAATATTACCAGCAATTACTTTACATTTTCTTCCAGATCCTTGATAAAGATAGTTTATAGCACTAGGTCAAGGACAGATCTTTGTGGGACCCCAGTGGAAACAACCTCATTGATAATGATTTCCCATTTTAGATAAATATCCTTACATTTGTATTTACATTAATGTTTATGCTCCTAAGGCCCTGTAAGCAGGTATGCTTTCCCTTAAGGACAGGCCCCAAATTCAGCACTGCCCTGTTTTCAGTTTCAGCCTGAAATTAAGGTATTTTGGGATCATAGTTCCCAGTAGGCTCTGTGGCTTCTTCCCTTACTTGAGAGGGGGGAGAGGCGGGGGAAGAGGGAGTTTGTTGTCCTGGTGGGCTCTGCTCACCAACCCAGAACCAAATAAGCAGGAACTGCAGTTCTCAGAGAGTCCACGGAAATAACAGGCTATATAGCAAGGAGTGCTGGGAGAGGAGGCAGAAGTATAAGGTCCTTGCCCTCATAACAGTGAGAAACTGAAGGGAGTAGGATTTTTTGTGATGCTGTTCTGCTTCATAAGAGGGAGATCTGTACAGAGTAGGGCTGCTAAAAGTATCTCTCCAGTGAGGTGCTGAAACATCCCCTTGAAAGACCTCTTTGGTAAGTATTTGTTTTACTGTGGACTTCCTTTTACTGTGAAAGGGTGGAATCTATGGTTTGGATAGAGGATTACTCAGACAGCAAGAGAAACTGCAGTACAGCTTGCATCTATATGAGGGATAAGTAAAGATCCTCTGTTTAGGGGCACCATTACAGTTTCTTGAAATCTAATCAGTTAAAAAATAATGAATTCAAAGTAGCTTTAGCCAGTATGCCTGACGTTGAATCTCCCTGCCTCTATTTCTGACTCTACAATCTCATTTTCTTTTTCATTTAAATGGCTTATTCTCTCCACCGTTACTGTGTAAAAGACACAATAATTTCTTTGAAACTGGGTGTCTTAAGCCACCACAAGATGTTCCTGATTAAAGTCGTACTGCTGTTTGGAAATTTTAATATTGTATAGGAAACAAATTCATAAATGTAACCTGATACAATTCAGCTGAATATCACTGCTGTTTTTACATCAGTCTCATGAACTTTATAAAAATAGTTTTCTTGGACAAGATTTTGTATTTTATTTTTTTAATTTAATGCCAGTCCAGTGGCTAAAGGGTAGCATTCTATCTTGCTTTGTGAGAGCATTCTGAGGTGACTACTGGTTCCAATCCATCACTGAGGCCCATAAAGGGGGGAGATTGCCAGATGTAGCATCTACAGTCCAGAAGGAAAAAGAGAGAAAAGGAGGGAAGCGTGCTAAAGTGGTTAACAATGTCTATAGCAGACTGACTGGCTTTGATTGGCTCAGAAAGTAATCCCATAAAGTCTTCCCTGGACAAAAATATGGTAAATGCAGAATCTGGAAGATGAAAGATGGCTTTAAAGAGAGGGGAAAAGGCAGAGATCTTCAGGTTTCTGGCAGCTATGTAGTGAACCCTGGGAGATTTTGGGAAAGGGGATTTATACTTAGATATAAAATAGCAGTGTTTTATTCTGAACATCAGATTTAGGGTTTATTTATGAATGACTTGCACAATTTATTGGGTTTACTTGTGCTACTGTCCACTCCACTTACGACATCCTGCATTTATATTTTTTTGACTAATACCTGTGCTAGTCAGCAATATGGCTAGCTGACCCATCAAGAAATCAGAATTGTTCCCAGTACTGCTTAACAGTAATACGATCATATACTTTGATGCTGGGTTATTACAGTAAAAGCATTGCTTTCCACTCAAGCCATTTAATAATGAACAAATACTGGAAAAGAGATTTTTGCATCTCAGCAGCAAGAATGAGAGGTAGCCTAAATATATTGGTTTTTAAAAGTAAAAATGTTCACAAAGTTTTGTCCTGTGGTTAGTAACTCATTGCAAACCTCAGAGAAAGCTGCAGTGCCTTGCAACTTAGAAGGAACTACATTTACAAAAACTTTTTTTTTTTAACATGCTCCCTCTGTTTAAATACAGCATTGTAAAGATATGGAAGTATTCCTCAAATCAGGTCAATCTATATAGAATGGTCAATTTATCTCTGGACGCACAAGAGCCAAAAGACTACTGAGAGCTGAGCTGAGACTACCTTAGACTTTGCCAATTGATCAATATTTGTGATGATCATAACCATTATTGTCAGACAGTACATATAACTGGCAATGCATGATTTATGGAAAGTCAAATACCAACTCATGCCAGTACCATTTTGGTGAATATTGGGACCCATAAATAACAATGTACAGAATATTTAATCAAAACCTTGAATAGTTCTTTCACATCACTATACAAAACATTAATACTTTAAAAAAATCAACCATACCCTTTATAACAAGATATCTTCAAGAAGATTTAAAGTGTATTAGAGACTACTGAACTTAACGATTATACATAATAAAAACCATACCATATGAAGCCAAAATTAGCCTAGGTTTTCCATCCAAAATTTCAGTTTCAAGCTTTAATCCATCTCTGTAAAACAATAACAAAAACAGCTAAACTCTTCTGTACCTGAAATCATCATCATCAAAGTATGTGAGATTACAGCACAAGGAGAGAGGTGGTCTCAAGACACTTAGAATATGAAAAGGTGATATGAGCTATGTTTATATTAAATACAAACTTAAGCAATTGCTTCTGATAAATACGCAAATATTGGGAGATAGCCATACTATTTCAAGTGCTGGTGCTTTTAAGCCTGTACATCATCTCAATATATATCTAAGTTGGGTTGACATCTTTCAATATATTCATACCTTGTCATGTCTGATTTCTGACCCGGTCCAAGAGATGGGTAATGGGATAACTGATAAAGTGGTGAACTAAAGAAAGGTATGTTAATCAATATAAACCATGTTAATTTCAGCACCCAAGAAGCCTGAGAGATGGCAACAACGGGGGGAGGAAAACATTTTAAAAAGAGTACTTCGCTGTCCTTTAAATAAAAATTTAAATTTTCTTCATATTCTAATACACCCCATACTGTTGTGACAGAGGATTCTTCCAAAAAAAAAAAAAAAAAAGAGAGAGAGAGAGAAAGAAAGAAAAACACCGGGTAGACCTCCAGGGAATGGAAATCAATGTTAAAGAGTTAAAAAAATTTCTTTAAATCTTACATTTAAGTGTCTGAACTCTATTTTACTGAAATCCTAGTTCTTACTGAAAATGAAAAACAAAAATAGTTTGAAATATTAATCCTAATATTAAGGAAGGAGTATTGTCAGCTCTTTTGATTCATGGTATTTTTCTTGGCTGTTAGAATTGGATAATCTGTGAATCTTAGCTTTCATTTAAAAAAAATAATAATTTAGCTTTCTAGCCCTCATAGTTGCTTAGAAAAGCCTGAAAACATGAACCCTAAATGCTCGAACACTACTAGGTAAATAAAAAAACTGTTTTTAAAACTTAATTGTTTTTATGCTAAGATCATGATATTTGAGGCCTGAATCATGATTTTTGAACTCTTGGAGCCACTAATACTGAGATAAGGTAAAGTGAAATTATTAGAGTATGCATAAATTGACCCCTGAAGCATCACTAATGGGGGGGGGGCGGAACACCTGTGAAAATCCTAGTTGGAAGAACTGGGAGTAAAGGCTGACAGCTAAAAGCCAGAATCCTTCCCTTACCTAGCGGAATGCACAGGGATCATGTTTTACTTCCAAAAGTCACTACCTGTTGTAACACGCAACGGGCCTACGCTAGCAGCAGTTCTAGGGAGGGACTGTCCACACCGAGTCGTGAGGCACAGAATAAAGTACCCAGAGCAACCCACTGAACAACGAGTAAACAAAACATGGACTCTTGGAGGGAGGCGGGCGCATTTCACGTTGCCGCGGCGTCTCTGAGACGTCACCTGCCCGGGCAAACCCAGGCGCTGACACGTCACGTCGCACATTTTACGTTATAACGTGCTGCAGGCCCTGGCCCTGACTGTGGAAGCCCGTTAGCCGCACGCGGGGCGAGGCACAGCCCTGCCCGGCTCTGGGGAGTGGGTCATTATGGAGAACCAGGCCACGGGGACAGACACGCCCAGCGCAGAGGAGTCAAAAGCCGGGCCCTGCCCTGCTTACCCCAGGTTCATGGCCCTTCCCCTTCTACACCTGCGGGATGCGGCGAACCACCCGAGGAGACAGCGCGGCTGGAGGGAGACCGGCGCTGCTGCCTGGAGTCCGGGTGTGTGTACGTTGGTTACTGCCACCGCACAATGAGACGGGCGGTGATAGGCTCCCCCAAGGCTCGGGCCCTCCCGCCAATGAGCTCCCCTTACGCTAAGGGAGGGGCTCCGCCGGCGTGCGAGGCATTGTGGGGGCTGGAGTCCGGAGCCTCGCTCCCTCCTCCCCTGCCGCGCGCAGCTGAGCCGGTGACGTAAGGGCCTCACAGGGCCATTGCAAGCGCTGCCTGCGGGCGCGCCTCTGGGGAACCGCGCGCACATGGGGCTGGCCTAGATACAGAACCGCGAGTAGAGCGGTTTGGCGGCGGAGGGGGAATCGGCCATAGCCGTGTTAAGATATATCGGAGAGGGGGAGGGGTAGATGCAAAACTATTCGTGTTGTTTTGTATCCTGTGTAAAATATTAACGGGGGCATACAACCCCCCCCCCAAGTTGTGCAATGAGCTTTGCATGGACAAAGCCTGGCGTGGATTTCAGTGCTGGATTGACGCCCAAATCATCATCATCATCATTATTCTGTTGTTTGTTATTAATTTTGTTTGGGGAGAAAAATGCAGGAGGTATAAAAGTAAGAATATTTGGGAGGTGGGGTAAATGCACACAATAGTTCATTGGGGATACAAGTGTAGTCAAACTGGTTGGGAATCTGTCACTCCCAACTTACTAAAAATGGGGGAGGGGGGGCTATACCAAATTATTACTATATTAAAATAGACCACTAAGGGCCCAATTGTGCAGTTACACCTGTGAGTAATTTTCACTAGTATCATCATTATACTTAGTATGGGGTTTTCTTGTCACAAAAGTATTATTTGTTTTGCTAGAGGAATAGATGGGGAGCTGTGGTTGCTTGCTACTGTTGAAAATCAGGCTACTCATTTAGATGTGTATGGCTTGGGTGATGAGCTCTAGTCAGTCAGGTGTGAAAATCTTGGGTTAGGTGTTTAAAAGTGGTCAAATAAGGGCCAGTGTTTTGAAAGTGGCTTTTTAATGCCTTGAGGATCAGTTTCTCAGTGTATAGGCTTCAGCTGACTCTGTCCTCCTTGGCCCTCTCTTCCCATCCTCTATCCTTGTCTCCTATTGAATAGCTATAATTGCAGCTCCCTACCTTTGTATTGCCATCAATGATGCTTTATGGGGAAATGCTTCAGGAGTAGGACATTGAGCACCCTGTAACCCATTGCTTCCTTGACATAGTTTCTTTAATAACAGCATATGAAAAAACACTATTATTTTTTAATTGGAACCTTAATTATTTTTTAATTGCAATCCTGAAGTTTTTATTACTTTTTTTTCAGGGAGAATTACTTATGCCTTCATAGGGGGGATGTCCAGACTGAATCCCAATTCTGTCAATCCGAGTGCAGAAGTGGGGCCTGCAAGGATTTTAAAAATTAATATTTGCCACTCCAGGCTTGTATTAAACTCCCAAAGTTACAGGTTTTCTCTGACCTTGGCTTGGTAAATGCTTCCACCACCCAAATGCAACAAAACTCCTTTTGAACCCAGGAAGGAGCACTTGGGAATTCCTGCCTGTGGGGTACCCTCAAGCCCTTTATCCCTGCTCCGGGGAAGAGCTGAGAAAGAAAACAAAGGAAATTAGTTGTGGCTACCATCTAATCAAACAACATGCACAAACCTCTTAGAACACCAAAAATCCAATCCTGTTCTTAAAAAAGGTAGAAAATACATCTGGAACTTAGGCTTTTGCTAGATTTTTAAAGAGCAATTCCAAAAATCAAGCACTCAAAATAGCTTTCTTGGGAGTTCAGCTTTAAAGGTTACAAGCAAACAAAAGCATCTGGGGTTAACACAGAGGAGTCTACAAGCCAATAAGAAATAACCCTAATTGCGTCTAGCTAAACATTCTGATCTACTTAACACATTTGGAGTTCAGATAAGTAGTTCTAGGCATGATCTGATGATTTATCATCATACCTGGCTTAAGTTGCTTATAGCATGGCTGCTCTGTTCCTCCAGCCCAGAGAACAACAGACAAAGGGAAAGTTAGTTTCTTTCACAATTTGAAAAAGTTCTACCTTTCCATTGGTTCTTCTGGTCAGGTGCCCACTTGTTTTTCTTTACCTGGGGGACTTTTTAACCCTTTACAGGTAAAGCAAGTAAAGAACAGCTACCAAGAGGGATTTTACAGCTCACTGGCTGGCTTGGTGTCCATCAAAGGGAGCTATTCCTCCCTTTATTTATCACAGGGGATTTGGCTCTGATTCAGGAAAGCACTTAAGCATCTACTTATGTCCATCCCTATTCAAGGCAACACTTAAACTCATACTTAAAATTAAATGTGCTTATATCCTCTTGATTTCAAAGGAAGTTAAGCACATATTCTAATACTGTCCTGAATAGCGATGCTTTCCTGAATTGGGAAGTAAGTATTTGGCCCCAGACTGAATATAATGGATCATATACTGGAGTTCTTACTCAAAACTCCCACTGAAATCAACAGGAATTTTGCCTGAATAAGGACCACAACATTTAGCCCGATACAAGTAAGTGGCAGTTGGATAATGATGGATAATCAAGCTGGATTTGATGTGTACACAAATAGCTCATGAAAGCTTATGCTCAGATAAATTGGTTAGTCTCTAAGGTGCCACAAGTACTCCTTTTCTTTTTGGATAATGACTGTGCCATACTAACTCATCTCATGTTTAACAGACTTTCGCCTGTTTCCATCCAAATGCACCTTCCCACGTAGTAGTGTGCTGTTGTTATTCTGGAGACTAAAAAAGTCAAACAGCGAATCTTAAACACTTTGGACCAGATCTTCAAAGGTATTTAGGTTCCTAACTCCTTTGGTCTGAGACCTCCATTTAAGGACCAGAATAAGGAAGGAAAAGAGAATCAACACAGGGAAAACTTTTCTCAGTAAGCTGCTAAAATTGAATTTAAGTTCTATGAATAGAGGAAATGCTATATTTGATTACAGGATACAGTTTTGTTTTGTTTTTGGTTTTTTGCTGGCTCCTCTGTTCTAGCCCCTTTCCTTCAGCTCTGCATTTCACTCAGATATGCCAGAGACACCAGCTGTAGCTGGCTGAATTTATTTATCTAGCTGATGTATTTTCATGATCATCACAGTGTCTCAATGTCTGAAGAATATCTGAAAACAAAATACTGGGGAAAATTAGACTTCTTCCTTTCAAAGATGATGATCTATCAAAATACGTATTTAAAACAAAATTCTGTGCCATTTTGAGGTTTGACCTTCATCTATTCAGAGAATATATTGTATTTGTGAACTGTATTGTTTGTCAAATTTAGATTGTAAAATATTTGGGACAAGGACTTGTCTTTCTCCACATCTTCCCCAGTGGCAAGCACTTTTACAACTTTCAATATAATATTTTTCTTTCCACTATTATTAGCAAGTCTGTGTCAGAATTACTACTTTAAAACTTCCACCTTCCTTCAATCAAATAGCTGTGTTTCAGATAATTTTTGTGCAGGTTGGCTCTTTTGGTTCCTGCTCATATTTCTAACCTTCATAGGTACATTTTGTATTTTTTTTTCCCCCTGCCCTCACTAGTGTTCATAACTCATTTCCATTATATGCAAATTAATTTACATTCTGTTTGCCTACCTTTCAGATGACTAAGACTGGCCCTATCCCCAGTCTCCTCAGCACCCCAATGGACACATCCCCCTAGCTCAATGCATTGACGTGTATCATTACAGTATATGGGGACCAAATATTGATTTGCTGCACAAAGTCCAAATAAAAGTTTGATCAGAGGAGATAGGAGGGTGAAGAGACTCTTCCCCTTTTAGCCAATGGCAGGGGTTGCAACACTATTACATCCACAGCCTCTACGACTGCATCTTTCAACCCACTACATCCCTAAGAGATTACTTTAGCTAGTGGTTTTATACAGTCATGAATCCTGTAACCTGGCCATGTCCCATTTCCCACATGCCTGCACATTGCACCACAGACCATTGCTCTATGGTGGCAGGAGTGTGGAGGCTCTCAAGGCAGTCTTTCAAGAGCTATTTCCTTTTCTTCCCCCTTCCGCTGTCCTCTCTTTGGTTCTTGCATGGCCACAGGAAGAGTAGTAGTCTTCAGGGGGCAGTAGGGGAAGGAGATCTGGTCCTAAATGCTTCAGTATGTTTTCAAACTATATTCTTTCTTTAGAACTTCAAATAGGGTTCCAACAGCAAAGTTTCATTTTTTTTAAAACAATGTATCAAAATAGAATGTAGCATCATTTCCAGTCTCCATTTAAGCCAGCAGGTAGCAGTATAGTTTCAAGCATATCAGGCAAAAGCTTGACTTTCTCATGGAGGAAAATTTATGTTAGGCAGTCTGCAAAACCATTTTTAAAAGTTTCCTGAAACAACAACGAATTTTTCATTATCTCCAGACTATTTTATCAATTTTTTTTCCAGAAAGCACCAGAAATCCTTTTTTTCGGACAAGCTTGAAGGTAAGGTTCCTGCTTCAAAGATCTTACAATTTAAAAAGAGGTTATCATCTAAATCATAGAACTGGAAGGGACCTCGAGAGGTCATCTAGTCCAGTCCCCTGCACTCAAGGCAGGACTAAGTATCATCTAGACCATCCCTGATAGGTGTCTGTCCAACTTGCTCTTAAAAATCCCCAATGATGGAGATTCCACAGCCTCCCTTGGCAATTTATTCCAGTGCTTCACCATTCTGACAGTTAGGAAGTTTTTCCTAATGTCCAACCTAAACTGCCCTTGCTGCAGTTTAAGCCCATTGCTTCTTGTCCTATTCTCAGAGGTTAAGAAGAACAATTTTTCTCCCTCCTCCTTGTAAACAACCTTTTATGTACTTGAAAATTGTTATCATGTCCCCCTTTCAGTCTTCTCTTTTCCAGACTAAACAAACCCAGTTTTTTCAATCTTCCCTCATAGGTCATGTTTTCTAGACCTGTAATCATTTTTGTTGCTCTTCTCTGGACTGTCTCCAGTTTGTCCACATCTTTCCTGAAATGTGGCACCCAGAGCCAGACACAATATTCCAGTTGAGGCCTAATCAGCGCGAAGTAGAGTGAAAGAATTACTACTTGTGTCGTGCTTACAATACTCCTGCTAATACATCCCCGAATAATGTTTGTGTGGTGTTTTTTTTTTTTTTTTTTTTTTTTTTTTTTGCGCAACGGTGTTACACAGTTGACTCATATTTAGCTTGTGATCCACTATGACCCCTCAGGTCCCTTTCCGCAGTACTCCTTTCTAGGTAGTAATTTCCCATTTTATATGTGTGCAACTGATTGATTGTTCCTTCCTAAGTGGAGTTCTTTGCATTTGTCCTTATTGAATTTCATCCTATTTACTTCAGACCATTGCTCCAGTTTGTCCAGATCATTTTGAATTTTAATCCTATCCTCCTAAATAATGTTGATCTAGTGCTGCTGTTCTGTTTTAGGCAGAGTCCCATATATTGCGATTATACACCTGCACAAATTGCTACCCTTTTGCCAAGACGCCACTCTTTATTGTATTTATTTTTTCCTTTGGTTCAACAATAATGTCAGTTCAAGTGCCTGTTCGTGTCCATTCCAAACAGGTAGAGAGGTGTGTGTGTGTGCACATGCACAATAGCCAGATAATTTTTCCCTTAGCAGCATCCCTGGGTCGGCCTGGGTGCCCCTCGGAGTCGCACCTTCATATCACTCAATATAGAGCCCTGCCGACTTGCCACCCCCTCAGTTCCTTCTTACCACCCATGACAATAGCTGGAACTTCCCCTTGCTCTTGCTTCAGCAAGCAGTTTAGCAGTTCTTTACTGACACTCTACAAAGTTATTTTCCAGTTTAGTTAGTATAGTATAGTAGTTCTTCTAGAAGGACAAGGGCTTCTATTTCCAGTATTTCCTAATACTGAAAGCCAAAGGTGGCCTCAGGCCCATCTTGGACCTGTAAGAACTCAACAAGTTCGTGAAGAAACTCAAGTTCCACATGGTCCCATTGGCCTGATCATCCCCTCACTGGATCCAGCAGACTGGTATGCCACCTTCGACTTGAAGGACACGTATTTTCATATTGCAATCCCTCAGCCCCACAGAAAGTACCTCAGGTTTGTGGTGAACAATACCCACTACCAATTCACTGTCCTTCTGTTTGGCCTGTCAGCAGCACGTCGAGTCTTCACCAAGTGCATGGCAGTCGTTGCCGCGTGCCTGCACAGGCACCAGGTGTTTCCGTACCTTGACGAATGGCTGATCAAGGGCTACTCCAGGACCCAAGTGGAAACTCATGTCAAATTCATCAGAGCCACCTTCAGCAGCTTGGGTCTCTTTCTAAACAAAGCAAAATCGACTGTCCGCTGTCCAGAGGATAGAGTTTATGGCAGCAGTACTGGACTCTAGCCAAGTCAGGGCATACCTGCTGGAAGCGAGGTTTCAGGCCTTGGCTGATATTCGGGGCCTCAGACAGTTTCCCACCACCACAGCAAGAAACTGCCTGAAGCTTCTGGGACACATGGCTGCCCATACCTATGTGGTACAGCATGCCAGACTCCGGCTTCGACCTCTTCAGTCGTGGCTCGCCTGGACAGGATAGTGACCCTGCCTCACCCGCTCCTCAACTCCCTCCTGTGGTGGCTCAGGAGATTATGCTCAGGAGTCCCCTTTGCCAGTCCACAGCCATCTCTTTCGCTAGTGTCGGATGCGTCAGACTTGGGCTGGGGAGTACATGTAGGACATCGCAGGACTCAAGGTCTCTGGTCCCAGGAGGATCTGGTTCTCTATATCAACATCAGAGAGTTGAGAGCGGTGCGCCTAGCATGCCAGACCTTCTGGGCATACTTAACGGGATAGTGTGTATCAATCCTGATGGACAACGCAACAGCAGTGTTCTGTATCAACAAACGGGGGTGCACGCTCCTCTCCCCTGTGCCAGGCAGCCCTCATGCTGTGGGACTTCTGTGTAGAACATTCAATACACCTGCAAGAGTCATACCTCCCCGGGGTACAGAACGAGCTGGCAGACCACCTCAGCAGGTCGTTTCACAGCCACAAGTGGTCCCTTTGCCCAGATGTCATGAACTTAATAGATCTATTCACCGCGTGGCACAAAAGGAAGTGCCAGCAGTTCTGCTCCTTCCAAAATTACAGCTAGGCTTCAGAGCGGGTGAGTTCTTCCTCCATTAGGGAGGTGGTTCAAGTTGCTTCACCTCACAGCGTGGAAGCTCCATGGTTGAACCCAATGAAGCTTTCCTGTTCAAACCAGGTTAGACAGGTCCTTCTTGGCAGCAGAAAATCCTCTGAGAGCTACCTAACTTGCCAAGTGGAAGAGACTTTCAATTTGGTCAACGCAGTGCCTTTCGTCCTTGATACTCGCCTTAGTATGCTCATTCTGGACTGCAGAATGTCATCAATAAGGGTGCACTTAGCCGCCATCTCGGCCTTCCAACCAACCCAGGAGGGCTGCTCAGTGTTTGCTAATCCCATGGTTAGCTGGTTTTTAAAAGAGCTCGACAGGGGGCAGGGGCCGGGCCATGCCTGGCTGTTTGGGGAGGCACAGCCGCCCCTAACCAGTCCTCCATACAATTTCAGAAACCCGATGCGGCCCTCAGGCCAAACAGTTTGCCCGCCCCTGGGCTATACCGTCGTGTCCGTCAGCCTGTCCCAGCCTGGGACCTCGACCTGCTCCTGTCCTGAGTCATGGGACCGCCCTTTGAACCCTTGGCGACATGCTCCCTGCTCTACCTCTCTTACAAGGTGGCGTTCCTGGTAGCTATAACCTTGGCCAGGAGGGTGTCTGAGCTCAAGGCCCTTACATCAGAGCCTCCTTATGCTGCGTTCTATAAGGACACGGTTCTGCTCAGGCCTCACCTTTCCTCCTGAAGGGTGTGTCACAGTTTCACATCAACCAGGACATCTTTCTCCTGTTCTACCCTAAGCCGCACTCCAGCGGCAGGGACCAGAGACTCCACTCACTGGATGGTCTGCAGGGCGCTAGCCTTTTACATCAAGAGAACAAAACCATTCAGAAAATCGGTCCAGTTATTCATGGCAGTGGCGGACAGAATTGAAGGTCTGCCTGTGTCGTCACAATGCATTTACTCATGGATCACTTCCTGCCTTTGTGAGTGCTACAACCTGGTGGGGGTTCCCACACCCCCAATCACTGCACACACTACCAGGGCGCAGGCTTCCAGGCACAAGTGCCCTCTCAGGAAATCTGCAGAGCAGTGATGTGGTCCTCTGTCTACACTTTCACCACGCACTGTGTTATTGTCTCTGGCCTGCTGAGTAATGTGGCCTTCGGACAAACAGTGCTCCAATCGGTGGCAGACTCTGACCCTGCCTCCTGAACTTAGGCCTGTGAGTCACCTGATTGGAATTGACATGAACAAGTACTCATAGAAGAGAAAATGGTTACTCACCTTCTCGTAACTGTTCTTCGAGATGTGTTGTGCATGTCCATTTCAATACCCACCCTCCTACCCCTCTGTCAGAGTAGCCAGCAAGAAGGAACTGGGTGGGAGGCGGGTCAGCAGGGCTCTATATTGAGCGCCCTGAAGGCGCAACTTCAGGGGGTGCCCAGGCTGACCCACGGATGCTGCTAAAGGAAAAATTTTCCAGCTACCGTGCATGTGTGCGCGCACACACCTGATTGTAATGGACGTGAACAACAGTTATGAGAAAGTGAGTAACCGTGGTTGTTTGTCCCGCCCCCCCCCGCCAGATACTCTGGTGATGGGTGTCAGTATAAAAGTTATAGATAGATCTTCTTCTGGCTTTTTAGTTGGTCCATCTGCTGTTTTGTGCTCATACTCCATCTCTACTACTTCTGTTTTCCCCACCAGAGCGAGTTCAGTGGGTCTTAGTGCCTGCTGCTCACAACAGGACAGAGCAGGAGGGAGCAAGAGGTAGATACTTCGTATTTCAGGACACCAAAGATGAGCAAGCTGCCCCATCAGATCTTGTCTCGGAAATAGGGGACAGGCAGCACTGTCTTTGACAGGGAAAGATGGCTCATTATTTTTGTTGTATAATTCCCAGTCTGCCATACACTTTGGAGCAGCTCTGCCACAGAGAAGGGCCTTGTCACACACTTAAGATAAAGTAGGCCTTAAAATCTACATGGCCATGGTTTTAGGATTTAAAAAAAAATCCTGAGACCATCTAGGAAATGTATACTGTACAGAGGGGAACTGAAGGTCCCAGAATGGGGTAAATGTCAAAGGCAGAATACATTAACTTAACAGTTCCTTCATAATGAATCTGAAAAGAATCCTAAAATTCCTGCTGGAGAACAATTCTGCCTTCCAAAATCACTTTTCTTTGTTGTCTGTGGTTGGTAAATAGAAAGGAATATTCGAAACCTTTACATATGAAGCAATGGATGAAGGGTTCTCCCTGATCAAGCTATATATCTGCCACTGTCTGAGTGCTACTGCACATACACATGAGCTGCTCAGAAAATATATAGTATGGGTAGGCTGTAATATTATATTGTCTGATGTTTTATGTTACAAGAATGTTTTGAAATGTTTTCAGCCCTGTGAGAAGACTGTCTGCAAATTTGATAGTTGCAGAGAAATGTAATGATTACATCATCATTGGAGCATGTCATCACTTCCATAATAAACCCTGGTTCTGCACATGTTTTCTCCCCTTAATTATGCTTTTGGCAAAACTGTCTGATTACATATTTACCCAAGAGACTGAGAGTGGTTGTGAGAATCAGAGAAGCCAAAACTAAGTTACCTGTCTCCTCTCCCTGAACCTATCCCATGTCCCAAATATCCACTTTAACTTCTGTCATGACAAGCTGCTCCAGGACTGTCATGATCCCATTCATTGCTCCAACAATGCTTGTCTCCATGTCAGTATTGGTGTGCTATTAAGAATAAGAGGAAAAATCAAAATACTTGCCCTACTGTATCTGAACAACTGGTTCTTCTTTAAACTTTAAACCAAACTTCTTTAAAACTTTAAACCATTTCCTAGTGAGTCAAATGAAGGAATTGTTTCATGCTGTCTTTAAGATTAAAATATTTGAATAAGGATAACCATAAGCCTAGGGGGATTATTCTGTAATAGTGACTACCTAAACCAGGGGTGGGCAAACTTTTTGGCCTGAGGGCCACATCTGGGAATAGGAATTGTATGGCAGGCCATGAACGCTCACAAAATTGGGGTTGGGGTATGGGAGGGGGTGAGGGCTCTGGGGTGGGGCCAGAAATAAGGAATTCAGGGTGCGGGCTCCGGCTGGGGGTGGGGGCTCTGGGGTGGGGTTGGGGATGAGGAGTTTGGGGTATAGGACGGTGCTCTGGGCTGGGACTGAGGGGCTTGGAGGGGGATCAGGGCTGGGACAGGGGAGTGGGATGCGGGGAGAGGCTCAGGGGTGTGCGCTCTGGGTGACGCTTACTTCAAGTGGCTCCCAGAAGCAGCGATATGGTCCCTCTCCGGCTCCTACGTGGCAGTGCAGCCAGGTGGCTCTGCGTGCTGCCCCATCTGCAGGCACCGCCCTGCAGCTTCCATTGGCTGTGGTTTCTGGCCAATGGGAGCTGCGGGGGCAGCGCTGGGGGCAGCGCTTGGGGCAGGGACGGCATGCACAGCAGAGCCCCCTGGCTGCCCCTATGCGTAGGAGCCATAGGGGGGCCATGCCACTGCTTCAAGGAGCTCTGTGGGGTGGCCCGATCCTGCTTCCTGGCTTGAGTGCCGGAGCTGGGCAAGCCCCAGACCCCACTCCCCAGCAGGAGCTCGAGGGCCAGATTAAAACGGATGGTGGGCCAGATCTGGCCTGCGGGACGTAATTTGTCCACCCCTGACCTAAACAATTCCTTCATTTGACGCTTTCTAACAATATACCTATCTGTAAGAAAACAGCATAATTTTCTCATATATGAATATATAAGTATATCTTTCACTGGACATTTATTCCCTTATATCTAAATTCTATCTGGGTTGCACACATCTCTGACTAAAATAAACAGGAGTTATGTGCCCACATCCAAGAGCAGAATTTGTCCTCTATTTCCTCTCCCACTATACAGAACTCAAACCCATACTCTCTCGCCTGAGACTCTAATGGAAAAATTTAGAACTGGAATAAGTTGGTATAGTCAGTCAATAGAGTTTCACTTGTTTACACCAGCTCTGAATTTGACTTGTGGTCTCATAATGTATTCATCCCACAAAGCACTTAAACACCAATTTGTTCGTTCTTCTTTTGCTATTGGGTTTAGTCCCTTTTTAAAAAAAAAAAAAAAAAAAAAACAGGTAAAATGTGAGTTATTGCTGTTGAGATGTAGTGGGCAATATTTATCATAAGTAAACGCCAGGAACTATGTTTTTCATATGCCCAATTGTTTCTGCCCTTAATTACAGAACAGTTATAAAACTCTAGAGCAATTCAAATTATTGTCTGTTTTCAAGTCATGAATGAGGAGGACGGGGCGGGGGAAGCTCCACTACACTGTTATCAGAAGTTAAGAGATTAATCTTCACATGTTGAGAGGAGGGAAGAAGGTGTTTCATCAGCCTCCATATCCCTAGTGCTGCCTCCATTCCACTCAGCCAGAAATGGCTCCCACTGCCTTTACAACTTCTGTCCATAAGAGGCTCTCTTATCCTCCTGGCACCCATGTACTGATATTTTCCAACCTGAAAGACCCAGACAATTCCTGCTGTCTCATTGGTTCCTCTGCAGCTTCTCTGCCAGAAAAACGCCACTAGGCTTGCATTCCCTTCCTGTTACCATTCGTCTCAGAGGACTTCAAGATGGGCAGGATTATGCGTTTACATCTCTTCCCAATGACAGATTTAGAATCCAGTTAAGAAGTGTGTGGCAGGAGGCAATCAAGGCTGCTATTTGGAAATTCTGTATCAGAGTTTTTTAAAATGTTTTGTTAGCAATTTTTAGTTGAATAGGTTAGAAAATGTTGTGCTATGAAGTACACCTGGCCTTGCATACCACTGTGTCCTGTGATCTACAAAAATATGGATCTACATGCATGTTTTGAAAACAACACAGACAGGTGATTCTCTTCCTGATAGACATTTATGGTTAACTTAGTAAAATTCCTGGGGACTGTATCTGCACTTGTAGGAGAGGTTCAGAATTTTGTATTTGATGGACTTTCCTATCCTGTATCATGGAGAATAATATATGCCTGACCTCTCCTGAGAAGATTTATCTGTCTTAGGGTTTGTACTGCTACCCATCACTATGATATACGAGTCCCTCCAAGGAAAATTAAACGGTCATAATAAGGTTCCCACTAGACTTCATGGAGTCATTAGTTCTCCTGCCTTCTCAAGAGAGCAGAAAAGACCAATAATTGTTTGTTGTGGTTTTTTTTTTCATAAACATAGAATGTAGTCCTTGGTGGTTGCTCATCAAAAGATAATATTTATAATTTGTCTAAGTATTTTTAATGGGTTTTTTATATAATATGTATTTTTAAAAAAACTGGAATTCTGTAGGGAAAAGGTGTGATCAAATGTTGCATTTTGATGGGAAATGTGGAAATGAAGTTTCAATTTCAAAATTCTAGTGCTTGGCATCTTGATCTAAACATAATTCTCTTGGATGACTCTGTTACTTGTGAGTTTTCAATGAAATGTGGTTAATGGAAGAAAATTAAAATATGGGTCATTCAAGGCATATAATTTCCTTCTTTGAAAAGTGGCATCTGTTTAAAATTGGGATCTTTCAGCATGCACATTCCAAGAGATTCGATATAAACTATATTACAAAATTTAAAAGGCTCATTTACGTTTTACCAAACTGTTGGTTAATATTCACAAATTGCTGTAATGTGCCAACAGATATAGTAGTTTCTTAACTAGTTTACCTCATCACGTTCTCATACATTTCTACATATGAGGTTTTTTGAAGAGGAAAAATCTCACATAGGGTTCATAGTTTGTCACAAGCAAAGCACATAATTCAAAGCAAATGTAAGGCCTTCATAATAGAATTATTCATTACAATTGAGAAAAATTGCTGTCTTCAGGGTTTGCATCACCAACAAAAGTTGTAAATTAAACTCTTAAACACACATTTTAAAAATCTGCAGCTGAAATGGTTTGATTTGTACATGAAACACTGGATCAAATGTATCCATTAACTTGAATGGTTACATCAAGGATGAATTTGGCCCAGTGAGTTTAATTTTGTACATTGCTTTAACAACCAATATAAAGATTTCCCATATACATTTTTCATGGATCATGTTTTGCTTTATATCTTCTAATTAGTGTAAAGATATTATTAAATAAATTCATATACTTACTTTTACATGACATTTAAAAATGTGTCTCTTCCAAATACGCAGACTATAACTTACAAAAATCGACTTTCTGCATTTGGAAAAAAAGGTTAACACTTCCCTTAATACAAACATTTTTTGATATTAGTCTGAACGCCAGGTCACTTTTTAAAATACCCTGGAGAAATCCTACTGAAATATCATGAATCATTCCTATGGTAATGTCAAAGTATCCAATTTCCTTAACGGAACATCTGTTTCATAGGAGATGGTATGTAGTGATTCTCTCTTGTAGGAAAGATGTTCCCAAAATATTCATCTATCAAAATGGGGAATGAGAAGCATTCTATCCAACTATTATGGCAGTGCTATTATCTAACCAGTACTGAGAGAGATGCATTTTGCATTAGTGCTGATAATAGGAATTATAAGGCATCTAATTGTGTCCAGCCTTTAAACTGAGATACCGTCTCAAACAAGTTAGGAAATTTAACTGTACCTTTTATATACATGCTGTAAATTAACTATTACAGCTTTATTGTCACAATACAGAACCCTTCAAAGAATAAACCCTGCTATAGAATATGTTTCAGACAAGATCTACTTAACTCAAATTTCTGTAGTTGCTCCTACTTCCTTAAATTTTGGGGAGGGGTCAACACAGTTAATCCTGTTGTTTTAGTTAGTGATCTTTAACATGGATTGCAATAGACAATGCAGTCGTGGAGTTTGAATTACAGTTTACTTAGCTCATTATTACCAGTCTCTTCAACTAATATAAAAATGATTAACCCCAGTTAATGTACTTTTATGGAGTGTGTGTCTAAAGACCCTACATTTAGTATAAAAAAAAAAAAAGGTGAATTAAGAGAACACTAGGGCAGTGGGTCTCAAACTTTTCTTTTTGTGGACGACTTGAAAATTGCTGAGGGTCTCGGCGGACCACTTAACAATCTTTCCAAATGTTGTTTGTACCATTAGCTAACTATTGTAAACACTTTGGATAAAAGCTCTCTATTAAAAAAAACCTTAATAATAATTGACGTGTGTTTTTTGTTGTGTACTTTTATTTGTAGAACAAAACTCAGATTTTAACATCAGTAGTCTTATCTTTCTAATGTGATGGATGTGCCCTCTCTCCCCTGCCATGGCAACCCCCGAGCTGGAGCTGGGAAGGAGGGGGGTCTCTCCCCGGCAGCTACAGCCCTGAAGATGGGGAAAGTCACCTCTTTCTCTGGCCACCACAGCCCTGCATGTCCCAAATTCCCCCCACCCCCTCTTCTCACTCCACTGCCCTCTTCCACCTACCTCCTATTCCCCCAAGGCCACCACCTCACCTTACATGTGTGTCTTCTCAGGGACTACACAGCTAATTAGTGGAGCCATGCCTGCGCAACTCCACTAATTAGGTGGGTGGACCCTCATTCTCTTGTGTGCGGCCGCCCAGGTGCGCACCTTAGAGGGAACTATCCGCGGACCACCTGAATGGAGCTCGCGGACCACTGGTGGTCCAGAGACCACAGTTTGAGAACCTCCACTATATTGCGGACTAGAGACCCTCTCTTCTCTGCATGTGTTGTATACCCATTCATGAATTTATTTGGCCAAAGAAATAGAGTAATTATGTCTCATTTTGTGTTCTGCATTCTAGTTAGGTTCACTTCTTCAGTATGAATTAATTTTATTATGTATTATTAGCAAATCTTCTGCTTAGTTACTGATTTTTTTCAACTGCAGAATTTAATGTGGATAGTAGAATCCAAGGAACTGACCTTGACTGGAGTGATGAGAAAAATGTATTTGCAAAAGTCTAAACATGATACCTCAAACTACTGCTTGCCCAAAAAAACTGATAAAAATATATTGACTTCTGAAAAGTAGAGTAGAGCAGCTAATATTTGCTCCAATAATGTAAGGATTATTGGAATACTTGCAGGAAAAGAATACCAGGTCCTACTTCATTTCATGATAAATTAATCACCAACATTACTGAACTTTGTATGCAGGAGGATTTGCAATATGTGAAAAAAAATTAGTTATTAATAGTATTTTCAAATTATGTCTCTTTTGTTCTGGTGATCTTGAAAGCACCTGACTCATAGGGTAATCAAGCTTTCCAATACCCCATACAAAATAGGTAAGGTGAGAGTCTGAGATTTCAATGGGAATTAGGCACCTACACACTTGTGAAAATCCCAGTAGGTGGCTATCTGAATCTTTAGGTGCCAAAATACTTTTAAGAATCTGGCTCCAAGTGATTTAGGAGCACAAGTCCAATTGAAAATCAATGGCATGTGCTCCTGAGTTATTTAGACACTTTTTTGAAAATCCCACTCAAAACTGTTTCCACTTTCTACTTTCTAGATGGATAAATAGCTCCCAAGTGCAATGGTTAGATGCAGCAGCATTAGTGACAATGCTAGATACCCAAGCAATGTTACATATTTATTTAGACTTCTTAAAACAAGCACTGTCAGGTCCTATCATGAGTGGAGCTCATAAGCATTACTGCAATACAAATTGTAATAGTAAAAAGGGTACCCATTTGTATGTTGTACGTGCCATTGCCACAACTTTAAAATATATTTTAAAATAGAGCCATTACTCTGTGTGTTTTAGAGAAACAAAGGTGAAATGTGCTTCACTGCTACAAAATATTGACTTAATTGATGAAAAGTTTCTCTGTTTCAGGAATGGAGTAAATTAGTAAATAGAAGGGCAGGATTTTGCTAACTGTACTGTTACCCACAAGCAGATGGCCTAAGCCTGTTTTTTTTTCATAGCATTCTTAGGAAACAGCATCTCTGAAGGTGGCATATCCAGGAATGAAGAAACATCCCTTGAAATGTTCATTTGTTGATTCATTGGGTCAGATTTGGAAGTCCTCACTCAGTTTTATTTGGTTCCTTAGTAACTTCAGACAATATTTTTGCCTAATGACCAAGTAAAACCTGAGTAGAGGATTCAGGATTTGGCCTTCCATTTTCATTTCCAGGAGAACTATGTTCTTGAAGCAGCTGGCCCAGTTTTACTCTGGGTGAAATTCTGGTTCTATTGAAATCAATAGGAGCTTTGCCACTGATTTTGAATAGGACAGAGGTCCCCAAACTGTGGGGCATACCCCCCTACAGGGGCACGGAGGAACGTTCGGGGGACATGGCTGGGTCCCAGGTCAGCCGCCATGGGGGGCACAGAGGGAGCACCACCCAGCTCCGCTCCTGGCCCCAGTCCCAGCTGCTGGTCCCAGCTGCCAGTTCCATGCCCAGGGCCCCAGCTGAGGCTCCGCTTCTGGCCCTGATCCCAGCTGTGGCTCCAGCCTCAGCCCCCTGTCCACATCCAGCCCCTCCCAGAGCCGGGGTCCCGCTCCTGGCCCTGGCTCCGGGGGGCGGGTGTGAGGTAAAAAGTTTGGGGACCACTGGAATAGGATCAAGATTTCACCATGTGGAAGGAAAGGAGTCATGCTGGATGTGATGTCAGTTGTGCAGGCATTTGTGATTTTACTAGCATTTTGTGACTGGCCTGGAAAGATGATATCAACTCCAATGCTACCACAGCGAATGTCTCAGGTGGTAGAGGGCTGCTTTTGTAGCTAGAGTTTGTTTTAACACTGATGCTATGTGTGTACAGGCTAGTTGATAACTATGTCTGCTACAACTGCAATTACCCACAGTAGTTGTCCAAGACAGTCTCTCTTAAAATATTTCTACCTTTAATTTTCATTAATTAAAGCAAAGTGCAGTCCATAAGAACATCCTACTAAGTTTTTGTGGAACTAAGGACTTTAGTCTCTAATTTGTACAACAAAGTGAACAAATATGTAAGTCAAGTGTGGTGCAAAGTGTTACAGTAACTGGCTCCTTTAAGGGGACATAGTGGCCAGCCACAGCAGTGCCATAATTAATTAGCTGCTTGTGAGCCTCAGTAGGTAGGATTAAGAGGGTCAGGAGATAGTTTAATAGACACCTGCATCTCATAAAAAGGCTGAGAGAGATCAGTCTGGGAGTGGAAACACAGGGAATGGGTAGGCTTCTGTAGAAGGCTCTAAACTAGGCTTTGGAAGAGTAGTAATGAAATCACAGGAAGTGGGCAGATGCCTGTGGAAGCCTTTGAGGCAGCAACTGCAGGAGGTCAGATACTCTAGTGGAACCAGCCTTGAGGCCCAGTTCTCTGTACAGAACAGGGAAGGAAGGATGCAAAGAATGGAGCCCAGCAGGTGCTGAGATCAGTACTCCAGGGGAATGAGCCTGAGGGCTGTATGCTCCATCCCAGAGCCAGAAAGACTTTCAGAGATAGTCTAAAATGGATGTGGAAGCAGGGGTCACAGATTGGGGACTTCTCTTCAGCCTAACGGCAGAAAAACCCTTTGTTTGTTGGGCTCGGAAGTTTTGTTTGCAATTTGGTTGGAGGCTCAAGCTACGTCTGCAGCATGGATCAGCAAGGAAATCCACCTTGGCGAGGGAAATTGAGACATGGAATGCCTACAGTGTTACAGTCAAAAAGCAAACATGTGGAATGACATACAATGATAAATATGATCTGGGATCAGGCACCACTTTTCTAAGGTAAGAAAGAGGAATTACCTTTCCATCCTGGAATGGTAACTTTCTGTAACTGCTTTGTCTAATATTTTAGTGTATAAACTAGTAGAAAGTGACAGAATCAGAATTTTAAAACTACACCAATAGCTCAATTCACATCACTCATCCCAATTTTAAGGTATATCTTTTAAAATACTTCTTAAAAGCCAACGATTGATTATTTGCAAAGAAATGCAGCTGAAACTGGCCATGACATCTAATTTAACAGAGGATGTGGAATATGGAAGACGGTGCTCTAAATGTGAGAACTATCCCTTTAAAAAAATCACTGGCACTGTGTGACCTAATGCACTCAAGGTCTCTTGCTCTTTTCATTTGAGGGGTCTACTCCCTTCCCTATCATACCACATTCCTAAAGTAGTCTATTGTACTCCTTTTCCTGTATTATGTGAGAACCCTTTCTCTTGCTAGAAGGGTTGTTCGGTGCTCATCCCTTCCAGGTGGTTAGTGTTGGGAAAACAAACTGATTTGTACTCTTCCCCCAGTGATGACTAAGGGCCTCATTTTGGAGGTGCACAGAGAAAATCCCAGCTGGCTCTGTGCCACGCAAAGCTGAGGCGCGCTCCAGGAATAAGCTTCTGTGGGAGTAGAATCTGGCTGGAGATATTTATATTTTTTTAAAGCTGAATTGAGCACTGTATAAATCCTGTTGGCTTCTATTAGCCTGGGAAATAGGTTTCCATAGTCAAGAGTTTCTCAAACTTTGCATAGTGTGGGCTGTGACTTTTACAGAAAGTGTCTTGTGGACATCTTTCCTCTCACTCAGGATCACACAGACTTATCTCCTTCTACTTGTAATTACATAACATCCTCTGGGAATTACAACAACCAGCTGACATAGAAAAGTAAAATTAGGAGGTGTTAATGTATTTTTAGCGCCTTTAATGGCTTTTGCAGTGTTGGTCCAGCTGTGTTGGTCCCAGGATATTAGTGAGACAAGGTGGGCAAGGTAATATCTTCTGTCTGAAGAAGAGCTCTGTATAGCTTAAAAGCTTGTCTTTTTCACCAACAGAAGTTGGTCCAATAAAAGATATTAACTCACCCACCTAGTCTCTTTAGTGGACTTTAGCAGTTGGAAACAAGGAAATGGTATCTTCTCCATGAAACCAGCAAACCAGCAGCAAGTGCATCACAGACTGCCAATGGACTACAGACCACAGTTTAAGACTGCAGCTATAGGCTGTTGTAAACCCAGGACCTTTCTTAAGGCAACATAATGCCTTATTATGTGTCACTGGGCAGGCTCAGATTCTTATTCAGTTTTTAGCTCTTCATAACTAAACTGTAAAATCCATAAAGCATTTTTTGGTACTAGCTTGCATTATACCTGAGGGAATGCAAATGTAAATTTTTATACTTGTTTATTTAATTGCTTTCCACTAAAAATATAATAGAGAGTAATCATCAACTTTCTGCAATCAAATGCCAGCATGAGTGTATTAATCTTTAACTAGCACATCTGACAATTAATGAAGTGAATATATGAGCTGTATGTCAACTAAATTTATTGCTGAAATCAAGCAAAAAAAATCTCTCACAAGAAAAGCAGTGATATTGATTGGCAGTATAGTTTGTATAGGACTTCATTCTGATTAGACAGCATATGAGTTCATGGCACAGTAGTCAGTTTCTGAGTCTACTATATCTACACGCTAAAATACTTCCAATATTCTTCTATGAAGTGATGCATGTTTCTTGAAATTTGAATGGTAGCTCTGTTGCCAAGACATGTGCACTCATCATCCTTTTAGTCTCAGTACATGACTTCCAGCATTTCCTGCTGATATTTTTGGGGCTAAGTGATAGTTAAGATAGAGGTGGTGTTAACAGGCTCTCCTCCCCACTCCAGCCTGTTAAAGCTTGTCACCATAAAAGCATTCATGGCATGGAAAACTTTGTATTTCTTTAATTACATACAGTAGATGGCAATTAAAGTCTTTGAGATATAATGCTGGTGAAGCATCTTACAAATCTCTTGGATGGAAAAGAAGATGAAGGCTTAGAAATATTATTGGAGAGAAGCAAATTCTGTTCTCGGAAATAAACAGGCACAAAGATATGTACTTTGGTCATGGCAAATGCAGAGATGGGAATAACCTTGAGAAAATTATTGTAGGAGTAATGGTGGCAGGCCCTCGTAGTAGGGGATGATCAGCAAGGAGATGGTATGTGGCAGATCATTGGGAAGCCAACTGCTGAGTGTGTGAAATTAGCAATGGATCAAGAAGGCTTCCAAAAATTTGTACTATGTCACAAGAATTCAGACATGAATAAATATGGCACCCAGTAAAAACTCTAGTCACACCAAAAAGTATGCAGTTATCCTCACGCACTGAGGTTCATTACAGCACAATTTTTTAAATGTGAAAACACCCCTTTAAGGTGATTTTTACCTGAATTTATGTAAATATAGAATCTTTATTAGCAAGTATGCGAAGGGGGACCATCTCTTCCTACTCCTATTTCTCTTTGATTTTTTTTTTTAACTGATCAAATTAATCACCTTGGAAATATATTAACAGATGGCAAAACCTGTCAACTCCATTCGTGTCTTCCATAAAAAAATGAAACTTTTAACCCACTTTTAGATGCCCCTAGAATGCCGGCACCCCTAGGCATGGGCCTACTGTGCCTAATTGGAAATCTGGCCCTGGCTGAAGTGAGTTTTTTGCTTCAAAAAGAGTGTACTCACTGTATATTTGTCTGTACATGTATTTGGTACTTTGAAGTTCCATACTGTTTTTCTCCCTTATTATTTATCCATTCTAACTTATTCTGCTATCTCTTCATGGCAGTGTTACCAAATACAAACCAATTAAAAATCTCTCTTTGTTGTGAATTTGAACGTTCAAATTAATAAAAGTAACTACACAAATCTTTTTATCGGGATCATCAAGGCTAAACAGGGTGAAGGTGGAAATACTTTGTAGTAAATGAGGAAAGGCAATAGAGAGATTGAAAATGTTATCAAGTGCAGAATGGATTATGGTCAAAGGTAAATATCAGTGTATATCCATGTTTATTACATTTCTTTCTACATTCAGATTAGAAAAGAAATAAAAATGCAGTGTCTTGTACTACATTATAAAACACAATGGTTATCTGGAACAGAAATAACAACCCAGGTGAAATTATAGTGCTTGTTGCCTATATAGTGTATGTTTCCACTATACGTTGCGGGAAGAGGGGTGGTGGGACTTCGCACTTCAGTAAAATTAAGCATTGAGCAGTGCTGAAGTCTCAATATCAGCTATATAATGGGGAAAATGTAGAGTCAAGTTTGTTTGGATGTTTTGTAGATTGAAATTGCTAAGAATGAATGATCAGTGACACCAAAGTCTTTAGATTAGCCAACACTTTTCTGAAGGATACATCATTACTTTTAGAAAATTCACATGTTTTCATATGAATTTTAATATAACACCATAAAAGCAAAGATTTCCATTTAACACTCCATTCTTGTCAGGAAAGCATCTCCTCTTCTGCAAAATGGTTACAAATGAGTCTCTTACTCCTCAAGGCTTGACTGAAATGCATTATGCACAAATCTGACAACTCTTCAGTATGATTTGCAAGCTGCAGAGAATTCCAAACACTTCTATATTCCTAGGAAGAAATTCACTCCAGTGTAGAGGGCTTGTGGAGACCATATGCACCATGTATGTCCATATTGCTTTTATTGACAACAGTGATAGGACTGGCCTGCTTAGTTCCTGCAGCTTTAAATATTTATTAAATATCTGATTTCCCCCCACCCCCCCTACACCTATTTAAGAATTTTCTCTCTAGGTGTAACACCTTTTCAGATAATGTGTAATATTTTTGCTGAGGAGTCAAATCAGACTTTTATGCTCCCTCTGTGACTAAAAATCTTGAAGGTGATTATTTTCTTCCTTTTTTGTTTTAGAAGTGGATGTAGATGTCAGAAAATTGGCACTGGGGACCTCATCAGTTAATTCAACAGCTTCATATACTGTACAGTAACTGACAAAAGTGAGCATGATGGAGACTGTGAGGAAAGAGAAAATCATTCCAGGTCCCTTTGAGTTACAAGAGTATTTATTATAATTAACTAATGTCTACTGATGTTTCACCATTACACTTCTGCATGATATAAGAGACAAGCTAATAGTGGAAAAAGCAGAAAGTGTCCCCACAAAAACTCAGAAATAAGCAATATATTATTTGGTACCACATATCTTAAACATGGGGGGGGATGCTGACCCGCCAGTACCGTGTACTGAAAATATTAACCAAATATTAGAACCATTCATGGTATTTGTTGATCTCCCATCTAAATGTGAAGGCCAATTAGCAAAGATTGAATACTAATTAAGTAAAATACAGATACAAAGTTTTGAAAATTCCACAAAAGCCAAAGGCTCACTCCAAAGTTCTTAAACTTAAAAAAAATACTATCAGTAGAGTGGCAGCTGGTCAAGCAATAGGGAGAAGGAGGTCAATACTACCCTTTCTGCTCCCTGAAATCACCCTCATGGGGTCAAGGCCAGTGTTAGATCCCCCTGGAATGCTACTGGTCCACTAGTGTTGAGGGGAATGCTATAACACCTCTCCTTCCCCCCGCTACCACTCCTACACTAAGTGTAACTTCTCTTAAGGAGACATTTTTCAAAGATTGCTACAAAACTACATATATATTATTTTTCCTTTTACTATTTTTTTTCCCCCCACTAAAAGCAGCAGGCAACCACCTATGTTCAGTAAAACTCTGAGAAATTATAATGCAGATGATGTGCTAGGAGAAAGTAATCAGATTTAAACCAGCTGCATAGATATAATAGAAAATGATAGCTTTAGCAAATGAATGCTAGTAATTATATTTCCATCACTCCCTGGTATATTGTGTTTTAGCTTCTTGAGATAAAACTAAACTTATTCAGCATCTGAATTACATAAGCTTCTAGGTCTCATGCTGATGGACTATGTTTAAAAATCCATGGGGAAAAGAAAAACTAAGGATGCCTGAGCTAAAAGGCATCCAGCTAAAAGGCATTTTTTCTGTTTCTGGAACCTCTCACTCTAGTGTTTAAGATAAAAGAAAGCTATAGGAACTTTTTAGGTAATATTTATGCTGAATCCCTTACCTTTACCCTGAAAATTCAGAAGTTAAATGTTGAGGGGAAAAGATATCCTCAGAGATGCTACATCATACCTCTCACATGTCCCACGTTTTGAGGAACATCACCTATTTTAGTCCCACAGTTATCTGCATGAATCTGGTGTCCCTTCACTTTTATTATTGAAAATTGTTTACATTAAAAATAAGTATGAATCTTTGGAAAGGGTTGTTTATTCTTAACGAATGAATTCCATATCATTCGCTCAAACAGAATTTATGGGCTTGATGCAGAAATTACTGGGTGAGGGTTTTGTCCTGTGTTATGCAGAAGGTCCTATGAATAGCCATGCTGGGTCAGACTAATGGTCCATCTAGTCCAGTATCTTGTCTTCTGATAGTAGACAGTGCCAGATGCTTCAAAGGGAATGAACAGAACAGGGCAATTCTCGAGTGGTCTGTTCCTTGTCATCCTGTCCCAGCTTCTGGCAGTTAGAGGTTTAGGGACATCCAGAGCATGGGTTGTGTCCCTGACCATCTTGGCTAATACTCATTGATGGACTTATCCTCCATGAACTTACTAATTCTTTTTTGAACCCAGTTGTACTCTTGGCCTTCCCAACATCCCATGGCAATGAATTCCAAAGGATCACTGTGCATTGTGTGAAGTACTTCTGTATGCTTGTTTTAAACCTGCTACCTATTAATTTCATCAGCTGATCTTTGGTTCTTGTGTTATTTGAAGGCATAAATAACATTTCCCTATTCACTTTCTCCAAACTGGTCATGATTTTATAGACCTCTATCATATCCCCCCTTAGTCATCTCTTTTCTAAGATGTACAGTCCCAGTCTTTTTAATCTCCTTATATGGAAGTTATTCCATACTTCTCATCATTTTGTTGCCCTTCTCTGTATCTTTTCTAATGCTATTATATCTCTTTTTTGAGATGGGGCAACCAGAACTGTGTGCCGTATGCAATGTGTGGAATTATATAGTGGCATTATGATGATTGCTGTTTTATATCTCTTTTCTAATGGTTCCTAACATTACCCATTAGCCTTTTTTGACTGCTGCTGCACACTGAGCAGATGTTTTTAGAGAACTATCCACAGTTGACACCAAGATCTCTTTCTTGAGGCCAACAGCTAACTCAGACCCTATCATTTTGTATGTATAGTTGGGATTATGTTTTCCAATGAGCATTACTTCGCGTTTACCAACATTGAATTTAATCTGCTATTGTGTTGTCCAGTCACCAAATTTGAGATCCCGTTGTAACTCTTTGCAGTCAAATTTTGACTTAACTATTTTGAGTAATTCTGTATCATCTACAAACTTTGCCATCTCACTGTTCACCCCCTTTTCCAGATCATTTATGAGTATGTTGAACAGAATAGGTCCCAGTACAAATACTTGGGGACCCTGCAATTTACCAGTGTGAATAATCATAATGGTCCTTTCTGGCCTTAAAATCGGTTAATCATTTTAAGTTTCCTGTGGGTGTTTGTGTGCATGTTCCTCATTTTGGGTCTTTGTCACACATTGAGTCCCATGTATGAGCCTTGTCATGTTGAGAAGAGAGAGATGGCCACAGTGTAAATTGGCCAGGGGAAAAAAGTGTGCATATGCAAAGACTAACAATTATTTCACCTACATTAGCAGCAGAGAAAGAGGAGAGAAAAAGTGAACAGATAAAGTAAACAAAAAGCACAAGGTTTTCTGAAGAGATTTTTTTTTTTTTCCCTGTCAGTCTGGTAAATATTTTAAGGAAATCTGAGGATAGTTTTCTCTGGATACCCATCACAGCATCCTCTAGTATACTCAGAGTATTCACTCTTCTACACTATCCTCAGTTTTGGAGTTAGGGTCTGAGAAATGGGAGCCCTGTCCTGTGGGGTACTGAGTGCCTCTTGGTAATTACTCAGCTCCCTCAACTCAATAGGCGATGAGGGTGCACAGGACTTTGCAGGAGGCACTTAGAACCTTGCAGGACCAGACCCTAAAAGAGCTGCAAAGTAACACATTAAGTAAATTTAATAAATCCTGAAAAGTGATGTTAGAATCTCTCTGGTTGTGGGAAGTCAGCTGTGAGAGTGGGTTGTTTTTACCATCAAAGGCACTAATGGAAATATAAACATGAGGAAATACAAACATGTCATTTTGCTTTCTTTCTTTTAAAGTTGTGTATCCATTAATTGTAAACCAAGAGCGGGACAAAAAGATATTCAGAGATAAAGTGTAATGTTATAATGGGGACATAGAGGTATAACATAATATTTTTAAAATCATCTTGTTGCAACTATTAACATATAGTGTATCTTTTCATCAAGTGTTTAGGGGTGGGAGGAAGGAGAACAATTGAAGTTGGTTGCAAATTGGGGGGGGAAATGTTTAAGAAAAATATAAATGTTATCTTCTTTACAAAATGATTGATTGGCATGAATTATATTACCCTCTGATTTTTTTTTTAATTTTATTTTTATTAATTGAATCCAAGATCAGCTGCTCCATGATCTTGCCTGGGGCTGATGTCAGATTGACAGGCCTATAATTACCCAGATCATCCCGTTTACCCTTTTTTAAATATTGGAACAGTGTTAGCTTTCTTCACGTCTTCTGGAACATCCTCAGTGCTCTAGAATTTATTGAAAATCAACATTAACAGTCCAGTGGGCTCCTCAGCCATCACTTCTAAAACTCTTAAATGCAAGCTATGTGGACCTGCTGATGTAAAAAATGTCTAACTTTAGTAGCTGCTGTTCAACATTTGTGAAATTGGTCCTTCTAAAGCACCAATATCATATCAATATCACTGTTTTGGACTTAATTCTATTTGCACATTATAAATGTGATCAAATCATGATCACTTGTTCCTACGCTACCATTAAGTTTTAGTTCTGTGATCAGTTCCCCTTTATTTGTCAAGATGAGGTTTAATATAGAACTGCTCTGTTGGTTGCAACACTTTTGAATCAGGAAATTGTCATCTATAATATTTAGAAATTCCAAGGATGTTTTAGTATTGGCAGCATGAGATTTCCAGCATATGTCCCTTAAATGATTCCCCCATGATCATGCAACATTTTTTCCTTACACATCATAGATAGGATGACCAGCTCTTTACACACCTTTCTTCTGAGCTATCAGTGACATGGAAACAAGTAATGTGTCTTTTGACATAGAGTGCCACTCCCCTGCCCTTTTTCCCTTCTTAATCTTTCCTAAATAGTTTATAACCAACTGTTGATTTTAATATTCCAGTTGTGTGAATCATCCTACCAGGTTCCAGTAATGCCAACCAGATTGAAATTATGCTCATCAATGGTTCATAATGACACTGACAAGGATCTATTGGTGATGGCTCATATACTAAATGAGCAATTCCAGTTCATCTTGTTTGTTGCCCAGGCTCCTAGAGCATTGATGTCTAGGCAATTAAAAAATGTATTCCCTTCATGTTCTTTGATTCCTTAATTAAATTTGTTTTCAACATCTTGATTCTGTGCTAAATCTTCCCTCCTTTCAACCCTCCCTTTTTTGTATTAGTTTAATGCCTCGCTGAGTACTCTGCCAGCCTGTCCCTGAGGAGACTGGTTCCCCTTCTACTGAGGTAGAGGCCGTCCAAACTACACAGCTCCCTCTCCACATAGAAGTGGACCAGTGTTCCACAAAACCCAAACCCTCCATCCAACACCACTTACCCAGCCAGTGGTTCATTTCCAAACTCTGATACCTTCTATCTTCCATTGCTTATGAGATAGGAAGGATTTCAGAGAAGATTTGCAAAAAGAAAAGGAGTACTTGTGGCACCTTAGAGACTAACCAATTTATTTGAGCATAAGCTTTCGTGAGCTACAGCTCACTTCATCGGATGCATACTGTGGAAAGTGTAGAAGATCTTTTTATATACAAACAAAGCATGAAAAAATACCTCCTCCCACCCCACTCTCCTGCTGATAATAGCTTATCTAAAGTGACCACTCTCCTTACAATGTGTATGATAATCAAGGTGGGCCATTTCCAGCACAAATCCAGGGTTTAACAAGAATGTCTTCGGGGGGGGGGGGGGGGGAGAGAAGATTTGGACATTTGTCTTCAGCACAAGTCAGAGTTTCCTGAAGTTCCCTATTATCTGTACGATCTCCTGTGATGCAGTTTCATTAGTGCTGATATGAATCATCATCAATGGATCCTTGGTCACTGACTTCAGAAGCCTATCTAATCTTCGAGTGACCGCTCATGTCTTGGCTCCAGAAAGACAACATACCATCCTGTTGTCTGCTTGTCCCTTGCAAACTTTTTTTTTCAATTCTTCTGAGTATTGAATTCTCAGCAAGGATGGTCTGTCTTCCTTGGATGGTTAGAGAACTCTCTGTGGGCAAGCTTGCTCTCTTTCTCCCCTCCCCCCCCCCAACTTGGGCCAAGCTGCTATCCATGGGTGTATCCCACACTGAGGACCTTGGATGCCACACTCAGGACCTGGCATTGTGGCTATATGGAATTCCTTGTGGTCCTCTTCTCTGTGGTGGCCATGGTCTGCCCATCCTCATCTCACTCCAGCTGTGAAGAATGCTGACATGAACTCTTGCCTCTGATGGTTATGAACTGCCAGGCCTCCTCTCTGACTTCATGTCTTTCTGACTGCTTGGTGGCTAGCTCCTTTCTTCCTTGACCAAGGGTACTGATGTTTTCTGAATTTGGCTGTCTAGGAACTCCTCTGATTCTCAGTAACATCTCAACTTGCCCTTCCAATCCAAGAATCTTTTCCTCCACCGCAGCCACCAACTTGCACTTCATGTACAGGAATTCCATTCTGGCTTTAGGCAGGAAAGAAGACATGGCACATCCGTTGCAGGTCACTAACACTGTTCTCTTGATGGCCTTCATGAAAGCTTACTTAGAGCTGACCCTGGAAGGAAAGCCTCTGACACTCCCTCTCTGAATTCCCTCAGAAACGCTCCCATTAGCTGCCTCTGCTCTCAGCTCTTGAGTTTGCCTAGCAAATGACTTTTTATACCAAGTCTCCCTGCTTGTCATAGCATAATAGAAGATTAGGGTTGGAAGAGACCTCAGGAGGTCATCTAGTCCAACCCCCTGCTCAAAGTAGGACCAACACCAACTAAATCATTCCAACCAGGGCTTTGTCAAGCTGGGCCTTAAAAACCTCTAAGAATGGAGATTCCACCACCTCCCTAGGTAACCCATTCCAGTGCTTCACCACCCTCCTAGTGAAATAGTTTTTCCTAACATCCAACCTAGACCTCACCCACTGAAACTTGAGACCATTGCTCCTTGTTCTGTCATCTGCCACCACAGAGAATAGCTGCGCTCCATCCTCATTGGAACCCCCCTTCAGGTAGTTGAAGACTGCTATCAAATCCTTCCCTCACTCTTCTCTTCTGCAGACTAAATAAGCCCAGTTCCCTCAGCCTCTCCTCATAAGTCATGTGTTCCAGCCCCCTAATCATTTTCATTGCCCTCTGCTGGCCTCTCTCCAATTTGTCCACTCCTTTCTGTAGCGGGGGCCCCAAAACTGGATGCAGAACTCCAGATGTGGCCTCACCATCCCTGAATAGAGGGGAATAATCACTTCCCGCAATCTGCTGGCAACACTCCTACTAATGCAGCCCAATATAATGTTAGCCTTCTTGGCAACAAGGGCACACTATTGACTTATATCCAACTTCTCAGCCACTGTAATCCCCAGGTCCTTTTCTGCAGAACTGCCGCTTAGCCTGTCAGTCCCCAGCCTGTAGCAGTGCATGGGATTCTTCCATCCTAAGTGCAGGACACTGTACTTGTCCTTGTTGAACCTCCTCAGATTTCTTTTGGCCCAATCCTCCAGTTTGTCTAGGTCACTCTGGACCCTATCCCTACCCTCCAGTATATCTACCTCTCCCCACAGCTTCGTGTCATCCGCAAACTTGCTGAAGGAGCAATCCATCCCATCATCCAGATCATTAATGAAGACGTTGAACAAAACTGGCGCAAGGACTGACCCCTGGGGCACTCCGCTTGATACCGGCTGCCAACTAGACATCGAGCCATTGATCACTACCCGTTGAGCCCAACGATCTAGCCATCTTTCTATCCACCTTATAGTCTATTCATCCAATCCATACTTCTTTAACTTGCTGGCAAAAATCCTGTGGGAGACTGTATCAAAAGCTTTGCTAAAGTCAAGGTACATCACATCCACTGCTTTTCCCCATATCCATACAGCCAGTTATCTCATCATAGAATGCAATCGGGTTGGTCAGGCATGACGTGCTTGGCTCTGCCCCTCGCCACCATGGAGTGAATAACCACTCAGAGACTTCAAACAGCAGGGCTGATCAAAGCTCCAAGGATCAGAGCCTTGGGGCCCTCACCAAGGCACCAATCAGACCTGTCTCAGCTGCTTACTAGCAGTCTGTACACAGAGAACAACCATAAATGGACCAAACACACACCTCAGAGTCCCACTGCCATCAAGCACAGTGTCTTTTACAAAAGTAGGTGTGATTCTCCTCTGCCTTGCTATGTTTTGTGGTCATTTACACCTGTGCAAAGGAACCAGATCAGAATAGTAGCATTTTGCACCCAGTTTGCACAAGTATAAATTACAACACAAGGTTCATGGTAATGGAGAATCAGCCCCTAACTGCTTAAACCGCACAACTAAGTGACCATTAAAAAGTTTGTTTATATATTGGTCCTAATTTGCCATCAATTACCTTCTTCAATAGGGTTGCACAAGTGTAACTGAGGCTTGAATTTAGCCTAGTAGGCATGTGATATTCCATTGACTTCAAAGGTGTACTTGCTGCTGTCCTTGCAGTTTCATGTTCTAGAAGGTTCTAGGGTTTGTCACTACTTCTATGCAGCTCAGTAAGTCTCTGAGCTTAATCCTGCTGCAATCTTTAGCAAACCCTTCTGCTGACTTCAGTGGTGCAGGATTAAAGCCCTAAAGCAGCAGCATCAGAGTTCAGCTCTTGATTGAATAAAGGTATTTGCAGAAATTAATATGGGTAGAGGTCCATCTACTAGACTGAAATCTTCTTTCCAAAACCAGGCTATTGCAACTGGAAAATTCCTGCTTTTTTTATCCTTATCTGCCGCCTTTTTAACCTGTCCAGCCCTGGAGCATAGTTGATGCAAAGAAATTTCAGCATAACAGATGGAGATTTAGCAAACAGGAAAATGATGGCCTATGTAAATGTAATGCTTTCTCCACTCTTTCACATAAATCTCTGCTTTTGTCAAGTTTTATGAGCAAAGCTCTTTAGCTGTAACTTGCTTTTTTAATCCAGTTTGGTTTTGGATTTAAGATTATTTTTGAGATAAATTTAACAAGAAGAGCTCAGCAAATGCTCTATGCTGCATGTAAGTGTTTTTATCTGTGCTTTAGAATTTTCAAAGATGATGAAAATTCATTTAGGAAATAATCCTTATCAAACTGTCTCTATGGAAGGGGGATTCATTATATCTGGTGATAATTGTTTTGCAGAAAATTAGGAAAATAGCCTAAATCTTGGTGTGGGTTAAGAGTCACTCCTGCTGAATGAAAAAGCTTCATCTGTTTTGTTTCTACAATGAAAGTTGGTTGTTTTTTTTTTTTCCTGTTTGTTCTGAAAGCTTGGTGCTGTTGAATTAGATAAGCTTGAATGGAAACATACTGGGACACTAGTAAGTTAGGATATTTCTTCTGAACAGGCAAAGAAGCTTTATTAAGGAAAGGAGATAAAAATGTTGTGCCATAGCTTTCAGAATGTTGTTGTAGGCCTCAAAAGGAAAATATGTTTATCTGGCAGACTACAAGATGAGACTGAACTTGTGATGACAAGCGTGACAACGAATCATCACGTTGCCCGCTGTGGCGCAAGCCAGGCAGTCCACTTTTTCTCCTGTGATGATTTCCCATACTACCTCAATGCCCTGCATCTGTCTAATAGTGTTGTTTTTTATACTCTGGGGCAACTGGATTTTGCAGGCAATTATACAAATATCTGCAGGGAATTGCCTCTATAACTGTGTAAATCTTTGCAGGTTGTCCAAAATCAGTGGAGTTTCTGAGAAGGTTTTCTATAACTTTATTTCACACTAGCTCTTATTTTAAAGAAGCCTGATTTTACAACAAATTTATTATATCAGAGGCATATATTATGGTGCTATGATAGTGAGTACGAGCCAGTTACTAATATTCTTACTCATGTTGGATAGTACCTTACTCCAGTTGTCCCATTGAAACCAGTGGATCTAAGTGAATAGTAAGGTAAAGCATAAGTAACGGTTACAGAATCTAGATGGTTAAGGACGATTCTGACCCTGCCTCTAATAGTCATTTGAAAAAAATTCATCCTGAAATTTCACATGCTTACTCTTAGACTAGAGAATGTATGTGGGCTCGCTGACTGATCTTAGGTTAGCAAGTTGTTGTTAGTTATGGAACTTAGGGGAAAAACAATTTTTTTTTCTTAGGTGGTTTATTTAAAAATCTCTATACCCGTCTTACGTATCAGCCCAGTAAGAGAATTAGCGCACAGCACACATTTACTGTTCTGGTGTCCCTAACTTTTTAGGACTAAATTGAAGATTTACAGTCTGCCTCGAGTAAGAGGCAGTGTGCAGTTGTATCACCACGTGAGCAAACCAGAGAATGAATTGTTAGAGTCCATTGCTTCTTCCCTTTTTATGGGGAGTAACTCCTTTTCTTGTAACCACTTGCTCAATACTCTCCCTTTGAGCAAGTGTGTTTACAGAGGCAGGGACTGGGAAGAGCTGTGGACAGAAGGGCTAGGGCTTCTTCCACTCCTTGCCCATCTCTACCCACTTGCTCACAAGAGGCAGTATTGGGCAACTAGCTCATCCCCATGCCTGAAGTCACAGTCTGAACAGATCTGAGTAGGGGACTAAGAGGGAAGTTATCTTATTTCCCCTTACTCAGATGTATAGGGGTTTAAGGTCTGTGACAATCTAGACCTTACTTATTTTAATAAATTCTCTATGTATATTTGACATATGAGGAAATTATAAGGTGCATATCATGTTTACTGTGTGGAGATTGACTAATTTCTAAATCTCTCTAATTTATCAAAGGTGTCTCACTGGGGGCTTGGGCAACTACTAGGAGCAGATAGCATTGTTGCTGGCCCTCTTAACAGGGACTAGATCCCTTTAAAGTGGGAATGGTAAGAATGTAGATGTTAGGCAAATTAAAAGCTGGGAATGGAGTCAAATAGTAGAAGAGTTTAGACTATCTGGCAAATTTTGGCATATAAAACAATTAGGAAGAGAGTGGAATATTCTTTTATACCAGTGAGTAGTGTTTGTCTTCCGGAGTCAAGTGATAAAATTATACAGAGTAAGGGATAAACCTCCTCACTCCCACAATCCCATACCACTCTGCAAATGGTGGATAAAGATCTTGTGGCCATTATTTATATGTTTTGGGTAAGGCCTGAGGATTGCAGGGTAGAATTTCTATAGCAATCTCTTAGACTCATCTGCAAAGTCAATCATTTTCAGAGTGCTGGAAGTGCTGACATTTTTTTCCTGCTGGATCAATGCCATGTATGCAATAACTATAATATTTGCATACTAGATAGACCTCAATTTAATCAATGTCTTAGTTGGTCAGAGCTCCAGCAACTTGCAATTACAACTGAGCCATACATTCAAACATAGATATGTCACAGGAAACAAGGGACAAGTATTTTATATTTCTATGTTGCTGAAACTTCTGCCAAGGAGTGGCAAGATGACATATTTGTCCCATACCTAAACTGAGCTAATCTCCAAATTTTTTCCTCTCCATAATGCTGACGTCTTTTAAGTAACACATTATCAGACTGAAATTATGTTGTGAATGATGCCTTAGTGCAATATATCATCTCAGAGAAATATACTTAGGATACATTATTCGAAAAAAAATTTTTCTCAGGGGCTGAAAGAGTCAGAACCCAAATCAAAATAATTATAGGATAAAGGTTGCCTTTAAGATCTTGGCCAACATACTGTCAGGCTGCATCTGGAATTAGCTGGACATGCTTCCGGACCAATTGCTGTAACAGAAAAGAAACCTTCTGTTTGGACTAGATAGCTCAGGTAATTAGTACCAACCGCTTCTAGCATCTAGGTTGTAGTAGGTTCAAATCCAGTCCAAGGTTAATCATGATGCTGCCATTTGCAGGCTGTTTGATATCTGTGGAATGAATTTGGTAGTCTCACTTGAGTTCCTAATAGACAGTCATCCCATAACAAAAAAGGACCTGTTTTGACATTGAAGGGAAATTTTGTTTTTAGTCTTGACAGAGGAAGTCAAAGATTGAAAGAGTTCTCTCACACCTATAGATGGATTTTCTGTAGTGGAAAGCTGAGGTACATTGTGAAGGGTGAGCAGAAAGGCTTTCACTGCCTATTCTGTGGGGAAGGGCATATCAGGGTTATGGCAAAATATGATCATGTGGCTGTTCAGGTTTGCATGTCTTTTTTTCTGATTTTTGAGGAATAGATCCTTACAGAAATGTATACACATTTTCTACAAAAGTTTAGTTTTCTTTAAAAATAATCTGCAGGTCAGCCAGCCACATTTTCCCCAGGTGGTGGGGTTCCCCTGAGATTCTAGAAGAGGGGACAGATTATCCAGTGGTTATGGTACCAGCCTGGGACTTAGAAGACCCAGGTTCAATTCCCTGATCTGATGCTGACTTCCTGTGTGACCTCAGATAAGTCACTTGGCCCTAGATCCTCAAATATATTTAGGCACCCAACTCCCATTGCGATAGCTTTGAGGATCTGGGCCTTAGTCTCTTTGTCGAAGTACCCCATCTGTAAAATGGGTTAATGGTACTGCCCTACCTCACAGGGATGTGATGAGGATAAATGCATTAACGATTGTGAGGTGCTCAGGTACTACAGTAATGGGGGCCATGTAAGTACCTAAGATACCTAGATAAAATAAGTGGCCGCTTTTCTGTTCAGGAGCAGTGTTTAAACTCTGTATCTGCCAATCACAAGGTACAATAGAGTCCATTTACAGAGACACACATGAAGACATAAAAAATATTCTAAGTAATTTTGTAGGTATTAAGTAGCAATGCCATTGCTCAGGTCTGTCTAGTATTATTTTAAGCAGAATAACTGAAATAGGGAATGGTTGTGTAAAAGCTGTTTTGCATTTATGGCCCTTGATTTTTTTTAAAATGATGAGTGCAGGTGAAGAACTAGAATAAATTCAAAAACTGCTCCTGGCTCTCTCAGAATATAGCATATACCGGGGGCTCCCAGTGTATGTCGGGTTGCGTTCTTGAAAAGAGCAATGAATAACAAAACGACAGATTCCAGGGACGGATACCCTCCACCTCCTCCCCGCCTTTTCCCACCCAGTTCCACCGGCTCCTCTGAGCGCACCATGTCTCCGCTTCTCCTCCTCCCTCTCAGCGCCTCCTGCATGCTGCTGAACAGCTGATCAGGGCGTGCAGGAGGCGCTGGGAGGGAGGAGGAATTGATCAGTTGCCCACGGGGCCGCTGGCAGACGGGAGGTGCTGCGGGGGGGGAGGGCGCTGGCTGCCAACGACTGATATGTGGATCAGAACCGACGTGAATCTGAACACATTCCCCTATTGATGAGCGACGGATGTGCAAAACGACAGATAAGGGGGAGATGTATACTGGGAACCCCTTGTACACCATTCTTGTTTCTACTAAAAACAGAAAAATACGGGTTAATCTCATGATGTAGGAATGTAACTTGACTTTATATGTCCTACATGACTCTCTCAAAATGATCATGATAAAACCATGGCCTCATTTATTATATCAAAGTAAAGAAGTAATTTTTCCTAGGGAAAAAGCAATGTCATCAGAATAAATGTACATAGGAAAGGTTAGCTGCTTGCCTGGCTGGGCCAGTATCCTTTTTTTCAAACTTGAAGTAAGGAATTCAAGCAGCTGAGGCACTGGAGCTTAGCACAAAAGCTATTTGGAAAGGGATTTTTCTCCTCTCTTACTTTTTTATGTAATAACCGATGTCAATCAAAATAAATTAGCATACAAGTATAGAACCAGTGACTACAATCTAAGTGAACTAATGTTAGTGCTTTCACAGGAGATGAGGAAATGAACTTTCCATAATATTGTTTGCCATTTCAGTTTTTTAGTTTCTTTTTATAGAGAGTGGGTTTATTCCCCTCTGGGAGACTGTGATAAGGAAATATTGCCCAAGGCACTCAGATCCGTGGGAAAGAGACTTGGGGAGCAGTTTAGTAAGACTAAAGCACAAATTTTCACTCAGTCCATCGTTCTTTGTGGCCATGCTTCCCACATGTCAGCTGTATCACTGTACTGAGACTTCCAGAGTAGACTGCTACTTTTGAAATTATAATTACAATCTATGGTTAACCATCAAGGAGCCTGTAGTGTATACCTCTCTTCCCTCAGACTAGGTGTCCTACTTTCACAGTACTCCCAGTTCCCTACCATCATGTGGACGAGCATTAGGCCTGAGACTGGATTCACATTTGCATCTCTGTATGGCAACAAAAAGTTTACTCTTATTGTTATGTTCACTTCTTACTTGACCTTAAGAGATAAGATGTTGATGTCGTATCTTACTTTATGATCCTCACTGTCGTGTTTGTGCTTTTTTTTTCCCCCCCCCCAGGTAACACACCATATTGATCCAACAGAGACTTGCGCTGAACTACGTCAAATTAAATTACTCAGATGCATTTATTTAAAAAAAAAAAAAGAGAGAGAGTTCACAAGAGATGCTGACCTATTTGACTCCTGGGTTGATTGGCAGAGCCTTCCAGAACTACAAAAGGCCTGCCCCCTCAGATGAGGGAGGGACCACAGAGCCTAGAACTCAGATAGCCATGGACAAAGAATGCGAAACCAGGGACTGGGTGCAGGTCCTGGAGTTGTGTTGTCGTTGTCCCCCTCTGCCCTCCCACTCCCAAAAAATCAGCAGCGAACCCCAGTATGAGAAATGCTGTATTGACAGCAATGGAGATTGATGTATTTTATTTTCATATCAAGTACGGCATGGTTTGTGGCAATTTAAAGCTTTCAGACTCCCTCCTCTCCCTCTGTTGTGTTCCACATTCACCTAGCACACTTTGTCCCTATTTAGAGTGTAAACTAAAGTTTGGGCTGTCTTATGTTTACAGAGCAGCCAGCCAAGTGAGGTCTTGATTCTGATTGGGGCTGCTGAGCACTATTGAAATAATAATGTCTCAACTGAACAACAGGAGCCAGCTATAAACGCGAGAGGCCAGTTCCATAATCATGGCCTTTCAATTTTGGTCTCTGCTACTTAGTACCAGTTGTTTCAATAGTATTGTCTCCTTACCTATGCTTTGCTGTCCTGAAGATTCACCTTGCTTTGAGGATAATGATGCATCATTCAGAAAGATTTTTTTTTTTTTTTTTTTTTTTTTTTTGCAAGGCTTGACATATGGATGAACAGAATGACATACTTTCTTTCTGGTAATAGGTATTCCTGTGCTGAAGTACAGCTGGCTGAACAAAGATATCTGAGGAACAAAAAACCCCAAATAATTTTGATATGAGGCATGAAATAGAATCCTGCTAATCACTAAATGGCATAATAGTTTTTAAGGTTTTGTGAAATGAGGAAACCAAAATATCTAGTTGTCATTATTTGTCCAAGCATTGTTACTGAATTGCTGGAAGGTCTGTATATTCCAGTGGTTCTCAAACTTATTTGATCCTGCCCCCCTTCTTTGTGTCTGAAGTAGGTTATATCCCCTCCTCCCGCCACACAAGTACATATATTGATTTTAAAACATGCAGTTCACTAAATATTACAACCAGTAAGGCATTGATTTAAACAGATCCAATTTAAGTATATAGTAATGTAAATTTTAAGTGAGATACTGCTTAATTGCATCACACTGTTAATAGTGGGATGGGTGTGCCTGGTTTTTTTTTTTTTTTTTTTTTTTTTGGAGCAGAGCAATTCCCTTCTGGGTTGGATGCTTGAGACAGCTATCTGGAGATCCCCGTCTACCTTCAATTAAATGTGCACACTGTGTCATAGCAAATGGATTAATGTACAGATGGCAATGACTTTGTATAATGCTATACAAGCTTAACAGAAATCCATCAAAATGCACAGCGCCATCTGATGACCTGATATGTCTGGAGGAATCAGTTTTGTAAGTTTATTCATTGCTGTGGATAAAATATGGGCAGTAAGCTTGTTGTTGTTGTTGTTGTTCCCCCCCCCCAAATCTTCTCAAGCCCCCCTGAATACATTCTGTGCCCTCCAGTTTGAGAACCCCTGAACCTCTGATGTATTCTACATGCCTCATAGGTTTTGATGAGATTTTAGTCTTCACATATCATTTCTGCGATGTATGACCAAAAAAATGAAAATTATTCAAGAGCTCCCACCTCCATTTTCTATCCAAGATTGTCTTGTATGGTAGAAAAAAGGTCAGTTAAGACCAAGGCTTTTGCCTTTCTGGGAAGTATTTTTTCTGCAGACCCAAGGAGTTCTCACAAAAGTTACACTCAAATGTATTTTAGATTTTAAAAAGTCATAAGTCTGGAACAGTTTATTCCACAGTAAACTGTTTAATTAGCTGTGTGCCAAATGTGGCAGCACTTTAGACTAAATTGTTACTTTCCCCTAAAGAGATATAATAATATAAACATATTGTATTCATTAATTTGCAAATATACCTGCTTAAGCAAGTTATAAATAGAGAACAGATTGTGAATGTGGATGTTAAATTCAAATAAATAACAGGAAATCTCAAAATATCTCTAGTAACACACATGCTGCATTTGTGGAAACAGTACGATTGTGCATGTCTATTCTTTCTTACTAATGAGTCTCTTTCACTTTTTCTATTTTAGAAGCCATCAAGCCTTACAAAAAGAGGTCACTTGGAAACATTTTAAATGAATGGGAAACCATCACAACAGAAATTCTTCAAAGAATCAGTCGCTAAGGAATGTAGTCACTTCAGTGCATTCAGCTACCACATATATTCTCAACTAGCTGCAGTAAAATTCAATCATACAACTCCTAGTAACCTAGTAAGTGACTGAAGGAGTGCACAAACCGCACACTGGAAATGAATGGGTTAAAGAGCTACTCTGGGCCCAGGTAGACATGCCCCACTGTACTTGCTCAGGCTAGAGGAGCTCAAAAAGGGGAGCAGGGGAGCTCAGTGGAGGAGAGCTGACCTACACTCTGAGCTCCTGCTGCCTGAGGCCTGGCTATATTGACCTGACCAAGCCTACAAAAAAGGGGCTTGTGATTCTGTAGATTTCAGAGATTCATTTTTTGTTTAGTTCTTTTTTACCGACGGGATAAAGAGGGGACTGGTAGGAAGTGATCCAGGGACGCAGCCATATAGCACCTGAGAGTGCAGACTTAGCTGCCTACCATTGCACCCTGGATTGGAGCCTGGTGGAGAGGGTGAGCCCAGGCTTTTCTACCAACCTCTAAAGAGGTACAAATATGGAAGTCAATCCTTTAATGGGGAACTGGGTTAGGGGAAGATCGTGAAAATACAAGGGTGTGAACCATGACACCCTGACCCAAGGAAGAAGCCCTGATTCCCTTGCTTAATCCTGAAGACTTCCCAATATTGGACTCCGTATATATATACCCTGCAAGGGGAGGACTTGAAAACGTCACCTGGCCAGAGGGCTGATTTACTAATGGGATTTTCCTAGAACAGACTAAGCAAGGATGTGATTGAATGTAAGAGTCCCATTGACTTTCATAACCTTGCTCTATCTAGGTTTGTATAAGGTCACCTTTCACCATGGTATCTGTGGATGTGTTGGGTAGAAAAAGTTCAATTTATTAAGTGTACATAGCCGCCATTTTGGATTGGTAAAAGGACAGCCAGTCCTCCATCTTGGCACCCCTTCTCCTTCAGCTCTTGGCACTCTTTTTCAAGTTTGGTGCCAAAGCAGAGGGAAAGGCAGGAAAGATAGTGAAATCTGCCTAGCAACAGTGAACGTATATAAGGGTGTGTTCAAACTCTGAGAGGGGTTCTTTCTGTGTCTCTGGATGCTGTGAAAGCAGGTCATCCCAGTGAGGCACAGAATCCCTCCCACAGCACTGGCCTTGCTGGGAGCTAGAGCCCTGAGGGAATAAGACTTAGGTGGACCAGTAACACCTAATAAGGTTCCTTTGGACTTACCCTCACTCACCTATTAAACCACCACACAGTGTAGTGTCCGCATTCAGCACACAGGACATCGAGGTCAAGAGTAGAAGTCAGAAGACATCCTGCCAAAGATGTACTTACCTGTCGCAGAGTTTCCTGAACTCCGATTCCTGTTGTGATCCTGATCCTTCCAGGAGGTCCTGGTTCCCATCTGTGTTCCTGTTCTCCTGTCTAGTGTCTGCAAGACATGGTATAGTCCTTCTCTGTCATTTTTGTAAACCCCACTGTGTAAGGGTTTGGGCTCTGGGGTTCATCCCCCATTATACCATTTGTGTTAACAACCGAGCAGTTATTCTTTGTGTTATCTTAGTTGTAGGGAGTCCTAGTTTTGTTTTTGTGTATCTCAATAAACACCATTTTATTATTTGCAACCTTAACCTGCCTGTGTCTTAACTACACTAAAACACTGTTGATAGATGCGGAGGAGGGTAGAATACTGCAGATAGCCCATCTTCTGTGAAATAAAACCTAGTCTTAACTGTCTCGGGCTAACAGATGGGATAAAATTCAGGTTTTTAAAAACTCTCCTAATCCAGGAGGAGAGGAGAGAGAGACTAACTGGGCTGAAAAATTACTTCCCACCCTGTGCCTACTAAAACATAAGCTATTCAAAGAAGAGTGGGAATCTGCCACTCTAATTTGGGCAAACTCTGTACAATGAGATTGAGGTGGAAGGGGGGTGGAGAGGCCCTCCAGCCACAGCTTGGTATCTCCACACCATCTTTGAGGTGTGGATTTTTATTTTAAACATTCCTGCTCCTTAGACCAGGGAGGGAGTGCTTGGTCTCCCCTCATGGTACACTCAGCTTGGGTTCATTTTTAAGTAATTTCTGCTAGCTATGTGAACCCAGCATGGTTGATGGGCAGGGCTAGAAGAGAAGGCCCTGGAGTTTGGAAAGCAAGGTGAGAATTTACGGGAGTTACTATCCACTCCTGAACAACTTTTTGGAGGTTGAAGAGACTCTTACCCTTCTAGCCAATGGCAGGGCTTTCAACACCCCTACATCCACAGGGTCTGCTATAGCATTTATCAGCCCACTATATCCCTAAGAAATGGCTTTAGCTAGTGGTTTTTCATAGTCACAAACTCACTCTGTTACTTTGCTGACTGGTTTGTGCTCACATGCTCAGAGTCTGACTGACTGATTTCCTTCCCAACCCCACAGATGGAATTTTCCCTCAGGTCAGATTAACAGCGATTTTGGGGGGGGGCTACCTCTGCAACATGGGGCACAGGTCCCTTGCTGGAATCATCTGGATATATCTCACGTAATCAGTTTCTTGCCATTGCAGGGACTTTGGTGCACTTTGGTTCCTCCAATTCTTTGCTTGATGCACACAATAGTTTAGCCTCCTGTGGGCTGTAATACTTTGGTTTTAACTTTGGTTGTTGGGGTTTAGTGTATGGGTCCTGGGCTATGTTGGTGGCCTGTGATATACAGGAGGTCAGACTACGTGATTTGGTGGTCCATTCTGGCCTTAAACTCTGTCTGTATGACACTAGCCTGGGCCTTATACCATTCTCCACATCCCTGCACATTGCTGTGGAGGGTCCTTCCACAGACCATTGTTCTCTGGTGTGCAAGAGACTGGGAAAACATATCTAGCAAAATCACCCACCTAACCAGAAACCACAGAAAGCTATGAATATTTTTGATTTAGGGTACCCTAAAAGGCTTTAGGTTTAGGTACAAAACAACCTTAATAATAATTCAAGAAACTTGCCTCACCCTTGTTTGCCTGCTACTAGAAAAGTGACAATTTAAATATATACTTTAATTTATTAAAATAGCACAAACTGTACATTGAACTGTAGTTAAACTTGATTAACCAGGGTCTTTCCTAACAGCAAGATTTCCACAAAATCCAGACATTCCATCTGCTATGCACTAAATGGTCTAATCTCCCTTTTATGCTCGTTTAATAGATCTTTAAGTATTTTTGTAATTGTATTACTGCATCTGAAGAAGGTAATGGTGTTCTACGTATTGGTGTATCAGGCAACAACTGTGAAATATGTCACTTCCTGAAAAGTAACATCATATCACTGACTTGGTATATGAATTTATTCATGCACAAGTTGGGCCTCTAAATACGGAATTGCAGTTTCAGTAATAATGAACATGTTCCAAGTACCAAAGGAATCAATACAGAGAGGAAATAAAAATGAATAAATGAGGAAATAAAATCAATTGTATAAGTTGTTACAGTAACATCAAAGAGCAAGGTTCAAAAGCCCAAGAGACCTGACCAATCAATTCCTAACACACACTCCCTTTACAGATAAAATATCTCAAAAGGAGAAAAATGGTGCTGATAAAATCTGGCAAACTCGTCTAATGAATAATCAAGTATCTTTATTTAATCTTAATATTCCAATATACCCTCTGAAATTGCTGAGTTATGCATCATTTTTTCAGTTGGTGGAAAAATAATACACTACAACTTTAAGGGATTCATGGACCTTATCTACCTGCGTGCCACTCCAGAAACCATAATGTTTTCTGTCTCTACCATGTAGAGGGCAACCAGCCAGATAAATTAATTAAAAGATAAACCCTGTCCATTTGCTTGCACATGCCAGCTTGAAAGTATTTTTCCCACATCTCCAACACATGGAATGTCTAGGTTCATGCTGCACTTCTAGGAACCATGTACAGCTGGTCACAAAACTCATAACAGTCAGCTAACTAGAAACCTTTATTAGAATTGTGGAATCACTAACATGAGGAAAGAGCCAAGTGGAAAATTAACTCCTAAATAGTAAAATGTTGCATAAACTGGAGCTTGAAAAATGTACAGGACACCTACTAGGCTAGAAGTAGATAGAAAAGTTATCAAGGCAGCACAGGTCTGGAACAAGTGAGATCCAGGGACAGCAGCATGGTGAGCAAACTATCTCTCTTCCAGATGTGAATGTGGAAAGTTCCAGATTATTACTAGGTTGCTGTCCCTGGACCCTGTTAGGGCCTTCTCTTTTTATATAATCTCTGGCTCACAGATGCTGGATAAATTTGAAGATCCTGACTCACTTTGGCTGTTTGAAGTCGAATGAGCTCTCTTTCAGTTCTTCGCCTTACTCCCTACCCCCAGAGCCTCCCTATTGCTGAGAGGTGAATAGATGGGCCTCTGTTACTACTCCTGTCCAGTCTCTGTCTAGGTTGTTCTTCAGGAAGAACTCCAATGCTTCCTTCTGCAGCTGCTGATCCTACATTTATATAGCACTTTTCACACAGAAGGATCCTGAAATACTTTTAGAGACTGAGCTGCAATAGAGGGTCATTTCATCCACCTGTGTAAGGAATGGTGGTGTCTGCTTAACAGTACAGTGCTATACAAGTTTCAACTTCCATTCAAATGTTTTCGATGCAAGGGAAGGAGAAGAACTCAGGGATTGACTCAGTCATGGAAGATTTTCTGTACAAACAGAGCAGGGATTTCTCTCCATGCTGAAGGCCAGAAGAAAGGGATCTCTTTCCCATCTCCATTGTCATGATGGAAGAAAAACAAGATATTTTGCTCAGCGACAGCCAAATGCTGCAAGTCCAGTGTAAAAATAGGATTTATGATACAGGCTGTCCTTGTTTTGCCTGTTCTAACACTAGAGCTGGCTAAGCAAGGAGAGTCCAGAATAAAACTCCTGCTGTGCAGCAAGGTTGAAGCTTATAGCTGGAAGCAACTCAGGAGAAATAGCTGGTTGACTTTTCTGACCCTTTTTCCCTGTCAGATGGGAGAAGAGCACAGTCAGCTGGGATGAGGTGTAACTTTAGAAAAATAAGCATTTCTTTGGGGAAAAAAAATGAATTTGTTCCTGTTCACTGCTGTTTATAAAGCTTGTTGTTTTAAAAAACCTACTGTTATATTGCATTTTTTACTTTGTAAACAAAGTGTCAATGTACTTATCGCTTCATTTGATTAGTCATGACTGTCAAATGAACTCTAGTGCATAATCTTTATTTTTTTAAAAACTGTATTCATTTTTTTTTCATGACAAAATGAACACTCTCCAGCCAAGCTATTCATCTAAGAGGAAATTAAATTCACATACCATTCACACGGATTGTATGTGAAACAGCTTCTTGGTTTTTTTTTTCTAACATTCTGCATTCAGCACATAAAATCAGTTCCACTGAAAACAATACATTCAGATAAGTTCATGTTAAGTGGTTCACTTGGTTTACATTATTTAATACAACAGTATATAAAAATGGAAAAAAAAAATTCTATTAGACCATTTTAAACTGTTGGACAGCTTCCCTTAAAAATCAGAGGCTTAATGAATGTGTTTTTTGAAAAAGGAAAAAAAATAGAACAAGATTCAGAAAATAAAATTACTGAGTCATCAGTTTGTGCCTGTATAATGACAAACACCAATAAAGCAACAGTTAGTGTGGTAGCTAGAAATAGCTGTATGGGAGAAGCTCTAGTGTGGGATCACTGAAAATATACAGTCTTGTAAGACTTAGAGAAGTCCTAGTAAACCCAGCATTGATGAAATGAGAGATTACTCAATACTAGTGCAAGCCAAGCAATGGTCAGCACTATGAATACAAAGATGCACTTTAGCCCTATTGTTTATTTTAATGGAATCTAGGCTAAAATACAATACATTTTCCCCTCTGCTAATGCTTCTTTCATAAGTCTTACTGTCACTCAACTGCAGTAGTTTTCTTCTTCTCTAGTCGCCTACAAATAAGAACTTAATTCTTGCAGTATTTACCCTAGGCTTCTTTGTAATTTTCTTCTCCTTTCCTTTTTTTTACTGAATTTTTTTCTACTTTGCACACGAGTATCATTTCTTTTTACACACATTGGTGTGTTGCCTGCAAATTGATCTGAAAAAGGAACCTCTAAAATATAAGCAAACTAGTGAGTGGGCAGGGTTTGAATCACGACATGCAAGAGCTTACATTTCAAATGTGGACACATGGATTTTCCCTATTTTGATCAACAAGGGACTAGACGAGTCTTCATAGACAGATCACTTCCTATGGTCTTCAGCAGTGGACAGAATTTGTCATTTAATAACAGTGTGGGAGAACTATAGTACCTCAGCAATCTACTTCATGCTGAACACTGTGAAGCAGCCAATTTTGCCTTCCAAAATGCTGCTGTTGTACACACTTGGATGCTGATTGCAAGTATTTTCTTAAGAGAATCATGTCTTAACATTAAGAAAATTACTCCTCTTCTAAAGCTTTCTTTTATGCTTTTATACTTCTGCTGGCTCTGTAGCAACAGGAGATAACTGATAAATAGCATCATTCAATTCCATGGTGGCTGTCTGCTGGGTTTTTTTATTTATTAAACAAACAAACCAAAAAAAAAAATCAAACAACCACCTACAGCTTCTCAGCAAGAAGAAAAACTAAATGTCTTCCTGGAGATAAGAATCTCAGCCTGTGAGAGAACAAAATGGCAAATTGCACTGCAGTGGAACCAGTGCAGTTCAGCTGCACAAAGGGGTAGGATCTCAGGATTTGAGAAGGGCCAGTTATAAGGTATACAACCTCTGTGCATTGTGTAGTCCATTACCACACAGTCTTTCTGCAAGGCATTGCTTGGGTGTTAGCTCTGGAAAAGGGGTAGGGTATGACCTGAATATCTGCCACTTTGTGTGTTGTGTTAGGAATAAGTGATGTGGCAAGTAGGCAGAGTTGTGGGAAAGAGATCTTCATTAAGTATGCTAAGTGGCAAGTGTTGCAAGCTGTGGCTTTAGAGATTGATGCGTAAGCAACCTGGGCCCAGCTTGCAGTCCTGAGACCCTCAAACCACTCTAAATCCTGCTGGAGTTTTGACCCTCTTTCCCCAGTTCTACTCATCATAATAAAGTGTGGATCTTTGTTGCCTCCGCGTCGGGGACAGATAAGGGCAGTAAACAGCTGCTTCAGCCAACAGGGTGAAGTAGCTTTTGTAGTTGCTGTGTAGGAAGAGTGGAGGGAAAAATTTCTCTTACCCATGGTGGTGCACCCCCTCGCATCTGCCCACTATTCAGTCCAGCTACTCAAGTTGGATGCTAGCATGAGAATTTGACCCAGGGTTATGAGGGATATAGAGTGACTGGTTTTGCCTAATTTCTAACCCCCTGAAATGTTGTGGATTTGAAATTCTTCTCAAGTAATTGGGCTCATATTCTCCTTAGTGACTGCTGCAGGAGGAAAACTGCATAGGAAAAAAGGGAGAAAAACATGGCAGAGTGAAATACAAATAGAGAGAAATTCTAAGGAGAAAACACCATATTACACAGACCACACAGAAGGCCCCACTTATGCTGGCTTCATTTTGGAAAGAGGTAAGGAGTTGGGTGGTGGATAGGACTATTATGCTTGACACAGATCGTAGATTTCTTTTGAGCCAGAAAGATATATTCTATAATTGAACCACCCTGGATAGAAATATGTTACAAATACACGGAAGAAGTATTGCAAACCCTATAAACACTTCAGTTTTTTTTAATGTCTATGTACACCTAGAACTTGAAAGACAGTGTGAAACTATTAACTATGGTATTCACATGTACAGTTATATGTACTAATTAATGTATATTAGTCAATGGTAACTTTTTCAGTTTTAAAGCTAGTTTACAGCAATCTTTATTGGAACCTGTTACAAAAGAAAGACAAGAAAAACTCATGTAGTCTTTAAAATACATACATAAGCATGCACATTTTCTTACCAGTTGGGTAGTCAGCTTCAGGAAGTGGTCAGTTGATTCTCTTGGGTGATTACCCACATCAAAGTCTGTGTGTTACTTATCACCAGATCTTTACTCAGCTGTCAGCTTTCAGCTCAGTTATTGCAGTTTCCGCTCTGGCTGTGAACAAACACAGGTGGAGCAAAGGACAGACATGACTATAGTCATTTCCTGGTGCACTAGTGGGCCACCTGAATTGCTGGAAAGTAGAAAGACACTTAAAGGTGCCTATCCAAGACAGATCCTTAATGTCACCAGGAGAACTCCCAGGTGGGCAGCCCAGGACCTCAGTCTTCTCCCTGGCAAGTGTCTTTGGATTTCAGAAAGAAATATACTGAAGGAAACAGGTCATTTTATCCTATTTCTGCTTGGTGGTCCAACTTTGTTTCTCTTCTTGGAGGTAGTAGCATGAACCAATCAGTTAGTGACGCACATTTCTTTCAAAGATTTGAAATGTCCAGTCAAAAGGTCATCCTCTCTCACCATGCAATCAGGGAAGAGACTATCAACTTTTGAGTTCTCGCAACTGGAACTGGATTTTTTTCTAGTCTCTTTATGAAACATATCTTGCCACACCAGCCTGTGTAAGAAAAATTCGGCCATAAATGTTGGTACAACCCTCTTGGGACAAACCTTGAACACCAGCTGATTTGCTCTTGTCAGCAACTTACCTCTGCAAGTTGCTTTCTGGGAGCCCTTCTGTGGTGCATCCCTTGCCACTTTTGCAGTTAGGCTTGCTCAAGTTGCAGTTTCTCCATCAATACTCTGCTAGCTGCAGAAGTGTTCATTTTAAAATTCATATAATTTATACAAAGTTCATCTATATTCTGTGATGTTCTTTTAACTTTTTTTAACTGTCCATTATACAATGCAGTCAATTCTGGAACTGTTGTTCTCCAGCAGGCCAGAAGGACTGTATAAATCTTCCACGTCTGTTCATCTTGCTGAACAACAATGGTAGGACCTTAGTATATATGGTTGAGCTAAGTCTGTGCATTATTAACCAAACATTACATTTCTGATTATTCCACTCCGTGGTCAAGTGTCCTTATAAACACATTACTTGGTTTCATTTTTTTTTTATTTACTGCTTCTTTCAACACAGGTGTATTTTACTAGATAGCATAAACATGTTTGATTGCAAACATTAACCTTACTTCTTCACTTTATCACTTAAATTAAAATAAAACAATATGCATACAACCTCTTTCTTTCATAACAGGATTGCTTATGGAGTAAATCCTGTCATTTATGTTTACAATAATTTGCCCAATGCAGTTTTAATCACTGTTAAACAATAGAATACCAATTGAAATTAAACATTTTTGGATGTTTTCTACATTTTCAAATATATTGATTTCAATTACAACACAGAATACAAAGTATACAAGTGCTCACTTTATATTATTATTTTTATTATAAATATTTGCACTGTAAAATGATAAACAAAAGAAATAGTATTTTTCATTTCACCTCTTACTAGTACTGTAGTGCAATCTCTTTATCGTGAAAGTGCAACTTACAAATGTAGATTTTTTGTTACATAACTGCACTCATAAACAAAACAATGTAAAACTTTAGAGCCAACAAGTGCCTTCCAAAATCTGAGAGGGACAAGGTGTGGAACATGTTTTCAGAAGTCTTAAAAGAGAAATACTCTGATGCGGAAACTACAGAACCTGAACCACCAAAAGAGAAAATCAACCTTCTGCTGGTGGCATCTGACTCAGATGATGAAAATGAACATGCGATGGGCTGCATTGCTTTGGATCGTTATCAAGCAGAACTTGTCATCAACATGTTTCCTGGAATGGTGGTTGAAGCATGAAGGGACATATGAATCTTTAGTGCATCTGGCACGTAAATATCTTGCAATGCCGGCTACAACAGTGCCACGTGAAGGCCTGTTCTTACTTTCAGGTGACATTGTAAACAAGAAGTGGGCAGCATTATCTCCTGCAAATGTAAACAAACTTGTATGTCTGAGTAATTGGCTGAACAAGAAGTAGGACTGAGTGGACTTGTAGGCTCTAAAATTTTACATTGTTTTATTTTTGAATGCAGTTTTTTTATATAATTCTACATTTGTAAGTTCAACTTTTGTGATAAAGAGATTGCACTACAGTACTTGTATTAGGTGAATTGAAAAATACTATTTTTTTTTACAGTGTAAATATTTGTAATCAAATATAAAGTGAGCACTGTACACTTTGTATTCTGTGTTGTAACTGAAATCAGTATATTTGAAAATGTAGAAAACATCCAAAACTATTTAAATAAATGCTATTCTATTATTTAACAGTGCGATTAATTTTTTTTAAGCGCTTGACAGCCCTACTTAAAATACATTTTAGCATCTATAAAAATACCTTGTCCATCTAGAAAGCTACATAAATAGATAGGGCCCACACCTACACTCCGTTTTCAAGCAAAACTCATTGGACCAAATACCCAGCTGGTGTAAATTGACAGAACACCATTGACTTCAGTAAAGCTATGCTGACTGAAACTATCTGCAATTTGACTCAGTGACTTCAGTGTGAGTTCTTTTTCTAAGCAAAGACTGAGGAAAGATTGCAGGATTTGGTTCATAGATAATATAAATAAAATGAATAGTTTTTTAGCACATTTTGGGCAGCAGAGAACAAATGCACCACACATGCTTTCCTGAGCAAAACTGACGTTAAACTGATTTGTGTGTCCCCTTATAAAAACTGTTTTATGCTAAGAGATGAGCAGTATTAGAAAAAACAGCATTAAGAAAATCTCTAGTTTAAAATATTTCTGTTGCTGTATCATTCTTCACTTACAATACATGAAATGCCTATGTTAGGAGAGGAAATTACCTCAGACTAATAACACCTTAGATTATTACAATTGAAAGAATTGTAAAAATCCCAAATACCTAGCTTTTCCCATTTATATTCTTTCTGTCTTGTCTTTTTCTCAGTGTAGACAATAAAAATAGCTTCAATACCCTCTTAGTCAGTTTTTTTTTCATGTCTGTCGAGTTCAGGCAATAGGTCTGTTTGGGCTTTTAATCCTGCAAAGGGCTTTCAACAACAAAAACAAAGCAATTCATTGCAAAATATTCATTCATTCAAAATATTTACATTCATATTGGGTTTTTACACATCTCCATGGCCACTTTTTCATGGTATTAAAAAAAGGCAATAGAATGGAAATAAAGAATATTGGAAATCCTGGAACATCTTGGAAAATCAACACAGTTAGACAAGAAGTAGACAATGGCTTACTAAAAATATTGCTGTTATAATTATTGCCACCTGTCTTATCTTAGTGGGGCTCTGATTGCCCCATTCATATTAAAAATGATTGCAAACGATGCTCATTGCAACACTGATACTGTAACACAGTCTGCTCCAGGGTTCAGGAAATGATTCTCCATATTGTAGCCTGATCTTTTGTGGCTTATAAAAACCTTTAATTGAGCTATACTTCAGTGAATAATACATTTATTCTCCCCTTCACAGTAGCTACCAATGCTGTAACATATGCTTTGCCTGTCTGCTTCTTGCTCTGCATATTTGCTTTCCAATTAGTCTGAAGATTTCAGAATTAATCCAGAACAGCATGTCAAACCATTCCACTCCCTGCCCCACCATGAAGTGCTTTTCATCTTTGAGGCTCCCAAAATGTTTTCAATATAGAGGAATGAAGGTTTACTAGGGAGGCATCTCTCCCCTCACCCCCATCTCCAATGGTTGGCAGATTTATTAAATTTGTGTTTGTGTTTCTCCTTACTTCTCCCCCCTGGCTGGCAGACTTAATTAGAGGGTTCTCATGGGTACTTTTCCTGGTTTCCTTGCCCTGATTTGGCTGGCTGATCTGACTATGCACCTAGATACTTTTCCCCTGCTTCCCTCATCCCATTTTATGTACTGAAAAGGGAATAAGCGATGCTTTTTTCCTGCCTTCCTTCCCATCTGCCAGATTGAGGGGTACTGGTGCGTCTCTTTGCCGCTCCTTAACCGTCAGATTGACAAGAGCTTGGATGCTTCTCTCCAGCTTTGTCTTTAGATGGCAAACTTCTTGGCAGGGAGGGAAGGCAGGGCAATGGCTGCTTGTAGCTATTCTTTGCTGTTTTAGCAGGCTGTACAAGTGCCTTCTCATTCTGAAATTCCTGCCCATGTTGTCAGAAGGGGATGGATTTTCTTCCTAAAAATAAGTGTGTGTGGAAGGGAAGGTAAATTATGAGGAAACTCTTCAAGGAGCTAAAATTACAGCAGCATATTTTACATATAAATCAGAGTTGGTCTGTAGCTTGCAAAGTGAAGTCAGCGATATTGGCTGTACCTTACTTTTCCCCAAGAACCTTGAGAAAAAACAGTTCAAAGAGGAAGCAGCCCACAAAATTAAAAAAGACATCAACTACTGTCATAATTTTACTGTCCAAAACAGCACTTTATTAAGTGGATCTCAGCAAGATTGGTGCCTGAATTTGGAAGAGTTCTTTCATGAGAACTGCCTTCTCCACACACACATATCCTCTCACCAGGTACATTTGTGCATAAGAAATGCCCGTAGATTTTAGTCTGCTAGAAATTATCACACTTGTATTGAGCTGGGACGGCATAAGTGCACTTTTTGACACTACCCCTTTTCCCTTCCCCCAGTGGGCTAGCAAGAATACCCATTTGCCCCCAAGCAAATGACTTGGGGAGATGGCAAGAGGTTGGAAGTTTTGCTAGCAACACTGGCTGAAATAATATGGGGTTGAAGCTGGATGTCAAGTTCTCAGTGGGAGAAGGGAGTGCCTGGCTAGTAAAAAGGTGAGAGAAGCAAGATTTCTTGGTGCCACTGGATCAAATAATGGGGAAGGCAATGGGTGAGAAGGTAGAACTCAGAGGAGAGGGATGTGAAGAAGACATCTTAGTGGTAGCACTGAGCTGATTCTTGAGCTGCGGGCCTAAACACACCTCAGACAGGGGAGAAGCCTGGTCAACCACTACACATCCTGTAAGTAGGCTTCCTTCAGCCACAGCACAGGTACTGATGGGGACTCTCCGTGGGTGCCTAGATAGAGGTACAGAAGCAGCCCAGGCTGAGAGAATGGGAAGAGAGCCTTTCAATTAAGAGTTTGGTTCTGAATGGCTGAGGCACAGATAAAGGAATAGGAAGAGATATGGAAAATGGAGTAAAAGAATTAAGAGGATGAATGGGATGAGGGAGGGAAAGAAAACATGTCTGTTCTTTTTGGCAGTGGGTCCTTCCACAACTGGCATATCCTTTCCTCTCAGACATCTCTTCCATTTCAGCAATCGTTAGAAGGCTTTAGTTAGTTTAACAGATATAGCTATAGGTTATCAGATATGTCATTTTCTAGTCTGTGTTTTACAATATGAGAGGTCAGGCAGGGTCGCCATAGATTTGTTGTTCTCTAATGCCTTCCCAAACATTAGTACAAGCACTAGTGAATTAAACCTCATAACCTGGATCACCTGGATCGATCAGTCTTCAGCTGTCATTAAGACTGCGCCAATCACAACACGTCCGCCATTCTTCTCGCACTCTCGCCTTTCTTCTTCACGTTCGTCCGAAACGTTTAACAGTATCATCTTCCCATCTTCTTGGAGGCCGGCCGGGTGGTCTTTTCTGTTCTCATGGGTACCATTCAGCTGTGATTGCGGTCCACCTATTGTCCATGAGCCATGCTGTGTGGCCCACCCATTGCATATTACTATGTCTGCTTTCCATGACAATATCTTTCACACCACTGCGTTCTCTGTTCATTTCATTTGGGATGCGATCCAGAAGGGAGATTCCCAACATAGCTCGTTCCATTGCCCTTTCAGCTACCAACAGCCGCTGCTCTTCTCTCTTCGTCAGTGCCCACGTTTCACTGCGTACAACGTGGCTGGCAGCACTGTTGAATTAAAGATATTTGCGCTTGTGGTCTTGTCAGTTTTTCCTTTGAGGATGTCCTTGATGGAATTGAATGCACACCATCCTGCCCGAATCCTTCTCGAGAGTTCTCCGTTCAGGTCTTGGCCCAAATATATGTACTGTTCCACTTCTTCGATTTCTTCTCCTGCTACCATTATTCGGGCTTGTCGTAAGACGTCTGATCACATATATTTCGTTTTACAGAGGTTCATTTTCAGGCCGACCTGACTGCTTTTCTTGTCGAGTCTTCGTAGCATGCTCTGCAGTTGGTTGGTGCTTTCGGCAATTAGCAAGATGTCATCCGCAAATCTGAGATAATTGTTCTCCGTTTATGTTGACACCACTCCTCCAGTTGATCTTGTTCATAACCATTTCGAGGCAGGCGGTGAATAGTTTCAGTGAAATCGTATCTCCTTGCTTCACGCCTTTCTCGATTGGAATGCAGAGGGGTGTTTCAAGGAGAGTAATATCTGTTGTGCATCCAGTATTCACTTCCTTCAACAAACTGATGTACTGCGTGTTAATGCCCTGCTCTGTGAGTGCCTTTAATATTGCGTTAAACTCGACGCTATCGAAGGCTTTTTCATAGTCAACGAAAGCAATGCACAGCGGGAGTTTGTATTCCCTTGCTCTTTCTAGGAGCTGGCTAGGTAAATATATGGTTGATCGTGCTGAAATTTCTTCGGAATCCTGCCTGCTCTCTTGGCTGTTGTTCATCCAGACTCTGCGAGAGTCGGTTCATTATTACCTTTGTAAAGAGCTTGGAGATGTGAGAGAGGAGGCATATAGGGTGGTAGTTCTTAAGATTTTCTTGATCGCCCTTCTTGTGCAGCAAGATGGTATTCGACTCCTTCCAGCTTGATGGTATTCTTCCTTCTTCAAGATATCGACCGAATCTTAAAGCGAGAACCTTTCAAAGTTCTTTGCCTCCTGCAGAAGTAATTTCTGACATTATTCCATCTTTGCCTGGAGCTTTTCCCTTCTTCATCTGGTGTAGTGCGCTTCGGACTTCACTGACAGTTATTGGGGGGACGCGTTCTTCTCACTCTTGGAGCATTGGGAGAGGGACATTGATTCTTGATTTGAACAGTTCTGTATAGAAGTCCCTGCAGACCTCTTCCGTCCCTGCAGACCTCCTCCATCCCTGCTCTGTCGATTACTGTCTCTTCATCCTTGTTCTTCAATGCTGTTACGCTCAATCTATACTGCGTCAATTCCCACTTACATGTCCTGAGGCTCTTGCGTGATTCAGCTGTTTGAGGCACTTTTCTTTCTGGAAGTTCTCAAAGTCATCCTTCAGTTTTTGCCATGTAAGCTTGCACAGAATGGAGTACTCAAGGTTGTTATCCGAGCTCCTTTTCGTGTTTCTCTGCTTCGCCAAAAAGCTTTTTGTTTCGTTCGAGATTCTTCCCTTTGCCTCCTTCGGCTTTTCGATTTCAGCTGCTTTTATGCAACATCTCAGCTTGTCGGCAAAGATACTATGGTCCTCATCACACTTTTCCATCTGGCTGCAGTCAAACCCAGAAATCGATTTCTTCAGCTTTGCTTCATCGAACGTTTTCGGCCGCTGTTTCCTGTTTGCCATCTGTAGCGCCTTCTTTTCCACCGCTTCATCGAAAAGCAACTTTGCTCTAAGCAGGCGATGGTCACTGCCGGTGTTGCACAGAGACGTCTTGGACGATGTGCCTTTTATTGCTAAAATATAGTTGATTTCGTTCTTGCTTTTTGCGTTTGGCATGATCCATGTCCACCTGCTTGCGGTCTTCTTTTTGTACCAGGTGTTTGCCACGTACAGTTCTTCATTTCTGCCATCGCTACCCACCTTTCTCCTCTTTCATTCCTTTCGCCACTGCCATATCTTCCTATGAACTTTTTGCCAGCTTTCCCTCGCCCAGTCTTGGCGTTGAAATCTCCCATCATGACAGTGTAAGTGGACTTTTGCACGAGGGCTCTTTCTCGGTAGAATTCTTCCACTTCTTTGTCCTCACTTGCAATTGTGGGAGCTGTCATAACCATAAGGGTAGCCTAAAATTTCTCCTTACCTGTAAGGGGTTAAGAAGCTCAAATAACCTGGTTGGCACCTGACCAAAGGAACCAATGGGGACAAAAGATACTTTCAAATCTGGGGCTGGGGAGAGAGGCTTTGTGTTGGGTTCTTTGTTTCTGTGTTTGTTCGCTCTTGGGATTAAGAGAGACCGGACATCAATCCACGTCCTCCAAACTATTCTGAACCAGTCTCTCATATTACAGAAATTGTAAGTACAGCCAGGCAAGGTGTATTAGTTTATCTTTGTTTTCTCAACTTGTGAATTTTCCCTTTACTGGAGGGAGGTTTATCCCTGTATTGTTGTAACTTTGAACTAAGGCTAGAGGGGGTTCCTCTGTTTTGTGCATCTTTTGTTACCCTGTAAAGTTATCTTCCAACCTGATTTTACAGAGGGGATTTTTATGTTTTCTTTTTTTTTTTTTAAATAAAATTCTTCTTTTAAGAACTGATTGATTTTTTTTTCAGTGTCCAAAGATCCAGGGATTTGGGTCTGTATTCACTTTGTAACCAATTGATTAGGATATTATTCTCAAGCCTCCCCAGGAAAGCGGGGTGTAAGGGCTTGGGGGGATATTTTGGGGGAACAGGAACTCCAAGTGGTCCTTTCCCTGGTTCTTTGTCTAAATCACTTGGTGGTGGCAGCATACTGTTCAAGGACAAGGTGGAATTTGTGCCTTGGGTAAGTTTTTAACCTAAGCTGGTTAAAAATAAGCTTAGGGGGTCTTGCATGTGGGTCCCCACATCTGTACTCCAGAGTTCAGAGTGGGGAAGGAACCCTGACAGGAGCATAGGCCTGGATGACCCTTGAGGGTAGCTTTTGACTCCATCTGAAGATGCAGCACACTGATAATGTGATGATATTAGCTGGCATGATATGACTTTCGAAGACCAATCCTTACGGATGATAAATCCGACTCCTCCAATATTTCTAGTGCCATCTCCCTTTCCAAGCCTCAGAGCACTTCCATCCTTTCAGTTGACTTCCAACTCCTTCTTTCGTCAGGTTTCGCAGACACCGAGGATGTCGCATCTTGTCCTTTCTTCTCCTCCATCAGATGGTTTAATGTTTCCTCCCTTGCCAGCGACCTACAATTGTAAGTACACACAGCGAGGGTTATCCTTTTCCATGTTGGCCTAGCACCTGACATTTTTAGCAACTTCTTGTTGCTCGATTTCCGCTCTGCCACCAAAGAACGGTTCAATGACGCGCAGGGAACTGAGGCCCACTTACTCATGTTGTTTTAGCTGTTGACTTCAAGCCATCCCACTGGCTGGGCAGGCAGGCATGCATACCTTCTCAAGCTTAACTAGCCTTCAACCTCTAAGGAGAAGGAAAAGCGCTCTTTCCTCTGAGAGAGCAATCCCCCTCCCTGGATTGGGTAGTCTGACACCTTTCGAGCATGGTTAGACCTGCCAGGGCATACGCCCCACTACCATAGCTGTCAGATGGCCAGGGTCACCGCTACGCCACGATGAGGTGCTGAGGTAGGATTTTGCAGCGGAAACCTCATAACTTCATTGTTATGAAGACAGGAACAGAACCTAGATCTCCTGACTTTATTCTATGCTTTAACCATTAGACCCTGTGTTCTCTGGAAGATATTAGTAATGTATTTATTTATTATTAACATTTTAAATTAATTCAGACAGTACTAAACTGATAACTTACCACTTTGAAATGGATCAGATCACTTCATCTACAGTATTTTTATTTTAAATATTACCACTAAAAGCAAAGGAGTGATTGTGGCTTTTTTTGTCCCATAGGAAAACATTTTGTCATTCCATTTACCATCCTAAATGCTAAGTCATAGAATTGCCACTGTTACTATTACTGAATGCAGTTCAATGGACTTTGAAGCAGGTCCTTTACGCTACATGGTGCCAATATGGTCATTGTCACCTGGGAATCTAGAGTCTGGAAACTCATTTAAAAATATTTACAAACATCTTACTGGGTAGAGGTATGAATCTCTCTTTAGATAAAGAGGTCAGGTGATTGCTTAAATAACTTTATGAAGGGAGTTAGAAAAATAAAACAATTTATTCACTACTTCTCAGCTGTATAGCACACAGTAAAACTGCATGACTTAGAACTTGATTGTATCATCACTGAGGACCTGGTCTTGTAGCATTTACACACAGTTAACTTAAGTCAATGGGAATTTTATACTTGTAAGGGCTTCAGAAATTAACTGGAACTGATGCATATAGAAACAAAGACTTTCTAATTTATTTCAAATATTTGATATATAGTATTTTGCTTTATCCATTTTAACTTAATTTAAGCAAATAGTTCATTAATAGCACCTTACACTCACTCTGCACAGATTTAAATGGCTACATATGATACAAATCAGTCTTCTGGTCTTAGGACCCAATTCAACATTGATATAAAACTCTATAGGGGAAAGCAAGGAGGAAATTCTGCCTGTGATATTTTTATAAGGTACTCAAACATTAGAGTGACAGGCACAGGTTACATGCCTGTTTAAATAGACTGGCCTCCGTTCACCCTTATGATCTGGCTGAAAGCCAGTTTAAAATGACTACTTGGGGTTTCCCCTCACACATGGCATAGACCTTGGAAAAGCAGCATGATTGAAGCACCACTGCACTCTGACAGTCTACATCTGCCAAAATGGCTGGTTGAAGCCGTCAGCAGCTGGGTGTAAGTTAGAGCAGCCCTAAGGCTCTAAGTTGCACGGTAGCCTGAGCTGCCTGTAACAGGCCTCAGGAGGAGAGATCAGTGAAGGCAGCACAAATCCAAATCCTCCCATCACCTTAGGTCCTGTGCTGAGTGCAACTCATCTGGACCATAGTCTCTGGACTATTTACTTCAATGGAGTTGCACCCATTTATAATAGGTATGAATATGTGTTGTGTTAAATTGTGTTGGCCAAGCTTTAAGCAAAGAAAATAATTCCACAGTATATTTGTAAACTCATGGAAATCAATGATGATGGCAGAAATATTTATAGATATTTAATCATAGCAGCATAAATGGATTCTGCTAAACTTAGATTTTAATTTTGTTTACATTTTGATGGAGCAGAGTATGAATGACTGCTTATTTAGCATGGCATATGCCCTTAGCATTAAGTAGCTCTTATTTTTCAGAACCGACAGAAGTGGAATACAATGCAATCAAAAGTTAACAGATCACCTGAGAAATGCTTTTAGCTATACTAAAAATTAAAAGCTTGGAGATATTTTATTAACATTGCAGAAAATATGAACTTTAAATGAGTATAAACTGTCCAGCCTATTAAAATGTTGGATTTCTTTAAATCTGGTATTAGATTTTAAATGAAAAAAAAGGCAAAAATGTATCAGCTCAGCTAGAAATCTCTAGTGTGCCTGTGTGGGTTTGTAGATTATATTGTACACCTTATATCTGAAAAAGTAACATAACAAAATAAAAAAAGGTATAAGAAATGTTTTGTGCCATTCTAACTAGAGCTGTGTAACCCTGAAACTAGGGGAAACTCAACAGTTTTTTACAAACTCTAAACTCAGCTCAGGTTTAATAAAAAGTTTGCTAAGCTTCTTTGATGGAGTGTATCTGGCCCTTCATGGCCCTCTGTTGGAGGCTCTGCAGTTCTACTATACCCATCCCCAGGAAAGGAGCAACCAAGTGGGGGTCCTCCAGGCTTGCCTAGAAAAGCTGGATGGGAAAAGCCAATCAAATCCCAGCAGGCTCAGTTAAAAGGAGCTACAGGGGTGAGCAAGGGTGCTTCTCTGTGGCCAAAAGGAGCTTGAGTGGGTGTATTTACTGGAGCAGGGATGGGGAAGAGAACCTGGGAACTTTAACCCAAAAGTAATGGGTGGAGGTAAAGGCACCAGGTGGGAAAAGGGCCAGGAAATGCAGCAGCTAACTAAAGGAAGCAGTATGTGGCTGCTGTTTATGTGGCTGCTTCCCTGGATTGGAAACTGGAATAGTGGGTAGTCCCGGGTTCCCCCACTGGCAAAGTAGCCTAAGCCTGAGAAGGGGACAAAGCTTCTTGAGAAGCACAAGTGAAAGTCTGTAATTAAAGGGCCCAGAGGTGGCGCAGAAAACCCTGGTGAATGCAAACAGTTTGTTGAACTCTTTACTACCCTGGAAGTGATCTGTTCTTCACTGTGTGAATTGTACAGTGTGCTGAGCCCCTGAAGACCCACCAAGTGAGGTTGACCACCAAGAGTGGGAGAAGGACTACAGCAGCAGCAGGAGGTGCTCAAGAGGTGAGTGTCCCCTGTTACAAGTTGACATGTTTTTTAAATATTTTGATAGAACCTGAGCCTACATGTCAGATAGTTCTGTATCAAAACCGTGTGGAACTTGTTATATTTTGATGAAAATGTACTCATTAGGAATATTAGGGGGATGGATTGGGTGTAAAAACATAAGCAAACAATCATCACAAGTTGGCTGGAGTAATATTTTAGATAAAATTGGCCTGCTTCTCCATTATCCTTGACTTTTATAGTCACTTAAATGCAAAATGGATGTAAAATGCTACCAAGTTAGAATAGTAACACTTCACACCTACATTTAACTGTTGTCAATGACTACCCAAGATGCAAGGTAACAGGTCCAATTACTATAAATGTGGAAGCTCTGAGATATTAGCATGAGTACTATTTCTCCCATGTAAGGTCAATGACTGGGCAGGATACTTAGCACGGCTGCTAGCCAGGCCAGCCTATATGTTTCTAGTCTCCATACCTGTGCATGGATCCACTTGTGACTTCTTGCCACTCTGTTGTAGATTGTCAAGAATCAGGTTAGTCAACCAGCACATTGTTACTGTAGGTTAGTGCACAATAGCTAATGCATTAAAGCACCTGGAAGGTTAAATTTCTGCCTGGGCCAATTATTTTTTTCAGTTTGTTTCTTAATTTATTTCTCTCACTGGTCTAGATACACATGGAAGGAGCTCCTTCTCCCTGGCTGCACACAACTGGGGAATAGAAAAGAGATTATTCATGTGGGATGAGGTGGTGGGGGCTCTTGAAAATTTTACCTCCATGCACCTCTACACCGAAGTCCCATTTTCAAAAGTGAGTGAGGCATTTAGGCCCAGATCCTCAACCAATGGGAATTAAGTGCCTAAACATGTTTGAAGATCTGGGCCTTAGGGGCCTAAATCCCAGTGACTTTCAATGAGACATAAGCTCCTAAACGTCTAAGTTGTTTTTGAAAATAGGCCTTAGGTGCTTTTGAAATTTTTTACCCAGGGTCTGGGAGTGCACAGGTTGTCAGGGCTAGCAGCAGCATTCAGTCACTGAGCATGAAATACTGTCAATAGTCAATATTGCTATCCTAGCTCTCCCGTGAAAATAGATGCAGTCAATTTATAAAGTGTCATTGATTAAATTATTAGATCTCTATGATAACTCAATCCAATTCAAGATTTTCCACCAAATGTACTGGATATCCTTGAGGGCCTCCTGAACTTGAACTAGAGTAGGAGATGTTCAGATTTATGTGTAAGCAGAGTCAGGATGAGCTCTGCCTTGACATCTGGTCGTGAGTTGTGGAAAAGAACTTCAGGGGCTGATCTCATTTGCACAGGCACACCCACCCGGCCTAGGTGGTCACTTTGGCTGCTGTAGGAGCCCCAGTTTCTCTGTTATTGGGGCAGGACTGTTATCATCCTGATTATGTGAATCAAGGACAGTGGAACTGTACTTAGCCTTTTGTTATGATGGAGGGACTCGCCATCAACTAAGCAGCACTTGCTAGGCCAGGGTCATGGGTTCCAAAACCCAGTGCATGGAGAGAGGCTGGGGATAGGCATTAATACCTGGTGGTATGGGCCCCAGGTGAGGGTCTGAAACACCAATTGCACCTTCTTTCCGCTGTGGAATATCAGAGCTAATTTTGGTTCCATTAGGAGTCTTGTTACAGGCTGCTGAGCTGAATTCACTTTGGGCCAATGGTGTACCAGCACTGAGGCTCCCCTACTACAAGATGAAATCACTAAAGAGCTAAAATTACTAAGAGCTGAAGTCACTGAGTGCTGTGTTAAGTAGTGGGGGGGCCTGAAGATATATTGCGGGATGGCTGGAGCGGCTCGTGGGACAGCTGGTGGAACGGAGCGGCTGGTGGAGCAGAGCAGTTTGCGGGACGGCTGGAGTGGCTCACGGGACAGCTGGTGGAGCGGAGCAGCTGGCGGAGCAGAGGTGCCCAGGTGGGGTGATATATATTTGTCCCAGGTCACTGGGTGGGGGCTCGAGCTGGTTTTGCATCATGTTATTGTGTTGTTGGAATGGAACCCCTAGCTACTGAACCCAGCCCTTGTTGCTGCCAACTCTGACAGGCAGAAGGGTTACATATGGAATATGTTATGGGAATGCCCATTAGTAACCACATTTTTGGACATGGTACTCAAGAGAGCTCTAGAACTGACTATTTTCACTATGAAATGGTTTTGCTGTTCACAGTAAAACCAGGAGCACATGCTAGAGTAGTTTTATTTCTAATTTAAGTAAGATGTGGTGCAAAATAAACCCATTTGATTATGCAGTTATCAATAAAAGCACAAAAACAAGGAAGTTAATTCTACAATACATTTTGCAGTGAATTCCACAATAACTCCTTTTCACATACATCCTGAGTAACATCTTTTCCTCATACTCTTTAAACATGAGCTAAAGTGGTCCCTAAGTGCCACACTGGCTGTTTAAAAAAAAAAAAAAAAAAAAGCTAATAATTTTGGAAACCAAGGTGACAGCATTGGATTAGCTCTTGCCTAAGGATAGCAAAGTGTGAAGTATCTCTTGTGTATAGGGTAAAGAAATAGTCTCCAACAATCAGAGTTAACTACCATTTCTAGGCCTCTATTGATTAAGGGGAAGCAGAAGAGCTCCTTTATCCAGCAAAACCACAGCCACAGTTCATACTTAAACTCTTTTAAATGAGCCTTATTTTCATCAAAATGCAGAACATAGCATTTCCAGTCCACATGTGATTCTATATGATTACTGTTGGCTACACTGGTCTCACTATTCTGGCTTTTCCCCCCCTCCTATCTCTTTAACTCTTCAGAGCCACCCGAGCATCTTGTCTCATTCCAGAGAATTGCAGCAGTCAGCACCTCTTCAGGATTAGGCCACTAAAACATGAATCAAAATCCATTTAAATTAAGGGAAAAACTCCCAGGGATTTCACTGGGCTTTGGATCAGGCTCTTAATGAATATCTGGTCACCACCTCCTGGTAAATAATTTTAGTTAGATATACAAATCTGTTTTGTACACCTCTAGTTAAAGTTGTGCTGCTCTTCTTCCACTTTTAATTCCAGGAGTATAAGTATACTTATGTGACAGTAATTCTCCTCTCTCTCTAATATGGTCTCTTTCGTACATTTAAAAGTACATAAAATGCATTATTAACAGGATGCATGGTCTGTCATAAATGGCACAAAGTAGGCTTTATGCAATGGGAAGAACTCCTCTGGTCATTTTTTCTTTTTAAGAGTATAATCCAAGTTTGTTATCTGTATGCACATTTTACACAGTTTTGTTTTTACTTCATTGTGCATTCTTCCTGTTTAATCAATAAAAAACAATATTTGTTTCTAAAAATTTTTAAACACTGGCAGACTAGACCACATTAATGGTCCATCTAGTTCCATCTAGTATCCTGCCTCCAATAGTGGCCTATATCTGATGAAAAGATGGGTATACACACATGCAGGCGCACACATACATTCTCCTTCTCTTTCCCTCTTCACACCTAACCAATTGTGCAGTACTGTACCATGAAGGCAAAATTCCTTCTTTATTATAGCTGGAAATCAGCTGATATTATGAATCATAACTTCTTTCCTAACTAATGTAATTGCAGACTCTATTTTTTCAATAAAAATGTGTATTCCTCTGAATATTCATGAAGGTCTTTGCCTCAATAATACCTTGTGACAGTGAGTTCCACAGATTAATTATCAGCATCATTTAAATTGAACTTATCAAGTGCGTCACCTTGATATTTTTGTTTGTTATTTTTAAATTATGGGATAGGATAAATAGGAGCACTGGTTGTCCTTCATTGTACTAGTGTAGTGTATACTGTACTAGTACCAGCTTCTGTACTTGTATCCTTTTACTTTGCTCCTTGTCAAATAAAATACACTTCTCAGTCCTGCCCTAGCTTTTTATATTTTTGTCTCTTTTGGAAGCCTACTGTGTGTCTCTAATCATCTCCATGCCTTTTGCTGCATTATTTCTAATTTGGCTCTGTTCTTTGTGACCAAAAACTTTTGTGCACTACACATTTATATAATGGAAGCATTACTTTTCTTTTCCAAGCCATTTTCAACTTTGAATTTGTATTTTAAAAAGTACAATGGGCTGCTATTTAATGCTCCTGATTTAACTTCTGTAGTAGATGGTGAAAGCTGAAAGCAGCTCAGCCACTAGGGAGGCACCGATGAAAGTGGCAGGGACAAGGTTCATGGGAATAAAATTTTTAATGCAGTTTTTTCTCTTATTTTTAAAGCATGCACCTGTTGTTGCTGCTTTCAATTATGCAGCAGCAGTGACAATGTTCCGTTCACACTTGAATTCCTATTTAAAAACAGGTCTGCTAAACAGCTTCTGTCTTCACTATTTTTATATAATCTAAAATATGAAAAGGGGCCAGCTGCTACTGAAGTGTTGTTGGCACAGATAAGGGCAAAGGAGACTGAGCTGGTGAGAATAAAAGAACGTGTTGCAGATGAAGAAAAGCAAAAAATTATACTTTTTATAATGTTTGTTTTGAATTTTTTAAAATAATAATAAAAAAAACGGAACAGAAAAATACCATCAAACAACCCTTACATGTTTTAGGTCGTATGTATTCCTAAAACCAGAGTTGCAACAGAGATGGGGAAGGAAAATATAAAACTGGATTTTCTTATCTTTTTTCTTATGTGTATTTTATTTTTGGGGCCTAAGCTTGCTCCCATTTAAGTCAACAGGAGTTTTGCCATTGATTTCAATTGGACCTTCAGAGGTTCCGATACATCAGTGGTTTGCAAACTTTTTGAGCTGAGGTCCCCCCGTCTCCCATTTTCTGTTTTTGGTTGTACACCCCTAGCCCAGACAAAAGTAGACACATGCAAGAGGATGCTTGATAGTCTACTTATAAACCTAAGAGAGACCTTCACACAACTTTAATTAAATTACCTATACCTGTAAGTTTCAAATACACAGATACTTACCAATGGCACAGCCAAGGATTCCTCAGCAGTGGGCTGCTTCTGCCTTGCAGTGATACTGCATGACAAGAGCAGGGCCAATACCTGCTCCTCCCCTCTCTGGTTTTCAGGGTGGGGGAAGGTGCACGTGATGGTATCTGGGGGCAGAGCCAGTGCTGGACACGGAGGTTGTCAGGAGCGGAAATCGGTATGGCCACGGTGGATGTTGATACTGACCCACAGGCTGAGTGGCCTGCTGAGGTGACTTGGGGTGGAGGTGGGGCTCCCTGCCCACACTCCCAGTGAGGGCTGGCACAAGCCGCCTGGTGTTACTGCTGGCCTCCCTGAACATTCCTCCATGCCCCCCTATTGGGGTGTGCCCCACCGTTTGAAAACCTCTGATACATGGTATGTAAACGAAGAATTGTAGCTATAAGGTATTGCTACATTTTCAACACAGAAAGGGCTTCAGAAAAAAAAAAAAGGGCTTCACATTTATAAACCAACCAGAAAATATGCCAGAGCATGCCTAAAATATATAAAATATATTAAAATCAAAATTATGTAAAATAAAAATATCATGACATTGCATATTACATTGTATGTGGATATGTTAATAAATATATTTATATGAGCTGGATGAAACTTTGTTATAGGTTTGAGTTTAAACCTCTTTGAGAGTGAGTGTGAATGTACCCTTTAATTAAAATAACTGTCACGACGTGTTGTGAACTCTCCCAAGAGTTTGAAGAGTGGAAGACAGGGAGAGGCAAAAGAGCAAGATAGCCAAGCAGTAGCCAGAGAGCACAGGGAGACCCTGGAAAAACCTAGAGCGAGAGCAGTTGGGTCTGTTGACTAAAGAGGGTTGGGCTGTAAGCTAAGAAACTACTCTTGTTTTGGTTCTTCCTGTGTTCAGAGAAGTATTCCTGTGTTCAGAGAAGTTCAGGACTTTGTATGTTCCTTGTATATAAACAACATTGCATCAAAGAAAATACCAGACTCCATCAATTTCTGCTTCTAATGGAACATTCTCAGGTCCCGGAACTTTGACTAGCTGCTCTGGCTGCAAAGGGGCTATGCTATATTTAAACAACATAACATAAAAAGCAATTCCGATTGCTTCCCTCAAAGAGCTGGCTAAACAGTCTTGTTCACTGGTCATATACCAGGAACTTCTCCATATGAAAAAGTAGTTGCTGATCACTCATCTGGTCAGGCTTTCTCCCCTTCATACTTAATATTAACATCTCAACACCAAAGAGTAATAACTAGAAATCAGCCTGATTTAAGAAACTCAGATTCATGTCAGAATTTACTGAATGATTGGGAAGGTTTGGATTTGCTGTTTTGGTTTGGGCCCATGTTGTCTCTACTAACAACCCAGGCAGGCTATCTGCAGAATCCTGGCAGCTCTCTTTGCTTGAATAATTCTACATATTTCCCCTCTAACAATGTCTCTCCACACACCGTCCTCCCCCGCCTGTAGTTGACAATATATGAGGAGGTGGGGGTGTGGGGAGGGTGTGTGTCTCCAGAAGTTTTCTACCAAATAGCCCTATCTATACTAGGGAAATTTTGCCCTTTGGTATTAGCAACATTGGGAACCCTAGTGCAGATGGGTTGTTGGCTACGATTAGTTCTGCTCCGAGCTGGGTTAGATGACTGTCTAATTCGTGGTTGCCAAATTGGCCTCTGACAACCCCGCTGATCAGAGAGCAGAAGCTGCTTTTTTCCTACACTGGCTCAGGGATGTATCACGGCCACAGTGCTTAAAATGCTGTCAGCAGTTGGTGACCCATCTACAATAAAACTACCACTGTTAATATGGTGGAGCAAAACTGCTGTTAACAATAGTAAAAATTGTTTGTGAAATTTCCCTAGTGTAGACAGGATAGGATTTAACTTTTGAAAATAAGGCAAAGTTACTATAAAATGCCACTCAGGAAGGTGAATCATATTTTCCGGTGTCAGTATATCCTCATGGATAACAGGCTTGATAGATCCTCAAATCTAGAAAGGAGAATCACTTCCCAATTGCTTTTTTGACCATGTGAACATTCATTATTCTATACCAAGTCATACTTTTGGTAACTACTTACAGCAAAAATCTGTTCATGTAGATATGCAGCCTTTGAAGAGTAAAATTTGGACTTGATCAGATTGTGATAATGCTTGCTGTCTCTATTCTAGTTATGTCCTGAGCCCAGGGGGGAAAAAAAGGGGGATTTCAGTCCCATATTGTATTTTTACCTAAAAGACCTAGAAGCATCAAGGAGTAGGGTGACCAGATGTCCCCATTTTATAGGGACAGTCCAGATTTTTGGGTCTTTTTCTTATATAGGCTCCTATTACCTCCCACCCCCATCTCGATTTTTCACATTTGCTGTCTGGTCACCCTATCAAGGAGGGTCATATTTTCTAAAGGAAGACACACTTTTATTATGCACCCTGTCCTGTTTGTTTGGATTCCAGTATTGTCTTGAATAGTAACATCTCTGAATGAATATTCATGACAGAAAATGATTTCAGCTGGCTTTGGATAATGCAAATGTCATACCACTGAGGGATTAAATCAGTCTGCAATCTGACTGGCTGAAATCAACTTCATTGGGCATAATATTTTATTATAGAAATGCCACAAAATCTGTTCCAATCAAGGCTGTTCAACAGTGTCTATATATATGGGTGAGCCAGGAATAAAGTAAAACACAGATCTGAAGTGCTCCGTGAAGCCATTACCCTACAGCAACATGGTTAAAAAGAGGCAGACAGTGATTTATTTGTGAAATTCCTGGAGTGGAGGAGAAGTCTTGAAGCTGTAGTCTGAGGTAAATCTGTCATAATACAATGATACAAATGATAATTTTGACCACAAAAAATATGATAGTGAGCAAAGGGGGGGAGAAGCAGAAAGGAAAAAGTACATTCCCCAACATGAAAAGTCAGTGATTAGAGCTAGGAAACAGAATGTTTGTTTGTTTTTTAAGGGACATTTTCCTGATTCACCTCTTTACAAAATAAATTAATAAATAAAAGTATCAGTTTCTTAATGCATTTTGCAACATAATACATTTCTTGTGAAATAAATTGGACTCTGTATACTTGAACTTTTAATTTGGCAGTTGCAATAACTCATTTCCTATTTGTTCCCCCCCCCCATAGCCTTAATTTGGCCTATATATATATATACCTAATGTAGGCATGTGGCTTTGAAAATGTTGGCCTTTTGAATAGAGGCAAGAGAATAGTTTAATCACAACTGGCTCTGCATGCCGACTATTTAATTTTGGGCTGTCTTATAACCATCAGCCCTACTTCCTTTCAGACCCACACATATTAGGTGGGGAGAGTGGAACCCCTGGGTCTGCAATGAGTGGACAGAGACAAATACTTGGGTGGGAATCCATGGGCTTGCAGTGCCCCTGGTTCTGCTGCTAGAGCTCTTTTTGCTCTGTTATTAAGGAGTTTGCTGCTGCCCCTTGTGGCAGGTTGCTCAGCCCTAATGAAAACCCAGCTCCTCGGGAATGCTGGGAATGTTGAGTCAGGGACTAGCAAACCAAAGAGCCAGGCTCGCAGTTTACTGAGAGAGACTCGCTGAGGGACAGAAAGACGAGGGATAGAAATACACAAACCTTTCCTGACTGCAGCAGACTCCCTCTCTCCCTTGCCTCTTAAATGTTCGCCTGTTCCAGCTCTCCACGCTGCCTCTTTCCTCAGTGTAATCAGCTGTCAGCTAGACTTGATGTTGTAAAATCCATGTGAGGAGGAAAGACAGATGCAATGATTTGAAAGGTGAGAAGCTTAAGCAAGAATATGGCCATAATAGATGTGTGTATTAATTTTGATTAACAAAATTGTTATATATTGCTATCTAAAATTATGTAGTGGCTGAAAATTAAGAAAAAAATGGCAAAAAAGGTTTTTTTCCCTATCCCTTTAATATATTGCAATAAATGTGACCAAGTGCACATCTTATTCTAGTAGCAATGAGTGCCTCTCCCTACAGAATCATCTACATACCTTTCTTGCAATTTCTCCTAAAATCAGCCATATAATTGTCATTTTTGTGAACAGTTTACAAATATTATTATTATTATTGTATTAAAGTCTAGCATGGACTTGATGAGAATTTTAAATTCCTAGCTTTGTAGCTCATATAATTTGTAAAGGTTGGTGTTTTCTTTTTAAAGACAAACAGTGTCAGAAAAAAACCTGATTTATTTTTTCTTTTTGTGGCTGGGAAAGGGAAATCAGAGTCAGACTAACAGGATATTATTTTGCAGTTATATAATGAATGAATACTTAGTGGGGTTGCACGTTTACAATGCTGTGTGGGTTTAAGGATCATTTTAGGTGGCCGAAGATTATGATGCAGATGATAAAGCCCAGGAATAGATTTATCATACATACAAACAATTTTTTTTCTTAAAGAGCTGGAGTAATGTGAGGGGGAGAAGGGTGGTGTCTGTTTTATTAGTGTGTGATTGATTTCTAGGCGGCTACCTGCTAAGGCTTGTGATGGATGGAAGGGAATCTACTCCCTTAGCGGCGAATTGATATTTCCCTTTTTCCCTTTTGATGGACAATCCAACAGGCCACTTGCACTGGCAGAAACTGGCTCGTTGCAATGAGCACGGCCACTACGTGTAGCCGAGAGGAGGGCAAATCTCACTTGTCAGGGATAGTTTCCTGCTCTGGCTTTTTAAATCAAGGGTTTCACTTAACCATTTGTTATTTTTCCAATCAGTTGCGGGCACGGTCCCCGTCCCCTCCTCCCCCCGTTCAGTGCCCCTTCCCCACTGTTCCACCGAAAGGGGGAAGAAGCCTTCTCTAGCCCCCTTTTCCCCCCACAGACGGGCAGCGTTCTCCCCCTAAGTGGCTTCTGCGGTGCTCCTTCATATCCCTAGGGCGCGCGGGGTTTAGAAAGACAGACTCAGCACCTGCCTCCGCCCCCTTTCCGTGCCACCCCGCGGGAAGGGAGGACGTGCTACGCGCCAGCTCCCCCGCCCTGCCATCACAGGGACATAGACAACTCCTCTAGTGCCTTCCTGAGCCACTCTCCGCTCCCCCCCCCCCCCCACACCGCACGGGGCGATGAGGGAGAAACACCCACCGTAATCCTAGGCTCCCTCTCAACCCTCAGTGCACCGAGAGGCCCCCGGGCTCCCCTCGCGTGCCCGGGTGAAGAGCCCCACCAGCCCCCAGGACTCTTGCAGCTTCCACCACCCCCCTTGCATGGCACGTGTGTGAGCGGACCCCAGAGGCCGGGGAGGTGCTTTTTCTCCCCCGAGCCTGCTCCAGGAGTGAGAAGGCTGTAGCTCCTCGCGTTGCCCAGGAGGAGCGGGAAATTTCCTCCTGCTTCTATGGAGGCAAGAAGCACCCATCGCCCTCCCCTCCCTCACCGCTCCAGGGGCGAGTGTCCCTCCGCCTCACAGCGCCGCCCGCTGGTTCCCGGATAGCTAGGGAGGAAATGGGCGCAGTTCGGCTCCCTTTTCTGCCCGCTGGGGGAAGGAGGAGAGACACCGCCCCATGAACGGGAGAGGTGGCTTCCCATCTCCCTTAGCTGCCCCCGAGCAGGAGAGGAAAGAGTGCCCCCCATCTCTTCCTCTGCTAAGGAGCGGGGTGGACGAAAGGCTCACCACTGCTCCCCTCACTGTCGTCTCCCTGGGAAGAGGAAAAGAGATTCCCCTCTTCAGTGGGGTGTGTTAGTGAGACACTTCTCTCCCCTAGTGCTTCTCGTTGCTCTGGCAGAGGAGAAAACTCCTTCCCAGGCTCCTCTCACTGCTGTGGTAGTAAGGGAAGGACTTGCCCCACCTCCCCTCACTGCCCTATGGATGAGTGAGGAAAAACATACGTTCTGGCATAGGTCCCCTGAAGTGCCTCCTGGGGGAGAGGAGAGACTTCCCCTTTCCTTACTTCCCTGGAGGGGAGTGGAGACTCTCTGGAGGTCCTCTTATTGCCTTATGTGGTAGCAGTGAGGCAGACAGTCTCCCAGATCCTTTCACTGTTTTACGGTCTGGGGGTGGGAAGAGACTCACTCTAGCTCCACTGGCTGCCCAGTTGGTGCTGGAAACAAGTCTGTGCTGCTGGGGTGTTGATGTGGAGGTCCAATTCCCTGATTCCCCTATGCTGGTATAGAAAATTGACTCTCTCCAGGTCTTCTCACTGCCCTATGGAAGTAGAGGGTTTAGAGGGACACCTCCAACATTTGTGTGTTTGGAGACCTTCCCTCAGTAGTTCTTCAACTGCCCTATGTGGGAGAAAAGGCTTTGCCCACCTAAACTATTCTACTGTTCCCATAACATAAGAATGGCCACTCGGGGTAAGATCATTGATCCATCTAGCCCAGTATCTTGTCTTCTGACAGTGGCCAGTGCCAGATGCTTCAGAGGGAATTAACAGAACAGGACAATTATTGAATCATCCATTCCCTGTTGTCCAGTCCCAGTTTCTGGCAATCAGAGGTTTGTTGACACCCAGGGCACAGGTTGCCCTGACCATCTTGGCTAATAGCCATTGATGGACTTATCCTCTATGAACTTATCTAATTCTTTTTTGAACCCAGTTATACTTTTGGCCTTCACAACATCCCTTGGCAACGAGTTCCAAAAGTTGACTGTGAGTTGTGTGAAGTACTTCCTTATGTTTGTTTTAAACCTGCTGCCTATTAATTTCACTGGGTTACAATGACCCCCTGGTTCTTGTGTTATGTGAAGAGGTAAATAATAATTCCTTATTCACTTTCTCCATACTGTTCATGATTTTATAGATGTCTATCCTATCCCCCCTTATTTGTCTCTTTTCTAAGATGAGCAGTCCCAGTCTTTTTAATCTCTCCTCACACGGAAACTGTTCCATGCCACTAATAACTTTTGGCCCTTCTCTGAACCTTTTCTAATTTTAATACCGTTTTTGAGATGGGATGACCAGAACTGCATGCATTATGCATTTTACTGGCTTATTATCTGTCCCTTTTCCTAATGGTTGGCTTTTTTGACTGCTGCTGCACGTTGAGCAGACAAGTTCAGAGAACTATCCACAATGACTCTAATATCTCTTTCTTGAGCAAATTTAGAGCCCACCATTTTGTATATATAGTTGGAATTATGTTTTCCAGTGTGCATTACTTTGCACTTAGCAACATTGAATTTCATCTGCTGTTTTGTTACCCAATCACTCAGTTCAGTGAGATCCTCTTGTAACTCTTCACAGCCAGCTTTGGACTTAACTATCTTGAGTTATTTTGTACAGTTGACGCTTTTCTTGATCATTTATGAATATGGCCTGTGATGGGATGTTAGATGGGGTGGGATCTGAGTTACTACAGAAAATTCTTTCCTGGGTATCTGGCTGGTGAATCTTGCCCATATGCTCAGGGTTTAGCTGATCGCCATATCTGGGGTCGGGAAGGAATTTTCCTCCAGGGCAGATTGGAAGAGGCTCTGGAGGTTTTTCGCCTTCCTCTGTAGCATGGGGCACGGGTCACTTGCTGGAGGATTCTCTACTCCTTGAAGGCTTTAAACCACGATTTGAGGACTTCAATAGCTCAGACATAGGTGAGAGGTTTTTCGTAGGAGTGGGTGGGTGAGATTCTGTGGCCTGCGTTGTGTAGGAGGTCGGACTAGATGATTATAATGGTCCCTTCTGACCTTAATATCTATGAATCTATGTTGAATAGCGCAGATCCCAGTACAGATCTTTGGGGGACCGTATTATTTACTGTCTCCATTCTGAAAACTGACCATTTATTCCTACCCTTCGTTTCCTGTCTTTTAACCAGTTACTGATCCACAAGAGGACCTTCCCTCTTATCCCATGATTGCTTGGTTTGCTTAAAAGCCTTTGGTGAGGGACCTTGTCAAAGGCTTTCTGAAAGACCAAGTAAACCATATTGACTGGATTACCATTGTCCACATGCTTGTTGACTCCCTCCAAGAATTCTAATAGATTTAAAAGCAGTGTTGACTCTTCCCCCAACATATTGTGTTTATATATATATGATAATTCTGTTCATTACTATAGGTTCAACCAACTTGTCTGATACTGATATTAGGCTATAATTGTCAGGATCACCTCTGGAGCCTTTTAAAAATATCAGCATTACATTAGTTATCCTCCAGTCATCTGGTACAGAGGCTGATTTAACTGATAGGTTACATACCACAACTAGTAGTTCTGCAATTTCATATTTGAGTTCCTACAGAATTCTTGGGTGAATACCATCTGGTCCTGGTGACTTATTACTGTTTAATTTATGAATTTGTTCCACAACCTCATCTATGGACACCTCAGTCTGGGACAGTTCCTCAGATTTGTCATCTAAAAAGAATGGTTTAGATATGAGAATTTCCCTCACATTTGCTGTAGTGAAGACCAATGCAAAGAATTTGTTTAACTTCTCTGCAATGGTTCTGTCTTCTTTGAGTGCTTGTTTAGCATCTCGATCATCCAGTCGCTCCACTGATTGTTTGTTTGGCAGGCTTTCTGCTTTTGATGTACTTCACTTTTTTTTTTGCTGTTGATTTTTTGTCTTTTGCTAGTTGTTCTTCAAATTATTTTTGGGCCGCCTAATTATATTTTTACATTTTACTTGCCAGAGTTTACTCCTGTCTGTCTTCCTCGGTAGGATTGGACTTCCAATTTTTAAAGGATGCTTTTTTGCTTCTGACCACTCTGTGGTTTAGTCATGGTGACATTTTTTAGTCCCCTTACTGTTTTGGTTTTTTTTGGGTGAGGAGTATACATATTTAGTTTGGACCTCTTTTTATGTTTTCAAATACAGTAAAAGCTGCCAAGAGCAACCACTCATGGGAGTTAGCAAAAGTGGTTGCTTGTAAGAGGTGGTCTCTCTTCAAAAGTTTGAACACCAGAGAGTGGTGGTGTTCCAAGGCCTCTGCAAGCAGTCACTCATGTTAGGTGGTTTCTCTTCAGAGGTGGTCTCTAAGGCAGGTTTACTGTAGTCGGCATGCAGCTTGCAGGCATTTCACTCTTGTGACTGTTCTTTTAATTTCTGTTTAAATAGCTTCCTCATTTTTGTGTAGTTCCCCTTTTTGAAGTTAAATGCTTCTATGGTGGATTTCTTTGGTATTTCCCCTCCTCCTTAAAGAATGTAAAATTTAATTACATTATGATTGCTATTACTGAGTAGTTCTGCTCTTGGGCCGAATAGTGTTCTGCACTTAGGACTAAATCAAGAATTGCGTCTCCCCTTGTGGGTTCCAGGACTAGCTACTCCAAGAAACAGTGGTGTCTAGAAATTTTATCTCTGAATCCCATCCTGAGGCGACATTTACTCAGTCAATATGGGAATAATTGGGAAATCCCTCTTTATTATTGGGTTTTCTGTTTTTGTAGCCTCTCTAATCTCCCTGAGCATTTCACAATCACTGTCACCACCCTAATCAGATGATTGGTGGTATGTTCCTTCTGTTATACTCTTATTATTCAAGCACAGAATTTCTGTCCATAGAGATTCTATTGTAGTGTTTGATTTTTCATTTAAGATTGTTACTATGTTTGACTCTTTTTGCTTTTTCACAGATAGTGCTACTCTGTTATTGCTATATATTTTGTACCCTGATATACCACCACTGATTACTATAGTTCCATCAAGTTTCTTTGATGCCTGTTATATCACTATCTTTATTTAATAATACCAGGCACTCAAGTTCACGCATCTTAGTATTTAGACTTTTAGCATTTGAAGACAACCCTTATAAAATTTGTCTATATTTAATTGTCTGCTTTCATGTGATGTAATTGGATGGGATTATTTTTTGTTAGATTGTTTATCTTCAGTTCCAACCTGTACTTTTTCAGCTTCTATCCGCTCTTCTTTATTCGGATATATAGCAGGGGTTCTCAAACTTGGTTCGCAGCTTGTTCAGGTAAGCCCCTGGCAGGTCACGAGATGCTTTGTTTACCTGAGCATCCGCAGGTATGGCTGCTTGCAGCTCCCAGTGGCCGGGAACGGTGAACTGTGGCCACTGGGAGCTGCGAGTGGCCGTACCCGCGGATGCTCAGGTAAACAAAGCGTTTCGCTGCCTGCTAGGGGCTTACCTGAACAAGCTGCAAACCAAGTTTGGGGACCCCTGATATAGAGTATCTCCTTTAATAAATCCTTCCCTAAGGGATGTTTCTGTCCAAACTGTGTGCTTTCGTGCACTTGTTGGCTTTCCCTCAGCCCTTTATTTAAAAACTCCTCTACAACCTTTTTAATTTTACATGCCAGCAATCTGGTTCTGTTTTGGTTTAGGTAGAGCCCATCTTTCCTGTATAGGTTGCTCCTTTCCCATAAGGTTCCTCAGTTCCTAATAAACCTAAATCCTTCCTCCCAACTCCACTGTCTCATCCACTTATTTAGATCCTACAATTCTGCCTTTCTAACTGGCCCTGCATGTGGAGCTGGAAGCATTTCAGAGGAGCATTCCCCCAAGGTGAAAAGGAGAAAGAGATCTAAGGCCACTAGGGCCTGTATATGTCTTCTTCAGAGACAACTTCTCTCCCAGTATTTATAGTACTTCTATCCATCCTAACATGTTGTGTTTTTGATCTAACATAGACTGTGAGAGGCAGAGTCAGTAATTTTTTTTCACTTTAAAAATACCAGGCACAACTTTGTAATATTCTTCCATGCATTTTTGTAGTGTTGAGGCTGATGTACTGTGTGCTCTTATGTATATCTTTTCCAATCTTCGGGGTTCTTTAGTGTGTATCCTCAATGTATTTTTTCAATATATATGATAGTCTTTTGGATGCTGTTTTGTGTATTTGGCAATGCTGAGTGTGGCTTACCAGATGCTTTCACTTTTAGTTTGCAATGTTAATACTGGATTTTCATGATTTTTTACTTTTATTTTCTTCATAGTCCTTGAAGCAGGGCAAGTGTTACTTTAAAGTAGGTAACTTCATTTTGAGAATCACCGGTCAGCAGGGAAAACTTGGGAAAAGTAAAATACACCACATTCTTAGAAACTGCATCAAAAACCATGGGTACAGAGTAGCTTTGGTTTCAGGCTTGCAAAATTAAAACCCAGTGACTGAGACTTTACAAAATTGAAAGCAAAACCATCACTCCCTTTTTGTCCCTCTCTAGTTTGTACTAGCAATGGTGATTCTTCTGGGCGATACTAAAAAGAAGAAATTGAAAATATAGATCAGCAGAAAAATCAATTAAAATTGTTCCAGAGCATTTTTACCTTTAATTGGGTTCACTTTTTGTTTGAGTGTGTGTTAATGACTCTTGAAAAAATGATCCTTTTGAAGTAAAGTGGATTGGATTTATGCTAGGCTATCGCTGTGCATATCTAAGGTGTGAAGTAAATTGGGTTTTTTTCTGTTCTGCCTCGGAATGGTTGTAGGCTATATTTGGGGTCTAGGCAAGGCTATAAACGTAGATATCAAATGTGCATTTGTACAGAAAAACTTTGGGTCTCCATCTCCATTCTACTAAATATTGGTTCCTGAGCTTCAACTCTCATGCTCTGTGTTATTATTTATACCAGACAACTGGTGCTTTTTATCTTTTGATAAATTCCAGTGTTAAGGACAGAGGTAAGAGCTTCAGAAGATATTTAGAATTAGTGTAACAGTTTGGGCTCTTTTCAGGGAAGTCTAGCAATTTACTTGGTTTATTTGCCTGTGATTTCTAATCCCTACTTCTTAAAGTAATAATTGGTTCATTTCTTTTTCCATGAAGAACCTGGTCCAGCAAGGATCATGGTGATTCTGATAGCGCAAGTTAAGCCTCATCAGCCATGGTATCCAGAATTTGGAGAGAGGCTGGTGACTCGGTCTTTGTCTCTGGAACCATCTCCTATCATGCATTCAATATATCTATAGAACCCCATTTATCTATGTCTGTGGATGTTGCTCTTGAAAAGGTTTTCCCACAGTGACAGTGTTTTTTGTGGCAGAGAATCGCTATGTTAATACACTTGCATGGCAGCATACTACCACACGAGAGATCTTTTGGACCTTGTGTTGGTGAAAATGGCTTTAATTTCCTGTCATTTTTCATCTAAAGATACCCAGTTTCTTTCCAGGGGAGTCTGGACAGTGGAGAAATATTGATTGTCTTAGGGTCCAGGCAGAAGTCTTTAGTAGCATATAACCTGCCTTTGGTTCCAGTAGGACTTTTTGTGGCAGTGGGTAAGGTACATCTGAGGATAAGAGCTTGGTTCCACAGTAGGGTTGTAAGCTGTCCTTGAATGCCTAGGTGGATTTGCCCTTCAGTTGCCTAGAGAAATTCCTTACTTCTGAAGTCGTGTTCTGGAAATAAGGAACAGATGAATTTTCTGGGCTAACACAGACCATTCCCCAAGAAACCTACTTTTACAGTATAGCACTTATTTTAAGTGAGAATTTGGAACAACTACTCTCTGGCCAGCCTGTCTTCTTTCTTTAATGACCAAATTACCATTTTTTTCAAGTGCCGTTCCATTTCTAATATGTCTATTTGCATATTTAAAAGTTTTAAACTGTTTGCATGTCATGCTAGCACATTTTATGGTACTGCTCTGACTACTCATGGCCCAATGCTGCAATAGAACTTAGTGGCTGGTGTTTGGAGAAATAAGTATCTTTAGCAAGTAAAATGACTGGAAAGATTGTGCTTTAGAGTTTAAAATAATTAAAAATTAAAAAAATATAAAAATTTAGGATGTAAGCATGAAAAGATAAAGGGAGGCAAAAGATCTGACAAGAGAGTAAGATAAATGGTAGCTTTACCTGTGAAAACTGCTAGTGTTATTGTCATTCAGATAATTGTGTGCAGTTGGGATAGGTGTTGCTGGAAAAGGGGAACTGGTAGGACAGGTTATTAGTTGCCAGTCTGGTTATCAGTGTGAATGCAAGGGAAACAGACTTGTTTTAGAGGAAAGGAGAGAAGTAGAAGTACAGTGCTGCGACTCATGCAATAAGGGTATTATTAATAGGATACAGAACATTTTACCTCTAGGTAACTACTGGTAGTTCAGATCCAGTGCAGCTGATGCTGATGTAAGGTTAGTAAAATAGGATGAATGCTCAGTGGCTTATGTAACATACATTGATGGTCTCAGTCCAGTTGCAAATGAAGTTTACACAGTCCAACCTCACAAATGGAACCAATAACACACTTCTGATTCCCAGAGGCTATTAACTGAATTGATCCGGAGATTGTACTATCTCATTGCTGGAAATGGTCCCTTCATGTCAAATTTTGAGGGAGATTGCATTGCTGCTGCTCCTTTAGTCTTCAATGCTGTTAACCCAGCACCTTTCACAGGCAATAAAATTAATTTAAAAATTAATTTGCCATGAGATACATGACCAACGTAGTATTTCATTGTGTGTATATTATACACTGTATGAATCTTCTGTTTTCTAAAACAAGACCTCCTAGGGTCTAAATTTTTCTGTGACCTCATGAACTATGTCTTTACAATTTTCTCCCATCTCTCCTCTCCCAAAAAGAAACATTACTTTTTTGAAATTCAGCTTCCTTGTCACATCGTTCTTTGAATATTGAGACAGGATTAGCAAAATAGTAGAACATGATAAAGCATAACTGCATTCAGTCTTGGTTCTTTTTCTGCTGCTACTACAGGAAGATACAGGTGCTCCTAAATGCTTCTTTTGGCCTCCTCCTTTGGAAGAAACAGTTTGCTGTGAAAGGCATATTTACTTTTGATTGCCAAATATTGGCAGGTATGCTGTACTGTGGCTTTTATACAGACATCTTTAAAAAAAATCATTTGTAAATCTGCTCAGACAACTCTTTTTGCTAAGTAGAATAACACTGAAAACAGATGTTAGATGTTCATATTAGATGTCTACAATGATGGCTCACAATTTCTTATGAATTGGCATGGATAATACTCAAACAGATTAGGCTCAACTTTTGTACTAAGGCAGGAAAGGACGGTGTAATATAGCAGAAAAGTACTATGAAATATTTAATAACCTCAGTTGTTTGGGAATTCAGTTCTGTCTCCTCAGAAAAATGGCAACTCCAGTAGCAGAATGCCTTCTAACAGTATTTGAGGGAACTGGTTCTGTACTGACTCAGAGAGAAAGGACATAATCACCAAAAACATTTCCTACAGCACCTGAATATTCCTTGGAGGGCTACAATATAAGCCTGGATGCAGTCCAGCCCAGTTCATTTTGGGCACAATCCTGAGAAGTGATGTGCACCCTCATCTCATGCTGAAGATAATGGAACTGAAGAGTGCTTCACATCTCACAGGATTGGGTTCCTTATGAATTTTGATGAAAACACAGCCTAAAATGTTATGGTGCAAGTCATAGTACGTACACCGGCATACATATCCTTACTGGCTCAAATGATTCGTCCACATAATTTTGCTTTATATTTTATGACTTTATATTTTTTTAATTGAATTGGCCTCGTTAGCACTGACCTCCCCACTTGGTAAGGCAACTCCCATCTTTTCACGTGCTCTGTGTGTGTGTGTGTGTGTGTGTGTATACACACCAGGGATCAGCAACCTTTGGCCCACGGCTCGCCAGGGTAAGCCCTGTGGCTGGCCGGGTTGGTTTGTTTACCTGCCGTGTCCGCAAGTTTGGCCGATTGCAGCTCCCACTGGCTGTGGTTCGTTGCTCCAGGCCAATGGGGGCTGTGGGAAGTGGCGGCCAGCACATCCCTGGGCTCGTGCCACTTCCCGCAGCCCCCATTGGCCTGGGCCGGTGAACCGCAGCCAGTGGGAGCTGCGATCGGCCTAACCTGCGGATGCGGCAGGTAAACTGCCCGGCCTGCCAGGGGGCTTACCCTGGCGGGCCGCAGGCCAAAGGTTGCCGATCCCCGATATATACTGCTTACTGTATTTTTCACTCCATGCATCTGATGAAGTGGGTTTTAGCCCATGAAAGCTTATGCCCAAATAAATTGGTTAGTCTCTAAGGTGCCACAAGGACTCCTCATTGTTTTTGCTGATACAGACTAACACGGCTAACACTGTGAAACCTAAAACCAGATGCTATTCTATTGTTTTCCTGAACAAAAATAATGTTCTTATTACTAAAAGGAAAAATTGATATATGGTTTTATCCTGCAAATAGTTGAGTGTGTATAATTTTACTAACAGGAGTAGTCCTAAAGAATTCAGTGGAAACTACTCCTATGCATAAAGATCTGGGCTGTTCGGTGTGTGTGTGTAAGTGCATAATTTTTAAAGGCACTTTAGGAGCCTATGAGATGAAACGATGAAGTTTTAGATATTTATTTGTTTAATAACAATGTTAGTAATCAGATATAGAATTGTACACAAATTTGCTCAACTAGTTATAGATTTGGTTGAGTACTTTGTGTGTTTGTAGATATGTATAATTTATTTATTTTAGGGAATCTTGAGGCAGTTTTATCATTGCGTTCAACTCCTATCTGTGAATTCTTTATATGAAAATAAATAGCTGATCTTTAGTAAATAGGTCACACTGTATGCTTAGTGTATTGACACTTTGTGCTTCAAAAAGTTATTTAATTTATAATCGTTGTGTGTATATACAGACAATCATAGATATTTGAAGTACTGTAGGCATGTTTTACATGCCTTCTGGTTACTATTCTACCAGTAGCTTCTACATTATGCAAATAATAAAATTTATTTTGGATTACTGAAACCTCCATCATGCAGTCCAAGTATGACTTTTACAATCATATCTTAATTTAATTTATAAGGAAAGAAATTATTTTCATATCATGACATGTTTATCACTTTTTGATTGAACTGGTTATCTGTATAAGTTCATTTCGTAGTTTGTAGAGCTGATGAATTATAATAGTGTTTTATGAAAATCATGCGTCACTTATTGTATATCAAAGGGAAAACAAATATAGAGAGTGATCCTCCATAATGAGTTGATATTGTGTTAAATGAGCCTGTTGCATGAAACAGTATAAATGGCTCTTCTGTCTGTTCCACTTTTAAAAACCAAATATGGCCTTATCATCTACATCACAAATTTCTGCAAAGTCTAAAATATAATAGCTGCTGTACCCAGGGTCTTTAACCCCCTAAATTTTGTATGGGTCTTTTTCCCAATCCATATTCTTACAACATAGTATAGAAACTAATATGAGTGATTAAAGGAAATCCTCCTAAAATGTTCAAATTTATAAACAACTTAATTTCTTCTACTGATGGGCTTCCTTTATCTAAAGGGCCTGAATGGAAGAATATACACAAATATATTCCCTATGAGAAAATAGGTATATATAAAAATCAAGCCTTAATATAATAGCCTTTATTTATAAATAAGATTTAAGCCTTAATCTTGCAATTGGATCTAATAATGAAGGGGTCTGAACTAACAAATCCAATTGCAGGACCAGAGTCTTAATTTGTTTATCAAGACTCTCAGCTCTTTATGCACTTAATACACATTCTCTCTGTTTTGGTGAGATGCTGAATTAGTTGTACCATGCTGCATGTATGGATCGTACCTGACTGCTTAAAATGAAGTTGGACACTCAAATGCAAATTATAGTCTCCAACTGGGGCAAAATAGTGTGAATATTTAAACTGTACTATAAGCATAATACTTCCAGTTTGTCTTATCCATTTTTGTTTTCTATTAATTTTTTTTAATCTTTCTCATTTTAGGCCATTCCGCTAGCATTCTAACAGTATGTAAACTGGACACTTTCTTTCCTGCGGAAAGTCTGGCCTAATATGATGAATCATTGATTTATAATATATATTATATTTGCAGTTACATACTGTTTCCATAAATGGTAGCTTTCTTTCATATATCTGGAACCCCCTCCATAGTCCACTTGATTTTAAAGATGATCTGCAAAAGAATTTTTAAAAATTGGGCTTGTGCCATTTTTTCTTCTTTATGACTTAAAAACAAGGCCTGGAAGATTGTTAGAAAAGTGGTTTTTTAAAATGCATTAAAACTAGAAATATCAGGAATCGGAAGATTGATCTTCCCTAAGTTTGCTGGTGGACCTCCTTCAATCATATTTTTTGCAAGCTCTAACACCTTAATTGAAAGACGAAATGTTGCTGAATCTTTAACCAAGACATTCTTTATTTTAAAATTTTAATTAATAACTGAAGTTAAATAGGTGTTAACAAAAAAATCCCCACATTGTATGCTACCCATTGTGCATATTTTTCATGTTATGATAAATTATGTTTTCCCAATATTAATTAAAACAATTCTGTCCCCAGACAGAGATCCTAAATATCACCGTGTACAAATGTCAGACTGTTTAGTCTGTAGTCTTTAAGCTCGAAAGACCCAAAAATCATGATGTAAAATATGAACTTTTTAAAGATCCATTTTTAATTGATTAGCACTCATAAATTAACAGACTTACTTAAAAATTATCTGTGTGTTCAGTCTTTACTCAGAGATTGTGCTGTAAATTTGGGGAAGATGAATTGTATTTTTCATACAATACAAAGAGGATGAATCCTGGCTTAAATGCAAAGTTGAACCCAACCCTAACTAGGATGTAACTACAGTCTCCCATAATTACATATTTTTAAGCAAGTTTAAAAAACCCCCTCTAGATCGCAATCTCTCATCTTTGGGGAAGTTCAAAGTCTCATCCAAACACTGTAAATTGGACCCATCATTCTAGATGAAGACTATGGGTCAGATCTTCTGCTGCCATAAATTTGCATACTTGCATTGGCTTCAGTGAGCAACACTCATTTAAACCAGCTAAAGATCTGACTCTGTAACTATCATACATTATAACCTCTGTCCATTTTATATGCTGACAAGGTTGGGTGGTGGAGAGGCATACCTGAGAAGGTATGTGTGTCAAAAAGTGGCCACCTTTACTCTCCTTTTATTTTGGGCTGAATCCCACCCCTACAAATTTGCAACCCTTTGGCACAATTTAAATCTGCCTGGTGGCCGTCTTAAATTGTGCTGGCTGTAGTCCAAATCTTCTAGCTGCTGGATAAGGTACCTTTCAGGCAGCTTCTTGCTGGTGGACGAGAACAAATCTGCCCCTAACATAAATGAGGATGTGCTCCATCATGTTAATGGTTGCTTCAGGCTGCTTTTACAAACAAAAGTTGTAATGAATATTTTCCCTAATGTTTTTATGTGTGGGGAAGGTGTGTCTGAAAGACTGCTTTGATTCTGTATACGTTAATTAATTGGGTAAACCAAGAATTTAAGATTTTTTAAAAACTAAGGTTAATTTCAGTCTGTAATGGTAAATACATCAACTTGAAAATTGAGAGGGTTACAATAATGGCTATTTTGTTATATGTCATCTTAAATCTGGAACTTGAATTGTGATGAGGGAAAACTCAGATTTTGTAGTAAAAACCGTGTCTTCATGATTGCTGCAGTAACAGTTTTTTTTCTGTTTTAGTTTTCAGCTGAAAAACTGAGCATTTTATTTAATGAAATGTCAAAATTAAAATAGTACAGCACTTGCCAACCTAGTCAACTCCCTTGGAGACAATACTACTACATAGAAAATGTGGGTTAGGAAGAACTAACTTCTGTGTAGAAAGCTTCAGAGAAGTGAAATTTGTTTCTTCTAGATGGAAATAGAATTATTTAAAAGTACCTCCTAGCATTTGCAGGAGCATTTGGTAAACATATCAAAATCAATATAGGGTGGGGGAATTAAAACAATGAAAAACTATTGTTCTAGCTCAAAGGAAGGCTGAAGACATACTAAGACTGAAATTAATCTTGTGAATTCTTACTTGAGGGTGAGGGGTAAGCTTCCTTAATCTCTAGGCAGTGGTGGGCAATATGCGGCCGATAGGCCAATCCGCTGGCGGGCTGCGAGGCAGTTTGTTTGCATTGACTGTCTGCAGGCATGGCTGCCTGCAGCTCCCAGTGGCCGTGGTTCGCTGTTCCCTGCCAGTGGGAGCTGCGGGAAGTGGCGCGAGCCGCAGGGATGTGCTGGCTGCTGCTTCCCACAGCTCCCATTGTCTGGGAACGACAAACTGGAAGGTGCGGGCAGACGGGCATTTACTGGTCAATGTAAACAGTCTCGCGGCCCACCAGTGGATTACCCTAACGGGCCGCAGGTTGCCCGTCACTGCTCGAGGGTCACCTGCCGCCTGCTGAAAGGACCTGAATGGCCCAAGAAGACCCAAAGGGGCACACCTGAAATGAATTTCTACATCAAGAATGATTAAAGGATTAGAAAACATACCTTATAGTGATATACTCAAGGAGCTAAAACTATTTAGTTTAACAAAGAGAAGGCTGCGTGGTGACTTGATTACAGTCTGAGCCCTGACATGGGGAACATATATTTAATAATGGGCTCTTCAGTCTAGCAGAGAAAGGTGTAACACGATCAAATGACTAGAAGTTGAAGCTAGACAAATTCAGACAGGAATTAAGGTACTTATATATATATTTAATGGTGAGAGTAATTAATCATTGGAATACTTTACCAAGAGTCGTGATGTATTCTCCATCTCCAACAAATTTTAAATCTAGATTGGATCTTTTTCTAAAAGATATGCTCTAGGAATTATTTTGGTTTAGTTCTGTGGCCTGTGCTGTACAGGAGATCAGACAGGATGATCACAATGGTCCCTTCTGGCTGTAAAATCTATGAAAGTTTTAAAGTTGTGTGTGTTTGTTTGTTTTGGTGAATTTCTGTTTGTTGTTGTTTTGTTTTGTTTTTACGTTAAAAGCAGACAGGACCTGTATTTTTAAAAGTCCCTGGTGACTAAAGAATTAGTGAAATGATGACATGACAAGAGCCCAGAAGTGTGAGAATTGAGCAACTGAGAGGGGAAAGGACTTCTAACCTAACTCTTAGAACTTTGCTTTTTGTTAGCACTTAGTTAAATTCAATTACCAACATTTTCGATAAAGGATTTTATTATTAAACATCCTTGGCTCTTTCAGTTAAGGAGCAAGAAATCAAAATAAATATGCACGGAGACATCCAACCTTCTTTGGAAGACAGTTTGCTTTGTAAAGTGTGTTTATTTTTGATTGCCAAGTATTGGTAGGTATGCTGTACTGTGCTGCTGGAACGTAGCCGAAAGAGGCTCCACGTGGCTCCTGCGCTCATCTGAATCCTGAGAGTTGGGGAATGCTGGCCAATCAGCACCCTCCTCCCCCAACTAGCCAATGGGTGACAGAGATTCCACTGGGAGGAGTTACCAGTAGTCCTTTGGCAAGTGCTTCCCTCCCTTACTATTGGGGACTGTCTCTTTTTTACCACTGGCGCCATCAATTTTCCCCACCCTTTGATGGGGGTGGGTGGCATTTATAAAGATATGCAATATGTTCTACAGGAAAAATTAGGGGAGATCAGACTTGATAATTCTGCTATTCCTTAGGCCTGGTCTACACTAGAAAATTAGGTTGTCATAACTATGTTGCTCAGGGGCATAGGCACTGACTCTGTGGGTACTCTGGGGCTGGAGCACCCGTGGGGAAAAATTAGTGGGTGCTCTGCACCCACCAGCAGCCAAGCTCACCTCCTCCTCCCCCCACCCCGAGCGCCCCACGTCCCCGCTCCTCCACTTACCTCCCAGTGTTTCCTGCCTGGCCACGTTAGCAAGCTTCGGGGGTGGGTGGGAGTGGAGCGGGAATGTGGCGCTCTCAGGGGAAGAGGCAGGGCCGGGGCGGGGATTTGGGGAAGGAATTGGTATATTGGCAGGGAGGGGGTGGAGTTGGGGCGGGGACTTTGGGGAAGGGTTTGGAATGGGGGTGGGAAGAGATGGGGCAGGGGTGGGGCTTCATGGAAGGGGTGTAGTGGGGGCGGGGCTGGGGTGGGTCGAGCACCCATGGGAAGGAGGGGAAGTCGGTGCCTATACTCAGGGATGTGGATATTTCATTTCCCTGAGTGGTGTAATTCGACTGACCTACGTCCCCATGTAGACAGTGCTAGGATGACAAAAAAATTCTTCCATCTACCTAGCTACTGCCTCTCAGGGAGGTGGATTACTTACGTTAATGGCAGAATCAGTGCAGGTAGTACCTACACTGAAGCACTACGGCACAGCTTTGCCATTGTAGCATTTTTAAGTGAAGACTTTCAGAAAAGCCATAAAATGTTTTTTAAAACAAAACACATCCCCTTTCAGGCCTTTTGATGTATCAAAATAACCCTCCTCCCCCAAGGCCAGTTCAGGTTATCCTGACTCAGGCAGAAGATGATATGTTTGGAATACTGGTAATGAGAGAGATTCCGATTATACCTTAAAGATTATTTCTTTACACTGTTTAAGTACTAGCTAATGTAAAGTACTAGTCAGCTGAAAACTGACTGAACTTTAATGTAAATATTTAAGTAAAACAGGGGTTTAGCTTTAAAGCTATTCTAAAAAGTTAGTTGTCCAAAACATTATAGTAAAAAAAAGTGATGGTTTAAACTCAGTGCAGAGCCAGGACATTTTAAAAAAATAATACTGCTTTTTTTGTCTTTATTTTAAATATTAGAGTTAGCAAAAAACCTAAACCTCCGAAAATTTTTTTAAAAGGCAGTACTGATTTTCTATTCACCTAGATTTGGTAATAATGTAATTGCTCATTCATTCAGCATGCCTGCTATCCAACATGCTTAATATTGCTTTTGGGGCAAACAGTTTTCGTTGTTGGAATTTTGTGAACACACAATAAGTATTAATTGCTGTCACTTTGCCTGACAGCAGTAGAATGCCTGACAGCTTTATTTTACAATCTTATACATTCAAAGATGCATATTCAACAACATTCCTTTTCTCGCCTTCATTCGCCATTCCATTCATTAGCTAGAATCAAATCCAGGAAAGAGCACCTCCTGTGAGGTGATGAATGCCCTCAACTCCCATTAACATCAGTGGGGGTTCAGGGTGCTCAGCAACGTGCACGATCAGGTGGTAGTAATCTGTTAAATTCTCATGCACAGATATATATATATTTTGTTTCACACACTACAACAGTGAGTATTCTGAAAATTTCTGAAATTATTGCTTAAATTATATGTTAGATGAAATTTACTATATTTGTAAAAAGACTATAATAATACCAGCAATCCAGTTTCAGAGCATGATTTAAAAATAATCTAAATGTGAATGTTGCCATTTGGTATATTGTAATGGTATATGTTAGCAACATTTTAAAAAATCTGAACATATCAATATGTATTTTTATCCCTCCAGTTTTTTTAATTTAGTTTTTCAAACTCTTAACAGATATTTTAAAATATAAAGAATCATATTGTGTGGTTGTGACTGGTTTACAACCCCCCCTCTCATTTGATCATTGCTCATACCTCCATGCAATAAACCAAGAAAGGACATTTTAATTTTGATAAACACAATGTCTAGTGCATATATGAACAGGCTTTTTGTTCATTATCTTTTTAGTGTAGATAAAGTAAAATGATAAAAGTGCTGTAGAACTCAGATTAGCTAATGAATGCACCCTTCTATACAATGTACTTCACTTCTCCATTTTCCAATTTTTCCTCACTTTTTGTTTTTAATACAGTAATAAATGTAAAAAAAGAATACTCAAAGAAAATTATATCCTGCTTTTCTTGGTAATGTGTTGAGTCACAATTAAAACAAGAAAAATCCCAGATAAAGCTAACAATAAAGCATAAATACCTCCAGTTCTGGGCCACTGGTTATAAAAGCATGCATTCCTCAAAACTTGGATAAGTCCTGCTTACCAGTCTATGGTGAGGGTATATTTTAAAGAATTCATAAAGGGTGCCAAGACACTTTTATTTGTGAAGTAGGCATGCATCTTTTCCAGAAACCTTTTGTCAACTGAGGTGTTTAAAAATGTTGGGAGGATAAATTATAAGGGAGAGTACAGAGACACTGTGTCTTCTTTCTTTCTCTCATCTCCCAGTCCTTTTTATATCTGTTATTTTGTTTTCCTTTTACTCCCGGGGAACTTTAGAAGTACTGAACTATGTCCAGACTGTTTGGAGGGCTTTCTGAGCATATTAAAAATCAGGTTGCTAATGTCTATACTTACTTGGCAATGCATATTATTTTTTGTTTTTTAGTAAGCTTTCAATGAAGTTACAGATGTTGGAGCTCTCGGTAATGAGAACATTGGCAAGTCTTCACGTGTTTCACTATTGCAGGAGGAGCTTGTTTCCAGGGTTTGGTGGTGACAGCTAGGAGATGCTGGACCAGGGAGGAGAAAGAGACTGTAAATGGTGTTTGAGATTCCCAAGTGGAGTTGCCAGGATTATAGTGGTGCAGCAATGCCACAATAATTAAGGTTGCGTCACAACTTCTGTTTAAAGGTTGACCTTTCTAATTTATCTAAAATTGACATGTTTAGTTGGATACCCTTTGAAATTTGATGTGCCTTATGAGAGTGCAGGTTAGGGTTAGTGACCTAAATTTAGGGTCATTTGAGCTAGGAGTTGCAGAGATATAAACCCTGAAAAAATTGCCATTTTTTTCAAAAAGTTTTTAGGAGATGTGGTGGTGGTGTTTTTGCTCAGAGATAGAGATCAAACTATTGATGTGATACAGGTCAAAATTGTCTCTATCTGTTGAGTTTTGCCCAAGTTTAGTACCCATAAAATCTTTGGGGATCCAACCTGAGAATAGTGTTTGGGATGCAGGAGGGGACTCAGGGCTGGGGCAGGCAGTTGGGGTGTGGCGGTGTTGTGGGATGTGGGCTCAGGGAGGGAGTTTGGGTGTGGGAGGGGACTCCGGGCTGGGGCAGGAGGTTGGGGTGTGGGAGGGGGTTCCGGATGTGGAGTCTGGGAGGAACTTACTGCAGCTTCCAGGAAGCAGCCGCCAGGTCCCTTCAGCCCCTAGGTGCATGGGCGGCCAGGGAGGCTCCGCGTGCTGCCCTCGTGCCTGCAGGCGCCGTTCCTGCACCTCCAATTGGTCACAGTTTCCGGCCAATGGGAGATGCGGAGCCGGCACTCAGGGCAGGGGCAGGGCGCGGAGCCTCCTGTGCCTAGGGACTGCAGGGACCTGGTGGCTGCTTCTGGGAGTTGCGTGGAGCCAGGGCAGGTAGGGAGCCTGCCTTCGCTCCAGGCCCCTGCTGCACCACCAACCAGACTTTTAATAGCCCGGTTGGCAGTGCCGATTAGAGCCTCCAGGGTCCCTTTTTCACCGGGTGTTCTGGTCAAAAACCGGACGCCTGGCAACCCTGCGTACTGGGGATCTGTACCAAGCTTCATGTGTTTTTGTATGTTTGTTTTTTTGTTTTTGTTTCTTTAAGGTCTACAAGTCACAGACCAGGGAATCTATGGAATATAACACAATCAGCAACATTTACATGTAGACTGATTGTTCAGTTTACAGATGATCAGATGCTACAATGGGGGATATGTTATAAATAGACAGATATCATCTATGCATGCAATGCGCTTGTGAGTCATTAGGAGATAAAAATATAGACAGGTACAAATGTAGAAAATTTCTCACAAGCTTTTAATTCATTGGAAGTGATTTAGCTCTAGCAAAATCCAAACAGGATCTTAAGAAAATTAATGGTTCTGTGTAGAAATATGTAAACAGAATGAAAATATAATAATGAATATAAAACAAATCTCAGAGCTTTGTGAAGATTATATTCTTGCATGAAAACTGTATAATGTATACCACAAGAATATTAGTGAACTTGGAAATATAGTAGTAAACCAGTACTAGAATTAAAAGCTTGAGTTTTATGGCTAATAAAAATAGACAGTAAAATTTAAATAAAATCCAGTGTGTGAGACTTAAGTAGATCAAGTGAGTCCATGATATTATTAAGTATCAGAGGGGTAGCCGTGTTAGTCTGGATCTGTAAAAGCGGCAAAGAGTCCTGTGGCACCTTATAGACTAACAGATGTACTGGAGCATAAGCTTTCGTGGGTGAATACCCACTTTGTCAGATGCATGATATTATTGTCAGCAGAGTACAGGTGATGAGATGAGGCAGAAATCTTGAAAATAAATGAAACCTAATTTAGAACAGCCATCAAGAAGTACTTTCTTCCTAAAATAGACTATTCTCTATTCTCTGAGATCTTCAGGGGAGACCCTAGAGTAAAATATCCAATAATTTTCTTTCTGAGCATGCATGCTTAAGAGGCCCCAAATCCTTTTATACATTAAACAATATCTAATATTAAAATAATAACAGGTAACTTTAGAAATTAATATAAAATACACATTTAAAAGCTATTAAAATAAACTGTTGAGACAATAAATGTGCAGTTTTTAATATTTCTAGTGCCACTAAATTGAAATGATTGGATTTTTAAAAAATGGAAAGTAACTGTTTAAAGAAAGAAAAGGAGTACTTGTGGCACCTTAGAGACTAACCAGTTTATTTGAGCATAAGCTTTCGTGAGCTACAGCTCACTTCGGTAGCTCACTTCATCGGATGAAGTGAGCTGTAGCTCACGAAAGCTTATGCTCAAATAAATTGGTTAGTCTCTAAGGTGCCACAAGTACTCCTTTTCTTTTTGCGAATACAGACTAACACGGCTGTTACTCTGAAACCTGTTTAGTGAGCTGTAGCTCACGAAAGCTTATGCTCAAATAAATTGGTTAGTCTCTAAGGTGCCACAAGTACTCCTTTTCTGTTTGCGAATACAGACTAACACGGCTGTTACTCTGAAACCTGTTTAAAGAAAATATGACCCTGATCCATATCTAATATGGACCAAATCCTACACTCTGTCCCAGTTCTGAGTAAATGAGCTTGGGAGGAAGAAGGGCCACAGAAAAGTTTGGGTGGGGATGGGGAAGAATGCAGTCCTCCCAAGCCAGTCCACATAGCTGTATTGGAGCTGCTCCAGGCCTGCTGCTACAACCTCTGTAGCTTCAGTGGCAGGTGGATTCATGTGGTTGTGGATCTCCTGACTTTGTTCCTAAAGCCCCTTCTGGGGTAATATGCAGGAGATGCTTATCATTGGCATGATCTCTCTTTGATTTGCTTTCCAGCCTCCATGCCCTGGAACCCCACTGGTTTTGCTCTGGTTTAGGACACTCCATGCTTGAGGGATGGGGGCGGCAGTGTTTGTTTCTAAATGAATTACATTTTGTGCTGGTAGCATTTATTCAAGAGAAACGTTGTAAATGGAATTTAATTTCCAGGGTCTAAATCCTCTGCATGTGCCTCCTCCTCAGCCCAAGCTCACTAACTGGGTTTACTGCCAGTAGATTCTAAAAGCGGTGAGGGGTGGCTGCTACTATGACCCTGAGGTAAGTGTCCCCTGCTGGCCCCTGAGTTCTGATACCTGGGGGATGCAGGAAATCCTGTGGAGCTAGCTTGTATGGATCTCAGGAAGGGGGACCCTCTGTGTATGTGCCCCCAAAACCTTTCTTGTCTCCTCCTTGCAGCAATTCTAAACTGCTTCTACTGCATCTGGGGCTCTTCACAGCCATACAGAAAGCGACAGGATTTGCCCACAATTAATTGATTTGCTCCCACATAAGGAAACACTTTTGTATGCTGTATTTTGCATTGGCTAAGATCTGTAAAATTCAAAATTAGATATGCAATGGATTTCAAATTCAAATACACATGAACTGCAGATTTTTCTTAAGTAATTTTTCAGTTGCTGTTTCTTCACTTATTTTTTTTTTCTTGTTTTCAGAACTTTCACATATAGGTAACATTATTAAAACAGAAATGTGAGCATATCACACAAGCACACAGTAAAGGAGAAGTCTAGGGAAAAGCAAGGCCTCTTTCTACAAGCTCAGCATTAGGCACTGAAGAAAAAAATCAGTGTTGAACAGGACCCAAATTATTGCTCTCTTACAGTCATTAATCTTACAGACTTCATACATGCTAGAGAAGGAGGGCATTGAACAGACTACAGCTAAAAAAGGAGGGCTAAGTAGCTTAATAAGTGAATTAAAGGAGCCAATTAAAGGAGCCAGTGTCATACCCATACCAAATTGTGGTAGAAATGGTGGCACTAGAACACCAGACATGGTCCTGATATACTGTAGGTGAGTCCTGTGTTTCTCTGAGACACAACCTCACCAGTGCCTCAACCCTCCCATATCTGCAGCTTTTAAGTGAGTTCAGTTTAAACGATACTAAGGATTTTGGTAGTCCATTACCACTGCATCTCCTTGCTTATCACCGTGCCAACTGCTTATCAGTGTGGAAGGGAGTTGCTCTTGGTGGTGGGAAGAACATACAAATTAGCTGCCTGATCTTTGAGTTGCTCTATATGGATCCTCACTCTATACCTATTGCACTGTTATGGGGAAGTAGAGATCGTCAGGGATCTCTGACTATATTACAAAAAAAAAATATTTGGTGAGGTGATTGGGGAATTATGAGAGAGGATCAAATCGTCCCGACCCCAATAGTCATGAGGTGTTGTGTGTCTTCTGCTTCAGTGACCTTAACTTCACTCCCTGACTGTTTTGGAGCTGAGATGTCAGAAATATTGTGTACCCTAGTGAAACAAGTGCTATATATCATGTGGCAGCTGGAGCTGGCGAGACACGGTTTTTGTCTCTTTACTGGGGGTATGTTTGGGCACCCAACTACTAGGATAATAGGCACTGTCGTAAGAACTTAGATAGGGAAACTGCATCAGTCTCTTCTAGGATTTGAGTTTGCCTCCATTGCAGTAGAGTCCCGTAAGACTCCAGACAGCTTCAGGGCTCAATTCCTTGGGCAAGCCTTTGGCCTATATGATTAAAATGGTTCAGCATTACTCTACAGGCTGAGTAGTTCCCATTGACTTCATTAGAATTTACTTGTATACTTCAGCCGGAGAGCGTTGCTAGAGTCTAATTTCATATCTGCTATTTCTGCTTAAATAGTCAAAATTCCAGTACTTGTCGGAATGGATGTGCCTGTGCGGCATCCTGAAAAATTGAGGCTTATTTCTATATGGAAGAAACATCTGTATTTTGGGACAACAGAACTGCCTTTCACCTGCTGGGGAAAATACAAACCAACAGGAAACAGTGACTCTCGTTAAGCTGGTTAATACAAACCAATGTTTTGTTAGCACTGGTTGATCCAGTTTGCCTAGGGCTATATTTGCACTAGAGAAGGGAATTACTGGAAATTGAACTGCTTGGATAGAAACAGTTTCAGCACAAACAGTTCAGTGTGTCCATTTTAGCCACACTGAAGGACATCAGAACCTTGCATTTTTGCCCCATATCCACAACCACTATTTTAAACCATTTGCATTGCAATGCCCTCCAGGTACTATTCCTATAATTCCTGGCCCAACTGGCATCAAAAGTGGATTCTGGAATAATTTGAAAGGGTACTGATGCACTGCAGAATAGTACCGAGGGGACCAAGAAGAAACATTTTAGCACGTCCAAATCCATGCTGGCAATGAAACAGCTCAGACTGAAGTGGTTTACGCTATACTGGTTCTTAGACCTATTGAAAAGCTAGTCTACCCCCAACAGTTTTTAGAATCCATGTAAACCAGTTGAAACATCCTTGTATGAGGTCATGGATGGTTTATAAATCTTGGAGATTAGAATGGTTTGCAATGGTACATTTCTCTAGTATAGAGATAGGTAGGGGCTATGGCAAGTGGGGACTTGTTTTTGTCTTTGTTTGCACTAATGTCTGTAATTGTTTTTTCTAAAATGATTCAAACACAGTGGCAATGATTTAATATGCTAGCTGTTATTCTTGGTTTAAGAATATTTACATTCCTTCCCCCTCTATCCCCCTCCACCAAAAAAAACCCCCTCTCAACACAAATGTAGAATGGACATTATAGAATTAGAATAAGGTACCTTTATGTAGTAGTAATGTCCTGGTAGGGTGACCAGACAGCAAGTGTGAAAAATTGGGACGGGGGTGGGAGGTAATAGGAGCCTATATTAGAAAAAGACCCCAAAATCGGGACTGTCTCTATAAAGTCGGGACATGTGATCACCCTATGTCCTGGGGAAATGCTTAAAAATTGCTGGATTTAAGTGACTTAGACTTGGTGCTGCTGCTCTGAATGAATCCTCTCTTTAAGAAATTATTTTAGATCTGGTTTAGTTATTGCAGCCAAGTTACTTAATTTCACAGATTGCTTGGAATGCTTGTTTGTTGTTTAAAAAAAATCAGTGAAGGTTCATAGTTATGGGTGATAAATGTGGATCAGATGTTCCTGGTATTATCAGATTCTTTATTATTATTTTATTTTTATCGGTTATGAAATTATCAGTAACTTTAACTGTTCTGATTATTTAAATCAGTTACAAAAGTAAGCCTGCTACAGAAATACCATTATGACACCAAATGCAGAAAAGGAGATTTGACAGTCCTTCCTTTACTTGAGGAAAGAATTAACTGTCTATAATATACTTTTTTCCTTGAAATAGACAAACAACAAATACCAACAAGCCTGTGGTTTATAGTTCCAGTCATCTTTCTAATAATTTATAATTGTCCTGAAGACAATTATTCTCTGAAATTAACTGTCTTATTGTAAATCTTGAAATTTAGCTTAACAATATCTGTTTCTTCCACTAAAACTGAGCTATCAGAAGTACTGTGTTTTATTTAACCTCCCCTCTCTTGGCCTCCATCATGTCCCCACCAATGTGGTATTTATTAAGCTAATGTTATTAAAGGAAAACAGATATGTTGTGTTTTGAAAATATATTCGTGACCTCTGGTTTCAATTTGTTTTTGTGTAGACACCAGATAGTTTCATCCCTGGTGTAATTTCATTGTGATTATTAATTAAGTGAATTGACTTAAATAACTGAAGTTACATTAGGGATATATTTGGTCCACAGTGTTACTAAGTCAAAATGCCAAAAATAGTTTCTAGCACGAAAAAAATGATCAGTTGTTTCTCCATTTGAAATTCCATTAAATATGGAAATTCACAGGTAATAATCCTAAATGTAAAACACAGCATTATTCTTATTTTAAAAATAATTATTCCAAGACCAGTTGATGTATGCTGTGCTTTATGACCCACTTTCATCATTGTAAAGTTACTTTATATTGTATTTGTTTTAAGTTACTTTACTCAACTTTAATTATTTTTTTTCCAGATCTTCAGTGTTTGAGAAGTCATCAGTTTTTTCCTGCTCGAAGAATGCAGTGAAACCATTTGCCAGCATTATTATCTGGAATTATAGGTTTAATATCCAGCATCAGTGTTACTAATTTCTTATTAAATAGTACCTCACAGTAATAGAAAAATGTATGGAAGTGCAAGAACAATCAGTAATTTGGAAGGCAGTCCTTCCAGGTCTCCTCGTTTGCCAAGATCTCCTCGTCTGGGCCACAGGAGAACAAGCAGCGGGGGAGGAACAGGTAAGACACTATCAATGGAAAACATCCAGTCCCTTAATGCAGCCTATGCAACATCTGGACCGATGTATCTTAGTGACCATGAAGGTGTAGCGTCTACTACTTTCCCAAAGGGCACAATGACTCTTGGAAGGGCTGCAAATCGAGCTGTGTATGGTGGTCGAGTCACAGCTATGGGGAGTAGTCCAAATATTGCTTCAGCTGGACTTTCTCACACAGATGTCCTTTCTTATACTGATCAGCATGGAGGTCTGACCACATCTTCACATCATCATCATCATCAAGTTCCCTCTATGCTGAGACAGGTAAGGGATAGCACCATGCTAGATCTACAGGCTCAGCTCAAGGAACTACAAAGAGAGAATGATCTTCTGAGAAAAGAACTGGATATCAAGGACAGTAAGCTGGGATCTTCCATGAATAGCATCAAGACTTTCTGGAGTCCTGAGCTAAAAAAGGAAAGAGTCTTGAGGAAAGAAGAAGCTGCCAGAATGTCAGTTCTTAAAGAGCAGATGAGGGTTTCTCATGAAGAGAACCAGGTAAGTAATCCTGAAAGTTTATTTCTACCAATTTACAACTAAGCACTTAATATTTTGCTTATGATACTGTGACCTGTATTGGAGCAAGTTTGGCATAATCAACAGGAATTCTGTGTCTTGCATATCTGCCTCTGGCTGCTAAGCAGTAGGAAAGCACACTAATAAGAAGCTGGATGTAGCTTATAATTTCCTTGATGCAGCATTCCTTTACATTATTGCTGAGGAGAATGACTGACTGACTTTGCCACTACCTGTTTTCTTATTTGTGAGACATTCTGTAGTATTTTTTTCAACAGCAGTCTAAATACATTCTGCAGGCTTTACTGAAGAGGGAATTGTACCACTTCTACACATAGCTGGAAAAGTATGAGTAAGTATGTGGGGACACATTTTGTATAAGGTGCATAGGGATTTAGCGGCCTAGTTTCCATGAAAGCTAAAGGGAGACATGATATTAGATCCCATTGATTACATTTTATAATATTCTGTATTATACCAACCATGAAGTAAACGGGAATTGTGCTCTGTCAGCTACTTTCCTTAAAGAGATCTATCCTTAGGAAATGAACAATTTGAAAATGTTTAGTTATATTGGAAGTGTAATTACTAATGTTTCCATTCTCTGTTATAATATGATTAAAGATATAGTCATTAATGATTCATATTATTCATGATTAAATATATAGTGCCATCAGCAGAAAAGTAGCTATTCTGAGCTGTTTCCAAGAAGCGATATAGATCAGTGGCAAAGGTGAGATTGCAAGTTTCTATTTTGCACAAGTTTCCTACACACACTTTCATTGATGGTCTTGTATATTTAAAGCTGCCCCTTTTTAGAACATCTATTGATTCTCTTATGAAATAATATAATACATAATATGTTCTTCACCCTTAGAGATCTCCAATCTATGCTCCTCCATTGACAGGCAAGCAGCAATAATCAGGGTTTTTGATGCCTTCTTTTTCCCAGGTTTCTAATCACCACTATTGCTTTCTCTGTGCAGAAGCACTACTAGTAGTGTGCCTCTCTGAACTTCCCAGTGCATTTAGATGTTTCAGTATATATTATTTCTGTCTCCACAAATATTTAAGTAGTGTACCATGTGTGACTGGGTGAAAGCACTAGGTCAGCTTTTCAGACTTGATCTTTCAAGATATGTCTCAAGACTTTCTGGAGTCCTGAGCTAAAAAAGGATCTTTCAAGATATATCTCAAGATTTCCTTCAGTTCAAAAAAATCAAGTATTGAGCAAAATTCAGAATTTTTGTCCTGTGGAAAATTCTGACATTTCAACATTTTTGTTTTCATTCTAAATCAGAATGAAAAGTCTCAATACTTTTCATGGAACAGAAATGCAAAAAAAATTTCAGTTCAGAAATGTCACATTTCTGTTCTGTTTTGATCAATTGTTTCAACATTTTTGATCAAAATTAAACATTTCAACAGTCCCAAACTCAAAACATTTTGGTTTGGTTTGTTGAAATGACCCCAAATGCTTCATTTCCAGTCAGTTCAACATTAAATTGCATGTTCCCATTTTGGAACATTGCCTTATGGGAGGTGTGGTTTGGGAGCTTGATGCCTCCATTGTCTCCTATAAACCAGACTACTACAAAATGCAGATTTGGGTCATCTGAAACATTTCACACATTTGTGTTGAATTTGAGCACCTTAGAGACTAACATTGAATGCATCCGATGAAGTGAGCTGTAGCTCACGACAGCTTACGCTCAAATAAATTGGTTAGTCTCTAAGGTGCCACAAGTACTCCTTTTCTTTTTGAGAATACAGACTAACACGGCTACTACTCTGAAACCTCTCTTTGTTTTGACATTTTCTAAATGACTCTTTGATTCAAAATTTACTTTAACTTTTCTTAATTTTTTTTTTAATAAAATTTAAGTCCAAATGTTTTTATTTTGGGTTGAATCAAATGTTTCTTTTCACTCACAATAAAATTATTTCTCAATTTTCTGGTCTAGGCAGCAAGACAGTAGTGCATGAATGTAGTACTTGTTCAGGTACCAAACTGACCGCCATGGAGACTGAAGACCTCTGTTTATAGTGAATGCACTTGAAAATTTCATTCTAGTTGCTGTTATATTCTGTATTCTTCAAATTCTAGACCCCATAATATCTCTAAAACTGAAATGAATTTATAAATTTGTCTCTTGTATATGTACTGTAGGTTCTACCTAGGTACCTCAGTTTTAATCTGGAGGGGACCACTTCTGTTATGTGAGGGTGGATTAGTTGATATATGTTTGTACAGAATTTGAAGATTCCAAGTGCTGTATAGATGCTAAGTATCACTATTCTCATCAGTGCTTCACTGTCTGCACCTATTCAGTCCTTGGTTTATCTTAAGAGTGCCCTTGAGCGTGCCAGTCTTGGTGATGTTTCTTGTGATATGGACTGAGACAACCAACAGCCTTAATATGGTAATGATTTTCAGTCACTCCTAATCTCTTCTATATTTAAATCAGCAATCTAGAAGCAAAAGTATCTTTTTTCCATTACCAATCCCCTGAGCCATTCAGTCTTCTCCAGAAAACAAACTTAATAGAGGTAGTACTTTTCCATGAGCTGGATTGGTTTAATCCTAACCCTGAATGTCAGTCTCCATCTCACAGGATGGGGAGCTCATCTGGAGTCAGAGGACTCAAGCAATTTGGACATAATCCAAAAGAGAAATCCACATAAAGAGTGTGTAGCTCAGGTTAGTAAACTTGCACTTCAGTTTTTTCAGTGCTCTTTAAATCAAAGCAGTGCTTATTTACACACAAACCTTAGTTCTTGCCCTCATCAAAAGCAAGGGACCCTGCACCTCTACCTTCTGCATTCAACCTTCTAATTCAAAAGTGGGGTTGTATAGCAAGGAACTGGTCACAACAAGATCCAGCACAAAACTCTTTGCATGGGCTTGGCTTACAGATCTGTTGCAGCTATCAACTGCTGACCATCTCCTTTTGTCTTGCATGCCAAAGGGTTCCTTTCTGCATTCTGACATGGCAGCTCTTCCTATAATGATCTTGCTTGTGAAAGTTTAAATTTAGAGAGATTGTGGCTATCCGATATAGTGTCTGATACTCTTTTACAATCTAGGTGTTCCATGTGATATTTATAATCTTCTCCCTTCAGTTTTATAGGACCACGGGAGGGGTGTTCACCAGCCCCAAAAGGGTTAAGAAAGCTGAGAAAGGGGCCGGTTAGTGAGATAGGCCACACATGAGGGATTTAGGCTGGAGAAGCAAGCCCTGACTGTAAGATGGAGCTCAGCTGAGGCTGGACTAGCATAAAGCCAGGAAGTTGGCACCAGAAAGGGTTGCAGTAAGGAAGTCTGAGAGGGAAAGATGGCACTAAGGGAAAGAGTAGGACCTCGGGGAGCCTGGCCCTGAGGGAATGGCATACCCAGAAGAGAGAAGGGTGCAGAAGAAAGCCATTGGTAAGTGAAGTAGGAAGCAGCCCAGGGGAAAAGCCAGCAGGATTGGGGACTCAACAGACTTTGGCTGTGTGTTGTAGGGTTCCCAGGCTGGAACTTGGAGTAGTGGGTGGGCCTGAGTTCCCCTGCCAGTCACTGACTAAGTGGCATCACCTGGACAGTGGGTCTAGTGGGTCTCTGCCCCGAAAGGGGAAACCACTTAGTGGCCTGGCCAGAGGACTGAGTTATGAAGAGGAAGCTGCAGCTCCTGGAATGAGAGAGGGGCTGCAGATTGGAAGAGAATGCAGGGGGAGGTGTGGGACCTGGAAGAGAGCTAATCCCCAGGACAGCCCTGAGGAGGCTCCACCCATGGTGAGTGAGTGGACTCCTGTGGCAGACCAGAATAAAGAAATTGCTGTTTACCTCATATTTTGGAATTTGTTTACAGGTTTATTGGTTGTTTGAGGGTCTGGTCTCTTGTTCTATAAAATTTCACACCTTTGAGCTTAGTCAGCATTTTTACTGTTAGAATTTATACAATCACACTGTATTGTGGTGGGCTTTTTTAGGGCAGTGTCATTTTAGTGCTTTCAGTCCAGAGATACTATTTCCTATATAGTCTAAGTCTGGTTCTTAAGTGACTACAAACTCTGACTTTATTATTACATTAAGGTATTCTCTAGAGACTATTTCTTTAACTCGGAGTGTAAGTAAATTAATAATCTGTTTTGAGTTCCTTCCATTTTTATCAGGAGATCTTCCTTTCTGCCTTTTTTGGGTCTGGATCTTTGCAAGAAAGGATATCTTTGATGCTGCTTGGATATTTAAAGTATTTAAATATTACATTACATATTTAAAATTACAATAGTCAAAGAACTATTGAGAGAGTGAGAGACATTCACTGAGAGACTGTTTCCCTTTTTTCTGGGCCCCAAAAAGCGGGTGCTGGGATTTTCCATAGCTCAACCGATTCATTGCTATTATCTCTGAGGCTTACAAAGCTGAAAGAGTGCTTTCCTCATTTGTAAATTAGGGCCCTCTTTTGTTGGGGAGAGAGAAGGATCCTATGCAGTGGAGGTCTATAAGGACAGCAACCTGGTCAGTCTGACATCCCTTTTAAAAATACTTTCCCCTCTGCAGGTATGTCCTTTGGGTTTCATGTCCACAGGGCAGAGGTATTGTCTTGTCTCCCTATCTCTTCCTTGCTCATGCCAAATTTTTTTGTTTTTGTTTTTAATCGGGGTTGTTGGGATTGCCCAGAATATGGATTGGTGATCTATAAAGGGGAAGCAAGTTGTCTAAGATTTTTAACCTGTAAATGGTGTTTTTGCATCTTAGAATCACCAATCCGTAATGTCCCAACCAGATACTCTGTGTATATTTTTTCCTGATTGGTATTCTTACTAATCTTCTTAATTTTAGTGTATAATTCAGAAGGGATATTATAGAAGCTTTGCATGGGGATCAGAAGGCTGAGAGCAGGGAGTGCACCAAAAATCCTTCAATGCTATTTGCTCCCTGCACTGCTGCCTGTCAGAAAAGGAGAGAAAACTAGCACCATCCATTTGAACTGATGATTCCAAAATGAAGTACCACCATATAAATCTACTTTTGTGGCATTGCAATAATTTACTTATATCACACTCTGATGTCCATAAACAACAATTATAACATAACTGAATGAAAAAAAACTGCATGTAAATGTCATTATTTAATAGTTGATTATCAAAACAAATAATCCACTAGTGGACATAATGGGCCAAATTAACTTATGTTGTTGACTTCACTGGAGTTACACCAAGGGTTAATTTGGTCCATTGATTTTTCACAAAGCAAACTTCCAGTGAAGGTGGTTATTATTTTCTCTTTGAATATGTATTATAAATTATCTGATCTTTTATGTTGAATTTTCTTCTCTGTTATGATAAGAGTTTGCTTCTGATTAATGAGAAAAAGATAAATGATAAGAAGGATAATAGCAAATCCTCTGAAAGTTTGATAGATTTGCATGTAAAAGTGTTTCTTAAAATGGGTTGTGCACATCTACAGAAATATGAATGAATTGTGGATACTGCAATTACAAGGATACAGTTGATAAAAGTAAGAAGATTTAACCAATAGAATCAGCATATGCAAAGTAGTAAAATAACTTGAATTGCGACTGGCTCCTCAAATGTTAACATATGATTTAAAGACCAGTGTCCCGAACAGTCAATAAAAATAAATTAACAAACATGCAGGAAAGTAGTTTCACTTCCTAATATTAATTAATTCACATTTATTTACAGTAAAATCTAGCATGATCAAGCAAATATACTAACATGAATTACAAGCTTTACTCCTCTTGCAGTTCTGATGACATTACACATCACGCAAGCTATACTTTTTTATGTTTATCATTTTGTTTGGCTGTATGATCTAATCCCTGAGTTACCCGTATAATATCTACTTTCAAACTAAGGCCCCAATGCTGCAATGAGCTTCATGCAGGTGAAGTGGCTCTGCATGGGCCTAATTGGAGCTCATTGTCGAACTGGGCCCTAATTTGCTCTTTATCTGCCGTACAGCAGTGTATATCAGTATCGCTCTGTGTGTGTGTGTATTCGCACATACACATAAACAATATCACAATTTGTGAAGTTGTTGTTGTACATACTCATCATAAAGTACAAGGTTACATGCACAATGATGATCTGAATAACCTGAGAAGTGCCAGTACTCTATGCTTGTCTTACTGGTCTTCATGAGGTGTGTTATCACTTTTATAAATGGGTTACAAAATCCGAAGAAAACATATTACCTGAAATATTTGTATTGAACATTTATTTCACCAAGATAAAGTAAGCCATTTAAATTGTTTTCACCTCCGCTTCATAACTCAGTATTTGAGACTTATTAAAGTCTATTTTAAGGTCTCACTTTGAGCTTGTAGTTCAGCATGCTCATACTCCCTATTTTCTGTTTCTCATGTTTTCTTCAACTTTTCTTTTTAAAATCTCTGTTAACAGCTGCATGTTTACTTGCTGGTTTTAACTTTATTTTGGATGGTATTTTCGTTAAATTCTTCACTTTCATTCATTGAGATTGATGACATTTTAGGTAAGTGAGACACATTTCCAATTTATTTTCTGCTTTAAGTGTTTAAGATGTGGGAAAATGATGAAAAAATACAGGGTTATTAATAAAACTGTCAGGTTGTGCCAGATATAGTTGGAAGCTTTTGACTGTAAGTCTGGTGTGTTGTTTCATAGTGGCCTTTTTATACATATGTATTTAGGCATTCTTAAGTAATTTATATTAAACCTTCTTAGAAGAATTTTTATTGTGATTATAACTTTAACCTAAAGTGCTTGTAACCTGTGTAAGTATGTGGAGTGCATTAAATATTAATTTAAGAAGAAAAATGCTATAATCTAAAAACACATGCGGAATGAAATACTGGCCATCAGTATTTTGTGATAAATAGGAACACAAACGCGGAGGCTCTATCAAATGGGGGTGTGTTGGATGGAAAAGGGTCTTCAAACATCTTTGTGTTGTTCTTAATTGATCCTTCCTTGGGGGCTGGGAGCTATTGTGATGTAAATATTACACAATATTCACATCTGTATTATTATTTATCAGAAACTAATTTATCTCTTCCAGCTGTGCAACAGCCAGTTATGTCAAAAATGACCTGATAAAGGCCAGTACCAGGTTTACCATGGTGCCAGTGGCACCATGGTGCTGGGCCCAGAGTCAGAAGGGGCCCCGGCCAGCCCGATCCCCCGGCTGGTTGAGCTGGCCAAGATAGCTTCCCTGGCCCTGCTCTTCCCCCACCCCTCCTCTCCCCACCCCTGCTCTGCCCCAGCCCTGCCCCCACTCCCGCCCTTCCCCTGAGCAACGTCCCGGGGGACTGCAGCAGGGTTGGGCGCGCCCTACACTCACCAGGCAGCGGGAAGTGGAGCGACCTGGCCCCAGCCCGCTCCGATCGCTCGTGTCGGGAGGGCGGTTCCTCCACCCCCCCAGTCTCAAGGCTGGGAGCCAGGGGAGCAGAGCTGAGCGGGCTGGGGCCAGGTCACTCCACTTCCCACCGCCCAGTGAGGGCGGGGTCGGGCCCGCCCTGCAATCACCGGGCAGCGGGAAATGGAGCTCGTGGCTGGGGGGCGGGTTCCCCCCTTCCCTCCAAGCCTGGGGAGGAGATGGAGCAGTGGGGAAGGGGCATGGGATGGGAAAGAGAAGGGGATAGGGGAAGCGGGGGCAGGGGGGAAGAGGCAATGGGGAAGGAAGGGGGTGGGATGGGGAGGAGATGGAGCAGTGGGGAAGGGGCATGGGATGGGAAAGAGAAGGGGATGGGGAAGCGGGGGCAGGGGGGAAGAGGCAATGGGGAAGGAAGGGGGTGGGATGGGGAGGAGATGGAGCAGTGGGGAAGGGGCATGGGATGGGGAAGAGAAGGGGATAGGGGAAGCAGGGGTCCAGCATGCGGATCCTCTCAGCAGCAGCTGGGGCTCCCCTGTTAAGCAGGCCCATCAAATGCTCACCCTGACAAGCCCCACCTCCCCTGCATCTGTATCACCCGATAAGCTCCCCCAGACACCCTCCCCACTGAGCCCCAACCACCCATACTTGGACCCCCACCCAAATGAACCTCCCCTCCCCTGCACCCAGACCACCCCTCCCGCTCTGAGCTCCAACCACCTTCACTTGGTCCCCTCTGCAGACTCCCATTGCCCCTGCACCTGGAACCTCCCTGTGCATCCAGGTCCCCCACTGAGCTGCCTGCACCCAGGTTGCTCCACACAGAACCCTCTTACCCGCATCTGGATCTCCCCACACTAAGTCCCTCTGCACTTGGATCCTGCTTCCAGGCTGAGCCTCCCTGCCCACATCTGATGTGCCTGGCGCAAAAGGGGCAGGGCCCCAGGGTGTTTCTGTGGCAAGCTCAGGTTCAGCCTCACTGCCAAATCTCTGTCCCAGAGGTGCGGGGAAAGCTGCAGGGTATTCTCCCACCTCCATGCAGCCAGTGGCCTCTGCTCCCCACTGCCATGATGGAGCTTCCACATTTATTAATTGTAAAAAAAAAAAATGCTGAATTTTAAAATATTATGCACAGAATTTGATGCAGAATTCCCTCAAGAATATGGGGCGCTGTACAGCTGCAATGGTGGGACTGTGAAAGGGGTGCTGGACAGTAGGGGATCTGTGGGTGGGGGAGCTGGGCAGGGGGTATGGTGTGCAGGTTGCTATGCAATTGTGGTGGGAGGTTAGTGGGAGGGGTCTCTGGGCAGTGGGTGCTGGGCATAGCAGATCCGGAGGGGGGGGGGCATTGAGCATAGGGATCTGTGGGGGAAGTCTCTGGGTGAGGGGGTGCTGGGCATAAGGGCAGGGCACTGGGCAGGGGGGCAGTGTGGAAGGGGCACGCTGGCAGCACAGGGCTGGGTGGGCGAGTGTGTTTCTAGCAGTTGTGGGTTGTAAACAGTGCCCTTTTGCTGGGCTGAGTGGGGCCACTCCTCATTGCCCCCAACCGGCCCCCCATCACATGCCCTATTTCCCCAATGGGGGCCCACAAATATGTTTGGTGCTGGGCCCACAAAAAGTTAATCTGGCCCTGATAAAGGCTATGTCCTTTCTTGCATTTTTATGAGCTATAAAGAGGTATGAAAGATGTGTGGGTTTTTCTGTTAATGGTTTACCTTAAAATATCAGGAATGTCAATGTTGATCTTGGTTTTGCTCTGGGATGTGGTCGGGTTTTTAGAGGCTATATATATGTTCTCACATCTTAAGCCTGGTCCACACCGATAAATTAGATCTACCTACCTACATTGCTCAGGGCTGTTTTTCTTTTTCTTTTTAATTTTTAAAATCACACCCTGTACGACGTAGTTAGGTTGACCTAATCCCCACTGGGCATGCAACTAGGTCAATGGAAGAATTCTTCCATTGACCTAACTATCACCTTTGGAGAGGTGGATTGCCTATATCAATGGGGGGAAAAACCCTTCTGTTGATGTGGGGAGCGTCTGTGCTGCAGTAGCTGTGTTGCTGTAGGTATAGACGTACCTGTAGTTGAAGGGGAATTGGTGTTGAATTTAAAACAGACTTCCTTTCTCCAAAGTGCTAATTAGATGTTGAGATGAAATAGGTGTTAGCAAAAACAACTTTAAAAAGAGTTTTAATAAAGCTGACTAAAAAAATATTACTTTCTCAGTTGAACAACTCTTTTGGCTCTTTTGGTGACGTCATTGTATTCTGCAATAATCATAGTCTTCTAGTCTAGGCAGGAGCTGAATTTCTGATGTAAAAAACAGGTCAAATTTTTTTCACAGAATGTTTCAAGCCTTTTTTATACATTAGAAAGAACTAAAAAGAAAACAAGTCAACTTCTGAGGAAAGATGGATACTGCATAGCTGAACAGACTGGTAGAACTTTACCTGCTGCCATATGACAAAGGGCTGTGAGCTCATCAGCCCTCAGGTTAAACACAGGCATGCTTAGTTAGTATTTGGACAGTAGATCTGAGAGTGTTACAAGAAGTGTTGGTGATTCAACAGGTGGCTTTCCTCTGAGTGCACTGTACTGCTAGATATCAGTATCTAGACAAGTTCCAAATTGGGTAATTACATTCTGTTCACTATAACTGTATTTCCTTTGCCATTTCACTTGGGTACAATATTATTCATTTCCTGTCCTGATTTGTTTTGAATTAGTGCTATGTGCTGTTCAGTAGTTGCTGTCTCATACATTTCTGTGGGGAGGTGAAATGATTTTTGTATATAGAGGTCCCAATTCTGAGCTGAGCCTCCCAGATGCACAGCTCAGGAGGTGCAGCCCCAGCAGGGAGTGTGTGTGTGGGTGGGGTGGGCGGGGGCGCAGCTGGCTTTGTCACCTTTGTACTTCCTGGATTCTGAGCTCTCAGTACAACTTAAATCAGCCTCTTCCGCAGCTTTCCACAACTACTTATGGGCCACTCCCATGGCCCTGAGCAGACTCAGTACAATGTGTTGTGGATATGCCCCCTCCCATTTCCTTGTCCATCCTCTGAACAAGAGGTTGGAGGGCAGCAGTGTTCCACAGGGAGCCACTCTACACTGCCAGAGTGATGTAAAAGGGACCTTGTGAGGAGAAAATTGGGAACTTTGGGTGTAAATTGATTTGGGTTCTGCTGGAATGAAAAACGTTGGATGCAGCACCCAATAACTAGTTATCTGTCTAACTGAAATCTTTTTTTTTCTTTAAACAAGGTTTCTAATTAGTATGTCAAGTCAGGAGAAAAAATTACGTAAAGATTTTACTTCATGAATTAGTACAGTTCTTCACAAGTATTGTAGATTGTACATCAAACATAATGTATGTCCTGGGTAAATTTTTCTTTTCTTTTTTTGTTCTTCCCCCCTGGGGGATCCTCTGTGATCATGACGAAGCCCTGAGGAAATCTTGCATTTTCTCTTTATCTGTTAGTCTCTATAAAATGTTTTCCTTCTCACCTTTAACCCAGAGGTCACAGGGTTAGTTTGAAGAACTAATTTTCAGAGAGTGACTGTATTTTCATCATCTGAGGTGGCGGACGAGGTGGCAAATGGGGAGAGTCAGAGATGGGATTCACTTCTTTCCTGTTGTAGTGTTTAGCCTTTACTGGTTCAGACACTGCCCCTCATTTAGGTCCTTTCATCTTAATTTTCTCAGTGTTGCCCCTAATCTTTTTGTCAGATAGTTGACAGTATCATCCTCAATTAGTCTGCAGCAGAGAATTCCTCCCTGTAGGCTATCCCTGATATGTAAAACCCTTTTAGGTACCCTGCAGAACATTTTATATATATATATATATATATATATATATATATATATATATATATATGGATAAACTTGCCTGCCACCTTCTGACTTTCCTCCTTTCTTGCTTTATTTCTAAACTCATAGGAAATGTTTCAGATTGTCTTCAAAGACACATTCAGATGTTTGTAATGCTGTCAGAAGAAGAGAACTTTAAGATGGTTTCAGAGTAGCAGTCGTGTTAGTCTGTATTCGCAAAAAGAAAAGGAGTACTAGTGGCACCTCAGAGACTAACCAATTTATTTGAGCATAAGCTTTCGTGAGCTACAGCTCACTTCATCGGATGCATCTGATGAAGTGAGCTGTAGCTCACGAAAGCTTATGCTCAAATAAATTGGTTAGTCTCTAACTTTAAGATGACAGGTTTCAGAGTAACAGCCGTGTTAGTCTGCATTCGTAAAAAGAAAAGGAGTACTTGTGGCACCGTAGAGACTAACCAGTTTATTTGAGCATGAGCTTTCGTGAGCTACAGCTCACTTCATTGGATGCATAGCATATCGTTCCACGTTCCACGTTCCACGATATGCTATGCATCCGATGAAGTGAGCTGTAGCTCACGAAAGCTCATGCTCAAATAAACTGGTTAGTCTCTAAGGTGCCACAAGTACTCCTTTTCTTTTTAACTTTAAGATGGTGACTATTTGTGAAAGGTGCTAAGTGCCCGCAACACCGGTAGTTATGGGTCCGTAACACCTCTCAGGATTAGGCCCTTTGTCAGTCACTTTCTCTATACAAAGTACATCCAGTATTCCTGGCTATAGGATTGTGTTCTGCCCAGGTGCCAGAGGGCCCTCAGGAGAGCTGTTTGTCATGAGCTCTGACCTGCGGCTTTAACTTATTAGGTTTGTGTCTGTTGGGTCACCTGTGGTAACATTCAGAAGTGTTCTTGATATATTTTATGTAGTAATAACTTATTTCCTGATGCTACAGGAAATAAATGTTTGATTTTTAGTACTAGAATATTTGGCTCATGGGGTTGGAAGTTTATTTACTTTTCAAATTTCCCAAGGCATTTCCCACAATGCAGTTATTTCCCTGACTTCCAGCATTTTGAGATGGTAGACAACACTAAAAAACACATGTGAAATCAAGGCTCTTCCAACCTTGAAATGAAGGAGACAAATGCTTCTTTGCCAACAGCAAAATCCTGAGGCAAATAAATGTAAATATTTTTTAATTAAAGGGTCAGAGAGCAACAAGGTTTTGTAATGTGATCTCTATTCCAGGCCCCTCTGTAATGGAGTGAGAATGTGGGTTCTCCACCTCACATTTCTATAGAGGAAAAACAAAGATCAGCATAAACTGGAGGAAGAAGCATGACACAGCGAGATTCAGCTATAGAGGCACAGTAAATTCTGAGACATCATCTGCTTTTTCCAGAGACCCATGTTTTCCATGATTCTGTAACAGGGTAATTGGTTACAGAATCCACCTCTTACTGCAGAATCCAGGTTTCCATTGAAAAATTGCATTTTTAATGGCTTTTATACTTGTGAAAAACCCAAAGCTTCTTCATATGAGCCAAGTGTAAATGGACACAGTGTTGTCTCCTCAGATCGGTAGATGACAGCTTGAAACCATGACTTCCAAAGGGGTGAAAAGTCCCCGTTCAGCTTAGTGTGATGTTAATGTCAAAATCTAATCATGACAATTTAGTGTCAATTTTGTTAACTATTTCACTGGAGAAACATCTAGCTAATGTATTTATCTATTGCTGCTAGATGCAGCAACAAGATACTGGGTGCATGTGAGGGCAGCAGGAGGAAGAATAGTGAGTAAGCTGGTTGCTGTGAGGCTGTGATCCAGCAAAGTGTCTAATCACTGATGTAAATTTAAGCATGTGAATAGTTCCGTTGAAATCGGTTGTGCTATTCACATGCTCAGGTTTACAAACACACTTTACTGCTTTGGGACATAAGTTACTGGAATAGGAAACTAAGAGTTCATGCATCTCCTCCAAATTTTTTCAAGGCGCCTACACTGGCTCCCCAGAGCCCAAAACCTCCACTGCTCTTCAGGCACTAGAGACCTAAACTACTTCCCATCCATGCTGGATGGCTGCCAAAAAACTCAAATTACCCCTTCACCAGCTGCCAAGAGCTCTAGGTTCCAGCATACAACTCCTACGATGCACTTAACTGTTGTCAGCACAAAATTCTGTGGAAGATTGGAAGTTTGTCTGTATAAAAATTTGAAACATTCCAAAATAGAGTTCTGTATTGAATTTAGTATCAAAATAAACAATATGAAGAATATTGTACTAACTGTATTGGTTTTCATGTCTAATTCAATAAATAATCTGTTTCTGAATATAGTTGATCCTATGTATTGCATACAGTATCTTTGGGGATCACACTGTATTAAATCTATGAATGGTTTATGTATGATTGTGTTCTACTTCTGGGGGAGGGTCACCATAGCTTCTACAAGAACTGAAAATGGTGGGGGTATTTAAGGCAGTCATTGAAACTAAGAACTCTAGGGGGTACTACCCCGGGAGTGGTTTGCATATACTGGTTCAAAATGGGTTTTACAGAGACTAGGAGACAAAGAAAGAGCTTTTGGTATAAAAGTCATATTGAACTCACACAGGGCCTTCTTTCTGATCCAGCACATGGACAGGAACTCCTGTCCAATCGGGGCCCCAACTCTTGGAGAAGGGTTGGAAAGTCTTTGGCCTGCTAGGGCCTCATAAGACTGGCGTGTGACTTCTGATATGGTTAGTGTGTTTTTCAACCTGTTTTTTGTTTTCTACATGTTTTAACTGTCATGCTTTTACCTTCAGAATAAAGGAAAGAGCTGTGTGGTAACTTGTAATTGCTGACAAAACACTGTTTGTAGCTCTGAGAGAGAAAGCAAAGCACAGGTTCTGACCTTTGGCAGATTGGCTTGCTGGCGATATCACAGTGTAAGGCAGGGAGCTACACAGCCTTACAGCTCTTGGTCAGGAGGGAGAGAGACATGGGTCTCTGTCCAAGAGAGGTGATGGCTAGGAGCCAGAAACCTTCAGTGGGTGCTTTTGAGGGACTACGGTGGGGGAATACAGACGCAGTTACCCTGAAACCATTTCAGATCTTGCTTCAGAAATGGCATCGTTCCACTGAAATAGCATTGCTTTGTTTCAGAAATTTAAGGTTCTTGCTGCAGCATTTAGAGTGAAAAGTACACATCACTTCTTATAATAATGTTTTTTATTTCAGAGGGTATGACATATTGGTGTGTGCCAACATAAGTTTTACCAGAGATTCCTGGCCCAGTTCAGAGAGAGAGACAAGTACCTGGCATGCTGCAATCATAATTTTCAGCCTGTATTTTGTTTCTTCTGTTTTAGAAGGTAGTTCTCCCATCTGTGATACCGAAGGTATCCATTGTAAGCATTGCTAGTCTGTGCAAGGCTCTAGAGGATTTCGATATAGATGGAATGTATGACTTTATAACTAAAAGCAGGCAATGCAATACTTTATTTACTTTAGAGAAGCACATTTTGCCCTCAAGTTCTCCTGAGCCAATAAGAGCAGGAGAAGTAAAGAAACCACAGCTGGAGTACAAAAATTACCTAAGAAAGCAATGGCAAGCAGTTTTCATCTCGGTCAGGCAGCTCATCCCCTGAAGAGGGAAAGCTGTCGGAATGAGAATCTGAACAATTAGACAAGAATACCCACTGTAGACTTTTTCCACCTGAACACTTTGAATTTATTATTAAGACGTTAGAATTGCAAAGTGAGCAGACAGAGCTAGTCCATAAAGCTTAAAATGGTATATTTCCAAAGCTAGTTCCAGAAAGTAGTCTATTATTCCCTTTTACGAAGCTGGAATAGGTATAGGAGCACCCCAGCAATAAAGGTTGCAGGTTAACCAGACAGGCCATTACATTTTACAATGCTTGAAAGGATCTTTCACTATACAAGGTGTCACCTAAGCAGGCAAAGGGGTGTCATTCCTAGCCAAGCATGCTACCACCGCATCAGAAGGAGAATTTTTCCTCAAAAGATTCAAGTGATGGGAAAATAAAATTTCCCTGAAAACATTTTGATGCATCAGCTGTAGCTATGCAAGTATCCTCCCCTTTTCATGTACTTGTTACAATGGCCTTGGAAAAAAATCACAGAATCAGCTGAAGACAGTATTTTGAAATCTGCCATTCAAAAACTTCCTTAGCAGTATATTCTGTTAGATGCATCTAGAGGGGTCATTTTGGGTCCAAAGGCTGTAAGGAGGGGAGGAAACATGGAGTTGCAGATAACCTTGCACAACTATGGACTCACTAGGATCTATGTAAGTCCTTCTGTCCTCCCTTCAAGGCTACACAGCAACACCTTGACTGACACTTGCAACCAGGAATTTACACTTATGACTGTTTCTAAGTGTGTATATTTTCTCTGGTTTCCATGAAAAAGGACACATGGCATGATGATCACACCATTATACAGTGCAATAGTTCTCATTTCCCTCCAGGATCTCTGTATATTCCTCAACTTGTCTCTCCCCTTTTGGGGAGTCCTTTTCTCTACATGTTTCCTTGTCTTACACTTCCCTTTTGGTGTGCATGGTCTCTCCCTCTCTTCTAGATGTTCTGTTCTTCCAGCCCTGTCTCCTCCCCATTAATACACCCATTCCTTCTTGTCTCCTCTTCATATCTTCTAGTTTCCCTGCTCCACTTCTATTTACTGCTCCATCTTATTCTCCATGTTCCCTCGCAGGAGCTCTGACCCAAATTTCCTCTCTTCCCTGATATTCCGTTTGTTTTCCTCATTCACTATTTGTAGTGATTTTTCTGCTAATTTGTTTGACTGTAGACGGTAAGGGCTTGATGTGGTCTGCTTGATCTGATGTATCAAAATTCCTGAAATGAGCCACTAGTGAATTGTAGGCAATTATTTGTTATTAATTCAGTGTGAATCCCAGGACAAACTGATTTACAGTGTGTTATGTTGCTACTTGAATTATTGTTCAATATCTCAATTTCAAAAATATTTTAGTAGTGCACTATTAAGAGAAAATATTTAAATCAAATAGAGTGGTGCCAACTTTGGACCAAGATTGCTCTTAAATTGTATGTGGTTTCAGTGGTTCTTTTGAATTCTGTCCCTGTATTTATTGCTGGTTTCACTCTTGACAATTTTATCTTCAATAACTGCACTCATGCTTCACCCAAAATAGATCATCTCAAGTGCTGTTGTTGCACTTCTCAATACTTGGATGGGCACTGTAGATTATGGTTAGCATTTGTGACCTCATGCTGTGTAGTGTTATTCCATGATGTTTGCATGGAATCTCGTCATGTGCATCAACTTTATCTCTGTAGTCCCATTAAGATTTTATACCTGAAGATGTATGGGCTTTACCTGTTGTCCATTCAGCTAGAATTACTCTCTTAACTTATTGTAAGGTTGGGCCACTTTGTGTTTGCTTTTCATTTGTCAATTTTTTTTTGGAAATGGGTAGTATTTGAGTCACATTTACTTCAACTTCCAACTCCTGCAGGTTGCAGCAACATGGTTTTTATAGCCTCTCTTGGGAGTATGTCTATTATGACCCATGACAGGAGTTAGTGTCTGTGACCTGGTGTGCCTAGGGCAGCCCTCACTGGAAATGCCAAGGAAATGCAAAAGAGAGCAGATACTCCCAAGACTGGTGGGTAACACTGAAGTTAAACTCCCCAACCAGTCACAGACTGTGCTTCTGATTCCCACACTGGTTATCAAGAAGCGGGGGGAAAAAAAAGGAGAAATCACACAGCCCCTTTATTGCATTCCAGTTCTCTGGCTCCCAGTCAGCACCTAGGTCCAGTACAGTGAGAAGTTATTTTAAAACTCTGCTCACATATACAAAATGTTCTTCTGACCCCAAAGGGTCAGCCACATTACCAGGTCAATATAGGTTTGGATCTTACCCCAAATACCATGCTGCCAGTCAATCCTTTAGTATCTAAAACTAAAGGTTTATTATAAAGAAAGAAGAAAGAACAAGAAGGGAGATGTTAACTGGTAAAACAGTCACATACATACAAAGACTTCAAAGTACATCAGGTTCCTAGCAGTACTGGTGAGTTTGCTGGCTTGAAAGTCCCTCTATAACACATCCACAGCTTGGATGGGTCATTCTGTCCTTTGTTCAGAGCTTAGTTTGTAGAAAAGTTATTCCAGAGGTAAGAAGCAGGATTGAAGACAAGAAGCAGGACTGAAGACCAAAAACAGGACTAAAGACAAAATGGAGAAGATGCAGCTGCCTTTTATAGTCTTTTGCCATGCAGCTTGATTTCCTTTGTTCCAAACACAAGCTGCCCAGCACATGGCCTGGAAGCCTTAGTCATGGTCTACACTACGAGTTTAGGTTGAATTTAGCAGCGTTAGATCGATTTACCCTGCATGTGTCCACACAACAAAGCCATTTTTGTCAACTTAATGGGCTCTTAAAATCGATTTCTGTACTCCTCCCCAATGAGGGGATTAGCGCTGAAATTGACATTGCCTGGTTGAATTTGGGGTAGTGTGGATGCAATTCAACGGTATTGGCCTCCAGGAGCTATCTCAGAGTGCTCCACTGTGACTGCTCTGGACAGCACTCTCAATTCAGATGCACTGGCCAAGTAGACAGGAAAAGCCCCACGAACTTTTGAAATTCATTTCCTGTTTGGCCAATATGGCAAGCTGATCAGCAGAGGTGACCATGCAGATCTCATCAGGAGAGGTGACCATGGAGTCCCAGAATTGCAAAAGAGCTCTAGCATGGACCGAACGGGAGGTACTGGATTTGATTGCTGTATGGGGAGATGAATCTGTGCTATCAGAACTCCGTTCCAAAAGAGGAAATGCCAAAATATTTGAAAAAATCTCCAAGGACAGAGGCTATAACAGGGACCTGCAGAAGTGCTGCATGAAATTTAAGGAGCTCAAAAAATCAAAGAGGCAAACGCCTGCTTGGGGTCAGAGCCCCAGACATGCTGCTTCTATGATGAGCTGTATGCAATTCTAGGGGGTGCCCCTACAACTACCCCACACCTGTACGTGAACTCCTGCAAGGGAGTCTCACGCAACAGGGATGAGGATTTTGGGGAGGAGGAAGATGATAGCGCACACCAGGCAAGCAGAAAAACCGTTCTTCCCGACAGCCAGGAACTGTTTATCACCCTGTAGCCAATACCCTCCCAACCCGGGCTCCCGGACCTTGAAGGTGGAGAAGGCACCTCTGGTGAGTAAATATAATACATGGTTTAAAAGCAAGATGTTTAATGATTAATTTGCCCTGAAGACTTGGGATGCATTCACAGCCAGTACAGCTACTGGAAAAGTCTGTTAAAGTGTCTGGGGATGGAGCGGAAATCCTCCAGGGACATCTCAGTATAGCTCTCCCCTGAGGTACTCCAAAAGCCTTTGCGAAAGGTTTCTGGGGAGGGCAGCCTTATTGCGTTATCACGCCAGGCCAGTAGCACATAGTCTGGAATCATTGCATAAGAAAGCATGGCAGCATGTGGTCCCTGTGTTTGCTGGCACTCAAGCAGCATCCGTTCTTTATCTCTCTGTGTTATCCTCAGGAGAGTGATATCATTCATAGTCACCTGGTTGAAATAGGGGAATTTTATTAAGGGGACACTCAGAGGTGGCCGTTCCTGCTGGGCTGTTTGCCTGTGACTGAAAAGAAATCATCCACGCTGTTAGCCACGCGGTGGGGGGAGCGGTGAAGCGATCATCCCAGAGAATTGGGTGTGTGGGGGGGTTTAGTTGGATTTGTGCTGCAAGTTAACCGGAAAACATCAGCTCCTCCTTTTACATGGCCAATGTGTCTTTTTCAGTTTTACTCTCCCTTTTTTTCCTCCCACAGCTGCAAATGTTTCAATGCTGCCACTAGCATCGCCGTCCCAGAGGCTAGCTCAGATAAGAAGGCGAAAAAAATGCGATTAAATGTTCTCTGAGCTCATAAAGTCCTTCTGCACTGAAAGAGCCCAGCAGAATGCGTGGAAGCAGACAATGTCACAGTCCAGGAAAGCACAAAATGAATGCGAGGACAGATGGCTGGAGCAACAGGATTGGTGGTGGCAGCATGCTGAGAGGAGGCAGGACGCAATGCTGAGGCTACTGGAGGATCAAACTGATATGCTCCGGCATATGGTTGAGGTGCAGGAAAGGCACAGACCACCACTGCAGCCCCTGTGTAATCAACCGCCCTCCTCCCCAAGTTTCATAGCCTCCTCACCCCAGAGGACTGCCCAAGCAACAGAAGGCTGTCATTGAATAAGTTTTGAAGTGCAGTGTGGCCTTGTCCTTCCCTCCTTCCCCACCCCACCTGGTGCTTCCCTCTTCCCCCACCTTTCCCGGGCTACCTTGGCAGTTATCCTCCTATTTGTGTGACAAATTAATAAAGAATGCATGAATTTGAAACAACAATGACTTTATTGCCTCTGCAAGCGGTGATCGAAGCGGGGAGGGGAGGGCGGTTGGCTTACAGGGAAGTAGAGTGAACCAAGGGGGTGGGTTTTCATCAAGGAGAAACAAACAGAACTTTCACATTGTAGCCTGGTCAGCCACGAAACTGGTTTTCAAAGCTTCTCTGATGCGCAGCGCACCCTGCTGTGCTCTTCTAACCGCCCTGGTGTCTGGCTGCATGTAATCAGCAGCCGGGCAATTTGCCTTAACTTCCCACCCTGCCATAAATGTCTCCCCCTTACTCTCACAGATATCGTGGAGCACACAGCAAGCGGTAGTAACAATGGGACTATTGGTTTCGCTGAGGTCTAACCGAGCCAGTAAACTGCGCCAGTGCGCTTTTAAGCTTCCAAATGCACATTCTACCACCATTCTGCACTTGCTCAGCCTGTAGTTGAACAGCTCCTGACTACTGTCCAGGGTGCCTGTGTATGGCTTCATGAGCCATGGCATTAAGGGGTAGGCTGGGTCCCCAAGGATAACTATAGGCATTTCAACACCCCCAATGGTTATTTTCTGGTCTGGAAAGTAAGTCCCTTCCTGCAGCTGTTCCTGAAGATGCGAGCGTCCTGTACCTTTCCTGGCCATCCCACATTGATGTTGGTGAAACGTCCCTTGTGATCCACCAGTGCTTGCAGCACCATTGAAAAGTACCCCTTTCGGTTTATGTACTGGCTGCCTTGGTGGTCCGGTCCCAAGATAGGGGTATGTGTTCCATCTGTCACCCCACCACAGTTAGGGAATCCCATTGCAGCAAAGCCATCCACTATGACCTGCACATTTCCCAGTGTCACTACCCTTGATAGCAGCGGCTCAGTGATTGCACTGGCTGTTTGGATCACAGCAGCCCCTGCAGTAGATTTGCCCACTCCAAATTGATTCCCGACCGACCGGTAGCTGTTTGGCGTTGCAAGCTTCCAGAGGGCTTGTGAACTGTGAGGGCTGCTCTCATCTTGGTATTCTTGCGCTTCAGGGCAGGGGAAAGCAAGTCACAAAGTTCCATGAAAGTTCCCTTACGCATGCGAAAGTTTCGCAGCCCCTGGGAATCATCCCAGACCTGCAACACTATGAGGTCCCACCAGTCTGTGCTTGTTTCCTGGGCCCAGAATCGGCATTCCATGGCATGAGCCTGCCCCATTGCCACCAGGATGGCCAAATTGCCAGGGCTGTGCTTTGAGAGAAGTCTGTGTTCATGTCCTCATCACTCTCGTCACTGCACTGCCGTCGCCTCCTCGCCTGCTTTTGCAGGTTCTGGTTCTGCATATACTGCATGATAATGCGTGAGGTGTTTACAATGCTCATAACTGCTGCGGTGATCTGAGCTGTGGTATGGCGTCTGCAGGAGAGCAGAGCTGCAGGGGAAGCGGTGGTTGGATGACCAGTTTTGCAGATCTACTGCACTGTCTGCTGCCAGGACACAACAGCTGAGTGGGCTGCAAGCTTGCTGTGGTATGGTGAGACAAGAGCAGTTGAGCAGAGTTGCAGCGGAAGTGGCGGATGACGACGGTTATATAGAGGACCTGCGAGACCACCAGGAGAGCAGAGTGGCAGCGGAAGCAGTCATTCGATGACGACGGTTTGAAGACCTACTGCACCGTCTGCTGAAAGCAGTATGGCGCTGGCATGGAAAAAAGGTGCAAAACGATTGTCTGCTGTTGCTTTCATGGAGGGAGGGGCGACTGACGACATGTACCCAAAACCACCCGCGACAATGTTTTTGCCCAGTCAGGCATTGGGAGCTCAACCCAGAATTCCAATGGGCGGTGGAGACTGCGGGAAATGTAGGATAGCTACCCACAGTGCAACGCACCGAAAGTCGACGCTAGCCTCGGTATTGTGGATGCACTCCGCCAACTTAATGCGCTTAGTGGGGACACGCACAATCGACTGTATAAAATCGCTTTCTAAAAAATCAACTTCTATAAATTCAACCTAATTTCGTAGTGTAGACATACTCTTAGAGTTCTGTGCATAGACATGTCCCTGCATGCCTTGCTGAGTCGTTAGGTGTATCCCTTGCCTTCTCTGAAGAGGTCAATTGTATAGCTGATGTCCCTTGATGGGCAGTCAAGCAGGCTAGGCAATGCTAATGCCAATCTGTCTGGGGGTGTCATCTAGATGCACAGCACTAGTTAGGAACTACAGACATACCATACATATAACTTACAATACAAAAGTGGTACAAACACATAAATGAGATTATCAGACCTGGCAAATTGTAACATTTTTGCAGATACCTTACATGGCATATCTGGCATAACTCATTGCAATTTTACAATATTGGTATTCATAATAACCTAAAGTGCCTCCCAAATTCCATACAGCCTCTGACCGCTGTGGCTCTGTTTCATGCAAGGGCTCTGGGTCTCTTTGTCCCCCTACCAGATCTTCTCTCCCAGATCTGTGGGCCAAATTCTGGTCTCAGTGGTTTTCCTTATTTACAGCAGTATAATTAAGAACAGAATCTGGGGCTATGTCCCTGCCCCTGCCTTCTTTGCGGGATCTCTGCCCTCTTATGCCCTGCGAGTCTGTTCCCCTAATACTTACCCCAAATCCTCTACTGTATAACAGAATAGGATGCTCCTTGAAGATGCACTTTCAAAGCATATCTATGAAGGGTAGATGTCTTTGCTCTGCAGTAGCAAGGATAAGGTGAGTTTTCAAACTAATGAGAGCATCGATTGTTCTAAGCATATGTAGTCATTAAAAGTTTCCATAAGTTTATCATAGGTGTTAATGTGACATGGAATTGTGTGTCTGGGAAAGAGAACTGGATAGAAATGTGGTTTGTTTTTAAATCTGGCCTTTTTTAGTAGCCACAGATACTTGATTTCAGAGTACAATGTTCAGACCATCTGAAATATTCTGTAGTCAAATATGCACATCACAATCAAGATTCAGTGCCTGGTAAAACTGGTTGAAAGTGTATATTAACATTCTTGCCAGACAACATGCTATACAAAATAATTCATCACTGGATTTTATTCTGTAGGTCAATAGCGCCTTTATATATTTGTTTTTTTTTAATATTATCTTTTTTGATGAGATTACAAGTTTGGTAGAGAAAGATAATAGCGTTGACATAATATGCTTCAATTGTTGGACTTGGTACCACAAGACACTTTTAAAAAAAATAGAACAATATAAAATTAACATGGCACACATTAAGTGCATTAAAAACTGGCTAATTGATAGGTCTCAAAATGTGATTGTAAATGGGGATTCATCATCACATAAGTATATTTCCAGTGGGGTCCTGCAGGGATCAGTTCTTGGCCCTACTAATTTTTATCAATGACCTAGAAGAAAACAACATAAAATAAACACTGATAAAGTTTACAGATGACACACAAATTGGGTGAGTGGTAGATAATGAAGAGGACAGGTTACTGATTCAGAGTGATCTTCATAGCTTTATAAACTGAAGCAGACAAACACTATGCATTTTAAAACTGCTAAGAGTAAATGTATACATCTAGGAACAAAGAATGTAGGCCATACTAACAGGATGGGGGACTCTATCCTGTAAACTTCAAAAACAGACTCCAACGAGAGACTGCTGAATTGGAATTAATTTGCAAACTGGACACAATTAACTTAGGCTTGAATAAAGACTGGGAGTGGATGTGTCATTACACAAAGTAAAACTATTTCCCCATGTTTATTCCCCCGCACCCACTGTTCTTCACACGTTCTTGTCAACTGTTGGAAATGGCCCACCTTGATTATTGCTACAAAAGGTTCCCTCCCTCCCCTGCTCTCCTGCTGGTAATAGCTCACCTTACCTGATCACTCTTGTTACAGCGTGTATGGTAACACCCATTGTTTCATGTTCTCTGTGTATATAAAATCTCCCCACTGTATTTTCCACTGCATGCATCTGATGAAGTGAGCTGTAGCTCACGCAAGCTTATGCTCAAATAAATTTGTTAGTCTCTAAGGTGCCACAAGTAGTCCTTTTCTTTTATCCTGTAAGTATGGCTTACATTCTTTGTTCCATGACTTTTATGGGGTCATGGTGGATAATCAGCTGAACATGAGCTCCCAGTGTGACGCTGTGCCCAAAAGATCTAATGTGATCCTGGGATGCATAAATGGGAATCTCGAATAAGTGTAGAGAGGTTATTTTACCTCTATATTTGGCACTGATGCGATCGCGGCGGGAATATTGTGTCCAGTTCTGGTGCCCACAATTCAAGAAGAAATTGGAGAGGGTTCAGAGAAGAGCTACAAGAATGATTAAAAGATTAGAAAACTTACAGTCATAGATTTAAGAAGCTCAATCTAGGTAGTTTAACAAAGAGAAGGTACAGGGGGTAACTTGATTACAGCTTATAAGTATCTACATGGGGAACAAATATTTAGCAGAGAAAAGCATAACACGGTCATATGGCTGGAAGGTGAAGGTAGGCAAATTCAGACTGGAATTAAAATGTTTAACTCTGAGAATAATTAACCATTGGAACAATTTACCAAGATGATGATAGATTCTCCATCACTGATCATTTTTAAATCAAGATTGGATGTTTTTCTTAGAGTATAGAATTATTTTGGGGAAGGTTTATGGCCTGTGTTATACAGGAGGTCAGACTAGATTATCATAATGGTCCCTTCTGACCTTGGAATCTATGACTATGAATCTTTTTCTTTCATTTCAAGATTCTTGAAGATTTCAAATATCTTAAGGCAGTAAGTTTGAGATGTAAAATAACATGACTACACTATTTTTCCTAGTGTAGACACGGCCTAAGATACACAAACGCAAAAATTTAATGTGGCTCTCCAAGGAATTAGGAGAGGAACATGATATGTATTGGAGCACTGAATTGTATAACCATTTGAAATAATGTTTATTTTTATTTCACTGCTAGAGAGAATTATGTGCAGAGTTTATTTCAGCAATTTAAAAATAATTCTTGCCAGGCTAAAAACCAGGGTATTGAAGGAAAGGTACCTTGTTTTCATTCCAAAATTCCACTAACAGGTCAGAAGGTTCCTGCACTACATTCTTTGCAACTCATGCAGAAGAACTCATGCAGCTGGGTTGGAGCCAAACTGGTTCCTGCTCAGTCAGAAAGAATTTTTACACTTCTGTGAGAAATGAATATGAGAAACCTGATGCTGATTATATCAATCCAAGTTACTTAAGCTTGCTGCCTATTATATTAATTATTAGCTATACACCAATTGCTCAGATATTGAAAGCATGGTTGATTAGTTTTTATGGTTTTTTAAAAAGAAGTGCAATGCAGTAAGCTATAATTTTGGTATAAATTCAGGAAAAGCTGGAGTAACGTTATTTAGAGCTCTAAAAAAAGAAAGAAGATCAAAAATACAAAAGTAACTAAAATAACCATGTTATGAGATTCTATTCACACTATTTTGAGTGCTAAGAGGAATAATTGTTTAGTTTGGACTTCTAACAGTATGCTGCAGATTAACTTTTTCCCTTGGAAAAAGTGATTTTTTTTGAAATTATGATGAAAAGACCAACTAAAACAAGCAGTGAAGTATATCCCTTCTGGCTCTAAGATGGATTTCTATTATTTCCATGAATGCTGCATTAGCTTAGGTAATAGGAAAGGATAGAATAGGAAAGGAGACTACCCTAGTAAATGTAATCCAGATAGACAAGCAGTGAATTTGTATAAACTTCAGAGAGCTATATTATGTTAAGTCCAGATTCCTGAAGTGGCTGCTGCTGTTGTATCTTTGGTCAAAAGCACAGTCATCCAATCAGAAGGAGATTTCCCTTAAGGTCCAGAGTAATCAAAAAATATAATCTTTGAGAGAGAATTTTGTTGCTTCACATGCAATTAGGCAGCCCTGTTATGTCTGCCACATCATTTTTAAAAGAGCTATAGTAGCATGGTGCAACAAATTTGAAAAAATCTGCAGAAGATAAATTGTTTAGATATGTATTGAGTAAAATGCACCATCTAGCCCCATCTTTTATGTTAGGTGCTTGCAAGGATGCACTGAAATTATCTGCAAGTTATGTATGCAAATGCAGTGTAAAAATACACATGTGACTACACCCATGGACAATAGATCGCCATGATAAGCAGCTGTTAAATTCCAGCAAAGTTTTGTAGAGTGAGATTATTTGGGAAAATATTTGAAAAGGCTGAAGCTGAGCATGAAGAAAAAGAAAAGCATGTTATACCCTCAACAAAGCTCCCTAGGAAAGTGAACAAAGATCATTCCTCTATGCCAGCAAAAATATTTCAGCAAGAAAATCTGATATGGAGGAAATAGATTGTGGAAAGAAGAGGAAAGTTGGCAAATTAGCTCCCTTTCAGCATTAGATCAATTTATGTTGTCTGAATATCTCTTTCCAATGAAGAGGATATCAACATTGGGGAAGATGGGTGCATTTTCAGAAACAACAGGGGAATATGTTTGGTAGTAGCGGTGGGTACAAAAATGTTCTGTGAATTGCCTGAATGAGAAAAATCTCCTTGCTTTGGCCACACTCACTTCTTTTGCATTCACTTTTCACAAACATTTGAATGAATAAAAGGTTATGTTTTCAGCAAACTGATTTCAAATTTACTTCAGGAATATTAACATAAAATATATTTTAAGCAAACAAAAAAAGGAGGTGAATGAATATCTGAACACAGCCTTTGCAGCTAGGGCTGCATATGCATATTGTGTGTGTGTGTGTTTTAAAATTAACGCAAACTGTGATCATGACAGAAACTTACATATTGATAAATATAATAAATTGGGAATATTTTATACAGGCTGGGAAACTTTTTAACACAGAATGGGGACAGGCTTCCCAAAATTCCTCACCAGACTCTCCTGGCATAGAAACAATTCAACCAGCCAGACAATGCAATAAAGAAAAAATTTAAATTAAAACTCTGCACTCAACCAATAAATCTGACTGTAGCCTATTTTGTTTTATTTGTTCGGAATGATGCCTCTGTGTGGCCCAGAAAAGAAACACATTTTAAATATTTCTATAAACAAGATTAGGACAGTATCTGTTCACTTTCTCTTAAGTGCTACATCCCAAGGGATTCAAAATCACAGTGATTCCTCCTACCCCCATCTCTCTATTTGATTATAAGAGTTACGATCATCCAAGTAATGAACAAAAACAGTACCTTTTAACTCCTGGCTAATCCCAATTAATTAACATATATGAAATGTTAAGAACATAGGAATGGCCATACTGGCACAAAGCAGTGGTCCATCTAGCCCAGTATCCTATTTGTGACAATGGGCAACATCAGACTTTTACAAAGAAGGTGCAAGAAACCTCATTGTAGATGGTTATGGAGGGGAAGTTCCTTCCTACCTCTTATTGCTTAGTGGCTTGCTTATGCCCTGGAGTGTAAGTGTTTATATCCCTTCTAAAATGTTTTTAGCTTATCTGTGGATGTTCTTAGTATCCCTATAAATGTCTAATCCTTTTTATGAATCCTACTGAGCTCCTTATCTCAGTGATAACTTCTGGCACTGCATTCCACAGGTTAATTTTTCATTGTGTTAAAAATATTTCCTCTTTTAAAATTGTTGCATGTCAGTTTCATTTATTGATCTCTTATTATGACAGAGCTCATTTTACCCCTTCTATATCATTCATTATTTTGTATACCTCAGTCACCCCCTGCTCTTATTCATTTTTTCCTGAACAGTCCCAGTCATTTCAGTGTTTCCAAGTATGGAAGTCTTTTTTTCCATGCTTCTAAATCAATATTGTTACCCATCCCTGAATAAGTGGAATACTGAATATCTAACACTCTGTAAACGATTCACAGAGCATCAGAAAAAATTTCAAAATAAGTAAAAGATCATGAAGGGCACATGGACATTCTCTGAGCAGAAAATGAGCCTAATATTTGTCAGGTCATTCATTGTAAATGGAACCCTATTTGGCAGTCACTTTTGTACTGTTTGTTTTGTCATCTGCTAATGCTACTGATATATTGTCTGTTGGATACTTTTATAGGCACATTAGCCCTACTTGGGATGAACAGTGAGCCCTAAAGATTTTTTGTGGCAAAACTTCCAAATGTAGTGTGTGAAGTTTCTAATGTTTCTTCTGGTGAAATTTCCCAGTTTAATTGCATTTACTCTGACACAGACGTCACTACTACACATGCCCTACTCCTTGGACCTCAGAAAAATTGCTATCTAAATGATTCAAGGAAAACATCTGCTGGAAAACTGCATAGCAGTGCTTATTTTCAAAGGTGCTGAGAACTCACAGCTCTAGCTGAAGATAATGGGAGCTGCTACTCACCACCTCTGAAAATCAGGCCCTTAAATAATGGCCATTATTGTAAACTATTAGGAAGAAATAGTAGTATTACCTAGCAACTGTTTTCAGGTTTCAGAGAGTTTAATTGGACAAGAGGGCGGAGTTACCCAATTAACGAAAAGGATTAGTTGTGGTCTAAAGTGTAGACAGTTTTTTATTCTATCTATCTAATTCAGCTATGATCATCTTTTTTTTAGTAAAAGCAAATATTTTTGTTGTGCTCTTTACTGTTCCTTTTTTATGTGGAAATGTGGCCTCACAAGCATTTTAAAAAATATTTCCCTACTTTTTTGCATTTGCAATATCAGGTCTTCACTTTCCTCTCTCTTTGCTGAAGGATCTTCACAAGGTCTTTGAAGAATCTGAATTATACTGTAACATGAGGCTTTCATGTAAGCTGTTGCTCTCCCTCCCTTTTAGATGATCTAAGAACTAGTATCCCCTCTCCCTCATTTGAGAGATGGAGTGGAGAGCTGTAGTTTAAATTATAGCCTTACATGACATCCCTATTAAAGTCCTTAGCCAGGTGTAAAGGTATAGCTATACTGACAAACCTTATAGCTACCTTGATTGTGGTATAACATACTTCCTTATTCTGAAATCCTTACTGAGGGAAAACTCACATTAAATTGGGATTCAATGGGAGCATTGGCTGGCTACTCCTTCTAAGGCAGTGATTCTCAGCCAGGGATACGTGTACCCCTGGGGGTACGCAGAGGTCTTCCAGGGGGTACATCAACTCACCTAGATATTTGCCTAGTTTTACAACAGACTACATAAAAAAGCACTAGTGAAGTCAGTACAAACTAAAATTTCAAACAGACAATGATTTGTTTATACTGCTATAAATAAAGTGGAGAGCTGTAGTTTAAATTATAGCCTTACATGACATCCCTATTAAAGTCCTTAGCCAGGTGTAAAGGTATAGCTATACTGACAAACCCTCCTAATGCAGACATAGCATATACTGGCAAAAAAAGCTTTCCTCATATAGCTTATATCAACCAAGCAAAATAAACTATACCTGGAAAAGCACTTTTATTCAGGCTTAAGCTGTGTCTGCACTAGGGCTTTTGCTGGTATAGAAATGTCGTAAAAAAATCTCACTCGTAACAACAATACCATACTGGAAAAAGTTTCTGCTGTAGACCTGGCTCTTCAGAGTAAATGGTAAAGTGCTTCAGAAAAGAGATGAAAGTGCAGGCCTTATATTTCTAATGTAAAAGTTAATCAAACATAAATGGTTCATCTACAACATTCTTTTTAAAAAAGCAGCCCACAGCTCTGGAGGTTTGTGAAGGAGGTGATAGATGGGATGAAGTGAGAAGTCAGGAGTGTGGCTGATTTACAAAGTCAGAAGTAGGTGTAGGCTTTGGAAAAGCAAGCGAGCAGTTTTAAATTGGATTTGAAGCTAGATATAAAGGGATAACAGATACAGTCTTGGGACCATATTCTAGATCCTGCTGTGGCCCCATTGCATGTTCCGCTGGCATAAGGTGGCCATAAAGAAGCCAGAAAGAGCCCCCTGGAGAATACTCTAGTGCTGTGGGAACGTGTAGGGCTGAAGTAGGGACACTTACATTGCCCTCCTGTGTACACTTCAGGTCATGAGAATGCAGGAGCTGTGGGAGACCACAATGTACTTTGGCTACTCTGGGGTACAAAGCCTTACCTGGCTACCTATGAGCTGCTCCTGTAAAGCAGAACAGTACTCAGGGTCATGCCAGCCTCCAGAGCAGCTCAGGATTACGGAGACATAAAGCCGCCTTTCCACTTGTCCTGGGCTGGGCCTTCTGTGCTGAACCAAGCTGTTCTTGGATTATAGAATCTGGTCTCCTCAAATTTAGAGTAAGGTTAGGGAACATCAGAAAAGTGGACTGCGATTTTGGGAAGTATGAATAGCATACAGATGTATGTTTACTCAGAGTTTGGAAACAAACTCCACTTAATCAGAAACTTGCTCATTCACAGATGTATAATAAACTTTTAATAAGATGTAATGAAATGAATGCGTTGCTTATAGGATAAAGACTGGATATATATTTTCTGTGCATCAGTCAGGATGCAGATTGTCTTATGATACAATGAAAATGTGAGAGACTGGTGCAGTGCAGTATCAAAAGTTTCTGTTTTGGAGAATTAACCAATGTTTTGTTTTATTTCCTATTGTTTTTAAAAATAATTTGGTCAAAAAGATAGTCACTGGAGTATAGTGCAGTGACAGGATAATAGTATTCTCCTTTGAAAATGAATGTCTCTGCCAAACCACAATGTTTATGTTCTATGTGTGCCTTTTATACTCCAAATCATCTTATAATGCCACAAGATACCATTATTATATCACAGTTTTGGGGTTGGGTTGTTTTTGGCATTTTTCTTAATTTTATAGCTTCAGAAAATTCTCATCAGTGAAGTAGTAGAAAAATGATTTTTTTAATTATAAAAGGTAAAGAGTAAATACATAAACATACTCAAAAGAAAATTGTATCTGGATAAAACCGCAACCAAGAATTTAATTTCTCCCCCTTCCTTTTTTAAATTAGCTGCTTACTCATTCATAATAAAAACCATACAGGCCTTGGTCAAAACATTGCCCTTTGGTGATAGATCTGAAGATATCTCTTGTTTTATCTAGTAAACAGATTACCCTAATGATTTTGATTTTGCAATGCTAATATTGTTTTATATGAAAGTAGCTGCTTTATCTAAATGCATCCTAAATCTTGAAGTTAACTTGATATGAATGAGTAGATTCTTGTTTTAGGATGATCACATCATTTTTAGTGTCACTTTCTAGATATAATTGTATGCTGAACTCCCTGCAGGAAATTCAAGGATTGTAAATTCCAAAGGCAAGATGGGGTCAGGACAGAATGGAATATGAGTGCCTTTCAGCTTGGTCATAGTACAGGTATCAATCATGTCTCAACTATTATTATTTAGCCACATATAAACACAATGGAGGTTTTGGGACACATTTTTTTTTATTATGCTGTGACTAGAGGGCATTCTTTAAAAATAGCAAAAACAGCAAGTGAAGAACCTGCATACATCATTATTTAAAATAGATCAGCTACCTTGATTGTGGTATAACATACTTCCTTATTCTGAAATCCTTACTGAGGGAAAACTCACATTAGATTGGGATTCAATGGGAGCATTGGCTGGCTACTCCTTCTAAGGCAGTGATTCTCAGCCAGGGATACGTGTACCCCTGGGGGTACACAGAGGTCTTCCAGGGGATACATCAACTCACCTAGATATTTGCCTAGTTTTACAACAGACTACATAAAAAAGCACTAGCGAAGTCAGTACAAACTAAAATTTCAAACAGACAATGATTTGTTTATACTGCTATAAATACTGTATCAGCAGTTCTCAAACTGTGAGTGAGTTCATTTTAATGGGGTTGCCAAAGCAGGTGTTAGACTAGCTGGGGCCTATGGCAGAAAGTTAAAGCCCAAGCCGTGCGGCGTGGGGCTGATGCCAAAGCCTGAGTTTTTAAGTGAGGTGAAACTTGGGGTACACAAGATGAATCAGATACCTGAAAAAGGTACAGTAGTCTTGAAAGGTTCAGAGCCACTGTTCTAAGGAATGAATCAAGTCTTCCTGCTCATTGCATTCCGCCTGCTCCTGTATTTCCAAGTTCTCTAGTAGTGAGTTCATGCTTTGCAAAGGGCTTCCGCCTCCAGCATTATTGCTCATGCAGTGGGCCTCCTGCACTTCTCTAGCATGGTTGTGCCATATAAGAAAGTGTATGGATTGTACCAGAGAAAGTGGGCATCGTCTCCTCATACATCAGCCAAGAGATACACTTTGTTCCCCCATGATGGGTCAGATGATGAGTGTAACAGGCTTACTGATGTCCTTGGATGTGATCCCAGAGCACTTTTCTGTGCCTCCTTGTATCTTCTTTCCTGCCTCCGTTTCCTCTCTCACTATTAACAGATAATATGGGATCTCAAATACAGGGTATGATAAATGTATTTTTGAATTTCTGAAGAGTCAACTATTCTATCAACTACCAATTTTTTTTTTTATGGAGACTTTGAAATTGATGATCTGTTTGGGGAGACTTAAATTACTCTTAACCTATAGGGAGTTTTTCTTCCTGTCAGATTAAAAATTCTAGATTTCTGACTGTACAGACTCCGTTACTGCAAGTTGTACCCTCTATTGTCTCTCCTCTCTGTGTTTTGATATCTTTCTTTCCCTTCTTGTTTTGCTCTCCCCTATTCCATTGTCATACCTTTCTTTCTCTTTTCTCTGTTTCTCCCTTTATTCTTCCATTTGATTTTTTAAAATATCTCACATACGAAAATTATCCTTCTCTTCAGATGTATAATTTTAATATAGAATTTTAGCTTAGCTTATCCATATAAAATATATTGGGTGACATTCAGCTTATTGGAGCTATATCAGGGCTGAAATTGGACTGCAGTTTTCACCATAATTATTTTTTGTTATTGAAGTGACTTTCAGAAAGCCACGTTCCATTATTTCCTTTATTCAGTGACTCCTCTCTCACACACCTCAGTATCCTCTAGTCATCACGGGTCCATGTGACTTAGTCTGACTTTTGGAAACTCACCCATTGTTGTATCTCTGGTGCAGCCTTCCTCAGGTTGTTTGAGTGAGGTAAGGATTTTGTCATCATGGGTTAGGTTTTTGTGTCTTTAATATTCTCTTGTTAGCCCAGGGATTTAGTTCAGTTCTGCACATGCCACTTCTCCCTCCCTTGCACAAAAAAAAAAAAAAAAAAGACAGGGGGAGCTTTGCTTTTGGAGGAGAAGTATAGACCCAGCAGTTGCTCTAGGCTCAGATCCTCATCAGCTGGGATTAAGGGTAGATGACAGGGACGTTCTAGGTTTGACTCCCTGACAGCCTATCCTCACTCCCACATCACCCTGTGATTGACGCTTTGTGAGGCTTCCCTATTGGGATCAATGACAGGACTCACTCTGTACCAGACACAAACAGGTTTTTAAAAGCTCTGTTTAGCATGGTACTGAACATTAAGTTCTAGGTATACTCCCACATGCTACTGAGAAGTTTTGTATTATCACTTAATAATTCAATGGTAACATTTATTAAGGAGAGATCATCACAATTAAGGGTGTATAAATTAGCAAACAGGTCATTTTATAGAAACACTTTGTCTCTTTATTAGGACATGTTGCTATGTTGCTCATCTGTTAGATTTTCATACCAGCAGTTGGAAGAAAATGTTTTTTTCACAAATAAATATCACAGTTCCCCTACCATGTAAGGAAATTATGAGAAGGCTTGAGCCTCCCACTGACTTCTTAATGCTGTTTGTTTCTTCAGAGAAGGAGAGGATTTCCTCTGGAAATACTAGATGTGGATGAAGCTTTTTAATAAAGCCCAAACCTTTTCTAAAGGCTATGTAGCTGTCTTGCATTCCAAGAAATTACACTGAAAAACTTATTTATACTACAGTGAATTCAAGTAAAAGAAGTGGAATAAGGAAAAGATGGGAGTTAATGAGAACCAACAGGGTCTTTGAGCAGAATGCATACTAGTGTAATAAGGCTAGGTAAACACCTCAACTCTCCCAGTATCCTTCAGAATAGCAAGCAAATAGCAAGTAATTGAACACATCCCTGCAGTTTTCTTCATTCCACTGTCCAAATTGTCATATAAGAAACTTAAACAAAATAGATCAATTTGTTGTAAACACCACAAGGAAGAAAATAAACACTCTAGATGTACTGGTAGGCTTTGTTCAGGTTTCAGACCAAAAGATCTATGGGCTGTTTCTGTCATTGAGGTTTTTTTAAAAAAATCCTTAGAATCAAGGCCCTGAATCAACAAGATACTTAAACATATGACTTCACTGGGACTACTCACTTGCTTGAGTACATGATGATTTTAAGTACTTTGTTGAATCGAGACCTTAGCCTTGCTCTTATGAGTTTTCCATTCATCTTGATAATTCTTACGTCTGGAGCAATTCTCCAGATCACTTTACTTATCTGTTGTTGCTGAAATGCCTTATTTTCTTTCTTTGCAATTATTGATATGTTGCCTAATCTTCTTTTCTTTATGCTTCAGCAATCCATATTTCAAACTGAGCGGTATCCATTTAATGGGGTATATTCATATCCAATGAAATATCATTAATTGCAGCACAGTTAAGACGGTGATGAATTTATGTAAGGTCTTCTAATGTATGTTGTTTGTTCAATTTTAGTTTAGTTTAAATTGTGGGGAACTGGATGACACAGGGGACTGGTAGTGTGATATGGAGTCTTTCAATTCTAGGGGCTCAGATTTTTAAAGATATGTAGGCATTGCTCTGCTCACCATTCCAAAGGCCTAAGTGACTGAAACCTGGTCTACACTATAGCGCTAGGTTGGCAGCATATGTTGACCTAGTTAGGTCAGTGTACACACTATAGCCTTGCTTCTCGCTCCCTGCTGGGAGCAGGGCAACTGAACTGGGCTTCTCAGCTCTCTGCTCCACACCAATAACAGGACAGCCGACCAGACACTGCAGGTGGATCTCCCTGCCAGGAGCCTGGCTGCCCCCGGGCTCTTGGCTTCCCACCAGGAGCACGACTGTGCCTGGTAGGGAGCTCCATGTGCGGAGTCCAGTTGGCTGCCGGGCTCCCAGCGGGGAGCTGCACGTAGACATGAGAGCCCTCGCTCTCAGCCCTCTGCCCACCCCCTCCACTGCCCCTCTTAAGTCACTGGAAATGCTCCTGGTGAGGATGACAGAAGAAGGACAGTGTGGACATGAACCACTGCAGTAACACAGGTCAACTTAAGTTTATAGTGTAGACATGCCCTTCAGTGGTTAAATTCCATTTTTGAAAATGGCTTGGGGCATTGAGAAGCTTGAGTCCCACTGAAAGTCAATGACTCCTTGAAATGGTGAGTAGAGCAACATCTAAATATCTTTAAAAATCTAGGTCAGCAGTGTGAATCCAGCTCATGTCCAAATAAAAGTTGTTAAAATTTGATGTCTTTGTTCATATAACTTGATTGAAGTATGGTTCAGTGAGTGACTAGTGAGTTTTGAAAGCCAGAGAGGCAAATTTGAATTAGATTGGAAATGGGCAGCAAGCTAGTAAAGTTGATGGAGTCTGCGGTTTGTGTACTCTTACTTTTGAAAGTGAGAAAATAGTTGCTAGAGCATTTTGGAATACAGAATTTTAGCGATTAGGATTTAGCAAGACTATTAAAAGGTAATTGCAGTAGTCTAAGTGGGAGGGATGTAGGCATGAATAAAGACTTTAGCAGAGGCACAATTTTGTTCTTTTTGTACCCATGAAAAATGTCAAGTAAAGGTGCAAGTTTACAGTACCTGGCACTGTTCTTACACTAGTAATTTACGGTCAGTACGCATAGGTTCCTTTTTGTTCTCACTATGGTCATACTCTTTTTCAGTCAGAAAGAGTTTGAACAGAAAGAGTTAAATTGTTATGAGTTCTTCCTCCAAGTTTTTCATGGTGAGATTCTCCATTTTCCGGATCATAGGAAAAGACGCACTTCAGGTTGTACACAAAGCAAATGCAGACTATTCAGGAAGGCTTTTATTTTCTCAGACTGAAATCTCCCCTTCTGGTATCACCCCAAATTAGTTTTTTTTCTGATGCTAAAAACAATTTGGCTTACACAGCGCCAGGCTGCTGTCTGCTAAATTATACCTGTGCATTTATATGAGAAAGCACTAAAGACGGGCAGAATTTCCTAATCCAAGAAGGACACTGCTTCTGAAAAGAAGCTTGTCCTCCTTTTTCTTCCTCTTTTGTATTATCTGTGCAGCGTGGGAAGAGAGTCTACTATATTGCTGAAAAAGGTGAGATCTTGCAGCTCCATCATCATCATTAACAAGAATCTGCACTTTCCTCGTTACTGAGTTAACGTGTTTACTGTAGGCTGCTGTTTGGCAGTCCTCTGAGATTAACTGTTTCGGGTAGAAAAAGTGTTTTACAGTATTGAGGGCCAAGTAATTTGTCCCTAAAATTACTAAAATTGTATATTCTAGAGAAACAAGAAATGGTACAGGCTGAATGCTAATAGTTGTCTTTCTTGTTAAGAACCTAATGGCCACACTGGGTCAGACCATCTAGCCCAGTGTCCTGTCTTCTGACAGTGGCCAATACCACGTACTCCAGAGGGAATTGTTGCCAATTCAGAGATGTGACTCCCACTATTTTACACACATGAAGTTCTTGCTGGGCCCAGAAGGCATCATGATTAAAGACAAAATAATCACAAATAAGTGACTATTATTTTTTCTTTTTTTAATAATAAAACACAAATAAGCAGTAAAAAATGATTACTTCAGTTACAATCTTCTGTATGTCTCTGAATTGTTCTCAGCAGAAATTGCCCTTAAAAGTGGGTTCACCTCTGGTGGGGACATTCTTTTCTCGGTGACTTAAAACTAAGTATACTATTCCCAATATCAGGAATGAGTCCTTTCTTAGTGTATCTTAGTTAACTAGAACAGTTTATGGATGAGTAAAATAATTTCATTCAAGTGTTGGTAATTTCTGTTGTGTTGACCATGTTTAACATAAAGAATATATTACTGAGCAGAGAGGTATGTTATCTATAGTAAGTCAGATGACGCCAATTACTTAAGCCATTCAAGGAATGAACTTGAAACCGGAAAAATAATTAATATTAGGAATTGTAAATTCAAATTAAATCCCACTATGTTCCTCTGTTTACCAAGGTTGTCACTGAGGCGGGGTTCAGGATGCAGTGCATGAGCTGCTGTGGGGCTGGCTGGGAGTGGAGGCTCCATGGGGAATAAAGGTGGGGGAGAGAGAGCCGGGCCTCGCCGGAGCCCTAGAGAGTGACCAGGGAGAGCCGGGCAAATGGGCGGGAACCCACCCGTCCCTCCCTGATCCCCCTCAGTCACCTCTGCCCTTCTCCCTGCAGAGGTCACGCTTAGGGTGGTCACATGTCCCCGGCTTCTTTTCCTCAGTTCATTTTCTGAAATATTCCGTTAGTTCCATCAGGTTTTAATAGGAATGGACATTCTGTTTCAAATGAGCCCAAACTCTCCTATTTCCTATTTGAATGTCTTCTAGCTCTTTTTAATTTAAATGACTCTTAGAGAGTCTTTAAATGTAAATGGTCATCAGTGGAGGTATTATCTTTTCTTAACAATCTTTGGAGAATTCTTCTTGTCTTCCTGTGTTTGGTAAAGAGTTGCTTAAACATTGCCAGATAACTGTGAGAAAGAGAGGTTATAAAACACACATTACTTAAGTAAACTATTTAACCAGTTACGTCTACTAGGTTTCTCACTGTTCTTTGGATCTGTATTACTCAGCTAAAATACAGATTAGAGAATTATCATAAATTTGAGTTTTATTAGCTAGAATAGCTTTTAAAGCAAATAATTCACAGCAGGCAAAATAAAGGTAGGTAGATGGTAGTGTTCACTATGTCAAATTGAACTCCATATGGAATGCCACAATTTTCAAGACATAATAATTCAGGTGAATTAATTCAAGGTCGCATCACAATCTTGTAACAAAGGCAGACTTTTATCTAGTTCTGTACTAGTCTGGGCAGGTGACTTTGGTGCCAACATAGAACTCTGGATCCTTATTTATTTCCAGTCAAGTTTATAAGACAAGGGAATTATGGGCCTGTTCGTGCTACTTCAATCAAACAATTCTAAAGTAGAATTTAGAAATTTAGGCAAGTTACTTAATTATCAAAGAATGTGAACTCAGTTCAAAATTACCTTCCCCGGGTGATACTCATAGCCAAGCATTGCCACTTACACATGCAGGACTATCACATATTAAACTCAAAACAAAATATGCAGGTAATAACTTTGATGTTATTCTAATTTCTCAGGATTTTTACCAGTACTTTAAGCTCTTACACCACTTTAGCCAAGGGGTCAAACAGTGGTATCAGTCAATTAAAAGTTCATTCCTCTTTTTGTCTAAAAAGCAGTCAGTTCTCTAGACCACAAAATGTGTGTATTATTTTTTGTGTGTGAACTCTTTGAAATGCTCAGGGTTTCTCACAGTAACTTTTGCTGTAGCAGAGCACAGTTTCCTATTGCAACAGTACTAGGTTTAGTGAAATGAGTTTCTACAGCCTTAACATTCTCAATTACTTATTGATTTAGAGTAACTTCTCCACGACTGAGATTAAACTTGTTAAAACACAAGTCCACGTTATACATGTTAGTTGTTCATTAATTCATGTACATACTTCTGAAAAGCATTTAACTTGACATAACCAAGTTGTCACTTGAGTAAACAATACCTCTATAAAAGTCATTTGACTGCTTAGTTGGAACTGGCATAAAGGTGGGTTTTCCAGCTCAGCTTCACAGTTGCAATGATTGGTTTCTCAAGATAGATACAGGGCCAGCGTTCCAAGCAGGTGCTTGGGCGGCAGTTCGAAAGGGGCGGCAGTTCCTCTGGCCGCGGCAGCAATTCGGTGGCCGCTTCTTCCTTTTGCCGTCCGCGGCGGCAGTTTTTTTCACTGCTTGGGGCAGCCAAAACTTTGGAGCTGGCCCTGGATAGATAGGGAGCTCATTCAGGCAATTCACTCAAGGTGTTATGACAGATGTACTCTTATTCTCTTTCTGTATTTCACAGCAGTCTCCTTAGATAGGACTTTAAAAGACAACAGGGTGCTTAGTTGAACCATGCAAAGAGTGCTCCTGCTGTACCTCTCGGACTCTCTGCAGATATTTAGGCTTCAGGGAGCAATGTGTTGAACGACACAGGGTATTTAATATATTTTCTGCTGGGTAGCATGTCCTGATTTCTTTTTTTGGCAACACTGAAGTGGGCCACTCAGAAAGTGACTTTTAATTTGTCAAAGATTTGAAATGTCAAACCAGGAGGTGAGTTGTGTCCCTTTCCATCATCCAGTGAGGAAAAGAGTCTTCTCCTTTAGGCTGCTTGCAACTTTGTCTGGAAAATATCCTTATGCAAAACATCTTGTGTGAGACCAGTCTGTGTAAGACATGTTCAACATATGGCCCAACAACTATTGGCTTAACTCTGGTCAACAATCTGTTTCTGCAAGCCCCTTTGCTGTGTGATCATTTGACCAACTTTGCACAATGCCATACTCTTTACATCAGCACTCTTGGCTGTTTACAGAAATGGCCCTTTTGATGTTTAGAACAGTCTTTATGTCATGGCTCTTTGCACACCTGGGTGGTTCTGTCCTTGTTTAGTAGCTCAGCATGCGGCAATATAAAGTAATCTGACTCATTTGATTGACCAGTCATCAGTTGGAGAAAGCAATTAATTAAATCATGCAACATAGCTATACACACCTCTGTACCAGTGTGAAATTTCCAAGGGGTACTCAGAGTTGTGAGACACCTCCCAACCTTCTGCCCTTACCATGAAGAAGCCTTAGCATGAAGTTTCCAAGGGTCAGCTCCCTTATTCTCCCAGCCAGAGGCAAAAGAAGCACTCCTCTCTCAGCCCACATAGCATCTGCTGTCCCTCATGCAGGTTTGCGATGTGCATTCTCCACATTCTCAGTCCTCTGAGAGTCTCCTTGTGGTGCCCAGCCTCTTAGTCATTGGACAGTCACAGAATTACAAGACCTGTTGTTTCCAAAGAAACAGTACATAGGGTGACCAGATCGCAAGAGTAAAATGTCAGGACACATGGGGGGGGGGGCAACCACAGACGCACAGCCCCGATCAGAGCCATGGGGGTGGGGGACGCACAGCCCTTAGAAGCTGCAAGGCGGGCATACGGCCCCAGCTGCAGCCCCCGCTACAAGCCACGGGGCAGAGGCGCAGGGCCCCAGTTCCAGCCCCCGCTGCAAGCTGTGGGACAGCGGCACATCATTCCAGTTCCAACTCCCATCGCAAGCCGCAGGACTGGGACACAGGATCCCGATGGCAGTCCCAGTTGCAGGACAGGGAAGTGAAGGGTCCAGGTTGCAGCCCCAGTTGCAGGGCAGGGGAGCGAAGGGTCCCGGTTCTAGCCCTGGCTCCAGCCCCAGCTGCAGCCACGGATGGTGGCTCACAGTCCTGCCTTCAGCCCTGGCTTCAGCTGCTGACAGCTGAAGCAAACTAAGTGAGGGAGGTCCAGAATCAGTGACTGCCGTACCCGCCCTGACTAAATTGTAGATTTCGTTGTAATCCATAGTTAAACATACAGATTTTTTTGAACACTAAACAGACAACAGGGGTAAAGGGCAGGGTTTTTTATTCAGTCAGTAAATCAACTTCACAATTTGCATACCTCTCAGACGTGCCAGAAGTCTAGTACTTCTTGGATGACTTTGCCATAGTCATGACTTGCTTCTGGGCAATCACAAAGCGGTAGAAGTCCTTGCAACACATCCGGAAATTCATTTTGACAGGGTTTTTACACCACACCAAGTCTGTGCTGCTTGGATTCCGGATGTCGGTTCATGCAACTTTCATAATTGAAAATACACACTCTGTGTATGTATTGCTTACTGGTATGCTGAGCACGTACGACACCAGCTTTGTCATGTTTAGGAATTCGGTGCTACCTTCCTTGTTTCTTAGCACTTGAGACCAGAGTTCCACAACTGAGTGTTTGCCAGGCTCCAACATGGAGTTGATGTATTCTTCATAGAGCTGATCAAGAGCCACAGTTTTCTGTAGGTTTACAGCAGTCACAGCTGCAGACTGATCCCTGTATTCTAATCCCCTATTAACTTTGATGTTCAAGCACTGGGTATTGAACAAGTAGCCAGTTGTCAAAAAATCAAACCATTTCTCCAGATATAGGACTGACACATTGTAAAATTTCATGAAGTCTTTCTGGAGACATTCAGCAGTGACAGGCAGCATCTCAGTTAATGCATTTTAAACTTTGGAGCCAAAGAATTTGTCATTCTTCCGTTGCTGAAGTTTAATTCTCAGATTATTCATTATGGCATACACTTCACATGCTCATTTTCTCATTTTCCAAACAGAGCACAGTATCATTGAAGATTTTCAGGACATTATGGAGGAAAAACAGATGAACCTCAGCTTTGCTAGGCCCCTCACCTTGTTCGCTGTTTTCCATGTCAGAGAACAGCATCCATAGAGATTTTGGACACTCATCACTGCCCAGAAAAACAAAGTAGTACTTAACAGCTTACCACATATTTACAAGCCTGTTTATAGCTGGGAAAGATTCAACCAGTATGTCGGAACATGGCACAGTAAAGTGGTATACTCCATATCCACAAAGTCAAACATATCCTTTAGAGCTGCTACTCTCTTTGCAGAACTGCTGAAATGATTGACTGTCTTTATCACCAGAGTCTCAATGTCAACTTGCAGGGTATTGCTAGCACGTTTCATGGCGTTATTCACAACATGGGCAGGGCAGTTTGCAGGCAAGATATTTTTGTTTTGTTTTTTTAAATTCTGGTACACTGATTGTCACTTTCCATAATTCGCGTTTGCATTATCAGCGCAGTAGGAAGGCACTTTGTTCAGGTCTAGTTTGTGTGTCGCAAGTTTTTCAAATAATGTGTTGCTTATTGCCTCTGCAGTCTCTTTGCTTTGCTCATAGAAGTCTAACAGTTTATCTTGGACCCTATGTTCAGGTGGCCAGTATCTCAGTGATAAGGGGTAAGTTTACAAATTGCCTTTGTTAGAGGCACCTGTGGCAAGTGAGAAATAGGGACCGTCTGGCTCGCTGAGGTCTTTTGAAAATCCTGTCGAGACCGGCAACAGCACATTTTTGATCAATGCTTCTGCTTTAGTTCAGCCACAGCTGACATGCTTTGCAATCCTTGAATCTGGATACAGGGTAGGCGCCAGTTTAAGTTCACAGTCACACAAGCGATAGGAGTGCTGATGGACTACTGTGTGGTAAACTGGTTAGCTCAGCAGTGATAACCTTGTTATTGAAGGCTTCGTTTGGCCTGCTGAAAAAATTTGAAGACCAAAGTATTGCTCCTGTGAGTCTTGGTGTTTTCTTCATGACTATTTGAATCAGCATGATGCTTAACATCGGACTCGCCGCCATGGTAAATGCTAAATTCGTTCCTGCATGCTTTACAAAAGGCTTTTGAATCACACTTATAGGATTTCCGAATCCAGGTGTAAGTGGTTTCCCATTCTGTCCTGTATTGTTGTTTTTGGTAGTTGGTTCCTCACTTGCTGTTGCCATTTCAGGTGGGGTTTTCGGCTGAAGATCATTAGCTAGATGGCTAGCCACTGAAAAGAACCGCGCAGTCTCTGTGCTTCTTACATGTTATTATGCACCCACTGCAGTTTGTGCTACGGTATGCACTGTGGTTCAGAACTGTAATGTAAACTACATATCCCTACTATAAATTGTATTACACCTGAAAACAACCTGAAAAACCAAAATTGCCAGCAGATAACATAGAGCTTAATTGGGTTTAACAAATAGGACAGCCCCAATCGACTAATTTTCTATTTCACTACCAAGTTTAAAATTTTACCTGAATATGGTAAAACATGGTGTCTCAATCGTACATCAGTCAGGTGCATGCCCCAGGTAGAGACCCTGCTCGACAGTGTGGGTAAGTGACCTGGGCAGCAACTTAGCAGCGCTCAGCCCTGGCCTGCCCTGGGTGGAATCAGCAAGTGCAGAGCTCCAGCAGCAGCCTCTGCAACCCTATCCCCAGCATGGCTGGGCCCCTCCTTTCCCTGGCTCTGCCGTGAGCTAGGTGGGCAGGTCTGCACATACTCTGCTGGGGGGAGGATGCAGCTATTACCTTTGCAGGGCACCTGCCCCACCTCCCCTGTGCAAAAACAGGTGAGGAAAGAAAAGCTTGGAAATGGCAACTCTCCAATTCTAGCAGCCTCCCTCATTGAACACAGAGCTGCATCTCATTTCAGAGGCAGCAGTTCTAACCCTTCCACTGCATCCACAGAACCGGCCATGGGGGACTCCCTGCCTGGATCTGGGCGCGAGGTGCCCTGCCCTGCCCTTCTTAGGGGCACCCCGAGCACAGAGGGGTCCCACTCCAGGGCTGTCACTCAGCCCTGGGTGCCAAGAGCCATTGGAACACTACAGCGCTGGGGCTGGGTCAGGGATCAGCAGCTGCCCAGGCTCAATTGGCTGGGGTGGGTTTTCCTCTCTGTTGTCACTGCAGAGTGAGTCTCCTGAATGGCAAAGCTTTCTGGGGGTGTTGTCCCTGCCCCTTAAAAATAAATTGGCCCCTTCAGTTCACTTTGGATAGGTCGGATCCCAAAGCTCGTTCGCCAAGAGCGGGTTTGGATCTGGTGTAGCGCTAAACCTGGTCACAAATTGCTGGCAGGTGACAGCTGAATTGAAGCGTGGCTTTTGTTCCCAGTCTCAAGGAAAGGGCAGCTCTTTCCAGTACCGGATTTACAATGGCATCAGTGGTGCCATGGCGCCGACCCCTCACTCAGAAGGGGCCCCGGTGTGGCCCACTCCACTTGCGCTGCATCCCCAGGCCCCACCAAACTCACTGGCTCCTCTCTGCCCCCTGATCCCTCCACCCCTCCACTTGATGCACAGGGGCCAGGACACTCAATGCAGAGCCCACTCCTGCTCTTGCAGCAGCAGCAGCCCGAGTACGCTCCGCTCCGCTCCCAGGTGCTGGCGTGAGGCGCTTGGCGGCAGTATGGGGGCGTAGATCAAGGAGGGGGCGAGGTTCGAATGTGCACACGGCAAGCAGCCTCCCCCCTCCCGGAGCTTCCCGGGAGCTCCACGGAGCTAGGTAAGGAGCCTGCCAGCTAGAGTGACCAATCCAGTCCTGCGCCAAATATGAGGACAGATGGCATCCTGACCGTACATTGGGACACTAACAGTATACCACAGCTTACTAGCTCACCTTAAAACATAGCTCTGCTTAACTAGGGTTACCAGATAGCAAGTGTGAAAAGCTGGGACAGGGGCTTGGAGGTAATATGAGACAAAGCCCTGAATTTTGGGAAAGTCTGATAATATTGGGATGTTTGGACGCCCTACTCTTAACACACAACAATTAGATTTGTTTATAGAGAAAGCAAGTATATGTTTATTTAATGAAGAATAGATATTCATATGATAGCAAATGGAAATGTTGGAAACAAAGGGTTTTATACACAACAAAATCAACTCATACATTCTAGAGCCTAAACTCAACCAACAAGATTCCTTCTTGTCTAATAAGGTACTGCTTACCCCTTTTAGATTTATTTTATCTCATAATAAAACTACACCTTATGATACTGTATCAAACAGCATCACTTCATCTACTGTATCTTTATTACAAATTTATTTGTATAAATCTGGTAAAATAGAAGAAAAAGGTAAAAGGAAATTATTTCACAAACTAGTAAGAGTTTGTGTTTAAGCCTAGCTAGTTAGCTGCTATGAGTTCTGTAGGCACTTCAAGCTGGGGATGTAATTCCCAGCTTCAGAAGTCATATCCATACTAGCTCTGATGGAGCTAGCATGCTCAAAATAGAGCGTAGCTATGATGGTGATAGTAGTAGGAGGGGCTCACCACTCTGAGTAGGTGCATGGCAACTTGGACAGGTACATACTCGGGAAGGCCAGCCCCTCCTGCTGCTGAGTTACACTCCCAGCTCAAAGTGTAGACATACCGTTAGTTACTCAACCTCCATCTCCTCTGTGTGAAACAGAAGCAGCATCTTCTGTTTGATTCTTTAAAGATTTAGGCCTAAGTTATACCAAGTATTCTGGCGTATGTGTGGATGTCTAAATATTATTGTTTTTAATAAGCTCCACATTTTTCTGTATCATTACTACATAACTAATTAGCTTCCCAATTAATGTAAAAATATATTCAAATGGCTTCTTACTTAGTAACCAGTTATAGCATCAATTGGCCTTGCTATATTTGTACACATATTTGTCATTTTTGCCTAAATTCTTGTTTGTTAGTTAACAAACTGTGTAGTCCTGAATTTTACTGGAATGTCTCATACATACTCGAAGAAGAACATAGGGTTGTATCTGCGTGGATCCCACTCCAGGTGTGCCTCATGAATGAGATCAGAATCTTTGAACAGCAATGTCTGTTGGGCTGTGTTTACACTGTGCGTATTCTCTCACCTGAGGACATAAAGGGCATAGCTTCTGCAACTGTCCCTTAGTTCCTTCTTGCCACCATGGGCAAACTGAACAGAAGGTATCCACCCACTACCCCTTAGCAGACTTTTACTTTTTGTGATTTTTTTAAACATCTAATTAGGCAGGATAACTTTATCAGTGAAATTCCTTCTTTGTTTCTTTGATTTTTTTAAAATTGAAATTAAATTTTAATTTTATCCTTGGCACTTAGCACTATCTTAACCTGTAATGGCATATTCAAAGCCCTTGAGCTTCAAAAAAAGAACAAGAAAATTCTCAGCGACACTCAGTTGAAGTTGTACCTTCCCAAGCAATTGATGAGAGGAACTTCAGACCCTGAAGAATAGGCATTGACCTTCAAGATGGGACTAGTCACTTCTAAGTCCCACTCAGCCAGTGTCCCTGTTAGCTGGCACACAACACCTAAGGTCAGTACTGGCCAAGGATCTGCAGCACCATTGGACAAGGAACCAAGACTAGTGAAAATCACCCAAGACTGATTCTGCCTCCTCATCAAGAAAGAGAGATCAGAAAACTGGACGAAACATGATTCCTGATGCTGATCCCCCTCTTTTCTCCCTCAAGTGAAGCTTAAACCTTCACTGTCCTCCAAGGTATAGAGCACTAAGCACACTCATACAGCAGGGCCAAGTAATGCTGGCTCACCATCTGGCTCGGAACTGAAGAGACAGAAGACACTTGGTACCTACACCTGATACTGTTGGGGATCTTTACACAGATCCTTCTGTTGCAGAGTTTGCTAACCCTTTAGGCTGATGTAATGGAAACCAAGAACATAAGAACGGCCATCCTGGGTCAGACCAAAGGTCCATCAAGCCCAGTATCCTGTCCTCTGACAAAGGCCAATGGCAGGTGCCCCAAAGGGAATGAACAGACAGGTTATCATCAAGTAATCTGTGCCCTGTCACCCAATCCCAGTTTCTGGCAAACAGAGGCTAGGGACACCATTCCTGCCCATCCTGGCTAATAGCCATTGGTAGACCTATCTTCCATGAATCTATCTAGCTCCCTTTTGAACCCTGTTATAGTACTGGCCTTCACAACACCTTCTGGCAAGGAGTTCCAGAGATTGACAGTGCATTGCATGAAAAAATACTTTCTTGTGTTTGTTTTAAACCTGCTACCTATTAATTTCATTTGGTGATCCCTTGTTCTTCTTTTATGAGAAGGAGTAAATAACACTTCCTTATTTACTTTCTCTGTACCACTCATGATTTTATAGACCTCTATCATATCCCCCCTTAGTCGCCTCTTTTCCAAGCTGAAAAGTCCCAGTCTTATTAATCTCTCCTCATATGGAAGCCGTTCTAGACCCCTAATCATTTTTGTTGCCCTTTTCTGAACCTTTTCCAATTCCAATATATCTTTTTTGAGATGGGGCGACCACATCTGCACGCAGAATTCAAGGTATGGGCATAACATGGATTTATATAGAGGCAATATGATACTTTCTGTCTTATTATCTATCCCTTTCTTGATGATTCCCAACATTCTGTTTGCTTTTGTGACTGCCGCTTCACACTGAGTGGATGATTTCAGAGGACTATCCACAATGACTCCAAAATCTCTTTCTTGAGTGGTAACAGCTAATTTAGACCCAATCATTGTATATGTATAGTTAGGATTATATTTTCCAATGTGCATTACTTTGCATTTATCAACATTAAATTTAATCTGCCATTTTGTTGCCCAGTCACCCAGTTTTGTGAGGTTATCCTTTTGTAGCTCATCACAGTCTGCCTGGGACTTCAACTATCTTGAGTAGTTTTGTATCATCTGCAAATTTTGCCACCTCACTGTTTACCCCTTTTCCAGATTGTTTATGAATATGTTAAATAGGACTGGGCCTAGTACAGATCCCTGGGGGACACCACTATTTACCTCTCTCCGTTCTGAAAACTGACCATTTATTCCTACCCTTTGTTTCCTATCTTTTAACCAGTTACCAATCCATGAGAGAATCTTCCCTCTTATCCCATGACTGCTTATTTTGCTTAAGAGCCTTTGGTGAGCGACCTTTTCAAAGGCGTTCTGAAAATCTAAATACACTATATTCACTGGATCTCCTTTGTCCACATGCTTGTTGACCTCCTCAAAGAATTCTAGTAGATCGGTGAGGCATGATTTCCCTTTACAAAAACCATTTTGACTATTTCCCAACAAATTATGTTCATCTATGTGTCTGACAATTTTGTTCTTTACAATAGTTTCAACCAATTTGCCCGTTACTGAAGTGAGACTTACTGGCCTGTAGTTGCCAGGGTCACCTCTGGAGCCCTTTTTAAAAATTGGCGTCTCATTAGCTGTTCTCCAGTCATTTGGTACAGAAGCTGATTTAAATGATAGGTTTCAGATGACAGTTAGTAGTCCTGCAATTTCACATTTGAGTTTCTTCTGAACTCTTGGGTGAATACCATCAGGTCCTGGAGACTTATTATTGTTTAGTAATAATAATAATAATAATTAATAATCAGTTTGTTCCAAAACCTCCTCTAATGACACCTCAATTTGGGACAGTTCCTCAGATCTCTCACCCAAAAAGAATGGTTCAGGTTTGGGAATCTCTCTCACATCCTCAACAGTGAAGACCGATGCAAATAATTCATTTAGTTTCTCTGCAATGGTCTTTGAGTGCTCCTTTAGCATCTTGATCGTCCAGTGGCCCCATTGGTTGTTTAGCAGGCTTTCTGTTTCTGATGTATTTAAACAAATGTTTGCTATTACTTTTGGAGTCTTTGGCTAGCTGATCTTCAAATTCTTTTTTGGTCTTTTTAATTATATTTTTACACTTCATTTGCCAGAGTTTATGCTCTTTTCTATTTTCCTCTTTAGGATTTATCTTCCACTTTTTAAAGGATGCCTTTTTGCCTCTCACTGCTTCTTTTACTTTGTTGTTTAATCACGGTGGCTCTTTTTTTGTTCTCTTACTATGTTTTAAAAATTGGAGTATAAATTTGAATTGAGCCTCTATTATGGTGTCTTTAAAAAGTTTCCACGCAGCTTGCAGGGATTTTACCTTTGATATTGTACCTTTTAATTTCTGTTTCACTAACCTCCTCATTTTTGTGTAGTTCCCCTTTCTGAAATTAAATGCTACAGTGTTGGGCCGCTGTGGAGTTTCCCCTCCACAGAGATGTTAAATTTAATTATATTACGGTCACTGTTACCAAGTGGTCCAGCTATATTCACCTCTTGGACCTGATCCTGTGCTCCACTTAGGACTAAATCAAAAATTGCCTCTTCTCTTATGGGTTCCAGGACTAGGTCAGGGCTGGCCCACAACATTTTGGCACTTGAGGCGGGGAGCTCAAATGATGCCCCCATGCCCCCTCACTTGGGCCAAAACTTTGAAAGGTCTCAATTCTTCCTTCTTCCTGTTCTACTCCTCTCATGGTACTGCTCTGCTACCTGCCCCAGTAAAGGAAAACTAACAACTTAAAATGTCTTGTTCAAAAATTTTAAGTAACACTTAATTTTCAAACGCCTGAACAGCAAATGTAACTTTTCTTGTCTGCATAGTAAACACTGGCATTTTTATCTGTTTGAATAATCAAAGTGGTGCTTTCCGTGCCTTCTTGGTTGCAAAGATTTGAACTGCTTCCTGCTGAAGGTCCATAGTCTGGGCCAGCTCATGCTCTATTGAGATGGTTGCAAGACTGACCAGCCTCTCCTGTGTCATTGTGGAGCGTAGATGTGTTTTTATTAACTTCAGCTTGGAGAAGCTGCGTTCTCCACTGGAAATTGTTACAGGAAGTATTAGAAGTATGCACAGAGAAACAAAAACATTTGGAAAGAGGGTGGTCATCTTATTTGTGCACATATATTCCAGAACAGCCTTTGGAGTTGATCCTGCTGAAATATATCTTGAAAGGGCTTTCAGTTCATCACCTAAATCACTCGCATCAATATCACGCATGTCATCATGTGTCAGCACTGTCTCTAGTGCCCTGCATTGCTGTTGAGATATAGTGAGGAGTTTTGGAATATCATACAACATCCCAAATATACTGCTGTGTCCCTTGAGCTGCATGAAACATTCTTCAACTGACTGTATTGTACAATCTAGTGCCTGGTTAAAGAATTCAACTTTGAATTGTTGTTTGGGGTCTCTTATGGGATTATCTCATGCCTCGTATTCAAAATATCTTCTTCTTTGGTGACTCTTGTGTTTTTGAATGGGTGGGAAAATAGCTTCAGTGTGAAGTTCCTCTGCCAACTTCTGTGCACTCTTCAGAATGTTTTGAAATCCCTCATCTGACCGTTAAGACTGTAGGTATGACTTTGCTTTGTCCAGTTGTTCCATTGCTTCAGATATATCAAGGTCAACAGCTTGGAGTCTCTTGCTTACAACAATTTATTTCAAACAGTATGTCATGCCACAACACTAAGCCATAGAGAAATTTGAAGTCATGTATGTTTCTGGTGATTCCATTTCCCTCTGCCACTGTTCTCCACCGACAGTTCCTGTCATAGCATTATCCTCCATAATGGCAACTATGGCATCATCTATCATCATCCTAGTTTGGTGTTTGATAGGCTTTATTGCTTCCACTCAACTTTCCCATCGTGTGGCACTCAGTGGTTTCAGTGTCAGAGAGGATGTTCCCAGATGTTGCTTCAAAATTTGCCATCGATGAGTTGATGCAGAGAAAAATAAATAGATGCTTTGAATTACATTAAAAAATTCAGCAGCCTCACTAGAAGCTGATGCTTCATCACTGACCACAAGTTCAATGAATGAGAACTGCATGGGACAAAAGAAGCTTCAGGGTTTAACTCTTGGATCTGTGTCTGCACTCTGTTCTTTCCTCTCATGTTGGCACCATTATCGTAGCCCTGAACTCTCATGTCAGCTATTGCAATTCTGGTATCTTCCAGCTTTTTAAGAAGCACATTTGTCATACTAGCTCCCGTAGTATCATCAATGTCAATAAATTCTAGAAAATACTCTCTGACAGTCACCATTGCAGGGACATTTTCACTAGGTTCTGTTGTTGTTACAAAACCCACCATTAAAGTCGTTTGTTCCGTATGGCTGATGTCAGGTGTGCAATCCGGAATAACAGAGTAATATCTTGCTGACTTCAGATCTGCCACAATCTTCTGTTTGACTTTTGTTGCCAGTAACTGTCTGATCTCATTTTGAATTGTTTTTCCAAGGTAGTGGTGTGTGTACATTTCTTGGGAGGTGACCCTTCTTAGATTCTCCTGGAGTACAGCATCAAACTCAGCCATCAGCTCCACAATTTTAAGGAATTTTCCATTGTTTGGCACATTCAGCTGATCTAAAGTGCCACGCAGTGCTAGGTTTTGGGTAGCAAGCATTCTCACAATGGCAATGAGCCTTTTCCGAACATGTTGCCAGTAAAGAGACTCTGATGCAATCTTCTCTTGATGCTGATCATCTATGGTGGCCTTTAACCTTAATCTCATCTCAACCTCTTTCCACCTATGGAATGCTCTTTGGTGATTTGCTGCCTTCTAATGGCATGCCAGATTTCTAGCCAGATTTTTCCAGTCCTTTGTTCCTGTAGAACCCAATGTGGCTGGAACATTAGACTGGAAGAGTTTGCAACAAAAACAGTGTGCAGCATTCTGGGTTTTTGAGTACCTAAGCCATGGCCTCTTCACTTTGTCACCATTGGGGATTTCACGCCAGTAATGTGTTGGATGGAAACTTCTATTTTCTTTGTCTTTGGGGAACATGAAGTTTTTCACTTGCTGTGGCCCATGCAGTACAAGGAAGTCCCTCAGGCTACTGCTCAAGTGGGTCCACAGTCCTGGATCATCTAGATGTAAGGAACTAAACTCAGCAGCAGCTGTTTGTTGTGCCTCCACCACACTCTTCGCTGATCTACACTTTTCTTCAGGAATGTGCATGGTTACATCCATTTGAGAGGAGATATGGATGCTGCAGTAACTGCCAGGTCACCTGCACTCTGAATAACTGGAAGATCAGGCATCTCCTCACCACTCACATCCTCACTGGGGCCGGAAGGGTCTCCGTGAACATTTGTATCTATGTGTCTCAGGAGAGCTCCTTCCTGCTTAGATAGAAAAGCTTCCTTTGTTTTCTTTCTTTTTCTGAATGCTGCCCCAGAAGGGCGTTTTCTTCTTTCACTCATGACCGCTGTTCTGTGCCAGCTATGGTGGCTCTCAACACTCAGTTGAAGGGGACAAATAAGCAGGCTGGTAGCAGGGCCTAAGAGAGGGAAGATATCAGCATCTTAAAGGCCTAACTGGCTCCTACTACTTCAGTTGACTGCCTGTTTTCTTCAGTTGGGTTCAGGGAAGAAGCAGGAAACAGGAAGCTCCCTGAGAAGCTGTGTTAATCAGTCCAGGCTCCTGGGGGTGCTAGACAGGTACATAAGAGGCTCCTCCTCCTCTCTCTCCCTGCAGCTCCTGCTGCTTTCTGTTATTCCCTCTCACCTTTTCTCCTGCCTGCCTGTTATGTCTCTTGTGCCCTCCTTCCTTCAGCACAGCACTCCACCATCTCTGTGCATCTAGAGCAGAGAGAATACATATGCACCAGCAGCAGACACAATTTTCTACACCCTGAGTCCTAGTGGTGCCCCCCCCCACAGTCTGGCACCTGAGGCAGCCGCCTCAGTTCACCTCATGGTAAGGCCAGCCCTGGACTAGGTTCTCCAAGAAGTAGTCATTTAAGGTGTCAAGAAACTTTATCTCAGCGTCCATTCCTGAGGTGACATGTACCCAGTCAATATGGGGATAGTTGAAATCCCCCATTATTATTATTATTGAGATTTTTATTTTAGTAGCCTCTCTAATCTTCCTGAGCATTTCAGAGTCACTAACACCATCCTGGTCAGGTCATCTATAATATAGCCCTACTGCTATATTCTTATTTTTCAAGCATGGAATTACTATCCGTAGAGATTCTATAGTACAATTTAGTTCATTTAAGATTTTTACTTCATTTGATTCTATGCTTTCTTTCACATATAGTGCCACTCCTTCACCACCACGACCTGTTCTGTCCTTCTGATATATTTTGTACCCTGGTATTACTCTGTCCCATTGATTATCCTCATTCTACCAGATTTCTGTGATGCCTATTATATCAATATCCTCATTTAATACTAGGCACTCTAGTTCACCCATCTTATTATGTAGACTTCTAGCATTGGTATATAAGCATTTTAAAAACTTGTCATTTTTTGGCTGTCTCCTATTGCATGACGTAATTGAATGGGACTTTTTTTCATTTGACTGTTTCTCATCAGATCCTCCCTGTATTTTATCATTTTCCATCCTCTCCTCCTTATTAGGACATAGGGAATCTCCATTTATAGATCCTTCCCTAAGGGATATCTGAACCACATTCTCCTCCACACCTGTCGGCTTTCCCCCAGCCCTTAGTTTAAAGAAGTCTTGAAGTAAGATGGTGTAAACTGCATTCAGAGGGGCTTAAAGGTGGATTCCGTGGGGCTCGTATGTTCAACTGTAGAGCTGTGTCCTTTTGGAAGCAAAGTTCTTTTTATCTGAAAATGGTTCAAGGTGTATACTCCACCCTGTTTCTGATGCCTCAGTGATCAGTGTCTTTGTAGGAGGTGGTGTGGAGAAGGGTACCCCCTTTTGAACATTCTTCAGTGAAAACAGAATGTGAGCTTGGACCACAACATGCATGTGTATTTGATGTCTCATGGGGTTATACACAGATCATAGCCAGCCTTGTAAAGGACGTAAGTGAAGCCTGGCTACTAGCAGTGTCACACATGTGTACACTGACATGTGGGCTAGAAGTTTGAAGCAGGTTCTTACTGTGATTGATGGATTCATTTTGATGCTGGTGATAAATCACCTGGATAGAGTGAAATCTGTCCTCAGGAAGAAATGCTTTTGCTGATTTAGAGTCAAGTAGGGCAATGACAGATCTCTGGAAGAAGATGAAGGACATTGGTCAGATAGCTCAAGACCTGCCTGTTCTTCATCTGCAAACTGTTCTTGCTGCTTCCTGTCCACAGTCAGTGGTTTGGCAATTGATGAAATAGAATGTGACCTCTGAATCTTCTTGGTTGGAGGTAGATCAGATCCTAGATGGAAGTCTCCAGTATCTCAAATAGGACCAAGGTGGAGCATTGTAGGGATAAGGTTGGTTAGACTATTGCCATGTGTGAAGTAGATGAGTTGGAACTCTGAAGTGAGTGTCATTGGTTTGGAGAGATCCTCTCTTGACATTTGAATGGAGGGTAGAAATTTCCCTACTGGAAAGTTTAGAGAAGGTGGGTTCCAGCGAGCAAGAAGAGAAGTACACTTTCTCTAGTGCTGATCTTCGAGGTGACATTAGTACCATGAGGTCTGAGATGTGTATTGGTGCAGAGTGTAATGCCATTGAAGACACGGTTGGTGCTGGAGATGTAGCAGCTTCCTCTGACATCAGGTCAGCCAGCACTATGATGCTTCTGTTGTCAATGCCAGTACCAGTGCCTTGCAAAATTTGCAGATGATACAAAACTACTCAAGATAGTTAAGTCCCAAGAAGACTGCGAAGAGCTACAAAAGGATAACCTTACAAAACTGGGTGACTGGACAACAAAATGGCAGATGAAATTCAATGTTGATAAATGCAAAGTAATGAACATTGGAAAAACTAATAACAACTATACATATAAAATGGTGGGGTCTAAATTAGCTGTTACCACTCAAGAAAGAGATCTTGGAGTCATTGTGGATAGTTCTCTGAAAACATCCACTCAATGTGCAGCAGCAGTCAAAAAAGCGAACAGAATGTAGAGAATCATTAAGAAAGGGATAGGTAATAAGACAGAAAATATTATATTGCCTCTATATAAATCCATGGTACGTCCAGATCTTGAATACTGCGTGCAGATGTGGTCGCCCCATCTCAAAAAAGATATATTGGAATTGGAAAAGGTTCAGAAAAGGGCAACACAAATGATTAAGGGTTATGGAATGTCTTCCACATGAGGAGTGATTAATAAGACTGGTACTTTTCAGCTTGGAAAAGAGACGACTATGGGGGGATATGATAGAGCAGTGGTTCCCAAACTTGTTCCACTGCTTGTGCAGGGAAAGCCCCTGGTGGGCCGGACCGGTTTGTTTACCAGCCGCATCCGCAGGTTCGGCCGATGGCGGCTCCCAGTGGCTGCGGTTCGCTGCTCCAGGCCAATGGGAGCTGCTGGAAGTGGCGCAGGCCGAGGGTAATTTTGACTATACACGATTTTTGCCTTATGCGACTCCACTGTATTGAAGTTTTGTCTGAGTAGCCTATTATGAAAATGGAATAAATAAAATAATTAACAAATAAAATCTACAATTACACTATTTCTCCTATGTCTCCCCCAGAGATGTGTTGCATACCCTGGGCGTTCCTCAATTTGGGAACCCCTGTTTTAACCAATTGGATCTGTCTTCACAGCCCTTTCAGGTCATCTATAGTATGATTGATTCTAGACACAAGCTGTCTATAATTAGTGCAATACAAATAGGTCAATAAAATATGTGTGTGATATATAGTTATCTATTTTGTTGTCCGCTTCTTTTAGAGGTTTGATGGCCCCATGGATATCCCAAGACCCTACATTGTAGAATAGTAATATCTGCCACACAGAAATGTTTTGGACGCTCGCTATAGCATCTCCTGTTGGGCCAATTCGCTATGTTAATGTTTGTTTTCTCTAATCTCATACAGTAGACCCACAGAGTTACGGACACTTCGGGAATGGAGGTTGTTTGTAACGTGGAACAAGACGTTACAGGCTTCAGCCATGAGGGGGTAGGGGCTGCAGCCACAGGGATTGGGGGCAGGGGCAGGGGTTCTGAGTTTCGGGGCTCCTGGGCAGGGGGCTCAGGGCTTCTGCCTGTGGGAGCACCAGGTCTCAGGGATTTAGATCTGGGAGGAGCACTGGGGCTCGAGGCTTCAGCCCCACAGCTCCATTCCTGGCTTCTGCCCCGCGGGGGGTGCTGGGGCTCAGGGCTCCTCATGGCTCCGCTCCCAGTTTCAGCTGGGGGGGAAATGCCAGGGCTCGGGGCTTTAGCTAGAGGGGAGGGGAGCACTAGGGCTGAAACCAGTGCTTCCCTCGTAACTAAAGCCCCAAGCCCGGTGCCCCCACCCTCCCCTGGGGCTGAAGCTGGGAACGGATCTGTGGGGCTGAAGCCCCAAGCCCCGGCGACCCCTGGGGTGCTGAAGTCGGGAATGGAGCCGCAGGCCTGAAGCGCTGATCCCCAGAATTCCCCCAAGTCTAAAGTCCTGAACTCTGCTGCTCCCAAGCGTCAGAAGCCCGGAGCCTCCGCACAAGCCTTGACACACACCCCCTCCCCACGGCTGCAGCCCCAACTCCCCAGTGGCTGAAGCCCTGAGCCTCAGGGCTAAAGTCCCAAGGCAGTACAGTATTTTCTGGTTTTTGTTTTTGTTTTGTTGCTGCTGCTGCCTAATTGATTACTTCCGGTTCCACATGGTGTCCGGTTGAGAGGTAAGTCCATAAATCTGGTGTTCCTATCTTTGAGGTTCTACTGTAGATCATTGGGTTATTCTGTTCTATATAGATTTTTATACTGTGCTCATCACCATAGTATTTGAGCATCTTCCAGTAGCGCATTAAGCAATGTGATTACACTTCTGTCACATGTTGTCTGTTCTCTCCATCCTCTCCTCAGAGGGAGAAGTATGTGTAATGGAGTGTCTTGTCTTGGTGGGTTGCTATGTGTTTGTATTAGAAAAGGCAAGGTCAAAATCTGACTTGCACTAGGAGTGGAGTTTAGTACCACCCCTCTCTTCTAAACTGTTACTTTGGGACCAAGTTCTTATTAATTTTAAAACTTATTATTTCATAAACATACACAGACCTTAAATAACTATGTTAGGGTTGAGTTGGGGCTTTTTCATCCGAGTCCTACTTGTGGGTGGCTAGCACTGAGAAGAACTGGAGAAACTGAACCGAGGTAGCCTGAGATTTTCTGAATGAATGCAGGTGGAATGTCTGGGGTACTAGGAGAATGTGCTTACCAGCAGCACTTCCTTCTCCTGCTGAAAGGTGCAGCATGCCTCACCTATGCCCTTGCCATGTTCCTACTTCAATATCCATAAACCATTTGGGCCAGGAGTGCCACTGTGTGAACTGGACAACCCAAGGGAGTCTGAATCATGGCTGGCTTCTGTGCAAGTGAACTGGAGGAAGAAGAAAAAACAACAAAGAGTCCTTGTGGCACCTTAGAGACTAACAAATTTATTTGGGCATAAGCTTTTGTGGGCTATATAAATTTGTTAGTCTCTAAGGCGCCACAAGGACTCCTCCTCCTAACATGGCTACCCCTCTGAAACGGGGGAAGAAGAGTTTCCCTGTGATGTATCTTCCCTCAGGGCACATAATCTAAGGCAAATATAGTTTATTATTTATTTGTTAAGCACCAGATATGTGTTTTGGCATTTCAGAAGACAGAAAAAAAAGACAAGCTGTGCCCCATGGAATTTATAGACTGAAATATTTTGCGCTCTTGCAGCACCTTTCACGTGAGAATCTTAAAGCACTTACAAACCATAATTTAGCTTAATTTTTTCCTCTGTGAAAATTCAAACAAGTAATATTACCATTTTACAGATGAAGAAACTAATGCACAGCTAATTGACTCACCCAAAATCACACTTGCAGTCTGTAGCAGAGTTGTGAATACAACCCTGTTTTTCTGACTTTCAGTGCTAGGGTTTAACTACAAGGACCATGGGCGGTGAATGAACTCCCTCTTCGGGGGAGGCCAGCCCCCTCCTCACCTCTTCTGCCTGAGGCTACTCCCCACCCCCACTCTTGCCTGCTGGGGCCAGAGGAGCCCCAAGCCCCCCTCCCCATGGCCAGAGGAGCCCTGCCCGAGCTGGCCTGAGCCCCTGCTGCCTTGAGTGCCAGCCTGCTCAGGCCACCCCGAGCACATGAAAAGATGGGAGTTGCCTTACCAAGTGTGGGGGTCAGTGCTAACAAGGCCAATTCAATTAGGGTGGATGTGGCCCATTCCCAACAGTTGACAAGAAAGGATGAATATCAACAGAGGAAAAATTACTTTTTGTAGTGCTAACGAGACCAATTCAATCATGGTGGATGTGGCCCATTCCCAGCAGTTGACAAGAAGGTGTGAGTATCAACAGAGGGAAAATTATTTTTTGTAGTGACCCAGCCACTCCCAGTCTTTATTCGGGCCTAATTTGATGGTGTCAAATTTGCAAATTAATTCCAGTTCTGCAGTTTCTCGTTGAAGTCTGTTTTTGAAGTGTTTTTGTTGAAGAATGGTGACTTTTAAGTCTGTTATTGAGTGTCCAGGGAGATTGAAGTGCTCTCCTACTGTTTTTTGAATGTTACAATTCTTGATGTCTGATTTGTGCCCATTTATTCTTTTGCGTGGAGACTGTCCGGTTTGGCCAATGTACATGGCAGAGGGACATTGCTGGCACATGATGGCATATATCACATTGGTAGATGTGCCGGTGAATGAGCCCTTGTGGCTGATGTGATTGGGTACTATGATGGTGTCCCTTGAATAGATATGCAGACAGAGTTGGCAATGGGGTTTGTTGCAGGGGTTGGCTCCTGGGTTAGTGTTTCTGTTGTGTGGTGTGTAGTTGCTGGTGAGTATTTGCTTCAGGTTGGGGGGCTGTCTGTAAGCGAGGACTGGCCTGTCTCTCAAGGTCTGTGAGAGTGAGGGATCGTCCTTCAGAATAGGTTGTAGATCACTGATGATGCGCTGGAGAGGTTTTAGTTGGGGGCTGTAGGTGATGGCTAGTGGCATTCTGTTACTTTCTTTGTTAAGTGTGTCCTGTAGTAGATGACTTCTGGGTACCCTTTTGGCTCTGTCAGTCTGTTTCTTCACTTCCCCAGGTGGGTATTGTACAGTGTAGTCTACAGCGTGGCTCATACAAATCTGTGTACTTAGAGCAAATGTAAAACAGTGATGATAATGCTTTCCTACATTTGCAAAGTACTTTAAGTTCTACAGATGAAAAGATGATGCAAGGCATTTATTTATTTATTTATTTATTTATTATTCACTCTCTTTTTCTGATATTCTGACTTAGTTGAGTGGAGCTGTGGCCAAGATGCAAGGTGCTGGTTCTAAAGTCCAGGATGTATCTAAACAAAGTTAGCCCCAAATTCTGGCCTCCAGTACAGTGGAAGTCAACGGGATGTGCACAGACAAACAAGAGGGAAGTTGGTCATGAAGTCCGATTTTGTAATCACAGTAAGACTTCAGACTATGCGTAATTGTTCTAATTAATGCATACCTCAGGTGTGCTGAAAACGCAGATGGCAAAACCTCGCCACATACCTGAGGCTAGCATTAATCAGCACTAGCATAAAGTGTGTTGTAACTTTATAGCTTAATCGTTGCAGCCTGTATGAGAACATAGTGATCCATAAAATAGTTGTTAATGACTACACTAGAAAAAGGGTTATGGATATGCACAGAAATTAATCTCTAGAGTAGTTTTTTCTTTGTGCCTTGCATATCAAGCTGGCAAGTCTTACAATAAAAATTGCCTCTGGAGATTCTGTATCTTTATATCTCAAGTACCAATTTAGCTTTCTTGTGCTTTTGTTTTCAAGGTACCGTACATTGTGAATCTTTTTTATATACTTGCTAGACTTCCAGTGATCTACTAAAGTAATACTTTATGTAATCAAGTACATTCAAGTAGTCAGAGATTTACTTTTAGAGTAGAATTGAAAGGGGTGTGTGTGCGTGTGTGTGAAGATGTAAATTCCACTATCCCTGCAAGTTTTTGTTGGCTGAAATACCAAAACCACTAGGTGGTCATATAGAACAGCAGTTATGTTCTTTCTAATTTCCATAAACAAATAAACATTTCTTTTGTTCCATTTATTTTTGCCTAATTAAATCTATTTGCTTTTATCAGAAATAGTGTCATGTTTTCATTGCAGTGCCAGACTTGTCACATAATAATTTTAGAGGCAGATTTCAAAGTATTAAATATATGGATATATATGTTTAATTATAGTACTTTCAATATTCTGTAACATTCCATCTCATCCCATCATCACCTCCTTCCCCCAAAAAAGAAGAAAAGAAAAGGTAGGGTAACATTTAACTTGAAGATTGGCTAAAGCTGAGGAATACTGTTACCCTCCACATTTGAGTCTGGCAGGCAATGCGACACAAGGGTGTCTTGCTCTGTACAACCAGCATCCTGTAATATTGTAATCCTTTTTCTTTGAAAGAAGAGACAAATATTTGCACAGGGAGAGAAACTGACAGAAAAGAAAATAAGAAAAATATTAACAGATTTTGACAAAAAGATAGGCTGGAATATTATTTTCCTGTATGTGATGTGTCATGATATTTTGTGTGTGTGTATGTGTAACTGTGTAAGTTACCATGAAAGTATACTGTGTGATATCCTGAACCTTGAAGTTTAATGTACTTATTAATTTGTACTAAACAGTTTGTTGTAAAGTATCTTAGACTCTTTTTCCTGAAGATTTGTGAAAGTTAATATTTTGTATGTTACCTCTGCGAAAGGTCTTTTGATTACTGGAAAGTTTAGGATTCTACCAATTGAGCTTTATCACATGGTCTTGTGCTCCCTCCCTTTTAGCATCATCAGTTTATGAGGTATCCAGTCATGTGTATTTTTAAAGCAACATTTTTACTTTGGAAAGCCTGAAAGTTTGATTCTTTATTTACCCAAACAATTAAAGCAATATGTATTTCTGGTGTAAAGTAAGTTGGGTAATTATTATCATTCTAGTCAGGGAAGAAACCCACACTATAATCTTAAACCTTAATTTCCATTGGCTGAGTCTCACTCTATTAATACATCTCTCTCTCACCAACAGAAGTTGGTCCAGTAAAAAGATATTACCTTACCCACCTTGTCCCTCTATTAGTAAATAGCAGTCACAGAGGAAGTTCCACTGGAGTTAATGCTGCTCTTTCTGGGGGATGAGCAGGGGATGCTGGTGTGAAGAGTAATTGGTCCCTGCTTCTTGCTGTCCCATGATCAGCCTTGTCCACATGACCCTAACGAAAGAAGACTGTCAAGCACCTGCAAAGGGACCTTTCTATAGTCCAAAGGAGATAGAGGGGAAGCTACGAGGGTGTTGGTACGTCTGTTCTTCTGAACCTCTTGAAGATATTTTGTCACAGAGAGCAGACGGGATGATCTGCAGCATGGTATATTGGCAAGCACTTATATAAATCTAATTGATGAATTAACTTAATCCTAATTTCTTGTGCATCATCTTTATTATGCATTGGAGGAATAGTAATATGAATATGCATGTGGTAGGAGTAAAAAAAACGCTTATCCTGTTGCTTTGTGTTTTTTTTTGGTGTGTGGGAGCACTTTTATTAAAATATAAAACAACCTGCAAACTTTTTCAGATGGAAAAGTGACTTAAGTCAGGCAATTACTATATATTTTATGTGACTGCTTATTGTACTCCAACAAAGAAAAGAGTTATAATAGCAAGGAATAACATGTAATACAGTGAATATGTTCTTCTGAGATACATAAAATATCACTGTGCGTAAATAATATAAACTTTTCTATTCAGTGTTTCAATGCTTTAAGGGGAAGATTTTGAAAAATGCCCAGTGGATTTGGAGCAAGCGTCATATTGATTTCAAGGGGACTTGTGCTGCAAAATCCTTTCGGTGCTTTTGGAAATCCCCTCCTAAAATAATATACCAGTTTTAAGAAAGTGTCACACAACTATAATGTGACACTTAAGAAAGTGTCACACAACTTGAATGCACTTACCTTTAACAGTCTCTTGCTGTGTATAGTAACCTGGGGGAAGGGATGCCAACTGGTTGTACTCTGTGGGAAAAACTATAGCTAAGAATTATCTAAGGCTTCAGTTGTTAGTAAAGACTGCACCCTTATGGAAAATTCTATAGAAGCTATATGGAAATTTAATGGAGTTCTCTGTATGACTCTCTAAAAGGCTTTAATAACTAATATTTTTCTATAGGTATTTTGAACCATTCTGTATATTTCTGTAGCAGAATATTTTATATTAAATAATTTTAGGATGGTTAAAATATCTATAGAACATTTCATTTTCTATTAAATTATATTGGACTTCTGCATAAGGGAAAGTTTATGCATATTGATATTTCTATATTTTCATGTATAGAGAATTGATTTAACAAGTCGGTTCAGGATGTCTGGACCCCTTACTGGTTATCCACAGTACAATTCAGAAAATAGATACTAGATGCTAGAAAAAACCTGTTGAAAAATATACGTTGAGATTCCGTCAAAACAAACTATAGTGTGTGATAGCACAATAGAATCCTTTCAAATGAATGCCAGTTAAAGGGATATTTCTATTTTGAAAAAAAAATTCTTCTGCTTTGCCAGCTAAATATTGTATTGTCTCAATAGGTATTTCCTATTATCTTTTGTAATAGGGATACTGTTCTCTTCTGCATAAGAAAAATGTAATTATTTTAATGAATATACAATGCAAAGAGAGACAAAACAGTAAGGTTCCAATCTCTCTGAGAAGTTAGAGATCGGAGCTTATTATTAATTTATGGTTGGAATTTACAGTATGTTATAAAATATGTTTAATAATATATAGGCCTGAGTGGAACCTGTTTAGATACTGTGATATTGGAGGAGCCAGAGAGTTAAGTGCTCCTTTAATCATCTGCGTCTGTGTCAAAATCTAAAATGGAAAGTTGTCTGCTTCCATTTCAAAATTTTCAGTGTGCCAACTTTAGCTGTCCTCAGTCCTCTTTATTCTGCCAAAATGCCCTTTGATGTCAATTGGAGTTTTTTGCCTGAATATGGAATGAGTAAGGGCTGGAGGAGCTGGCCCATTGAAAACTACTGTACTAGGGCCCAGATCCCACAATCAGGATTCTATCAAATAATATCAAACACATCATAAGAGACAGTTGCTGCCCTGAGAAGTGTTCAGTTTTTCTTGGAAAACTTGGAGGGGGGATTTATTTTGGCAAATGTAATTTTTTTTGGCATTTATTGTATCATTCCTGTTATGTTTACAACACCATCAACTTCATTGTTAATGAGGTTCACAAAAAGTCTTTTGTTTCCTCCTCCTTCTGCTCTCCCTCTTACTCAGTCTGATCTTTACAGCATATGAAGAAAATCAGACTTCTCCTCTCTGCTGGCATGGTTACAACACTGGTTATCTTCTACCTAACTACTATATCCTTATCCTCACTGACCACCCCCATTTCCATCCTGCTTCCCTCAGTTTTAGCTTTCTCCTGGTGATTTCTAGGTGGAATAATCTTTCTTCCCTGCCCCTCAGACCGTGTTACTCTCTTCTTTGTATCTCTCCACTGAATTATTTCCTCTTGCTTTCTACATAGTTCTAGCTTCTCCTGTTCCCTTTCAAAAACAACAAGGAGTCTGGTAAGCTTATGCCCAACTAAATCTGTTAGTCTTTAATGTGCCATCGGACTCCTTGTTGTTTCTGTGGTTACAGACTAACACGGCTACCCCCTGATACTTGTTCTCTTTCAGTGCTTTTTACTGTAGCCAGGGGTGGAGTTGCAGTCTCTTCTGTCCTTCCAGACCACTCCCACCTCATGCCTTCATTTATCTGCCAAAAAAACTTCCTTTGTTTCATTAACACAGCTTTTGTCTTGATGGTGTCTTCCATGCTACCTGTACACATGGAATACTTTCCCTATCCCAAAATGTCTGATGACCCCCACCTTCTCATCTTTCAAATATATCCATAAAATGTGCTACTTTGGCAAGGCCCATGAATGCTAACTGATGCCACTATGATGTGCTCAGCATCTTATTACTAAAACAAAACTGTGCCTCTGCTTTAAGAATAAAAATGATGCTCCAGGTTAGCACTTTCTATGTATGCACTCCCAGTATGTAGGTGTGTGGCACTGTTTGTCTAGATAGATTGTTAGCTCTTTGGGCGGGGGCAGCATCTTTCTTCGTATAGTTTTGAATAAACTACCAGAGTTTGTTTAAGTAAATAATGATCTATTTTTCTGTGGGTGTCAGATCTCCCCTCCAACGACATCACGGGCTGCTTCCCTGTTGGCTTTTGACTAGTATTTACAAAACTCGCTATTGGGAGTAAAGGAGTAGAGACAATTGTTGAGACCAGGAACGTTTACCTTTTTAAATTTTGTTTTTAGTAAATTAATAGTTATTAGCTTTTTGTGTATGGGGGGGGAGGGGTAGGAAGGAGTTTGTAGGGATTGTGGAGCAAGCATGAAGGGCATGCTTCTGGGTGTGATTGTGTGGTCCAGTGACCATGAACACCAGGGTACACAGGAGTGGTAGCCTAAGGAGTTGGAGTAGTGACCAAGCAAGGACTAGGTAGCTGCCAGCTGCTGGGAGGTAGAGTCTTTCCCCCTGAGACCTGCATGTAGTGCTTCACACAGTGTACATTTACTTGGGGAGTGGGGTGTGAGAGAAAGAAAGAGAGAATTTTACCTGTATAATAATTTGCATTTATTTTTCTAGAAGGAATTATCCAAATTATATAATGTAATTAATTTTTTTTTAAATCTTCTTACCATGCAACTAAATAAAGAAGTACATTTTAGTAGTCCATTCAAACTATAGTACATTACTTAAAAAAAAAAAAGACAGAGAGACAGGCTGAATATGAAATTTGCCTTTTTTAAAGATAAAGTTGAGGGTTGCATGAACTTTTTTACACCATCAAAATCATATAAAGCTCTCACACAGTTTTCAAAGCATGCAAAGAATAATCAGCTATGTGATGTGTTTGTTTAAAATGCTCTTGGTTTAGCTATTTGGAGCCTTGGGTCTTGACAGTTTATATTTGAAAAGGATTTGATGCATAAAGGCCTGATTCCCTTCTGACTTACACTGTTTTTTCACTGGCATTTTTTCATAGCTCAGTTGACTTTAATAGAGATACTCCCGATTTAGCAAGTGAGAGAAGAATCAGGCTTTTTTTGCCTTTTTTTCCCCTCCTGCAGATGTCCCAGTTTCAGCTTGTTTCAGTGGGATTGTAGGTGTAAATTAATCCTGTTTGATATTCAATTATCTATTAAAATAATTTTGAATTGTTTAACAAGGCAGATCACCCACAGTTTTCACATAGAGATGGAAATAATTAATTTCTGTTTCAGATTTATTTTTTTTTAGTTTTAGAGGGGTTCAGGAGCAAATTGAAAGATTAGTAGAGACTCATTCCTCTATTGGTCTCTCTAAACGTAAATACATCTTAAAAAATCTTTTATGACTTTCAGACGAATAGTGAACAATTATATTTATATAACTTTGTTCTGACTGAATTTAATTGCAAATCTAGCAAATTGATTTTGATTTTTTTGAGTACTCTGACATTTTGTTATTTATACTTTAATAATAGTACTCATACAGCTACATCTCAGATACGGATTATTGTAATATAAAAAATGGGATTTGTTATTGTGGCCATAACCTGTCAAATGCTAATTGAAGTCAGTGGGTATTTCCCTTGAGTAAAAGATTCAGGGTCAGATAGCCCTCTCTTTTTCCACATAGAAAAAATTAAAAAACAGCAAAAATGAACAGATTTTTATAGAGGGGGTTGAATTTCCTCCACACCTCAATGATCCTACAAAAGCCCCTTCACACAATCTCCATGATTTTTTGACTCTGATGCATAAGACCATAGGTGGTTGGGTTGTCAGAAACAGCATTATTATATATGGGTTCCCACTCTGCTCAGTGCACTCTTTGACCCCAGAGAATGCATTTGGGGCAGCTGTTTGGGAATTTATGGGAACATGGCTCCTAAGAGAGCCATGATGCCATAGAGAAAAGAATGGAGGCACTTTGGTTCTCTGCACAAATTTCCAAGACTCTTGCAGATGTGCAAAAATACACGGTATCTTCCCGTGGATCTTGGAACATCCACAGGGTTGGAGGAGCATACTTCCTGCAGTGTTGCCCATTCTGCAAGGAGGCAATCTATACCATTCCTTGTCCACCTCTTGATATGATTCCAGGGAAACCCACTTCACCCATGAAAGGGATTATTTAGTCCTGAGTGAGGGCTATAGGATTTGGTCTTCTGTGATTAGAGGGTACTTCGATATTGAACTATCAGATTATAAACTTGCAGTCATGTGCAATGTCACTGAAGTAATATTCCTTATTGTCTTCAGTTTTACATCACACACAGTACTGCTTTCCAATAGTTATATTATTCCTTCTGTGTATCAAAGTGTGAACAAAATAACTCATCCAGCGCATACACCTGCCCACTTAATACATACTGGAGATTATAGTGGGATCAGTCTTGCAGTTAGTTTGACCACTAAGTGAACTGCATTTAGGATGGAAGAATCACTTCTGAGAAGCTGTTCTTTTCCATATAATTGATGAATTTAGGATAACAAGGTGATTACAGAATTGATACCACTGTAATCCCCAGAATTTACTAGTGGGCAGGTGTGGCTAGTGGTTGAGTTGTTTTATGGTATATTTCTGTTCTGGCAAATATTGACGAAGGCAACATTGCTAACAAGAGAAGATAATCTGAGTGATACAGTGTTTAAACAAGATTATTCAAGATAGGTGCTTCAAGAAGAAATATCATTCTGCATTAAGGATAATCAAATCTTGTTGTGTCTGAGACTTTAACTCTGTAGACTAATTTTTAGGATATTTGGGGTTTGAAAAATTAATTTGAGTTCACAGGGCCAGATTCTCTACTGTGCCTTCTGTGACACACAGCCCTGGATGGTGATATGCAAAGGTGGCTTTGTCATCTTTTGCACCTGTGTAGCGTAGCGTACTCTGGCACACCCCTTCCATACCAGGTTTGGTTTAGTCAGCCTAGAGGTACCCAGAGTAGAGGGTGGGAGTGGGTTCACCTAGCAACCCCAAGGAGTAGGTGTACAAACCCTCCACAATGGCTGTTGAGCCCAGCAAGAGGGCAGCAGGCTGAAACAAGGACTTATTAGAGAGGGGCCCAGAGAAGGCAGAAGGATTTCTTCTGTGTTAAAGATCTTTTTGGGATTTTTAGTTGGGACAACTGTGACCCTGGAAGGGGTTAACTAAAGTCTATGGAGGGCTGAGTCACGGGATGAATTACTGGCAGAGAAACAAGCACTGTGCATGAGTGACCATCGGTAGTGGTTGCTAGCCCCAGGAGAGAGCAGCAATGCTATTCCTGGCCATAAGTGGGCACCAGTGTCTGCCCTGCAACCTTCCTGTAATTTAAAGTAATGTGAAGTCCAGTTCGGTTTAACAATGTTTTTCTATTTATAAGGATTCTTGTGCTCTTTAATAACGATTGGAGAACCTGCCCAAACATCTAGGTTGACAAAAGTAGTGCCTTATATATGTTCTGTACCTAGGCTATTGTTCCTAGAATTTCTTTCTGTGCCATCTCTGATTCCCTGTTAAGCAAAATATGAATTCAATAAACTTTTGAACTTATGATGTTTGTGTGCTTGAAATGGGACAAAATGACTTCACTGTCAAACGAGTTCATTGTCTTCCAAATTAAATCAGAAGCTTTTCTTTAAAATAAGCTATATTTATGTTTAAAAGATCTAGTGGTTCAAAAAGCTGTGCTGGTGTGGATATGCACAATAGTCTGTATAGACAGGCAGGGTGGTGATGGTAGAAGGAAGTCTCATGTTCATACTCACCTCCTTTCTTTTGTTTAAAGTTTCAGCAGTACGAGGTGTTCTTTCTCAGGTAGCCATTGACTAAGGGAATTCAGAATGCCTTTTCTTACTGTTTATACGAGTCTAGAACTTCCAGTGAACGTACTTAGTCACTTTCTTCACTCTAGGTGTCCTGGAACTTCTTGGATATAGGATTGGATGTTATTTTTCATGTGATGTGAGCAGAAGAGTGACAAGCGTTTCTCCGTTAAGAGCATTTACAACAAAGGATAGACAAAGCCTCTGCATTGACTAGACTAAAATTTGAGGCTTTGACTATTTGTACCTTGATGGATAAAAATAAGGTCATTATGGGATGAACTATTGCTCTAAGCAGGTTGAATTTTTACCTGGTCAAAAGCAGTTGGCAAAGTTAATTTTATTTATCAACTGTGATGCCTAGGTACTCTTGTGATAAGCACGTTAAAATATCTTTAGAAGAAAATTGATAGTACAGTAATATTATAAGTTTGGGGATGCAATTGCAGGCACTGCTAGGCTTTTCATCTAAACCTGTTTTTCACAGACTGTTATCAAAGGGAGTACATGACTCACAGAATGCATCTGGAGGGCCATATGATTCTTTAGCTGACTGCATGCTGAGTGTCTTGACGCACTGAAAGCTTTCATTAAAATTATTCTTAAACTTCTTGTTAGTTTGTTTTGGTTTTGTGTTTTTCAGCAAAATCAATTTTAATTGTAGAGAGGATATTATATTTTCAGGTGATATATTTTGTATAAATGTGTTTCAAGGTTTTAGATATTATTTATGAATTTGGTTATGAAAATATTCACCAGTGAGTTATTGGCTAATAAACTTAGTTTTTAAATTGTATAATGTTTCCAATATTGTTTAGTCTAGACATAAAGGAAAATCCTCATTTGTATTGCTTATGAAAAAAATCAAACTGCAATCAGGATAGGGTGCAGGTTTATTTGAGACAGAATCCTAAAGGCCCAATAAGCACTGGTACAATGTGGAATAACTGAACCATGCATTTTTATTTTTTGAACACCACTAAGCCACATATTTTGATGATATATTTTTGGTATGAATTAACTATGTGGAGATTTTTCTGTATTGCGAGTTCAATGCTTGCTGTTTAAAAAAAAAGAAACAAACCACAAAACACCCAGTCCATGCACAAAAGTTTAGTTCAGTGACAGTTAAGGATGCCTCAAGACACACCCCACCTATTTAAAGCCTGAAAAGCATAGAGATAACTATGTGGAAGAACTCCTGCATTCCTTGCAGGTTGATGACAATACTATAACACACTCTAGCACTCCATAAGGCTTTCTCTTTCACCTCCAACAGATATTGAAGAGCAATACATGCCCCCAGCTTCATCAAACATGCACTCTAACACAAAGCCTTAACGATAACCTCAGCAACATTAACTCAGTATAACTTCCCCACTCTGTGGAATGTGTGAAGGTAGATCCTGAAGAGCAATATGAACAGTCAGCATTCATTCCATAATTAAGGATGCAGCTGAGTTTCTGTTTCAATAAAAATCATTATTCCAATCTATAATGGAACAGAATTTACTATACACAGTAAATAAAAAAAGAAGTCAAAAATCCTACATCATTTAAAACAAATAGGTGAGGTTAACATGTAAAGATGCAGTCAGAGTAAATTTAAAGCAGTAGGTAAAGATTGCAAAATACCTGATTCACAAAAGAGTAGTGCCTATCCTTCAGGTTTTGAGGAGCATCTCTTGATCAAATATAATACCAAATGATCAGACTATCCAATATCCTCTTGGAAACCTGAGATCAGCATGGCTGATGCTACATTTTGGAGTAATTTGATATGAAGTTTAGAACATTGGTTCTCAGATTCATGCATAAAGTGGACCACACTTTAACAGAGAGATTATTTTATGACCACCTCTATTACTGTTTACTGGACCATTGTTACCGGACCAGTCCACACAAGAGATCCATTTCGTAGACACTACACTGCAAATAAGTCTACAGCTAAGCCCTAAGATACAACCGCATTTGCTCCAGTCCCTCAGACAGAGACAAACACCTACAAGATCTCTATCAAGCATTCTTAAAACTACAATACCAATCAGGGGAAGTGAGGAAACAGATTGACAGAGTGAGACACATACCCAAAAATCACCTACTATAGGACAGGCCCAACAAGGAAAATAACAGAACACCACTGGCCATCACGTACAGCCCCCAGCTAAAACCTCTCCAGCACATCATCGATGATCTATAACCTATCCTGGAAAACAGTCGCCACTCTCACAGGCCTTGGGAGGCAGGCCAATCCTTGCTTACAGACAGCACCCCAAGCTGAAGCAAATACTCACCAGCAACTACACACCACACCACAGAAACTCTAACCCAGGAACCAATCCCTGTAGCAAACCCTGTTGCCTTCTCTGTCCCCATATCTACTCTAGCAACACCGTCGTAGGACCCAGCCACACCAGCCACACCATCAGGAGCTCATTCACCTACACATCTACTAATGTGATATATGCCATCATGTGTCAGCAATATCCCTCTGCCATGTACATTGGCCAAACTGGACAGTCTCTACGTAAAAGGATAAATGGTCACAAATCAGACATCAGGAATGGTAACATACAAATGCCAGTAGGAGAACACTTCAGTCTCCCTGGACATTCAATAACAGATTTAAAAGTAGCCATTCTTCAACAAAAAAAACTTCAAAAACAGACTTCAAAGAGAAACTGCAGAGCTACAATTTATTTGTAAACTTAACACCATCAATTTGGGCTTGAATAGGGACTGGGACTGGCTGACTCACTTAGGGTGATCAGATGTCCCAGTTTTATAGGGACAGTCCCGATCTTTGGGTCTTTTTCTTTTTTTTAGGCTCCTATTACCCCCCATCTCCATCCCGATTTTTCACACTTGCTGTCTGGTCACCCTAGGCTCACTACAAAAGCAATTTCCCCTCTCTTGCTATTGACATCTCATCAATTATTGGGAGTGGATCACATCCACCCAGGCTGAATTGGCCTTCAACATTGGTTCTCCACTCCCTTCTCGTCATGTGCCAATATATATTTATGCCTGTATCTGTAATTTTCACTCCATGATCTGAAGAAGTGGGTTTTTTTACCCACAATAGCTTATGCCCAAATAAATCTGTTAGTTTTTAGGGTGCCACTGGACTCCTCGTTGTTTTTGTGGATTCAGATTAACACAGCTACCCCTCTGATACTTGTTTGCATTCAGGCAGAATACCTCCCCTGTGAGAGGCCCCATTCTGAGAACAGCTCGCTTAGAAATTTATTTTGTATATTTGTAAAATTACTTTGCTCTTTCCCCCTAAAATGTTCTTGTTTGGTAACTTCCCATGTCTTTCTGCTATGACATTTTATCCATGTCTATGCTCTCATCACCTTGTAGATGCAAAACTTCCTGATCCATAAGTGGAATCTCTCCTATCATCCATATAGGAATAGTAACAAACAAGATGGAGGTAAAACATCACAAACATTAAAAAATAATTAGTTCTTAGATTAGAGTCTATTCAGAGAGAATGCTCTGGCTTTGTAAAAGCACAAGTCTGAACATTTTTTTAAATATATAAGTCTGTTTGCTCATCATGTTAATAACTCCCTCTCTTGTCTCGTGGCTGCTTCATAGACTTATTGAAAATGTTTAGATGATACTAACCCACTACAATTTATCAGGCTGAATTCAGGGGAGTTGAGGATGCTGAGTCCCTGAAGGCTGTGAGCTTATTTGATAGTGTGATTTGTTCTACTAGTGAATATCATTATTTCATATCTATTGTTTCATCAAAATTGTTATGTATGGGACTGCAGTCACAACTGCTGTTATTTATTGTCTTTTTAACTTGTCCCCTTTATTCCATTTTGATAAAATTGTTTAGGAAAAAATGAATCTTCCATAAAAGGTAGTAAGGAATTTCTTTTTTCTTTTTCTGAATTATTAGTAAAAATGTTTGCTCTAGTTTTGCAAAAGAAGAGCATACCACGCAATATGAGAAATCCTACTGACTTCATTTGTGGATTCCAGAGGCCAGTTGCATAGCTCAGTACCTTTTTTACATTCAAATGTAGGTATAGTGTTTTCCAAAAATTTATTCTTTGAACCCTTAATATCCTTTGAACCTTCAAATAATTCATACTTTTTTTAAAATAAGCATTACATGAATACAGGTCAGCCTATGCTGCCTCTGAATATTCCACAGAACTTGTGCAGTGACTTTCAGATAAGCTGGTGGACAGTTCTTACATGCAGTGGATACCCTTATCATTCATTGTTTCCAATGTATCTTACCTAAAGATTGGTGTTAGAACTGACATACACAAAGTCCATGATTTTAAAAAAAATGGGAATCTAAACTTAGGCCCTTAAATCTGAACACCTGCCAAATTTTCAGAAGTGCTCAGCACAAAACAGCTCTCATTGACATCAGGGAGTGTTGTTGGGTGCTGAGAACTTTTGAGAAGCAGTCAGCTTCTAGATATGGTTTTAGGCGCCTAACTTTAGGATCCTCTCTTTGAATAGCCTAGAGTGCTAATGTCATGTTCCTCAGGCATTTTTTTGTGTGTATGTGTACGTGTGTGTAATAAACCAAAACCATCTTTAATAGTGATGCAGAAAAAAGTATTTCTTTTACGTGTTTGCTCATTACCAAGCTATGTAGAATTCTCCATCCCCGTTTATATTTTAGGGCTGTATCCTATGAGGAGCTCAGAGTCTCACATAATTGGGCATTTAATCAGTTTGTTCATGTATCCCATTATGTTGGTTACATTATGATCTGGGTTTCTGTCATCACCAGTAAACTGTAATGTCACAAACTTGATTGTAAAAAATTAAGATGAGAGAAGGTAGATTAAGGAGAGAGCTTATGTTTATACACAGATATCTTGGCAATTAGCAATGATGGGGAGACAGGAGTACAGTACTGTAACCTGATAGTGTCTATCAAGTGTCTAAAAATAGTCATAAGAAAGTCTAGTGGAATTCTGAGAATAAAATTAATGTAGCCGTGTTGAATGGTTTTGCCTCATAATTGGAATGTTTTGGTCCAGTACTGAAAACATTTATTAGAAGGGTACTGTTTTTACTGCTATGATTCGCTGCATTGATTTTGAGGTGTGGACTTCAGCTAGTCTGCTCACAGTAGTGATGCTGCTTTCAGTAGCCTGTGTTTGCAGGAATAGACCCTTCTATTCACTTAACTTTAAAATTTTCTGGAGCTGGGAGCTCCAGGATACATCTAAACTTGAGTACCACACTCTCTGAGAAAATGCAACTTTGGAGCCTATGCCCTCCTTCTCCACATGCAATAAATGCAGTAATCTTTTGCGAATTGCCAAAACTTTCACATCTCTTGTGAAAGGAGCCCCTCACCCTTTCCAGCTGTTACATTCTTTCCCTCATGCTAAGGGTTATTGAAGTCCAGTATGTTGGACTTTGCACAGATTCTCATAAAATTTATGGATGATTATACAGTTAATCACAAGTCTCAAGGCAGAGTGCTGCAGTCATCTGAGGTACGGCAATATCCCAGCATGACACTCACCTTTGTCATATTATATTTGTTAGAAAATTGCCATCTCCACTTGTTTCTAGTTTTCCCATTCATATTAGCTATTCCAATCTGTCATCTCCTCTTTCTTGGGAGGCACTTAAGTCATTATTTGAGAAAAGTTTATTAAACATTTCTGAATCAACAGTTTCATGAGGGAAGGAGGGGAGAAATACAGGACCCACTATGATTAAACACTGTTGGGTGTTACTTTGATTAGCTGTCCCAAGGGGTTACCTTTCCTTAATTTAAAAAAGTAAAAAACTTTTTCAGTGTGTCTTTTTTAAGCAGCAGTTCACCCAGTTCTACAGCTTCCAGGAGCTTGCAGTATTTCAGGTACAGCATTGAGTCTGATTACCTGCTACTCTGTTTAAAAAGGTGGTTCAGAAATGTATTAGTTACTTCCCATTTCAGTATTTTAATGATCAAATAAGTTGTTTTCAAACTAAAGCATACAGGTTTAAAATGTAGAGCAATATTTTGGCCTGCCTAAACAAACTGATAAATTCCCTTCAGTTTTGCCTATGTAATTTGGTTGTTTTAATCAACCAAAATGTAATATAGTCACTAAATTTAGGCGTTCTTGTGTTTCGGTCTACTGTGACATACCCCTGAGCTCATGTAAAGAACAAATTAAGTCAATGGGGTTCCTCATTGGGTAAAGGGCTCTAAACTATCTGTCCCAATACAGGATCTAGGGCAAATCAATTATGGTAAGTACTGACTCCAAATTCTATCGAGATGAAAGGTATGCTGTTTTGTAGTTGGTGGGTTACACAAATTTTTTAATAAGGTGTTTGTAAAAATAGAGGTCATTTAGTAGAGTAGATTGTTCTGTGGATAGAGTTAAATTCCATTTGCCTACAGAAGGAAGTATAATCTATAGTCTTTTCTCTAGCTATACATGACATGCACCGATGCTAATGATTTATCTGTGAGCATTGGAGGAATACACTTCTGAGGTGTCTTTGAGCAATATTTGATACTTCAATTACACCCACCCCTGTATCTGTTACTTACAAAAATGAATCACCTATATGGACTCAATTCGAAACCCTGTCAATGATATTAATATGCTTTAAGAACAGAGCAATCATAGTAAGTAATAAATAACATAAGGTCATCAATGCATGATATCTTGCGAGCATATCTATCAGTCTCTGCTCCAGACATTCTCTCATTCATTCTCATTGCCTCAGCCAGGGATTGTGTCTCCAAAACAAATGAAAAGATGCTGGGAGGACAGCTCTGTCTAGTGCCACATTGACAACAAAACTAAATTAGGCATCAACAAATTTATAACAGATACTCTTGGACAGATTGTGTTAACTCTTTTGACAATACTTCCTTGAACACCAAAAGCTTGCGGTCCTTAAACAAGAATTGCCCTTTGACAAAGTCAAATGGCTACTCAGTATCCAAACTTTGACAAGCATAACCTTTTTGGAATATTTTAAAGGACAATGCATTTGGGTTTAATAATCTATGAATTTTATTCAGAGACATCACATTTTTGATACATCCCATTGGTTGGGATCAATCTGACCTTCAGCGACAAAGTTTCCTTCAAGTGATCACCAGTTATGTTGGAAAGCACTTAAAATCCAAGGCAATAGATACATTCCAGTCAATATTCAGCTTTATCTCTTTTTAACAATGGTACTTTTGGAAGACTTTGTGGATGGTTGCATATTGTATTGTAAAACTCTGAAACCCATCCCACCAATCACAGAAGAGGCTATACCAACTTTCTAATAGCCTCTGTTTCTCCAAAAGTCACATTACCTTGTTCTATAGATTCTTTATTCAAAGGTGCACAGAAGCAAACACCATTTCTTTCAGTTTATTACAGCAGTAACTGTGAGGGCTGTTCTTTAAATAACTAAGATCCACACAGACCCCTTCTTTGGAATATATTTATCTAACTATCCTATCTTAGGGGAAAGGGCTAATGGCATCATGTCCTTGAGTGTGGCATAGCCTTGGAGTCTCCTGGAACCCTGGATCTATAAAGTATACTGGACTGAAATCTGTAGAATGTATGACATCCAAATGCAGTTCTCCTGTTATGTGCTGTGCCTTGGTATCACAGTTGGTTTGTTGGATGTTCTGCCAGATTTCTTGCTTGTGATTGCATGCTCCTACTTCATGGGGGAGAGGAGCACGATTGTTAGAAACTGTGAGGTGTAATACAGAAAAGCATTAACTTCCATGGAGATTTCTGGCATTAGAATATGCTAATTTGTTGGGCTATCACCTTGTCCAGAGCACTTATCTTCCCTCCCCCTTTCCTCCCCTCATACACCACAAACAGTGGGATCATCTCTGCACCCCCTCTAATATTTTACAGAGCTGTGAAGAGAGACACTGCAAAGTGTTCTCTGTGGGCTTGGAAGACGGAAGAAGCAGAATACAATGATTCCCTTGTCCCCGGTCACATTTGACTCCTAGAAAGTATTTAGTAGTTCTCATAGAATATTCCACAGCCATTGTAGAGATAAGCAAAAACCTGTATAGCACTAGTTACTGTGTCTACAACACCAAATAATAGAGACCAAGATGTGCATTGGTGACACAAGTTAATTGCTCGATTAATGAGAACAACATTAACTTAAGTTACTGTGTAATTAATAATGCTTTCAGTGGGATTATGATGGTATTAACAATTTAGGGTTATTATTGAAGGTGGAGTTGTTGAGTCCTCAACTCAAATTCTGAGGTTGAATTGAAGAATAAAACCCTGTTTAATGGGAGAAAGATTGTCAAAGGAGCTTTTAAAGTTCTTTTAAAGAACACTTCCCTTTCTTCAGTAACTTTTGTTACATGTCAACAATTTGTCTGTTATGGGGTGTGTGTGTGTGTATATATATATATATATTTTTTTTTTTCTTTTTCATGCAAACTTTAGAATTTTTCTGCCTCCCAAAGAGGAGTAAGAGGCTGAAGTACTATCTTTATTGCTGGCAAACACCATGAAAATTCTGAACCGTTCTGCATATTCACAGTATGTTTATTGCAAAATAATTGTATAGTGACTAGGTGATTCAGGGTCATGCTTAGCTGGAAAAAATTACACGGCTTTACATTAATAATTATACAGCATCCTTGCACTCTGTGCACTCTGTAGTTTCTATTATACAGAAAGGCTATTGTCTCAAACACACCTTATTTAGTGGTAACTGCAGTTTCTGAAACTCATTTCACCATGGTAACTTTCAGCACAATTTCTTTTTAAATGTCTGTTTTAAATGGCATTGGTCAGGAAGAACGTATCTGTGAAATTATACAATAAATATAAGTAAAACTAGTCCATGCTTACAATTCTGGAGTATTCTTAATAAAACTATCTAAATGGAAACCTTAAGGTTAAAGCAGTAAGAACCGAAAAGAGAAATTACCAGCTCGTGTTCCAGAGAGCATAACTAATGTTGCTTTATAGATGTCATGAGGAAAAAGATAAGATTCTGCAGAATAATACTCAAGTAAAGTCCATCCATAGGAAAAAATACACATGTGCGCACCGTGGCTCTGACTGACACACAAGCAAAGAGAGAATAAAATTCATTAAATGTCTCATTTGTCTTCATTTTTTGAAAGGTCTGACTGAATTTTCTCCTTTATTTCTCTCCTGCAATAGTTAAAAACAAATCAGCCAGGTGACTGAAGACTTGTCACTTGGCAGGTAAGCCCTCAGTTTTATCCTCCAAGGAGCTCATGGTATCTTGCATTCATTCTTAGAATGAATCCTTCCCAGTCTCTGCTTTATAAAACCTCCTGCAGTATTGAGGGAAAGAAGAAACAAAGGTGCTGGGAAGCCTGAAGAATGGCATAGGCCAATTAGAGAGAATATGGAGTTTAGATACATTTTAGCTTTTTTTCCCCAGCACTCTTCTTTCAGTAAAAATAGTGCAGAGACCAACCAGCAGAATAGCTGCTAGGAAAGATAAACACATTGTCTAATGGTGCTGCAATTTCCCCTGCATTATGAAAAGAGGAATACTAGTATAACAAATGTCAGACATAGGTTTTAGAGAGTATTATAGTGGAGGTTTTGTGATCCATCTTGTTACCTGGAAGCTTTATTTTTCTAACAGTACCAAGTCTTTGAGTTGTGCACAGTGCAAATAAATGGGCTTTGCAGAGGGATTATTTTCCTGTACTTCCAGTTCTGTAGTATCATCTGTAGCCACTGTATTCCTCTTCTGTGAAAGTTTTGGCCAGCGGACTCATGTAGCTGTAGACCAATTGACTGTTCTTTCTACTGCCCTGGCCCAGAAACTTCTTCCACCTTGCTGTGGAGAGAACTGCTGCAGAGCAGTGTTCAAAAACATGCAGTGGGGGTGCAGTCCCACTGTGCAGCCTGCTCCTGCTGAGCAACAAGACCATGGTGCTTTTGCTGCAGTTAGGGCCCTTTGTTCAGCGTCACCTGCTGTTATCTAAAGTGTAATTGGTTTTCTAAACAAACAAAAAAAACCAAAACCAAAATCATTTGATGGATTTATTCTTTTATTGGAATAACTTTTTTCTTTCCATATACTTAAATATTTTATTATAAAACCTGTATTCCTGTTAGGTGCTCTTCTAGGAGGAGTAGATGTCCACTATTTATGCTTTGGCATGGTGCAGGGACTCATAGAATCATAGAATATCAGGGTTGGAAGGGACCTCAGGAGGTCATCTAGTCCAACCCCCTGCTCAAAGCAGGACCAATCCCCAAGTAAATCATCCCAGCCAGGGCTTTGTCAAGCCTGATCTTAAAAACTTCTAAGGAAGGAGATTCTACCACCTCCCTAGGTAACGCATTCTAGTGTTTCACCACCCTCCTAGTGAAAATTTTTTTCCTAATATCTAACCTAAACCTCCCCCACTGCAACTTGAGACCATTACTCCTTGTCCTGTCCTCTTCTACCACTGAGAATAGTCTAGAACCATCTTCTCTAGAACCACCTCTCAGGTAGTTGAAAGCAGCTATCAAATCCCCCCTCATTCTTCTCTTCTGCAGACTAAACAATCCCAGTTCCCTCAGCCTCTCCTCATAAGTCATGTGTTCCAGACCCCTAATCATTTTTGTTGCCCTTCGCTGGACTCTCTCCAATTTCTCCAAACTCTCACAATCCTTCTTGTAGTGTGGGGCCCAAAACTGGACACAGTACTCCAGATGAGGCCTCACCAATGTCGAATAGAGGGGGACGATCACATCCCTCGATCTGCTCGCTATGCCCCTACTTATACATCCCAAAATGCCATTGGCCTTCTTGGCAACAAGGGCACACTGCTGACTCATATGTAAGGGAAATGTATGATTGTTAGTCATTGTTTATTTTTGTATGGCACTGGACATAGTGAAGTATCACAAGATGCTTCAAATCAGACCGCAGTTTATAGCCTAAATTCCAGCAGGTGCAGGGCATATCTGGATAGACATCATTTACACCAATCATGATTGTATAAAACCCTCTCTGTAGGATCTTCATATGTACTTTAGAGGAAAGGGCCAAGGGGACATTGTGAACTTCCTTACGCTTGTACTCACCTCTGTCCACTCTAGCATAGGTCCCTTTGGATCTCCCACATACATTTTTTGTTTGTTTGTTTGTGTTCCTGGTAGGAATAATTTGGGAGGGAGGAGAGGGCTGTGCTTGGAGCTGCTGCCAGCCCGAATATGAACACAGAACAATACTGCTTTTGCAAGAAATGTGTTTACCTGTTTGAGGATGCTGCTGGCACTTGCTCTGGAAAGCTAGCAGGGGGTAGCGGTTGGGTTCCACAGACACTGTCTGTGGGAGGCCACAGGGGGATAGGGCCACTGAGCCAAAGTCTGGCCCCATACATACAAATGCAAGTAATCTATATATAGTACAATATAAAGTACACATATCATCTATAAATATCATAGGGTGGGGTTGAAGAGGACTATGATAAAAAAAAACCCCATGTCCAGGTTTTACTGGGATAGTTCCTGCTTTTCATATAGTGTTCTGGTGTCCAAATGACTTCTTCTGAAGCACCTGAAATATCTGTTTTTATTTTGTAGTCAAAACAAATTATTGCCATACTGAGAATTTGCCCTGTTCATTGGAATAAAGTGATGAAGAGTTTGGAGTGAAGGGAAAAGCTGAATGAATGTAGACACTATCATAGCTTTTCTTGTTCTTTCACTCCGTGTTAATGACACTTGTTTAATGTTTTTTGATAAACTCTTTTATACCATCAAGATGCTGGAAAAAATCATCTACTTTGAGAAATATGCATGTGTCATGTTGAATCAGAAGTTGGCAGTAAAGATGGCAGACTTTTTTTTTTTTTTTTAAGTGCACTCTCATCTTCTGGGAGACTATTTCTTGACCTAAAAAAAAAAACCACTGGAAGTGTTCCAGTTTTAACCTTTTTTTATAATTGGTGAAAAATCCATGTCATGTCCTGAACATGGAAGCTGGGAAGCTTGCAGAATAGGATTTGATTTTTAGAGAGAGTAGAAAATCAGCAAGGTGTCATGGTCAAGAAAGCTGCTTAAGATGGTGATATCAGTAGGTGATATCAGAAGAAAGATTTACTTTGAAGAAAGAAACTAGAAGGCCCAGGAAGAAAATTTTCATTAAGATGATTATGAAATGTGACTGGGGATAAGATGGTGGTTGGTGAGGGAAAGAGGCCCTACAGCAGGGGTGGGCAAACTTTTTGGCCTGAGGGCCACATCTGGGTATGGAAATTGTATGGCGGGCTATGAATGCTCATGAAATTGAGGGTTGGGGTGTGGGAGGGGGTGAGGGCTCCTGCTGGGGGTGTGAGCTGTGGGGTGGGGCTGGGGATGAGGGTTGAGGGTGCAGGAGGGTGCTCCGGGCTGGGACTGAGAGGTTCAGAGGGCTGGAGGGGGATCAGGGCTGGGGCAGGGAGTTGGGGCATGGGAGGCAGTAAGGGGTGCAGGCTCCAGGTGACACTTACCTCAAACAGCTCCCAGAAGCAGCGGCATGTTCCCACTCCAGCTCCTATGCGGAGGCGCGGGCAGGCAGCTCTGCGCGCTGCCCTGTTTGCAGGCGCCGCCCCTGCAGCTCCCATTAGCCATGGTTCCCAGCTGGAGGGAGGACATGCCGCTGCTTTCAGGAGCCGCGCGGAGTCGGACAAGCCCCCGACCCCGCTCCCCGGCTGGAGTACCAGAGCAGGGGAAGGCCCGGGCTGTAGTTTGCCCACCCCTGCCCTATAGGGAGATATTTTTGATATTGTGTTGGGATGATGATGACTGTTGAAGGGTATCAGGGGGAGTGAGGGCAATGAATGGTTTAGTATTTCACTGAGTTATGAATAGAACTACAGTTTGTTCCAGAATCTGTCTTTAGCAGCACTGTAGTACTTTGGTCTACTAGAGACATATATGGCAGATAAGGATCTTCCGTATTTGAAAGTTCTGTGGTCATATTGAATAAAATTGTAGTTATTGAACACTGTTTTATGGCCCAAATAAGGTAAATACAGCACACTACTAAGAAGCAGTTGGAAGCAGGGCAAGGAAGAAAAGTAGTGTGCTAGTGAGTTTTTTGTTTGTTGAAGTACTTATTTATGATATGGCATTGAGAGATTGCTGTTACTTCTCCATGTGAGCAATTGCTGTATTTTTTACATAGACACTGTGTCATCACAAAACGGAAGACAGATGGTCTCTGATACAATTATTTAATGTATTTGTACCTGTTTTTAGTCTAGGTACAAATTATTTGCCTTTTTTTGCTCTGTGTTTCATTTCTTCTCCCATCTGTTCTGTTTGCTTTCCCTGCTGCCTGGACCTTTCTCCTCTGTTTTCTCTGGCTGTCCCATTCCCTTGTGTCCTGAACATCTCTCCCACTAGTGACCAGCAGTTCCATTTGCTTTGCTAAAAAGAAATGCATATTTCCTCTTCTGCTCTTTAACAGCAACTTCTAACAGAGGCAGCTAGACGTCCACCTGCAGAGAAGTTGGAAAGAAGAAATAGACCCTGTACCATGTGAACAGCCAGCTCTACACTGGCCACCAGCAAGTACTCTACAGATTACCATAGGTCCACAGATGCCAGTTTAGGAACCTCTGCTCTGAGGCACTAAGGGACAATGTTAAGCTGAATACTGGTCTTACTGTGCCGTTAAAGTACAACAAAATGCACTGAATAGAATATTACTGCTTAATTAACCAACTCTCATATTGTTTAAGACACTTGAAAGGCAGAATTTATACAAACTTTCCCTCTTGGACTAATAGATTGAATCAAAGGAGATTTAGTTTATGATTATAGGCATGTCAGCTCATAGAATCTTCTATATGTAGAAATCATTTCCAATTTCATTCTTCTCTTGCTTCTGTTTTTGTTCTTGTGGGAGAAAAAAAAGGCTGCACGTGTTTCTTCAGAAGTGTAGTCTTCTGGTAGTATCCCTAAAGCAAAATATAGTCCTTCTGGGGATGCAGGCTTCATTCTTTTGATTCACACAGATTGACACTAGTTCTCATTTAGGGCCAGATCTGCTTTGGGCCGTACTATCTGGTCCCCTAACCAAGACAAAGTTGCTTTAAATTGATCAGGAACTTACCGTCTGAATTACGCCTTCAAAAGATTACAGGAGAGGAGCTGATGAGAGTTCATATTTTAGGGTCTCGTGCAGTGTGAAGATAGCTGAAGGCTGTTCTGTATTGCACTGATTGGGAAATTGACTCAAAGGGAACATTATAGCAGCTGGGGAATCAAACTGAAAAACCTGGCTATACTCCTTTTTCTCCAGCAGTGCCCCCTACACCACTATGTAGAACGTGGCGTTGCAGAGGAGCAGGTAGTCCAGTCCTATGCCATCCAGGCAGTCCAGCTATTTAAGCCAGGTTTCCAACTGGTTTTCATTGATCAGGCAGCACAAAGCAGCCGGGGCAGAGACAGAATCTGGCCCTTAATCTTTAAACAAAAATCCATTTACTTCTCATATTAATAAATCTTCTCATGTTTGCTAATTATGTAAACCATTTCTGTTTAAGCAAAGGGTTTCTCCTTCACACCTTCCCTGAGAGTCTACTGTGGAGTCAGAATGATAAATTTCTGACTTCGGAATAACTTGAGGTACAGTAAAACCTCTTAATAATCTAATTGGAAAATGAGGAGTTCATAAAATCAAAACATTCATATAATTGAAAAATTACTGTAGGCATAGTGCATAAGTTGCAGTATGGTGTTCAGCCCTTGCTTTCTTCTTGTCTTTCAAACCACTGCAAAGTGATTTCTGATGCAATGAAGGCATCAGAATGTGAAGGGATATTGACTCTGCATTGACATAATTTTTGTTATGTGATTTATTTATTTTGTTCTCCCACTGGGGAAAAATGGTTTGCATATTGTAATATAGATTATGATGACAAACTGAGCTGATTTTTCTGATAACATTTTTTTTGGGGTGGAAAATGCTGTTTCCTCGAACCTGAAATGTTTTGTGGAAACTTGTTGTGTTCAACAAATTTTCATTGACTCACATGCAGAGTTCTGATGGAATCCTGCCTGGTTCTCTGGCAGGCTGCTGGAGAGCCTGTGCTCTGGGACAGCCGTGCCATGTCAGAGTCTCCAGGCTCTGTGTAGTGGAGCTGGGGTGTGAAAATCCTGGGACTCCCAGCTCAAGCTGGGATTTGGCTCCCCCTTGGACCTGCAGCAGAGAACACCATCTTGAATCTGGGCTTCCATGCTCCCTGCTGTGTAGCCAGGCTCCTGGAAACTGAGTCGTGGGGGGCTCTCTGAAGTGGTTAGCCATGGTAACCAGCTGCCCCAGGAGTCTGGAAGCCCTGGAGTCTACCATCAGGACTATCCCAAGGCTATCTGGGAGCCTCAGACTGCGGGAGATCCTGGGAGCCCAGTGAATAGTGTGGTAAAACTGACAAGAATCATGTCAATTTCAGTCAGTAGCTGCTGGTCCCCAGAGCATATTTTGTTTTGGAAACACCATGTGATTGTGTTCCTGAAACAGTTTTTAGGGGAGTTTCCAATTCACAGGAAATTATGAAATAGCAAAATCTTCTGTGAACCAGAAATCCCAAGTTTCAGCCAGCTTCAGAAATAAGCCTACAATTACAATATGCTGACTTTAATAGTTAAGTCCATATGTTGTTGAGACAAACGTTCTTTGATAACATCCAAGGTGTCTGGAGGGCAACGTGAGTACCAAGGGCTATAAGTTCTCTTCCACTTGCACAGTGTCGAGGGGAACAGGGTGGGCTCTAATCACGCAGGAGAGTTGGGAGCAAGGGAAGGACATGTGTATGGGAATGGCAAGTATGCAGTATGTTGCCTGCCGTTGCATAGCTGTATCTATGGCTATAATATATGGGAAAGAATTAGAGTGACACTGAATTTGGGCAGTGTAAGCAGTAGTGGATAAGGCATTAAATTGCTGCTGCCCAGAGAAGCGTTAAGTTCCCATATAGAGCTGTCACAAACTGAAGAGGGGGAGGGTGACCGTGGGCTGGTGGGGAGGGAGATTTGCAGAGGAGCCAGTTATTTAATGAAAGTGGGGCTTGGAGGGATGTGGAGGCAAAGCGGGGATCACATTTACAGCTTGATGTCTGTGGATATTCCTTATCTATTGCTGTGGATCTCGGGCTAAAACTCCTATTTAAACCCGTTCTGCTCTGCACAGCTGCTGCCCTGCTAGTCCCATGGGTACGGTATGCCAGACCAGCATCTCTTCTCAAGCGATACAAACTTCTTTTGAGGGCAAAGCACTTGATGAAGCTGAAGTGGGTTGTGAAATCATTTATAGCTGGGAATGCATGTGTACCCTTAATCACAGACATTTTTCTATGTTGTGTCCAATAAGTAAACCATCACAAATTTTAAAAAGTAAAACGTGTTTTATGAACATTTTATAAATAAAATGCCTGTGTTGCATGTTTACTGTTTCTCAAACAGATTTTTAAAACAGGGAAAATAGACAATACCTCAGATTGTGTACTGACAGAAAAAGAGGGAATACCAACAGTTTAACATTCAGCACTAGGGAGCGCAATCAGACATAAAGGACCCCATGCTGGGAGCAGCTGAGCACCCTCAAAATCCACTTATTTCATTGCAGTTGGCACTCAGCAACTCCCAGGAGGCACCCAGAACTTCACAATAAGCATATGGGCACACTAGCATTTTCATATTGTAATTAGACTGCCACGGATCCAATTAAAAACCCTCAAAAGCAGGAAAATTTCATGATTTTTTTTTAACAAACAACGCTCCAGTGCAATAAAACACAACAGTACAACATTAAGAACCCCCTGCCGTGGTTTAATATTGGAGATTTAGTCCTTAACTGTGAGTTTTCTTGTTGTTCTGAGTTTTTCTCACATCTCTATTTTGATATATTTTTGTTGGGGGAAAAAATACAGAACAGGTTTTACTGTCATGGTTAACACAATTTGTCAGTGCTTAAAATCATATTCCCAAGTACTGTACTCCTATAATTGAGATTTAATTAGACAGATTTGTGCAGCACTGTGTGCTAAACAGTGATTAGTGAAACATTTATGGTGATTTATCAACCATGTGGTGGATAAGGATGTACTGTATTAATTTGTTGTTAATCTTTATCAAAGAGATGGGTCGATCTGTATTAGAACATGCATGAACAATACTATTTAATCTGTCTGTTTGAGTTAGAGACTGCAGGCTTTACTCACTGCTCAACATCTTCTGTTGTCCCTCTGAAGAGGGTTGTTTAAAGCTTTGGAGGAGGCTAGGCAGTCCTTAGAATGGAACCTTGCTGCCTCAGGGTCTATATTTCTAGCTAGTTACTTATCTGGCCCTCATCAACACACTGTCTGTGCACGTCAAAGTTATTAATGGATTTTCTTTTCACCACAACCCTGTGAGGTAGAGAACTAATATTCCTAATTATTTTAGAGATGAAATTGTGGCACAGATTATACTTGCCAAAGTCATGCAGGAGATCTGCGAGTGAACTTGAAATTGAAGCCAGGTCTCCTGAGTCACAGCTCAGTGCCCTGTCTGCTAGGACATCTTTCCTATCCCATGGGAAAGGTATAACAGACAACTCTGCATTACTTTTTCTGCCTAATCTCTGTGGGGCCATGTATGGGATGATGTATGTCCTCTCACTCTGTTTAGCTGGGCAAGTCTTGTCCTGTGGTCAAATGCAAAATATCCACATTGTTTTAAAAAAAATAATCAGAAAGGTATTTTTAGCAAGATGCAGATCTTCCCTTAATAACAATAAGAATTATGCAGGTATTTCCTATAGGGTGCTATAAACATTCATTTGTACCTAAACCAGTTATTTGGTGGTTCGAGAGTGCATGTAGGAGTAATGGCTGTTGTATGTTGTAGGTTTATGATGATGTGCTGTAAATGCCCTTTCTCTTTGTGCCAGCTGCCTGTATTGATCTGACTCATGTGTGTTTTGTCATTGCTGAAGCTGCTCTTAAAAATCATTGGATCCAGTTTTGTAGAAATAGCTAAGGTGGAAAGGGCTTGCAGTTCTCCCTGACTACCTGATTGACAGTAAAATGGGAGGACTGCCAATAGATTGTTAAAGTAGTGAGCACTCTAGATTCTTTTTGCTTCTCTCTCCGAGGTGTGTCTTTCAAATAAATGTCATAATGCACAGCGTTTTTTAACAACAAAATGTTTATCTGTATATTTCAACCAACTAATTGAAAACTACTATGGAAAGTATTTTCTGGAGTGCCTGAAAGACTGTCTTAGCAGTCTTATTTTATATATAAAATATTAAAAGGGGAGAAAAATCTTTTTTCCTAATTCCTTAAAAAAAGGAGTAATGTCAGAGAAGCAAACAGATTTTTGTCAGCCTTTGTTGCACACATTTGCTAAACATTAGAGAAGCTCTGGGGACTGGTGATAGGATAGAGCACCTATAGGTCACTGGTTCAAATCCACACCGATGTGGTAATAACCTACAGTTGCCAGCATCTCTTTGGTAGTCTGTGTAAAATGAGCTGGTGTCTCGATCCAGTTCTTAATGGACAAAGATCCACAGCACATAAAATATGATCATATTCAGCATTAACTGGCTTGTATTAGTGTGCCAAGCTGCTCAAACTATCTTCAAAGCCTTCATGGTGGTACTTCCAGTAATGGTTGGGACAGAGAAGAGGTAAGCTTGTTAAGCTGCTTCACTTGATTTGTGGATAAACTTTAGCCTCGAGTTCTACCAGTTTGGTACTTTAATAACAATTTTGTAAATTTTGTAAAAAGTTTTTGGCGGGAACATTATGCTTAGTTTGGAGAAAAGACGGTATGTATGTTTTTGATTAGCGATAATGTTAGCCCTTCATGTGAATTATGGTTCATGTCTTTATCTGAATTCATTAAAAACAAGAGATGGTCCAGACCCACAAAATTCTAATCTATATTTGAGCCATCTCAGAGTTTAGGTACCCATTGATATTGCTTCACCTTACTTTAAAGATGGGGCCAGCTGTGAAACTTGACTCTTCATTTGAAGTTTCCCGAAGCTTATGGTATATTCCTCTTGGATTTTGGGTTTAGTCCCATCTCTAATTTTAGCAAAAAGATAAAACTGTGCAAGACTGTTGATCCTAATCTGACAATGTTATAGACTGGAGAATGAATAATCAGGGTTGTGTGGCTTCTCTTAATATCTAAAATATTTTATGCTCATTTATGAATACATTGGAGAATAAATGTTTTAGATTTTAGAAACAGTTCATACTATTAAAATCCTTTCAATAATGGGAAAAGTAGCCATTGACTTCAGGAAGGAAGGACCTGGTTTAGACTATAATTTTGGCTTTCTACAGTATTTAATACCTCAGACAGAAAAGAAAGTTTATTTTAGTAAAATTTTATATCAAACATTATAAAGTGTTCTGTTGCTTAGGAATCTGACCATAATTTTTTCACTGCTCCTTTCCCTTTGATCCTTATTTGTAGGCTATAGATTTGGTGCCATCTTGTGGGGAAGTGTCACAATTGCAGCTTTCTTATTTTCTTATTCAGGGTACAGGAGGCATTCAAGCCACAAAGTAGATACTGTAGGTGAATCTGAGAGGGGAAAATACAGGTTTAATGAAGTTTACTGTGAAATCTGAGCATTCTGTATTCTGAAAACATGCTATGGTCTACTTTGTGGATTTGACAAGTCAGAGAGTGTCTCTCGAATAATTTCTCTGTCGTGCTTTAACTTGGGATGTAACATCATCTCCAGGTGCTCATTCCAGGTTTTGATACATCACATTTTTCTCTGTTGGATTTGACTGAAGGCTGTTGTGATTGGAACTGCGAAAACCCCTGTATATTGGTCTTTTTTAAATTTCCCATCTCTAACAGAGCACACAGTGCTAGAACTCCTTTTCAAACGATTTGAATAGAAACTGATTATGCATTATTTAGCTCTCACAACTATTGCTAGTTTGAGCAGAGAAGAATAAGAGATTGAGTCTGGAGAATATTCTCCTTTTGTTATTTTGTCTGAAAAAATATATCAGGGATGTGCTGGGATTGGAGCTTGGACTATCACTTGTTTTATTTCTGGATTACCAGATGCGGTTTTTTAAATGGTGATGTTGTCTCACTCAGTAACATCAATTCATGTGTTGTCTAATAACCAGTAACAGAAAGATACAGAAGGAAGTTCTCAAAAGCACAAAGAGCTAGGTGCCCAACTTCATTGAAAGTCAATGTGAGTTAGACATCTAACTGCCCTCTATGCGTTTGAAAATCTCCCTCATTGGGACTACTTGGACACCTTTGCTTGTCATTTAGAGAGCCTTTAGATTAGCAGTGCAATGTTGAGATTTTGTACCTGGTCTTAAAGTTCTTCAGAGGTGTCACTCTGTCTTTCTATTCTCTTTTTCAATGTAATAGAGTAATCATCAGAATCTTGCTTCTTACGACTGAGCTTACATATCTTGTGTTTATACTTTTCAGGGCATTTCCCCACATCTCATTACTAATGCATCTTATGTAAGGTTTTAATTTACTGTATACAGTACACTGAGGTGAGCTGAGGGTGTATCTTCCCACAGCACAGTTAGCCTGAGTTGTCACTCAAGCATTAATCCTAACTTAACTCCTGTCCCCACACACAAAGCTCTAGACTGGTGCTTAAGTGGTGCTTTAAGCTTGAGCTCGCTGGCTCCTCAGGGTATGTCTGTGCTGCAGCTGGGAGGTGTGATTCCCAGCATGAGTTAGCATGATTCTGTCTACTCACCTTGAACTAGAGTGATTAAAAATAGCAGGGTGGACTTTGGCAGAGCTAGCTGCCTGCGCTTGGACTCAGCTGGTTGGGTGGCCTTGGACTCATGTGGCTAGCCCAACCTGCTGCCAGTGCTACAACATCTACGCTATGTTTAGCACTCAAGTCAGGTTAAGCTGGCGCAAGTCTGTTTACTGTGCTGGGAATCATATCTCCCAGCTACAGTGTAGATATACCCGGTGAGGGTTCAAGTTCCAATGATGCTGATACTTGAGCTAGCAATGCAGTAGAAACGCAACAGCTCAAGTTACAGCAACTCATCAGCTAATTCAGTCACTTGTGCTGCTAATCAAATCACTCTTAAAATATGGCTGTTGGCAGTCAAATTAGGCTAGCTTGAGTGCAGCAACCTGCATCTACTAAATTGAACTAACTGCTGCAATGAAGACAAGCCCTGAGAAAGCAACAAATCCTTCTCATTAGGTCTATAAAAGCTCTTTCATTACATTTTTAGATAGTTTTGGTGCCTCAGTACCATTCACAATGTAATTTAATGGTATCTACTGCCTTGGTGCACTTATAAGAAGACATCAATGATTGATGGAGCTTCTTGAATTGTAAAAGTCACTTACGCTTATTTCCTTTATTTTGCCACTTCAGTCTATATAGACTGAATTGACCCTCCTTATCCTTGAGGAAATGTATGCATATTTCTCTTGGCTGAGTATTTAGTCACTGTGGTCTATCATCTTGTCATCTGCAATTTAGATTATTTCAACTCTGTCTACTGAATGTGAAGTTGAAGGCTGCATAGAAACCACTGCTTGCAGTAGCCAGCCTTTTAAAGCAAGAAAAGCTGTCAAAAGCACATCACATCAGTCCCTTTACTAGTTCCTCTTGGATTGTGGATGCACTTCAAGGTACTTGTCTTAGTCTTCATGATTCTGAATGGTCTATTGACTCAGTGGGAATACTGAGGCTGATCCAGTCCAGAGTCAAAAATCTCAGGAGCAGCAAGGACAGAGCTCTCTGTAGAGGCCCCTTTGCTGTGGAGCTCATTAAAGCAAGATGTCAGAACGACTTCAAAGCAAAATACAAACCTCATATTTCCGCAAAGCTTTCATGGAATAATGAAGGCCAAGAACAGACCGTCATCGTTTCTCGGGGACACATAATGTTTTACGTTTGGTGCCTAGATGCTAGTGATAGTCAATGATTTCAGTTTTATTTAAATGTCTGGTACAGTGTTTCAAATCTACCTGCATTTCTTACCAGAATTTAGTTGATCCAGTCTATTCTACAATATGTTTATTATAATATGATTTATTAATTTTTCACCTTGTATTAGTATATTTGGACAATGGCAACAATCTGTATATGTTTGAACCTATATTCAGATGCTGATTCCTCTTTGAAACATTCTCCTTATTGAAGCAGTATGAATAAAGGCAAAATATAGAATTCAGTTTACTATTGGCTTCAGTTTTTAAGGGCTATATTCTCCCCTATGTTAGGTTTTTTTCCTTGGTAGGGCAGTAATCTCTAAGTTTTTTGACTGTGGAGTTTTTGCTCTTTGTTCTGTCTATGGTGGAAGAAACTAAATCTTTCTTCTTGGACAAAGTTTCTACAAGGCAGTGGAACGAAGCCCAGTTCATAGGATGTTATTCAAGAAAAAATTTCTGCTTTTAAGTTTTTCTAGGATCTTAACAAACATCCTATCAGAGAGTCCCCAAATCTTCTTAAGGAAGAAAACCAGTCAAATAAGAGAGGATTGAAAATTATGTATCCACAGGTTCTTCAGTGTTTGAAATCTGACCTTGATTGCTCTCATTAATCTCTTTTAGTAAGTGGTTTGCTGAATAAGTGACTGAAAAATAACTCTTTTTCACATGCGTAATCTTAAATTTTATGAGAAGCAGACCTCTCAAGCACATTCCACATTTAGAGTGAATTAGCCTCACTGTCTGCAGCCACCACCAAACTGGATGATATTTCAAGTGCAGGGGAGAGAGACTTCCAAAAAACCCTTGGCTTAGAGGTAGGGTTGCCAATTCTGGTTGGACATATTCCTGGAGGTTACATCACAGGACATAATCTTTAATTAATTCCTGGAGACCCCAGGGCAATCCTGGAGGGTTGGCAACCCTACTTAGAGGTGGTTGCCTTAGGCTAGGATTGCCACCTTTCTAATTGCTGGTAACTGGATCCCGGAGGCCCCACCCCTTCTCTGCCTCTTCCCCTCGAGGTCCTCCCCTTGTTGCTTGCTTGATTGTCTCAAGGAGCCTGCTGGCAGGTAGGAGGCGGCCCTGCCTGAGCAGGGGCTGGCGCGGGTTAATGACCCAGTGCCTCCCCCCCCGACCTACAGTAACCAGCCTTTTGGTTTGAGTGCCATTTAGGGTTGCCAGGTCCCGGGCACCCAGCAACCCTAAATGGCACCTGGACACAGAAACCAAAAACTGGATTATCCGGGTAAAGCTTGGACTGGTGGCAACCCTACATTAGGCTGGTAGCCAAGAGGCCATGAGTCCTAAAATTCCGCTCTTCCATTAACTTGTATCTACACTTCTCTTCACTTATGATTGAGCATGAGCTCATATACCTTACCCTAGGAGGAAGGCAAGTATAATTCCTTAGATTTTACAAACAGGTTAACTGAAAAATTGCACATGGTAACTTCTAACAGAACTGGGAATAGAACTCTGGTCTCTAATATGAATCTCACTGCCTCCCTCTCCCTCCCCCCCCGTCTAGAAACACTGCTCTAACCACTAGACAACACTCCCCCTATACCCAAGGATAGCATCTAGGATTTTTGATCCCCAGCTTTCTTCAGCTGTCTAGCAAATGATTGTGCAAAGTATGCCACTTTCCTTCTAATGCATGGAGAATAGTACTCTTAGCTCAATGAGTACCAATCTGTGTTGGGGATCTGATAGTCCTGGGTTCATCCTGCTGCTGGCCTATGGCAGGGGGTCTTTATGGTTGCACATTATAACATTTCTGATTTTCCTGTTTTCTTTTCAAACAGCTGGCTTACTTAGTTCCCATGGAGAAAAGGCATATTTAAAAGTGGATTTTATAGTTATGGTGAAAAATAGAAAAAAAATCCCACATTTTGGAAATTTGTCACATTTCATTAGCCACATATTGGCAGGTTTGAAGGCTGAGAAGAATGGGCAGAAGTCTCTCTCATCATCAGTGAAGGTATTTTTAATTTCCACCAGTTCTCTCAGGCTAGCATGTTTGGCAGGAATAACATCAGGGAAGAATAAGACCATATACCCTTCATATACTATCACTTGTGCTGCCTAGTGGATTCTGTCTGTTCATTGCTAATTGTTTTTGAATAATAAGTACAGTACAATCATTATCATATAGCATTTCCCTGCAGTTACCACATTTCAGCCTATGCTGTACTTAGAAAAGAAAATAAACACAGTAACTCTGTGATAAGGTTTAGAAAATGTTGACTTTAATGGTTTTTATTGTCTATTAATAAAGGTACAATGGATACTATCAAAAAGAACATTTTCAGCAGTGCAATGTAGATAACTTGTCATGGTCATCATCATCATCACTCCCATAACCGCACTGGTCGTTGGGGAACCATCATTGATGAGCAATCAATCGTCTCCACCCCGATCATTGTGTGTCAGTGCTTGAGTCTCCACGAAGTCCATTCCTGTCCATTCTCTTCTTCTGTCTACCTCTTCTTCTCTTCCTCTGTACTGTCCCTTGGAGGATGATCTTGGATAGGCCAGACGATCTGTTACATGGCCGTACCATTTCAGCTTACGCTTCTTCACGGTCATCAGGAGGTCTTCATATTACCCAGCGCATTGGGTGATGATGTTGTGGACCTCTTCACTAGTGACGTGGTCGAAGTGAGAGATGCCCAGGATTTTATGGAAGTATCTCATCTCTACTATCTGTATTTTCCTTTCAGGTTCCGCCGTAAGGGTCCATGTCTTGCATGCATACAGAAAAAAGGAGATGTCTGATGTGTGCAGCAGTTTCAGTTTGGATTCCAGGGAGATGTTCTTATTCCTCCAAATTGGCTTTAGCTTTGCCACTTCTGCTGCTGTTTGTGCAGTTCTTGCCAGAATTTCTGCTTTTGATCCTTCATCAGTGAGGATTGCCCCCAAATACTTGAACTGTTTCACTGTCTCCAGCCCTTGTCCGCTGACAGAGATACGTGAGCTGATCCCATCATGTTTGTTTGTCATTCGCTTGGTTTTCTCTGCACTGATTTCCATGCCATATTTTGCAGAGGTTTCATCCAATCATTTCACAAGGTTGACAAGTTCATCTTTGCTGCCTGCCAGGCCATCAATGTCATTAGTGAACCGAAGATTTGAGATTTTTGCCCCCCAATGCTGACTGTGCATATGTGATCTTCTAGGGCATCAGTCATTATGCGCTCCAAGTAAATTTTGAACAGTGTGGGTGTGGGCAAAAGAAGGCAGCCTTGCTGGACTCCAACAGTGATGCGAAACTACTCTCCTATTGTGCCATTGACGAGATCTGCACTGTTGGCCTTGGCATACAGTTGTTTAATGGTAAGAATAAGATTATGACCAACATTGTACTTCTTCATGGTTGCCCAGAGAGTTTCATGTCATACTTTGTCAAACGCCTTCTTGAAGTCAACAAAGACATGGTAGATGTCCTGCTGGTGTTGTAAGTACTTCTCACATAGAACACGAAGGTTGAAAAACTGTTCTGTGGTACTTCTTCCAGCACAAAAGCCAGCCTGTTCTTTAGCAATGATATTCTCCGCTTGTGGCTTCAATCTGTTTCAACATCACTTTGCTGCGATGTCTAATTAAGCTTATGGTGTGGTAATTTTGACACAATTGCAGGTTGCCTTTCTTTGACAGAGTGATGATTAGTGACTGTGTCCATGTAGAGGGCCAGATCTTGTTGCAGATCTTGGTGAGTACATCTATTACTATTTTTACTCTGAGTTTCATCAGTTTGGCTGGGATGTTTTCAATACCTTTAGCCTTTCCATTCTTGAGTGATTTCACAGCTGTCTCCACTTCTTCATGCAGTATTGGAAAGTAATCCTCCTCTGTTGAATCTGTCTAGGGCACTAGGATCTCCATTTGTCTGATGGTTGTTTAGATCAGAGCTGTAATTTGTCCACCTATTGATGATGTCCCTTTCTTCTGTAAGACTGTTCCCTTCTTTGTCTTGAATTGAGTTAGCTTTCATTCGTCAGATCTTTTGCAACCTGGAAGGCTCATTTGCTATTTTATTATTGATACACTCTTAAACTTTAGAGGATTGTTTTTAAATCCATATCTCCTTGGCCACCTTCATTCCTTTCTTGATATTTCTGCCAATCACTCTGTATTTATCAGCTCCCTCAGTGCTGTTCTTGTCTCTCTTAAGTTCTCTTGTAATGTCACACATTTGTAGTATTTCATTTGTGACCCATGGCTTTGTCTTCTTACGATGTTTCCCAAGGATGTCCATTGCTGCCTCATTCATTACAGTGTTGAAATTGTTGGTCACTGTTTCTATGTCTTCCTCTAGAGCAAGCAGCAGGGTAAACTTTCAGCCGATCATTGCTTGGAATGACTCTGCAATGTTTTGGTCTCTGAATCTTTCTAAATCAAACTTGGTTCTGGTGAACTTTGACCTGACGATTTTCATTAGCTGAAGCCAAAAATTTAATATCATAGGGTCGTGATCATTTCCTATATCAGCACTGGGGATGCTCCTTGTTTTAGCTCTGTTAATCCCAGAACGAAATCGGTTTTGCACCATGATGTAGTCAATCTGGCTGTGATGTAGACCATTAGGTGCGTGCCACGTTAATCATCTACTTTATGTGCTCCTATGCTTTATGATGCTTTATGTGCTCCTAATGTGTTTGTAAGAGCCAGAATGTTATAGCTGGCAAACTCTAAAAGTCTCAATCCTCTCTCATTGGTTACTGCATTACAGAAATGGCCATAATAATCTCGCCAATCTGCCTGTGCATCAGTACCCACTTTAGCATTTCAATCTCACTGTACAATCAGGATATCTTTCTTGTGTACCTTATTGATGATGTCTTGGAGCTGATTGTAAAAATCCTCAATTTGCTCATCATCATAGTCTGTTGTAGGGGTGTAGACTTGTACCACTGTGATATTAAACCGTACTGCCTTTAGATGGATGGAAATAACCCTGCTGGACGTTGGACGGCATCCTAATACTGATTTTTTGATATCTTTATGCATAAGAAATCCTACGCTGTTGACATGTTTGTCCTCTCCACTGTCATAGAGTGGCCTTCTTCCATTAGTGCCTCTCCAAAGTTCTTCTGTCTGACCTCAGAGATTCCTAGGAGGTGCCAGGTATATTGTTCCATTTCGTACGTGAGTTCTTTCAACCTCCCTATTGTCTCAGTGTCCCTACATTCCATATGTCTATGATGATGTTATCTCTTCCACGGATTCTCTTTGTTGGGGTTACACCAGTAATATACTTGTCACGTCTGCCCTGGTGGGATACGGATGACACGGTCATTATTAACTCAGGCTGCGACCAATCTGGTATGGACATGGTTGACTTGCTCATCATATGGTGTGTCTTGGTCAAATTTCTAACCTGTTGGAGCCCATTCTTCTCCAGGCAGCCCCTTTTTAGTTGCCTCTTATGACATGCAGGAGGAGCAGTAGGCCTATTCTGCCCCTGGACCCACATTATAATTATAATATTATAGCCAATACTAATATATGTACAGCTTTTAATGGCGTAAATAAGACTATGGAATATAATAGTTTAGAGAATGTGATTTATTGCCCTCATGTTATAAGACCTGATTGAAGTTGATTATAAAACAGCTTTCAGGCTACTGAAATCATCGGGAATCTCAGTACTGACTGCAATGCAAACTAGATCAGACACCCCTAGCATAATTCATTTTTAGGAGGATGAGGATCATCTGATACCATCGGTTGTAATTGTAAGCTTCCTGGGAAAGTTACACTCCATTTATTTCTACATGTGAAATCATATTTTATTCCTCCAGGTGGGTAATGGCTTTAGCCAGTTTATTGTCATTTTTTTAAAAAGTGGCAACAACTTTTTGAAAAATTCAGCTCGCTTTATCAGAAATCTTAATTTTTTGGTTGTTAAAAAGGATTGAAATATTTGAATTATAAACAGTCCTTGAAAATTCTTTGAACATTTGCTCACACAGAACCAGTATTTTTACCTCCTCCCATTTGAGATTTCTGAGATGCTAATTCCACAACTGAGTTTAATCTGCCCTTTCCCATTAGCACTTTTAATATATGAGCTTAATGCAGTAGCATGCTGGATTGTTGTTCTTTGTAAATCTGTTGTACATCGTATTTTCTTAAAGGAATAGTAATTCAGTAGGTAATCTTTCTGTCTGTTTGCGATTTAACATGGAGTCAACCTATTAATGCTAGCAAAAAAGTTATTTTCTGAGACTTGCATCATGTCTGTCAAGTGATTTGTAATAAGACGCTGACAATTTGACTTCAGAGGGTGGTTGAATGGAAGGAGTTGTAGTTGTTGGCACTCCAGAGTATTTAATATTACATGTCTATGGCTTGAAAACTCACAAGTGATTGCCTTAAAACAAACTTGTATTTAAGCAATAGGCCAAGGCAAGGGAGTGCCTTTTTGAGAGTTCTAAGGCTTGTTCTAAGGCATGAAGATGAAACCTGATTAACAGCTAACACCAGAAAAGAGAAAAAAAATCCCCAGAAATATACTGCCTTTTTTTCTTAGTTGGAAACGTTAGAATGGAAACACTAGAACAGAACCTACTTGCAGAAAATGATGACAGAAATAATTTTTAATAGTGACTTTGGTTAACATGAGATTAGAGGTAGACCTTATCCAATTAAAAAATATTAAGACAACATTTATTTGATCTTGCTGGTAGAAAAACTGGCCGGTTTTTGTCTTTTAGATGAAACATAAAGCAGAGGTGCTAATCACTTAGAATTATTGAGCCATCGATGCACTTTTCACAATAATAGGGGTATTAAACATTAATGTTCTGGCTAAATTCCAATGTGATTAACTAAAATTACATTGGATGAGGTGTCTTTCCTGACCTGTTCTAAACCATTATATAGTGTTCACTGTTCAGCAATTGTCATGTTTCAACCCATATAGATGACTGTATGGTGGCAGCATGGATAACGTGTTTCCTATATATGGTTTTCAGAACATTTGGGGAATCTTCATGCAGTATGGTGCTGTGTAAAATAAGTAGTTATTACTATTTTTATTGATTACTATTATTATTTATTAAACAGCCAACTTATTATAATGGCTGTTGGAAACCAAAAAAAAAATGACAAACCTGCTATGTACATTGAAAGGTATTGCTTGATTTTTTTCTTTTTCTTAATACTAAATATGTTGTATTGCCATTTTGTGGCCTTGATCCTAAAAGGGGATCTGCCTCTGAATCTTTGTCCATTCTTACATGCTGCTCCGCTGTAGGAAAAAAACTCTGTTGCAGGCCTCCATTGCTCTCCTCGCTCAAATTTCTCCTCCTGTTCCAACTTCTGCCATGTGGCCCACAAACAGAGAAAAGACATTTTGATTTTAAAAAAAATTATGTAATTGACTCTTTCATCTGAACTTCCCAGTTTGTCCCGTCTTTCTCTGTGTATTCTCTAGATTTTAAGCTCTCTGAAGCAAAGGCTATTTTAAAATCTATTTTATATAGGCCAAACATAATGTTGATTGACAAATATAATATAACAGATTCATATTAAGATATATCTGAATATATATTAAAGTTAAAATGAATTATTTTAATAGAGTAACAAATTGCTGAAAAAATATAAATTCAGTCTTTTGAAGACTGTGCCCACATTTTAAACAGTAAATATGTACTTCTGAAAGATTTCATTGCTATCTAAATGTCATTTTAATCACATTTCTAGCAAAAGTGCTTCAGCAGGTTATGAAGTACTTAAAAGGTTAAGATGGATCCCCTGCTCTGAATAATAATTTTCTTATTTTCCCTATTATTCTCTTTAATTGGTGCTCTTTGATTTAAATGAGTTGTTCAATAGCAGTTTTTTCAGGTGGAGGAGGTTTTCCATTAAAACCCTATTTTAGTCTCTCCTCTCAGTTTAACAGAAAAGCTCCATTTGCCCTGGACGACCTCAGCCCACAGAAGAAATTTTGAGAGGTTTGAAGGGGATTGGGCAAGACAATATAAAAGTAAAAATAAAGATTTTTGTTATTTGAATGGGACTTTTTTTTGGTTTGTTAAGGATGAAAACTGCAGGAGTAATTCCAGTGAAGTCAATAGGAGTAGAACTACTTCAAGCTGACAAGCAACAAACACAAATCATGAAATTCCCTGTTAGAGTGTCCAAAGCAGTGCTTAATTTGTAATGAAAGTAGTGCCAGGGCTCAAGCAATTTTTTTTACATTCATAATTGATGCAGCAAGCCCAGCGGTGCTGGGGCTATGAACTGCCAAGCCTAGAGGTGAGCCCTGGCAACCCCTGGTACCCATAAAATTTTACCTGTTTAGCTTTTGATAAACCCCAGAGCTGGAATGAGAGGTTGTGGAATCTAAACAAAAATGCTTTATTTAATCAGCCTAATCCATCTATCAACCAACTGCTGTGGTATCCAGGCATGAAATAAACCATATCTAGAATATTAATCATAATTATAGCTAAGGAGGGAGGCAATGCTATTTGGCAAATTAAACGTAAACTAAGCTGCACATCCCTGGAAGTGTTTGCACTTTGTTCATAAAATCTAGAGCTGGTCAGAAAATGGGAAAATAAAAACCTGAACATTTTTGGTATTCCTTTTGAAAAGCAAGGTTCAAAAATTTCAAATCAGCTCTAAGAAAACTATATGAGTATATTGATAGTACAGCACAATGTTCAACTTGTATAATTTGAAATATAAGAATGTATGTAAGTATCTCTTCTGCAGAAACAATATTGAAAATACTTGGCACATTGTGAAAGCAAGTTTTTTTTATTTCAGAGGTATACTTACAATATCCAGGTTTTAGTAATCTTTTGCAGGATTGCTTTAGCAGGACTCAGATAGGGAGGTGAACCCCATTAGAAGCAGGGCAGACTTTTAGCAAGGGGTTTCCAGGAGTCTCCTCCAGCACCTTAGTGGAACTGCAGGTTGATTCTCATCCTCAGATACAGAGTTGGGGAGCAGATAGGAAACTTGCTTTCTTGAAGGCCAGGAAGGGATGGGAAGGGTTTAGTTTAATTTTCATCCTAAACTGTTCATTTACAATGCTTTTTGTCATGTTCTTTTTCCTTGTTCTTTGAAGAGGCTTGAGTGCTTTTGAATGTCCTTAATATTCTGGTCAATCATTTACTGCTGTGATAAAATAACTCCTGGGGATCCTGCTCTCTGACTTCAGAAGGTTGCCGGGAGTAACTGCAAGATTCAGATTCTGAGCATCTTTCGTAGACAACAGGCATTTGGAATCTAAATCCAAAGGGATTGATTGTGTTGACTTTTAGGTTGTGAGAAATCATATCAGGAGTAAGGTTTACTTTAGGGACCCAAATATCCTAGAAAGCTTCCCTAAAGCAGTGCTAAGCACTTCTGTTCTGAAGGAGAACAGATGAGGTTAAGTATGACAGAGAAGTAAAATGAGACATCTTTGCAGATTAAAAAAAAGGGTAAGTTTTTTTTTGTTTTTTTTCTCCCTCCCACCCTTCCAACCACCACATATTGGTGGTGGTGGTATTATTTATTTGTATTACTGCAGTGCCTAGTAGGGGTCCTAGTAGACCAGGACTCCACTTGGTAGACACTGTATAAACATAGAATAAAAATATGGTCCCTGCCCTGGATGTTGTTACTTTAATTGCAGAAGAAAAAAATTTAAAACATGGATACCTAACATTAGACTGCTCAGCACCTCTAAAACTCAAGCTACTTCTAGTTAGATACTTAATGTTAGACATCAAAGTTTGAAAATTTTAATTAGTGTGCCTATATTAATCTAATCCTGACTCTTGGACTCTGTTCTTTATACATTTTTTGTTTCTACCTATTTATATAATTTGCTAACTTTATTCAGTTAGGGCCAGATTCTCCCATCCTTACTCACAGTGGAAGCACCTTACTTTTCAAATAGTCTTCAGTAAAGTACTATTCAGTGAGTGAAGGTTGGAGAATTTTGGTTCTTGAAAAAAATGCTTATCCTAGAAATGCTTGCCTTAGAAATCATGCTGTATTTTTCCAAAGGTACAAGAAAGAAGGATGACTAATTGTTTAAAAACATACCCTCAGAAACCATACCTTGTTGCAGTCTGAAGACACCCGTGGCATCAGTATTTTGTTATGATGGTGGTGATGATGATGATTGTTTTAATGATACACATTCTTTATATAAAGCTATTTTGGGATCTGAGGAACTGTCTGGCTGCTGGCCATTTGTTAATTTTTTGGTGCATGTATGTGTACTTGCTGTTAACATTTTGTTTGATATTTCAACTTTATAAATGTCCTTTTCTCCAGTGTATTTTATAACATCCGAAAGCAGTTGTTCACAGCAAACATTCCTCTTACAGCAACTGGTTGCTTTTGAAATCATTTGTATTGCTTGAGTAAGGACTACAGGATTTAATCCATGAGTATGGGACTGATTCTACCAGTAAGGGGAAAAATATTGATTAACCAATTCTGAGAAGATACGGATAAAAATATTTTACTAAGAGGGTTCTGCAAGGTCCTGTGATATGCTGAAGACGTCTTTCATGATGCTGCATGCTCTGAGTTCCTATTGATAAAATAGGAATTGAAGGAGCATGTTATTTCACAGGAGATGTGCCAAACCAGAGATGTTTGAAAACCTAATAACATTATTTGACAAATAACAGCAATTATTCACTGAACAGAGTATTCAACCAGCTCTGTTCAGAACAGGATCACGTTTTAGGAGCAGGATGAATTCAAAAGTACTAAAATTAGTTCACTGACCACGAAAGAAGTAGATCATGCTTCCATGTAAGAAACCTGGAGGGATATTTGACACTTGTATCAACGGATTTTATATGCAAAGAATGCTCTGAATTGATTAATATTCTCCCATGCTTTAGGGATTGACTACAATACACTAAATATGTATTACAAAGAATATAGTATATGGAAAGGGGCCAAAAACTATCTGACAGCAAGAGATTATAGTAAAGTTTTGGAAAAGGAACTATCACTACTCTCGACAGTGTATAGTGAGACTGGGTTCAGTGGATTAGGAAGTAATACAGTTTAACTGTGGCTGGATTTTTAAAAGGACTGAATAATTTTCTTAACAATAACAAGATTTGCTATTATGTCCCCCAAAGTAAGAAAGAAACCAAATCCCATGGTTCAGGATGCAGGCTGGTCACCTAAGGGGTCAGAAGATAATTTTTCCACTTTGTGCAGCATTGTGCAATTGGTCAGCTGTGTAATAGGATTTTTTCACCTTCCTTTGAAGTATCACTGCTGGAGGCAGGATACTGGAATTGATGGACTAAAGGTTTGGTACCAACTGGCAAATTTTATATGTCTGTGCCCTAAAACACAGGGCATAACATATAGGGCAACTTTATTCCATTTCTTTTCACAGTGTGAAGAGATAATATGATAGTGCAAGGTGGCCTTTCAGGTGTCCCATAACATCAAAATATTAGCTGCAGATGGTGCTTTTAGAGGGGTGTGTGTGTAAAATCTTAGCTGAATGTAGAAACACACAAAAATCCTACATTCTAGATCAGGCATTTTCAAGAGTAGGGGGTTTCACCCTACAGGTGCAGCCTGCCCGAACAAAATGATAAAAACTCCTGTCACTTTTATGTACAATAAGAAAATGCAAATAGCTGTATTAGGCTTTAGGTGGGCCTGATTTGTGATATCTTTCTCATGCATCCATCAGGGCCGCAGGGACAAAGCAGGGTTTCCCCTTCAGTGAGACCACCATGACAAGTGAGAAAAGGCGTTCGCATGGCACTGTTGTAGCCGGCGTCACAAGATATTTACGTGCCAGATGTGCTAAAGATTCATATGTCCCTTCATGCTTCAACCACCATTCCAAAGGACAGCATCCATGCTGATAATAGGTTCCGTTCGAAAACCATCCAAAGCAGTGTGGACCGACGCATGTTCATTTTCATCGTCTGAGTCAGATGCCACCAGCAGAAGGTTGATTTTCTTTTTTGGTGGTTCGGGTTCTGTAGTTTCAGCATCAGAGTGTATCTCTTTTAAAACTTCTGAAATCATGTGCCACAGTTCATCCCTCTCAGATTTTGGAATTCATTTCTGAGTCTTAAACCTTGGGTCTAGTGCTGTAGCTATTTTTAGAAATCTCACATTGGTACCTTCTTTGTTTTTTGTCAAATCTGTAGTGAAAGTGTTCTTAAAAGGAACAACATGTGCTGGGTCATCATCTGAGAAGGCTATAATGTGAAATATATGGTAGAATGCGGGTAAAACAGCAGGAGACATACAATTCTCCCCCAAGGAGTTCCATCATAAATATAATTAATGCATTATTTTTTTTAAACGAGCATCATCAGCATGGAAGCATGTCCTCTGGAATGGTAGCCAAAGCTTGAAGGGGCATACGAATGTTTAGCATGTCTGGCACGTAAATACCTTGCAATGCCGGCTACAAAAGTGCCATGTGATAGGATTGCCAGGTGTCTGTTTTTTGACTGGAACATCCAGTCGAAAAGGGAACTTGGCAGCTCCGGTTAGCACTGCTGACTGTGCCGTTAAAAGTCTGGTTGGCGGCACAGCGGGGCTAAGGCAGGCTTCTTGCCTGCCATGGCTCCGCACGGCTCTCGGAAACAGCAGTATGCCCCCCCTCCCGCTCCTATGTGTAGGGGCAGCCGGGGGGCTCCTCACTCTGCCCCTGCCCCAAACGCTGGCTCTGGGAACCATGGCCAACGGAAGCTGCGGGGGTGGTGCCTGCAGATGGGACAGCGCGCAGAGCTGCCTGGCCACGCCTCCGTGTTGGAGCTGGAGGGGGGGCACGCCGCTGCTTCCGGGAGCTGTTTGAGGTAAGTACTGCCCAGAGCCTGCATCTCTGACCCCCTCCCACACCCCAACCCCCTGTCCGAGCCTTGATCCCCCTCCTGTCCTCTAAACCCCTCGATTCCAGCCTGGAGCACTCTCCTGAGCCCCAAATCCCTCATCCTCGGCCCCACACCAGAGCCTGCAGCCAGAGTCCTCCCCCGCACCCTAACCCCTTGCCCCAGGCCAGAGCCCCCTACCATACCCTGAACCCCTCATTTCTGCACCCCGGAAGCCGCATCCCCAGCTCAGAGCCTGTATCCTCTCCCATATCCCAACCCCAGTCTCAGCCCAGAGCCCCCTCCCGCACCCCGAACTCTTCATTTCTGGCCCCACCTCAGAGCCTGCATCTCCAGCCAAAGCCCTCACCCCCTCCTGTGCCCGAACCCCCTGATCCAGCCCAGTGAAAATGAGCGAGTGAGAGAGGGTGAGGAGAGCGAGGGAGAGACAGGGAGTGGGGGAGGATGGAGTGAGTGGGGGGTGGGACCACAGAGAAGGGGTGGGGCAGTTGCGGGGCAAGGGTGTTCAGTTTTGTGTGAGTAGAAAGTTGGCCGCCCTACCATGCAAATGCCTGTTCTCACTTTCAGATGACATTGTAAATAAGAAGTGGCCAGCATTTTCTCCTGTAAATGTAAACAAACTTGTTTGTCTTAGTGCTTAGCTGACCAAGAAGTAGGACTGAGTGGACTTGTAGGCTGTAAAGTTTTACATTGTTTTGGTTTTGAGTGCAGTTATGTATAAAAAAAATCTACATTTGTATATTGCACTTTCACGATAAAGAGATTGCATTACAGTAATTGTATGAGGTGAATTGAAAAATACTATTTCTTTTGTTTATCATTTTTACAGTGCAAATATTTGTAATAAAAATAATAATATAAAGCAAGCACTGTGCATTTTGTATTCTGTGTCGTAATTGAAATCAATATAATTGAAAAATATCAAACATTCACAATATTTAATAAATTTCAATTGGTATTCTATTGTTTAACAGTGCGATTAAAACTGATTAATCACGATTAATTTTTTTGAGTTTATCATGTGAGTTAACTGTGATTAATCAACAGCCCTACTTATCAGTGATTTTATATGAGAAGTTGAGGCGCTTCAGAAAGTGCATTAGAATTAAAATATATGGTGCCATGTTTCCAAAATTATCAGAATCTCACTGATATGCTGCTGAGATTGAAAAGCTTTTACTTTGGATCATATGACTATCTAAAAGTTTATATTTTTATGAAATTTAGTACATTGTTTAGACAATTTCATGAATATAGGGGAAGTAGTAACTGCTGTGAAATCTGCAAATAATAATATGATCTGAAATGATACCATAAACTATAATAATTTGGGACAATTACTTGTGGCCAAATCTAGTCTTCATTTAGGCAAATCTCCTGCTGACTCTGCCTTCAATAAGGACTGCAAGCTATCAGTGAATAGAAAACCACTTTATGCAGGCAGAGTATGGAGGTACAGAATACTTAAGGACAATCTGCAGTGTCGAAATATATGGTAATCTAGAAGAAAACAGTCAGATCAATACAAGTCGTCTTTATTCAGTGATGGAATTACAACTTTTGGAACACTAATAAATCTATTTGTAATATATCCACTGGCTAGAGTATGTCATAGCTTTAGAGTGATATGTTTAAATGCTTATAAAGTTGTTGGTGCTGTACTGTATTATACAGTGGTTCTCAACTCTGGTCCACCGCTTGTTCAGGGAAAGTCCATGGCGCGCCGGGCCGGTTTGTTTACCAGTCGCGTCCACAGGTTCAGCCGATCGCGGCTCCCACTGGCCGCGGTTCGCCGCTCCAGGCCAATGGGGGCTGTGGGAAGGGCGGCCAGCACATCCCTCGGCCCACGCCGCTTTCTGCAGCCCCCATTGGCCTGGAGCGGCGAACCGCGGCCAGGGGGAGCTGCGATCGGCCGAACCCGCGGACGCGGCAGGTAAACAAACCGGCCCGGCGCGCCACGGACTTTCCCTGAACAAGCGGTGGACCAGAGTTGAGAACCACTGGTATAATACCATAAAATGATTTTTTTCTGTTGAAAATACTTTATGTTGAATTCGGTTCTTTCAGTTGAATATTCTTTGCTTGCATTTGACCTTTCTTTATGTTGATTTTGCTTCATTTTTTCATTTACCATGCTGTTCAGTTTTTGGATGCCAGGAGAACAAAGGTTTGTCCTCTATTTGCAGTCAATTTGTTTTGCAAAATTCAGTATTGCTTACCATTTGTTCTATTTTTGTTTGTTTGAGATGCAGTAATCCTGTTTACTAAAGTTGTTCATAGCTTTATTTGCAAAAAAAATTAATTAATTAATCTTTATTTATGGTGGGGGCTATGATTTGCCTTATAGCATGAACAGTGCCATTGAAAAAAGTGGAAGGCAGAATTACTTCTAGTGTATGAAACAACGTAGAAAACAAGGAATACTGCACCTTCAAGCTTTGTAGGCACAAAGTGTACTAGTGGTTGTGTCACTGAGATTTTTGCAGCAGTTCACTTTCTCTTCACTGCCTAGTTTTATTAAGCATTAATTTTACCTGTAACTGACACTATTTTGTGTTTGTGTTTCCATCTATGTTTTAAATTTTTCCAGTAGCAGTTGAAAACCTTCATTACAAGTATTTTGTCACAGATGCATTTGACATTTTTATATGGCCACTTGGTAGAATCATCACTGAGTCTGTTAACTTTTGTACCTTTACCTACCAATAGCTTAACAGAAGAAAAACTACATTTAGATCCTTCAGTTACCTTTTTTTTTTTTGTATTATAGCATTTGCAACTGACCATCCAGGCACTTCAAGATGAGCTTCGAACTCAGAGAGACCTTAATCATCTTCTTCAACAAGAAAGCGGAAACCGAGGAACTGAGCATTTTACTATTGAGCTTACAGAGGAGAATTTTCGAAGACTTCAGGCAGAACACGATAGACAGGCTAAAGAGCTCTTTCTCTTGAGAAAAACTCTAGAAGAAATGGAGTTGAGAATTGAAACACAAAAGCAAACACTAAATGCCAGAGATGAATCAATAAAAAAGCTCCTAGAAATGTTGCAAAGTAAAGGTTTGCCATCTAAAGGAATGGAAGATGACAATGAAAGAGCTCGAAGGATGGCCGAGGCTGAATCTCAGGTTAATCATTTAGAAGTGATTTTAGACCAGAAGGAGAAGGAAAACATACATCTTAGAGAGGTAAGAAAAGCACCTTCCTCTAAAATCTTTTCAGATAAAAGGACACTGGCAAGGACATTTGTCCTAATTTTGAAAATATATTTTATACTACTTTGAAACTTGAAACTGGAATCTGTTTTCTTTTTGACTTTTCTTAAATCAAAAAGGATATTGAAACATTTAATTTCAAATTCTTCCAATTCACAAACATGTAAACGTAAGGAATTACATGGACTCTGGAAACAGGTATAAGAAAAGAAATTAGGTCACGTTTTGGGTTTTCCTGCTTTGATAGTGTCTGTTTAACCACCAAGATACATTTTCTTTGAAAAGTCAAACTTATGCAGCTATTGAGGAGAGAATGAATAGCTACTGATATTGAAATTAAATAAGGAAGAGTTGACAAAAATGGAGTAAAATGATGCAAGCTTATTTTTTTTCTCTTTGGCTGTCTTGTTCTTGGCATTAACACATGCAGGTTTCTGCTTCTGGGGGGTTGAATCAGACGAAGATCTGTGGCAGATCAAAGCATTGCATGTTGAATGTGAAGTGGTGGGAACTGGCTGGTACAGCAAATGCCTTTGCGACACCCTGCCTTTTCAGGGAGGAAGAGTAAAATTTTGTTCTCTAAGCATTGTGGATGATAAAGACTTTATCCTGAAGATCTTTCTCAGGCAAAACTCCCATGAAGTTATCCATTAGTAGGGTCTGAAGTCAATGGGATATTAAAGGAATTGCACCTGCTTGCATCAGCACTGAATTTGGCTCAAAGTCTGCTAGTCTGTGTTGTACTCTATAGGCTATTAATCTAGCTTCCTGGTTTTGATCTGCTTTTGGCAGAATGACCTGTGCTGTTTATTTTAGGGTTAAATGATTTATTCATTTTTCATTGGCACTGTTTGTATCACGGAGCTTAGTATCAGTGTTGTTTAGGTCTGTGAGTAAAGCTACAGTGTATAGGAATGGAATGTGTTTTACTTTCAGGTTTCATATACTGCTTTGTGATGGGAGGTGATGTTTGTTGCTTTGATTGAAATAAGGTCATATCTTTTTAAAAAAAAATATTTATTACCAAAGGTAATTGAACTAATTCTACTCTGAAGTCATAGATGGGGAGTTCTTGTGAACTTGCATTATTTGTTTGAATAATTGGAAGTGCATGTGAGGTTTTGATCCATTTAGTATAGTCTTCCAGTACTGTATGGTGTGGAAGAACTTTGGAGTTTTTATGGAGAATACTTTTGGAAGCAGTTTGAAACTCTGATATATTATGAAACCAGTGTATGAATAATTTAGGATGTGTTTACATTTTAATCTCTCTAAAAAAGTATTTGTTGTTTGGGGACTTCAACTAAAATATAATAATTACTGTCTTTTAGAGGTTGATCTGTAGAGCCCATGTTTTGTCCCTAGGAATGGTATTTTCTTTTGGAGGCCATCTTGTATACAGTGTCAATCAAACCCTTAAAAGTTTTTTTTTAATTTGTATTTACTTCTGATGTTTGACTGCTTGATGTTGCACCTGGGCTAAATAAAAGATGAGTGATTCTCTCCACAGCAACAGGGTGAGGTCCTACTTGCAATCATGTGCTTTCTGATACTATTTAATCCTTTCACTGCTAGTTTCTGCACTAGTCTCCATGTGACAGAAGAATGGCATGTTTAAAGAGAATCTCAGTTTTATATGATGTCAACACCCTTCCTTTAGCTTTCTTTTTACTATATGTGACATAAATACAATATGGTCTTCAATGTTTGTTCTAATCATTATGACTGTTCTGGTGTGCCTTAAACACTCCAGCGGCTGCTGTTACCTGTTGTTGATAGAGGTGCAATTCTGCCTCAGAGGTGTGCCCTCTGTTTCCCATAATTGCATCTGTGATTCTTCTTTTACATCTATAAAAATGGTAATAATGTCATCCCTTTTTAGCTCCAGTAGATAACTAGTATTTGCGGTCTGGTGGGTAGTTTCTGTTAGGAGGAGAAATTTCTGATGGAATCAGGTATTTCTTTGATGCAATCCTGTTTTATTTTCAAGGAATGTAAACAAGTCCTGTTTCCGTGGACACAGTAGTTAATAATCAAACAACAAGAGGCAGTTTCCTTCATCAGAATTCCAAGTCTCTTTTCAGCCAACACTGCACTCAAAATACTATCTCTTGGCTTTCTCTCAGGCTCACGCTACAAGTGTTGCTTTTGCTGTCTCCTTGGCTTTTTTTGTTCCTCTCTGCTTCCTTTCTGATGCCTCTGACTGTTTTCTGTCTTGTAGACACACACAGCTCCAACAAACAATACACAGAACTCTGTGTTTGCATTCAGACCCCAGGGAAAACCTCTCAGACCACATGGCTCAACTCCTATTCTGGGTTTGCCATGCTAATCTGGGATTTGGGCAGTGTTTTGTATTATTTCAGCTATAGCTAAACGAAAGGCATTAATGGCTCCCTCATTTAGGCTAAATGGATGGCTATCATGAAACTGCCCATTAATCAAAAAAATACTCTCTGAGAGCTATCTAATCTCCAGCATAACAATAATTAAAACTGGTATCTTTAAAAAGAAGATAAAAAATTATACTCGTTACTATTTTAGACATTGACTGCTGATACAGATCTCTCCTGTCCAACTCTGTAGACAGCTGAAGGAGGACTTTGGACCCAGAAATGTAAAAATCATTCAGTCGATGACTTACAGCGATACTGATAAATACAATATCTGTTTTATGCAGTTTTCCATTTTGAAACCCCTTTCATATCTTGACACTGTAATTGCCACTAAAATGTTAGTGTTGAAAAATACCGTTAAGTCAAGGTGACCAACTTACTCAATTTGGGTGTGGGGAAAAACTTCATAAAATAAGTGAAATCCAAGACCTTATCCAGGCTCAACATTACATTTGTAACTGATGAGAATTAATTTTCAGTTCTCTTTTTTTCTTCTCATACACTCCATTGTTGGTTCTTAATATAAAAATAATTTTCAGTTGAGTGTTTTAACTCCCCAAAATTTAGTTGGGCATAAACACCCAAACCTTTGGGATCTTAACCGAATCTAGCCTGCTTGTATTTTAATAAAAGGAGTACTTGCGGCACCTTAGAGACTAACAAATTAATTTGAGCATAAACTTTCGTGAGCTACAGCTCACTTCATCAGATGCATGCAGTGGAAAATACAGTGGGGAGATTTTATTTACCATACACATTGTAACGAGAGTGTGCATCCAATGAAGTGAGCTGTAGCGAGCGTGATCAGGTAGCAGAGAAAAAAAATCTTTTATAGTGATAATCAAGGTGGGCCATTTCCAGCAGTTGACAAGAAGGTGTGAGGAACAGTATGGGGGGGAAATAAACAGCTTGAGGCTGGGAGTGGAGGTGTCATTACACAAAGTAAAACTATTTCCCCATGTTTATTTCCCCCCTACTGTTCCTCACACCTTCTTGTCAACTGCTGGAAATGGCCCACCTTGATTATCACTACAAAAGGTTTTTTTTTCTCTCCTGCTGGTAATAGCTCACCTTACCTGAAAAAAGAAAAGGAGTACTTGTGGCACCTTAGAGACTAACAAATTTATTTGAGCATAAAGCTTTCGTGAGCTACAGCTCACTTCATCATGTTCTCTGTGTATATAAAATTTCCCCACTGTATTTTCCACTGCATGCATCCGATGAAGTGAGCTGTAGCTCATGAAAGCTTATGCTCAAATAAATCTGTTAGTCTCTAAGGTGCCACAAGTACTCCTTTTCTTTTTGCAGATACAGACTAACACGGCTGTTACTCTGAAACCTTGTATTTTAATGTTCACTGAGTGCTAATAAAATAAAAGGTAAAAACAGGTTGTATCTGTAAAATCCTAAAAATATACATACTTACATTAACCTTTTGAAATTCCCTTCTCCTAACTCAACCAGATAATGTCCTCTTTTTGTAATGTGTGCTGCCTCTTAAAATAAAGTTCAGGTGTAACTCTGCCTTGTTCCCGGTTCAGCCCAGAAGGATGCTGAAAGTTGAGGTTTCTGGGATTTATTAAGTTGTAGGTCTCTATAACAAGGCACAATAGGAATATAAGTAGCAGGGTAGATAGATAACTTGCTTCCCACACAAGGCTAAAAGATTTGGAAGGAGCAGGAGCTCTCTTGGTCATTGCATTGAAAGGACCTGAAGCTATATATATGGGTAAGAATATGGAAGACGCCATTTGTTACTCTGAGGAAAAGGCTTTTTGGACTTATTGGTTTTTGGAACTTTTGCTGCCATTGGGATTTTGTATTGGGAACCCAGAATTGGAGATAGTTTTGGAAGAAGGTAAAGACAGTGATTTTGGGTGCAGAAGAAGTGTAGGTTTGAGGCCTGGAGTAGGCAACTTCTTACTTTTTTTAGGGCCCAAGGCTGGAACTTCTGAGTAAGAGAGGCCAGAAACTCATTTTCACATATACACTCTCCCCCCATGCCTCTGGGGCAAGCTGAATGCATCCTCCCCAGTGAGAAACCTGTGAATCAGGCAAAGAGTGGAGAAGGTTTGGTGTTGATTTGAGACTTATGATTTTGTCTGTCATTATCTTGGAAGGGGTGGAATTTTGATTTAGCTAGAGGACTAAATTAACATGTTGTTGAGGGAAATTGAGGGAATAAACCTCACACACCCCAAACTTCTACTAATTCTCTCTCTTTTACATCAAACAGGTCCTCAGGTTTCTCTTCTCAGTAGGCTCTCCCCACAAATATTTTCTTCCTGTCAGGCCCATTACCTTTAACATCCCCCTGGGCGGGAGGTCATGGACTCAGATTCACTTTTCTGAGTGCTGTATGGCTGCTATATTCAAATTTTAAGTGCTCCTGGATTCTGAAGGTCAAAAGTGTCCCAAAGATGTTTCCACTTACTACCGTTCCTTTCAAAGTACATGAGGGTTTGGTTACCTTTAAACAGTTCCTAGACTACATCTGTGTATTGGGATGATGGTTTTTGGTTTGGACTGGAAGTCATACTTGCTGAACATTGCTGAGGGAGGCTGGACTTACATCCAGCACTAAGAAATTTAATTTTAAGATAAGGAAACATGTAACTTGGGGTACCAAATGGGCAAATTCAGCCTCCACTTCTGCTCCCCCCCCCAACAAAATGGAGGCCCTCAGAAAGAGTCCTGTCCATAAGTTAGGAACAGTTTTGGGACAGACTGCATACTATTAATGAATCATACCCAATTTTGCCACCTCGGTCTTTCTCTTAACAAACATTAGCAAAGCAATGGTCCCAACATAGATGTTCTGGACTCCACTCTGTGATGAAATATTCACCAAGAAGCTCCAACTCCATGAGGCTAGATTATCCACTATAGAAAAAGAATATTAGAATGTCAGGTAGGTGCTGGTTGCTCTCTGGTGTTATCTCTTGGGGCCTTCTTTTTTGTTCTGGTAACTGACTATGTCCCCTCTGCACTGGCAACACATCATGAAAGTTTCCAATCTTCAGTTGGTACTGCATTTCCTCTCTTTATGGCTGTATACTTTGAGTCTTATGTTACTTGAGGACACCTGAATTCAGATTTTCTCTCCTGAGAAGGTAGAAAAGCTGTGATCTAAAGGGATCAGGCTCCATGGATGGGACCCTGAAACCATGCCACATCTCACCTTAGTGGCCTGGATAGGAAGAAGGCCCACCGAGCCAACCAGGACCCAGACAACACTGGGGTTTGATATAAATTGTCAGCCTGGTTTTGGAGGCTATGCAGGGAGGCATTGCCAGCTGGGAGCAAATTACATGCAGTGGAGTCCCTTTAAGATCAACACCTTACAGAAATGATCACTTTCAGACAGGGGAGAGAGAGAGAGAGAGGATTGTGCTGTCCAGAAGCAGAGAGATCTTATCAACCCCTTGGAGTTACTCTGTATTGTTTGTACTGTGGGGTATTATGTTTATAAATTTACTTCTTGCAGAACTGCATGGAATGAAATACACAGACTTTTTGCCAAATTAGTTTCAATTTGGACTGTGCCAGAATCTGTTCAATAAAACCCCATCCAGACAGGGTGACATTAATCTCAAACCTGAATCTCTGTGAACCTTTGTATTGTTCTAGCCCTACTATATTTGATTTTTAAAAAAAGATCTTTTAAAGGTATCTTGAAATATCTTCTCTCACATTTCTGCCAGAACAAGAAAGCAATATTTTGTAAAATAAATCTGTTACATTTCTATATATCTCTTTATTGGCTGGTTTATAGCGATGTGTAAAATTCATTGTTTCAAAGTACAGAATTCTTTATGCTCACTGCATCTCTCTTCTGATTTGGATGACACTGCTCTGATTTCTTTTTGTAAGAATGATTAATGGATCTGCAGGAAGCAGTAAGAGAGAGGTCAGTCTTGGTAAAATTAACAGCTTGGATTTAGTTTAGTATTGTTACCCATTTTGATCCAAGTGGTTTGCAAGTATTTGGGGTCGTCTTGGTTGCTTGTGTTAGAATGAGAAATTGATGATGGAGACAGGTACTTCCTTGATACAAAGACTGTACACAAAGTCCTGTTTCCCTGAACCCAGTAGGAATCAAACAGGAAACAATTTCCATGTTCGATATTCCAAGCTGCTCTCTATATCAGAAGTGCTCTTTTTTTCTTAGCTTTTCCTTAGGGTCATGCTGCAAGTACTTCTCTTGCTGCTCTGGCTTTTGCTGGTTTCTTCATCTGCTTCTGAGATGTTTCTTTCATTTGCTACACATATGGTTCCACCAAAGTAATACACAGGCTTCTGCATTTGCATTCAGTGCCCAGTTAACCCCTCTGCCCACATAGCTTAGCTCAGGGGTGGGCAAACATTTTGGCCCGAGGGCCACATCGGCATTGTGAAACTCTATGGAGGGCCGAGTAGGGAAGGCTGTGCCTCCCCAAATGGCCTGGCCCCCGACCCCATCCACCCCCTCCCACTTCCCGCCCCCCTCAGAACTCCGACCCATCCAACACCCCCTGCTCCTTGTCCCCTGACTGCCCCCTCCCGGGACCCCCCACCCCACCCATCCCCTCGGGACTCCACCCTGTATCCAACCCCCCCCCGCTCCCTGTCCCCTGACTGCCCCGACCCCGAAAGGCCCCCCGGACTCCCATGCCTATCCAACCCCCCTGTCCCCTGACTGCCCTCTGCAATCCCCTGCCCATTATCCAACCCCCTCCCCACCCCCTTACCATGCTGCTTAGAGTGGCAGGAGCTCGCAGCCCCACCACCTGGCCGGAGCCAGCCACGCCGCCTGCGCTGCCTGGCAGGAGTGGCAGGCCAGAGCGCTGGCTGCTCACTGAGGCTATGGGGGAGGGGGGGATATTAGGGGAGGGGCTGGGGCCTAGCCTCCCCAGTCGGGAGCTCAGGGGCTGGGCAGGACAGTCCCACGGGCCGTAGTTTGCCCACCTCTGGCTTGGCTCCTGACTGACCTTGCCTGTGGCTTCTCTTTTGGACAGTGGCTGTTATTGTTTCAGCTATCTTTCTCTACAAAGACACTTAACTGCTTCTTAAATTTGTCCTGACTGAAGGGTGGCTACTATGCCCACCAGCATCAATGAAGATTCACACAACTCCTGTCATAATAATATTGTTCCAGTGTATTCAGATTCTTTTGAGAAGAAGTCAAAATTATCACAAGCTCTTCTTAAAAAATGAGCTTCTCGATTAAAAAATTAGCGAATGGAATGGTGAAACAAAATCCTCCCCTCATTCAGAATAACTTTTTGCATGTCCAAGAACCACATAAAACCTTTTTCTGGATTGTTAGACAGTAGGTTGCTCTGAGTGTCAGGCAGCGGAACCAAGCATATTTTATTATGGCTAACTGCATAAGACCCTAGGGTATGTCTACACTATGAAATTAGGTCAATTTTTTAAAAGTCGATTTTTAGAAATAGATTTTATACAGTCGATTGTGTATGTCCCCACTAAGTGCATTAAGTCGGTGGAGCGTGTCCTCAGTACCATGGCTAGCATCGACTTACGGAGCGGTGCACTGTGGGTAGCTATCCCACAGTTCCCGCAGTCTCCGCTGCCCATTGGAATTCTGGGTTAAGCTCCCAATGCCTGATGGGGCAAAAATATTGTCGCGGGTGGTTTTGGGTACATGTCGTCAGTCTCCCCTCCCTCCCTCCCTCCCTCCGTGAAAGCAACTGCAGACAATCATTTCCCGCCTTTTTTCCTGGGTTACCCGTGCAGACGCCATAACACAGCAAGCTCAGCTCACTGTTGCTGTTGCGAGCACTGTAAATACCTTGCTCATTATACTGCAGTATGAGCAGAATCTGGCTAAGAGATGGCTGTACGAGGATGATTGTGAGGACATGGACACAGACGTCCCTGAAAGCATGGGCTGTGGCAATTGGGACATCATGGTGGCAGTGGGGCTGGTTGATATAGTGGAACGCCGATTCTGGGCCCAGCAAACAAGCACAGACTGGTGGGACCACATAGTCTTGCAGGTCTGGGATGATTCCCAGTGGCTGCGAAACTTTCGCATGTGTAAGGCCACTTTCCTGGAACTCTGTGATTTGCTTTCCCCTGCCCTGAAGCGCAGGAATACCAAGGTGAGAGCTGCCCTGACAGTTGAGAAGTGAGTGGTGATAGCCCTCTGGAAGCTTGCAACGCCTGACTGCTACCAGTCAGTCGGGAATCAATTTGGAGTGGGCAAATCTACTGTGGGGACTGCTGTGATTCAAGTAGCCAATGCAATCACTGATGTTCTGCTATCAAGGGTAGTGACTCTGGGAAATGTGCTGGTCATAGGGGATCGCTTTGCTGCAATGGGGTTCCCTAACTGTGGTGGGGCGATAGATGGAATGCATGTCCCTATCTTGGCACCGGACCACCTTGCCAACCAGTACGTAAATCTCAAGGGGTACCTCTCAATGGTGCTGCAAGCGCTGGTGGATCACAAGGGACATTTCACAGACATCCACGTGGGATGGCTGGGACAGGTGCATGAGGCTTGCATCTTTAGAAACTACGGGCTGTTTGAGCAGCTGCAAGAAGGGACTTACTTCCCAGACCAGAAAATTACGGTTGGGGATGTTGAAATGCCAATAGTTATCCTTGGAGACCCAGCCTACCCCTTGCTCTCATGGCTCATGAAGCCGTACACAGGCAACCTGGACAGTAGTAAGGAGCAGTTCAACTACAGGAGAGCAAGTGCAGAATGGTGGTAGAATGTGCCTTTGGACATTTAAAAGCTTGCTGGTGCAGTTTGCTGACTAGGTTAGACCTCAGTGCAACCAATATTCCCATTGTAATTGCTGCTTGATGTGTGCTCCATAATGTCTGTGAGAGTAAGGGGGAAATGTTTATGGCGGGGTGGAAGGTTGAGGCAAATCGCCTGGCTGCCAATTTTGAACAGCCAGAAACCAGGGCAATTAGAAGAGCACAGGTAGGCGCGCTGCGCATCAGAGAGGCTTTGAAAACCAGTTTCATGACTGACCAGGCTACGGTGTGACAGTTGTGTGTGTTTCTCCTTGCTGCAAACCTGCCCCCTTTGTTGATTTTAATTCCCTGTAAGCCAAACACCCTCCCCCCTTCGATCACAGCTGGCAAAGAAAATAAAGTCACTATTGTTTTGAAACCATGCATTCTTTCTTTATTAATAAAAAAAAAAAGGGAGATAACTGATAAGGTAGCCTGGGTGGGGTAGGGTCGGGTGGTGGAGGAGGGATGGAGGGAAGGACAAGGGCACATTCCTTATTTTAGCCACACTACTAATCAAAACTGTTTGAATGACAGCCTTCTGTTGCTTGGGCCATCCTCTGGAGTGGAGTGGCTGGGTGCCTGGAACCCTCCCCACTGGCGTTCTTGGGCGTCTGGGTGAGGAGGATATAGAACTTGGCAAGGAGGGCAGGCGGTTGTACAGTGGATGCAGCAGTGGTCTGTGCTCTTGTTGGCTTTCGTGCAGCTCCACCAGATGCCTGAGCATGTCCATTTGCTCCCCCATTAGCTTCAGCATTGCATCCTGTCTCTTCTCATCATGCTCACTTAATGCTTTCCTGGACTCTGCCACTGAATGCCTCCATGCATTCAGCTGTGCCCTGTCAGTGCGGGAGGGCCGCATGAGCTCAGAAAACACACCATCGCGAGTGCGTTTTTTTGCCTTCTAATCTGCGATAACCTCAGGGATGGAGATGATGGGGAGGAGCATAGAAACATTTGCACCTGCAGAGGGATAAAAAGGGAGAGTAAAATTTAAGATGATACATTTCTGAGAACAAAAGGGAGACTCTTTCACAGTGAATCAAGCAATTCACAGCAGACAGTACATGTGTTTTAGGTACAAGGTTGCATTTTGCCTTTTATATTGAGTGCCTACTGGTATGGTGACACATCACACATGGCAGGGCAACAGAATTCGGTTTCCAGGCAGCCATGGTAAGCCAAAGGGTATGCGGGTTTGGCTTCTAACGCCTTCATAACATGTGGGAATGTTTTCAAACTGCAGCGTACTCCTTTCCCATAGCAAGCAATGCCGGTTGGGATTACCATTTAAAAGGAGGGGCTGAGGTTTTCGGGTGGATGTGCAGCACACACCTCCCTCTACCCCGCCGTGTGGCTATTTGGGATGATCCCTTCACCCCTCCCTCCGCCGCGTGGCTATGGGATGATCCCTTTTAGCCAAGCATAAACAGCCCAGCATGAACAGGGTCCCTTTACTGTTCCCTTACAAAAATTCCCCTATTTCAACCAGGTGACCATGAATGATATCACTATCCTGAGGCTAACACAGAAAGATAAAGACCAAACGTTGCTTGAATGCGATCAAAACCCAAGACCATTCGCTGCCATGCTTTGTGCTGCAATGATTCCAGACTACTTGCTCCTGGTTTGGCGTGGTAAAATGTCCTACCGTGGAGGACGAAATAAGGCAGCCCTCTCCAGAAACTTTCTGCAAAGGCTTTCAGAGTACCTCCAGGAGAGCTTCATGGAGATGTCCCTGGAGGATTCTCGCTCAATCCCCAGACACGTTAACGGACTTTTCCAGTCACCATACTGGCCACGAATGCATCCCAAGTCTTCAGGGCAAATCAAACATTAAACACTATTGCTTTTAAACCCTGTACTGTAGTTACAAATTTGCAGTCACCAGAGGTGCCTCCTCTGCCTTCAGAGTCGGGGATCCTGCCTTGGGAGGATATTGGTTCCAGGGTGATGAAAAGGTCCTGGCTGCTGGGGAGAACGGATTCACTGCTTGCCTGCTGCACGTTCTCCTTCTCCTCCTCCTCCTCTTCCTCATCCACAAAATCCTCCTCCGTGTTGCGTGAGACTCCCCCCTTGCAGGTGTCCACGGACAGTAGTGGTGTAGGGGTAGGGTCCCCCCCTAGAATGCCATAGAGCTGATCATAGAAGCGGCATGTATGGGGCTCTGACCCAGAAGGACCATTTGCCTCCTTTGTCTTTTGGTAGGTTTGCCTGAGCTCCTTGACTTTCACGCGGCACTGCTGTGTGTCCCTGTTGTAGCCTCTGTCCATCATGCCCTATGCGATTTTGGCATATATATTAGCATTTCTTCTTCTTGATTGGAGTTCTGCCTGCACAGATTCTTCTCCCCATACAGCAGTCAGATCCAGTGTCTCCCGTTCGCTCCATGCTGGAGCTCGTTTGCGATTCTGGGGGGACTGCATGGTCACCTGTGCTGCTGAGCTCGCCACACTGACCAAACAGGAAATGAAATTCAAAAGTTCCCGGGGCTTTTCCTGTGTATCTGGCTAGTGCATTGGAGTTGAAAGTGCTTTCCAGAGCGGTCACATTGGAGCACTCTGGGATAGCTCCCAGGGGCCAATAATGTTGATTTGCGTCCGCACTACCCCAAATTCGACCCAGCAAGGTCGATTTTAGCGCTACTCCCCTCACCGGGGAGGAGTACAGAAGTCGATTTTAAGAGCCCTTTAGGGTTTTTAAGAGCCCGACAGAAAGGGGTTGCTTGTGTAGACGCATTCATTATAAAATCGACCTAATGTGGCTAAATTCGACCTAACCCTGTAGTGTAGACCAGGGGCAAGAGTCATGAGAGATGAGTTCTAGTTTTAGCTCTACCACTGATCTGCTGTGAGTCTGGGTAAGTCACTTAATATTCATGGAATACATGAAAACTGCAGCTGTTAGATTACCAGTAATAGGAGTCAAGGCTAAGTGGAGAAGGTCATTGTGGGCCATGTTAGGAAGACGTTTCACCATCTGTAAAATGACGATATTTCCCTACCTCCTAAGTCTGTTGTGATTCTTCTATTATTCATGTCTCTCAAGTGCATTGAGAACCTATTTAAGAGTCTTTATAAATGCAAATGATAAGCTTCACTGAATTCTTGGTGCCAAGGTTTGAATCTTTCTCTCACTTTTTCTCCTGTCCTTTAAGTCTCCCATTTTTGTTTTTTATTGAAGATGAGCAATTTTATTTTCAGTTGAAAAGCATAACAGAGAGAAGGCAAGAAGTGTTCCTCTTATAAGAAGTTGTTTTAGCCATTTTAGTGTTCTTGCCTTTTGCTGACTCCATCATTAGTAGAGGCAATCTGAGGAGACTAGTGATAGGTCTTTATCCCTGAGTATGGCTAAAAGGTCAAACTCTTCCTTTAGAAAGGACAGGCTCAGAGATTAAGCAGCAACTGAAGTAATGATAGAAGCCTCCTGTTTGTGTGCTCCTGCTCCTCCTGTCATTGGTATTGTGAAAGTATATGTCCTATGCACTCCCTTCCTTCCATTTCAGTGACCTTTGTGGAGATTAGAGCGTGGGAGAGAGACATACCAGCAGTTAGTATGTCCAACAAGCAGGAATAACATTGAGAAATAAAAATTCTTTTCTTCTTTTCCTATTATTAATTGATTGGAATCAGTCTTGTGAGATATTTACCACTTCGTGCTTCACAATCCTGGACCCATTGCACTCGCTCTATTGTGTTTCCTGTTACAGTTGCACTAACTAGTATAGCAGCGAAGAGGTAACCGTGCAGTCATATCATAATGTTTACTCCAGTGATACATTTCCTGGAGTCACAAAAAGAAAAGGAGTACTTGTGGCACCTTAGAGACTAACCAATTTATTTGAGCATAAGCTTTCGTGAGCTACAGCTCACTTCATCGGATGCATACTGTGGAAACTGCAGAAGACATTATATACACAGAGACCATGAAACAATACCTCCTCCCACCCCACTCTCCTGCTGGTAATAGCTTATCTAAAGTGATCACTCTCCTTACAATGTGTATGATAATCAAGTTGGGCCATTTCCAGCACAAATCCAGGTTTTCTCACCCTCCGCCCCCCCCCCCCCAACTCACTCTCCCGCTGGTAATAGCCCATCCAAAGTGACCACTCTCTTTACAATGTGTATGATAATCAAGGTGGGCCATTTCCAGCACAAATCCAGGTTTTCTCACACCCCCCACCCATTCCAAAAACCACACACACAAACTCACTCTCCTGCTGGTAATAGCTTATCCAAAGTGACCACTCTCCCTACAATGTGCATGATAATCAAGGTGGGCCATTTCCAGCACAAATCCAGGTTTTCTCACCCCCCCACCACCATACACACACAAACTCACTCTCCTGCTGGTAATAGCTCATCCAAAGTGACCACTCTCCCTACAATGTGCATGATAATCAAGGTGGGCCATTTCCAGCACAAATCCAGGTTTTCTCAACCCCCCCGCCCCCACACAAACTCACTCTCCTGCTGGTAATAGCTCATCCAAAGTGACCACTCTCCCTACAATGTGCATGATAATCAAGGTGGGCCATTTCCAGCACAAATCCAGGTTTTCTCAACCCCCCCCCCACACACACACTCACTCTCCTGCTGGTAGCTATTACCAGCAGGAGAGTGAGTTTGTCTGGGGGGCGGTGAGAAAACCTGGATTTGTGCTGGAAATGGCCCACCTTGATTATCATGCACATTGTAGGGAGAGTGGTCACTTTGGATGAGCTATTACCAGCAGGAGAGTGAGTTTGTGTGTATATGGTGGTGGGGGGGTGAGAAAACCTGGATTTGTGCTGGAAATGGCCCACCTTGATTATCATGCACATTGTAGGGAGAGTGGTCTCTTTGGATAAGCTATTACCAGCAGGAGAGTGAGTTTGTGTGTGTGTGTTTTGGGGGCGGTGGGTGAGAAAACCTGGATTTGTGCTGGAAATGGCCCACCTTGATTATTATACACATTGTAAAGAGAGTGGTCACTTTGGATGGGCTATTACCAGCAGGAGAGTGAGTTTGTGGTGGGGGGGGGGCGGAGGGTGAGAAAACCTGGATTTGTGCTGGAAATGGCCCAACTTGATTATCATACACATTGTAAGGAGAGTGATCACTTTAGATAAGCTATTACCAGCAGGAGAGTGGGGTGGGAGGAGGTATTGTTTCATGGTCTCTGTGTATATAATGTCTTCTGCAGTTTCCACAGTATGCATCCGATGAAGTGAGCTGTAGCTCACGAAAGCTTATGCTCAAATAAATTGGTTAGTCTCTAAGGTGCCACAAGTACTCCTTTTCTTTTTGCGAATACAGACTAACACGGCTGTTACTCTGATTCCCTGGAGTGAGATCAGAAAAGCCTTCGCGTTGGAATACATGAAAACTGCACCTTTTAGATCACAAGTAACAGGACTCAAGGCTAAATGGAGAGGGTCATTCTGGGTCATGTTAGGAAGATTTACCTGTAAGAATGGAAGATTTGTAGAGAGGCAAGTAAAAGTGGAGTGAGGCCTATTGAGGTTTGTAGAAGGCGAAAAAAGCTAGCTAGACTGAACTTGATATCCTGCTATCCTATCACAGAAATGGAAAAATGTCAATGTAGTTAGCTTAAATATTTAAGCTATTAATATTAATATTTAATATTTGTATGGGTGTGATATGATTTTTTTGAAGAGAGGTTTCATTTATATTCCATCTTTTAAGAAACTTAAATATATTTAATATATTTCTTTCTGAGAAAGGAAAAAACGGGTTTATGTATTCCTCGGGTGTCTGCATCTATAACATACAGTGTGAATGAGGTGCTATTTCACAGTCTAGTGTCATTCTTTGAACAAAAAAGATTTATATAAATAACCCAAAGCATTATAGTGAATTTTGAATCCATTTTTAAAGAGTAGCTTTTTGAAAGGACAGGGAGTTATTTTCCATGATTTTTAGAACTTCTTTACTCATGATCATATTTCAACAGCTTAAAACTGAACCCTTGTCTGTAACTGTTTGCCTTAATTGTACACATACGTTCATTTTGTTAGGGTTTCTCAGTGTTAGGTGGATTGTACTGATATTTTTAAGAGGTGAGTGCATTGAAGCATTTGCTTGAAGTAGAAAATCACATACAGTACAATGAACTACATGGTCCTTGCAAATATACACACATAAGAAAAAAGATTGTGTTAGTCTTTGCAGTGTCCCATTTAAATTAAGCATTTTAAAAGTTTAAAATGTGTTTGAAGTCATATGAAGTCTTATTATGGTTTGGTTGGCATTCAGAATTAAATATTATGAAGATCATTAAACATACATTCCTATCACAAAATGTGAGATGCCTGCCTTATACTTTGTAAATTGGTTATCATGTATCTTTTCTAGGTTTTTAAATAAACATTTTTCTCCATAAGTTTGGGAGAACTTTAGGTAATATGGTGGTTTTATCATGTGGAAATCTAGCACAGATGTTTGGTATTACTTTTTTTAAACATGATGACCACACATGATTTACCCTAAGTACCATTAAGTATTTTTTTATTATTGCTATTAAAAACTTGCCTTAGGCAAAGTCCCACTAAATTTCTAGTAAAGTCAAATGTTAAAATTCCAGTAAGTATTATTATATATAACACGCAGCATCTCCTATATAATGTATAATTTCGCTAAAACTGAATCTGAGATCATATTTAGTTTCATACATTCAATTTAACCCTTTTCTTGTATGTATTCTTAAAATAATGCTATAATATGTAGTTTATAGCTACAGTTTTTTATACTTTGTAAAAACTTTTTGATTATAATTTGTGTACTTCAAACTTTCAGGATTTTTAAAAAAAATTCTGCTTCTATCTTTGAACTCAGTTGGTCAAATACTGAAGGTTGATGATCGGACTTGAACTGCCAGCATGAATTAGTTATTGCATGTTTTAAAAGTTATTAATGGAACAAAGTTCCTTCTTCCACTGTGAATAGAACAGATGCCTTGCAGACTTTCAATGTTTACTGTAAATGCCTTGCATTGGAGCCAGTAGTAATTTACTAAGGAAATACTTTATCAACACCAAACGTTTTTCCCCCCGAAGTTAGTTATACAGATTAACAACCACTCTAGACTAAACCTCTTTATTAGGCTCATTAGTGCCTCTTTCTCTTTTATTTCTACTGACCAGGCTCAAAATATCAGTCTAATCAGTTACTAGAAGAATGCCTTCTATTTTAAAAAGGTTAAGTCAAAAATTTAAATTTGGCCTCCCTAAACCTTTTTAATACAGGATTCTTAATATGTTGGTTAAAAATACATCCTTATACAAACGAGCCTCATTAAGGCAATTATTTTATATCAAAATGTAAATGTAATATGTACATTTTAAGGTGACCTCTTAGGTTTGGAAGAGGACTTTGCAATCGTAGTAGTTGCTCCAGATATGAAAAAATAGAAATATGATTATCCCCTGGAGGACAGTAACTACTCTTAATGTCACCTATTCAGCTATATTTTCATTATGCACCATATTATTCTTGTGAGGGTGCGCAGTTACAACACATTGTACAGTGCATGTGAAGAACTGGAAAGGTTACAGACTAAAGATTCAGTTTCTTTAAAAGACAGAAACACTGTCAATGACGATTTTACAACAAGTTTAGAACTTGTATCATGATAAATCTCTCAGTTTAAAACTGCAGTGGATACTTCTGAATAACAAGTGAAGAAGTAGTTTGCAGTGTTGCAGATTTGAAAAAATAATCATAGGTGGAGGTAACAAAGGTATTGCAGGAATCCAGAATTTACGGATAAGTCAGTTTTTATACCTTCCAATACATGGAGGTGATAAAGGCATCTTGACAGCATTCCTGGAAGGTGCAATTTTCAGAAGGTAATTTTCTAGGAACTATCTCGAATTGTAAAACTGTAACATCAGACCCAAGTATATAAATTATATCGTGGCAGGGCTGCATGTCCAATCCACACAATTTTTGATGGTTGCAGGTTTGACATAAGCATCTAAGGAAACTATTAACTAAATGGAGAAATTCCTGAAATTCCTTTTGTTTCCATCATATTTTCTCTTATTTCTTTCCATATCTTCCCTGTTTTTCTCTTCCTTTTCCATTATCTGGTCACACTAGCCTGGATCCACAAACAGGACTGAAGTGTTGTGATGCTCAGGGTCACAATGCCTAACTCTTAGTACCTAGAAAATCACAGGAACAACATTGTGATCCACAAAGTCTGAGTTAGACACCAAGGCTCTTATGCAATCAGTAGGGAGAGATAGGCGCCTTAGAATGTGATCGATAAAGCCAGCATGCTAGGCAGGGAACTGCCTAAGCTAACCAATGGGGAGATGCTGATGAGAAACATGTATGCTAATCTCCCACCTCTGACCTCCTTTATAACGTTTAGCCTAGTGGTTAGGGTACTTACCCTCTGGTTCAAGTCACCTTCTCATCAAGCAGAGGGGGTTTTCAATGGGAATCTGCCACTTCTGAGGTGAGTGCTCTAACCATTGGGCTATACAGTCACTCTCTGGCCAGATTAAATACTGAATTATTTAATGTGAAACAACATTTGCAGGAGAAATTGAGGGAGATCCTCATCAGAATATTCAATACCCTAGGGATTAGGGTACTCACCTGAGTGGGGTGACTTGAACCAGGGGCTCTCACATCCTGGTTGAGTACCCAAACCACTGGGCTAAAGGCTATGAGGTCCTCCTTCTTCTCTTCCCCTCCTTGGCTGTTTTATGTGGAGTTAGGTGGCCTCTGAGTGCTTACTGGATCAGGACGTGCAGGCAATTTACAAAAATGTACTATGAATGTACCCAGTGAAAAGAAGGTTCTGAATCAAACAGCCTTTTTTGAAAAACTACTTTTAAAGTTAATAAATACACGAGGCACACAGTCCCATTTACACATTACAGGATCCTCACTCACAAGAACAGGGCAAACACAACATAATTGTGATCAGTGGGATGGAGAAAGGGTCCTTACGGTAGTAGGACAAATGAAGGACTTTAAATACAGTGGTTAAATATTCATTTTCACAGGTTTGAGACTGGTAACCAAAGCCAGAAAGGAAGGCCATAGAGCTGCTTTCTCTAACAAAAAGTATTTCTTCATTACCCTTCCTGGCACAACTTTAGTTAATATCAAGATGTGGGGGAAGAGACAATATATGATAGTTGGGAACAGATACCAAAATTGGTCAGTTTTGGTGTAACTGGTACATTTTCACACAGTGCATCACAGCTGAATCTGACAACAAAAAAGACTGACACATGTGAATACCTTTTCCTTCCTTCTGGGTATCATTCTATATTTAATTTTGCTGTTGTTGGACTTTTTATTTTAGTATAGGTGAAAACAATTTTATATAGTCATAAACATGTTAGCACAGGCCCTTACCTGAATGGGATGCTGGTAACAATAACATCAGTCTGGAAATTTGGAAACCTTAAAAGGCAATGAAATAGCAAACTTCTCTCAGTCTACAGATGAGTCTGAGAGAGGTCAGTCATTGCTTAGTTTTTAAGATTGTGGTTGTCCTGGAATGGTGGCCAGATCATTTTATACTGCGTATTTTCTTTGAAGTTTAGTCACTTTTCCAGAACTGCTATGTCTTTCAGTTGTGTCATTCACTGTCCAATTTCCAGCCTTTTCTTCCATGTATGTGCTTCATAATAGGTGCTTTTTGTAGGTATCTGTTCATCACTTCATTGGTTCTTCCAGTATAAGGCCAGTAATCTGTCTTGTGGCCTGGAGCATCTGGGTCACTGTAAATGCGTGGTCTCAATTTCCCTCTTGATTCCTCAAACTCAGTACGGTTTTCAGAGTTAACCCTTTTTGCACAGTTAATTTAATACCAAAAATCCCACTGCCATAAACCAGAATCCCCTGAAGCACAGTCCAAACAATATATTTGTTCCAACAGTCCAACACCAAATATGGTTCTGGAGTCTCACCATGCCTCACCCCACCTTTGTAACTGGAGTGTTTCTCCACTCTGTTTCCTCCCCAGGTAGAGTTTCAGCTCTTGCCTGGAAATATTGGTGGGCTCACACCTTCCATCATTCCCCAGCCTCCAGCTGTCCCTGGCTGTCCGGCTCTAAGTTCCTTTATAAAATTCTCATCTGCTTCAGTCTTTTACCAAGTCCCAGTACAATTTAGAAATAAATTTGTAGCCACCATAAATTCCAGTTAGTGTCCTATACAATGGTTTATGGGATGCAAAATTTTTACTTGTTGGTAATAAAATCTTAGTTTGAGCTAGCATATTCTTCAGTTTTGAAATGCAGTGGCTTACAGTATTTATTTAATAGATTTTTTTTTCATTTTATACTTAGAAATGATGCCTTTGAAAATTTCTTTTTGTGGTATTTTGCTACTTTCAGAATGTTTTCTTTTTCTAAACATTTTGATCTAATGATCCTGTTCCAATCAGTTAACAATTAAGACTTCTTATAATAATTCTTCTGCTGGTTGGTTGTGCCTTTTTTTTAAAGAAGGGAGAACATAGTAATTCTGCTTTCTCAAGATTGCAAGGAAACTGGATTGACTGAGAGAATGTCTAATTACAGCATACAATACAACACTTGGAAAGTACCTGACAAAAGTAATGTTTGCTTGATCCTGTAACAGAAAATCATAATTTCTAAACTCCCAGCGCTTTTTGAAATAGTTAAAATAGATGATGATGGTAATGCTATTAGAGAATCTATAAGGAAAATAAATAAGCATGGAAAAGGGGGGAAAGCATTGTTATGGATTGAAAATCCCACTGATAATTTTAGTGAATGATTGCTTATTTTTCATAAACACAAGAGGTAGCCTGTTTATATCTTGGGTCTTAGATACCACAATAGCTGGGAAACTTGGGAAACTCAATATGGAAAAGTGTAAGGTAATAAATACTAACCATATTCAGATAGACTTTGAACTTGCAAGACACATATAGGAACTATCATGTTGGTTGGCCTCTCTGTCTTAGGTACTTATCTGATATCCATCACCACAGCATCTGGGCACCTTACAATATTTTATCAATGGGGAACAGAGAGAATAAGCAACCTGCCCAAAGTCATCCAGGAAGTTTATAGAAGAGCATGGAATTGAACCCAGGTCTCCCAAGACCCAGGCCAGTGCCCTAAAACCACTGGACCATCCTTCCTGTCTCACTGGACTATTATTCTTCTCAGTCCAGAATGTAAGTGGACCTGCAACGTTAAAAATAGGAGTAGAATGGTTGGGCCCAAGGACACCGTAGAAGCTAATACAGAAGATATTTTGACATTATATTGAAGAGTTGTCTGTCCTTCTAGGAAATACTGTATATTACGTTGGTCATCTCACCATCGGAAGGATATTGCTGAGAATGAAAAGATTTAGAAAAGAGCAGTAAAGATGGCTATATGTACAGTAGGTGTGGCATATGAAGATAGATTCCACAAAATAGAATCATAGAATCATAGAATATCAGGGTTGGAAGGGACCCCAGAAGGTCATCTAGTCCAACCCCCTGCTCAAAGCAGGACCAAGTCCCAGTTAAATCATCCCAGCCAGGGCTTTGTCAAGCCTGACCTTAAAAACCTCTAAGGAAGGAGATTCTACCACCTCCCTAGGTAACGCATTCCAGTGTTTCACCACCCTCTTAGTGAAAAAGTTTTTCCTAATATCCAATCTAAACCTCCCCCATTGCAACTTGAGACCATTACTCCTCGTTCTGTCATCTGCTACCATTGAGAACAGTCTAGAGCCATCCTCTTTGGAACCCCCTTTCAGGTAGTTGAAAGCAGCTATCAAATCCCCCCTCATTCTTCTCTTCTGCAGACTAAACAATCCCAGCTCCCTCAGCCTCTCCTCATAAGTCATGTGCTCTAGACCCCTAATCATTTTTGTTGCCCTTCGCTGGACTCTTTCCAATTTATCCACATCCTTCTTGTAGTGTGGGGCCCAAAACTGGACACAGTACTCCAGATGAGGCCTCACCAGTGTCGAATAGAGGGGAACGATCACGTCCCTCGATCTGCTCGCTATGCCCCTACTTATACATCCCAAAATGCCATTGGCCTTCTTGGCAACAAGGGCACACTGCTGACTCATATCCAGCTTCTCGTCCACTGTCACCCCTAGGTCCTTTTCCGCAGAACTGCTGCCTAGCCATTCGGTCCCTAGTCTGTAGCGGTGCATTGGATTCTTCCATCCTAAGTGCAGGACCCTGCACTTATCCTTATTGAACCTCATCAGATTTCTTTTGGCCCAATCCTCCAATTTGTCTAGGTCCTTCTGTATCCTATCCCTCCCCTCCAGCGTATCTACCACTCCTCCCAGTTTAGTATCATCCGCAAATTTGCTCAGAGTGCAATCCACACCATCCTCCAGATCATTTATGAAGATATTGAACAAAACGGGCCCCAGGACCGACCCCTGGGGCACTCCACTTGACACCGGCTGCCAACTAGACATGGAGCCATTGATCACTACCCGTTGTGCCCGACAATCTAGCCAGCTTTCTACCCACCTTATAGTGCATTCATCCAGCCCATACGTCCTTAACTTGCTGACAAGAATGCTGTGGGAGACCGTGTCAAAAGCTTTGCTAAAGTCAAGAAACAATACATCCACTGCTTTCCCTTCATCCACAGAACCAGTAATCTCATCATAAAAGGCGATTAGATTAGTCAGGCATGACCTTCCCTTGGTGAATCCATGCTGACTGTTCCTGATCACTTTCCTCTCCTCTAAGTGCTTCAGGATTGATTCTTTGAGGACCTGCTCCATGATTTTTCCAGGGACTGAGGTGAGGCTGACTGGCCTGTAGTTCCCAGGATCCTCCTTCTTCCCTTTTTTAAAGATGGGCACTACATTAGCCTTTTTCCAGTCTAAATAGGATTATTTAGATTGGAAAAGAAAAGCAGCTGAGGTATTCAGAATGAAGAGTGTAATGAAAACTGTTCAGTTTCTCCTTTTACCTTGTTCCATAATATTAGCGCCAGATATTATGTGATTAAAATTAAAAAATGGCAAATTTGGATCAGATATGCCTGAGTATATTTTACTCCTGGAATATAGGTGGTTCAGAAAGAGGACTGGACTGGACAATTTTGTGACTGCTAACAACTTTAAGCTAATAAAATCTCACACTTCAGACCAGTGTTTCTCAAACTTATTTGACCATGCCCCCTTCTTTGTGTCTGTAGTAGTTTACGCCTTCCTCCTCTGAGCACCTGGCCAGCAGCTGCTGCTCTCTGGTCACCCAGCTCTGAATGTGCACAGTAAGTTTGTTTTTTTCTCTAAAGCTTCTCATGCTCCCCCCACCCCAAATACATTCTGTGGCCCCCTCAGTTTGAGAACCTCTTTTGCTTTAGACCATATGTTCCATCCTCATTTTGTCTCTCTCTGTCTCTCCTCCCGCCCCAAAATCATTGCACAATTGGCTAAATACATTAGGTCAGTGGTTCTCAACCAGGGGTTCGTGTACCTCTGGGGTATGCAGAAGTCTTCCAAGGGATACATCAACTCATCTAGATATTTGCCTAGTTTTACAACAGGCTACATAAAAAGCACTAGCAAAGTCAGTACAAACTAAACTTTCACACACACAATGACTTGTTTATACCGCTGTATATACTATACGCTGAAATGTAAGTACAATATTTATATTCCAATTGATTTATTTTTTAATTATATGGTAAAAATGAGAACATATGCAATTTTTAAGTAATGGTGTGCTGTGACACTTTTGTATTTTTGTGTCTGATTTTGTAAGCAAGCAGTTTTTAAGTGAGGTTAAACTTGGGGTAGGCAAGACCAATCAGACTTCTGAAAGGGGTACAGTAGTCTGGAAAGACTGAGAGCCACTGCATTAGGAAACTTTTTCAGTTTTCTCTAAGGCATGAGCTGTTGGCTGGAGGCTAGATACCAGACTTGATCGGTTAATGGCTTGGTCTGATATGGTCAAACCTGTCTTCCTGTATAAAACTCAATAAAAAGAAGGTTAAAAATAATACAATCATACTTAGCAGGCGTCAGAATAACAACCATGTCTGAATACAAGAATTTGCAGTAATTTAACCCAACTGACCTTCAACCAGAGAGCATAAGATACTTGAAATTTGATAGCCAGTTAGATCTCAAACCTAAATGAACATATTTTATTCCAGATGTATAATCCTTCAATATCCAGAAAGAGAAACTGCCTGAAAAATAATTCTGTAGAACCTTTTATATCAAAGTTGTTAATTTATGTTATGATTAATAGTGCTCCTCTACTGTACAAATGTTGAAGAAATACTACCATACTTATTGCAGCAGTGCCCCCAAATTGACAGTTTTTAGCTATAGAGATGAACCAAGCAGAACAGGAGTTTATTTTTCCCCCACCAGGAAACTTAAAAGCTAAACAGAAATTCAAGTTTTGTAAAATAGATCTGTAAAGTACAATTCCATTTGTAACAGACCTATTTTCCTAAAGCTCTTTTGCCTCTGTAGGCCCAATCAAAGCAGGAGAGTATTAGCAAAGTCCATTTTGTCATTGTTAGCACTGATATTTCCTTTATGTATTTTCTGAACCCCTGACTGAAACTGCTGTTGCTAGTGCAGCACACGTGCTAATTAGACTGAGACTTCTGAGAAGGAAGAGACAGAATGATTAATTGGCAAGTATCAGGTGCTTTCTTATTATACATGTGTGAATAGTGCAGCCTTTATCCAGACCATGGAGATGGAGTCTTGAGCAATGATGAGCGACAGAGCCCCCATTTAGGCTTCCAGCACATAGCAGTGTGTTGACTCTTACTGTAAAATTTTTAAGGGCACACTGTCTGCCTAGTCAAGATAGTTCTTTCCTAATATATGCAAAGGACCAAGGGAAGAAGAGAAAAATGGAAGGAGGCATTGTTTTTTTACTTTCAGAAAAAGTTGCCTTTCGTTTATTTATATGCACATTTATGAGATATAAGGATGGAAACTGTTGTAAAAGGTGAGCATTGCTATTTAGAATACAACAATAACATTAATTAGGCAAAAAATTAATTATTCTAATGGTAATCCTGTTGCAGATTTAGGGCCTTATTTTACTTGTTTGTTGTCAATTAAAGTTTTGGGACCCTGATTTATTTCTACAGAAATCAATGGCACAGCACCCATTAACTCTAATGACAGCAGAATCAATCTGTCACAAATTCAGCAGTTTTAAAACATTCTGAACAAATATATTTTGGGTTGAAATATTTGGTTTCTGTCAGAAGATAAATTATTGACATTTCAATTTAAGCAAAAACATTTTAGAAGTTTTGAATTTAGTTAGGATGAAAAAACCTTATTGTGGTTTTTTGACTACACTTTTCATTTGTACATTGTTACTGTAGCTCAAAATGGCGGAAACTTGCCCTGGGCATAGTCCTCATTGAAGAGTTGTGCCACTATTTGGCTTACTTTTTTTTTTCATTTGTACCTATTTATGACCATTGAAAAATCTCTACTGTGTTTACATGCAATAGACGTTTCATTCACTGGACGGGAACACTTAGATTATATATACTGTGTGCATATGTGTGACTATCTGGAATTGTATGCTGTTCAAAAGTGGCAAAAAGCAGCATTCAGAATCTGATTGCATTCAGAAGCTGATTTGTTACATTTAACTTTTTCTGTAGTATTTTTTGTAAATTTGAGCATCCATATCCAGTAAAGCTCCTGGAGGAAATGTAGTAAATAGAATAATTCATCTAATTAAAAATTGTTTGTGGCCAAAGGACTGGCTAGGGAACCCTCCGGACACAACTCTTCACTTGTACAGAAGAATAGATAAAATGACTTCAAACAGGAGTCTTCTAATGACCTTCTAATTTTAGAAGCACCCTTGGAGTCCAAGGGATGCCCGCAGGGAAGGAGTTCCATTGACAAGACCTACTGACAGAGGCTAGTCCCTGGTCTGTTTTAGAATGTGCGTTAAGATAATAATCCAACCTGTCTCACTTTCTTTGGTACAATAGGAAGTATTAGGAGACAAAAGATGGTCTTGCAGGTCTCTTGGCCCTAAATTATGAACGGCTCTATGTAGCAGTAAGACTTTGAAGTGTCTGATAGACTTACTTGCAGGCAGTGCAGTTCGTGGTGAACAGATGTGATTGAGTCCCATGCACCTATATTAAAATTACAGTTGAACCTGGAGGTGATAAGTTGGGAATTGGTCCTGTTTTCAGCAGGGGGTTGGACTAGATGACCTCCTGAGGTCCCTTCCAACCCTGATACTCTATTATTCTAAGGGCAAGTTTGGCCATGATAAAGTTTGCAAGAGAGATGCAGAGCTAGAAGCATTGGAGGAGCACTGGAGCTCTTTCACAACCTAAATGACCCAGCGGCCCTGGATGCTTGACCACGTCTTAAGTGAAAGATATATTTGACCTAATCCTGCTGCCACTGAAATCCATGGCACCTTTACCATTGATGTTGTAGGAGTCCGCTCATGCACATGAAGAACAGGAAATGTTAAAATAATGGAGACTCTTCAAGACTTTCTCTTGCTGACTTTCTCATAGCCAGTTTAGAATCTGAACCAATGTAAGCTTCCAAATTTAAAATAAAGTATTTCCCCCCTAACTACTGTATAATAGATCATTTTGGCTGTACAACTGAAGAAACAACACTGGTGGTCCCATTTCCTTTAAATATCTAACTCTGTAACTTTACATAGTATTTTACATTCAATAGTCATTTCCTTTCAGATAGAGGTTTTTAATGACTATCATTAGGCTTGGCAGAATTTGATTTTATTTTTTTATAATTGATGGATAATATCAATATTTATTTTAATTACTTTTTCCTATTTTTATTGATTTAAATGTTCATAGTTGCACAGAATAATGGCTTTTAACCTTTTAAATTATATTTTTATTATTTTAAAATTTCACAGTTGTAGGAAGCTATGGGGGAAGGGTCACACAGTGGGTATCAGACAGTTATTTAATGACAGATGTTGAGATACAAAAAGTTAAAGCTTTATAACTGTTTAATACACAAATTGTCAACATCACATGTCAAAATATACTAAGTAAACATCCTTAAATAAAATTCTAATAAGTTCTCTAGCATCACTTTTTCTTACTTTGTCTGTCTAAATTTTATTCTTGAAGGAATTTTTCTTTTTTTTGGTTTATATGTGTACAATGAAATAAACTTTTACTGACAAATATATAATCTTTCCAAGCCTAACTATTATAGTATCCGTCAGTCACAGAGATGTTAGTATCCCAGAAAATTTTTTATTTAGTCTTGTAGGCTCTGACATCCCAACAGAATGTATTTAACAAGAAAACCCTCAGGTCATACACATTCAAGGTATCGCTCATAGTATAAACTGATGGACAGAATAGTAACATCTTCTAAAATTATTTTAAGGTAAAATACCGTATTTTAAAAATGTAGGCTATTTCAACTGAAGCTTGTTTCTGGAAAACCTTTATTCAAAAGATAGAAATATAGTTGGCTGACCAGAAGAATTTAACACAAGCTGATTCGTTTCCATTTATTTGAATACTCTGCTAATTCCTATCCTTTATAAATCCCATTTTTGCTCAGATGACACTGGATCCTTTAAAGGAGCTCCCCCCACCCAAAAAACCCCCAAAACAAAACTCTCTCACTACATTGTGCCATCCTAGCTGGGTTCTATTCCTGTCTGCCAGTCTCACTGTTTGGCCTTGGGTAAGTCTCTGCCTAACTATCTAGACTGGTGATACCTACTCCCCTGTGTGAAGCACTTTAGGACCCCTCATTGAAAGGAACTCTATATGTGCAAAACAATATTATTTTATTTTAAAAGGTCTGCTCTGATTAAATATAATCTTATAAATTTAAAATTTTTGTATCTGTTGTTTATTATGGGCTAAATTCTGGCTTGTTTTACGTAAGTGTATTGCACAGCAAAGGGGGTAGGGACACTCTTCTTCCAATGCCCAGTGCAGGACCTTGGTAGAATACTGTTAATACTATTTCCTGAGCACAGGGTTGTTGTTATTTACATTACTCTAGTGCTTAGGTGCTCGAGCCATGGACGAGGATCCCCTGCTAGAAATGTAACAAAAAGACAGTCCCTGCTCCATACAGCTTACAATCAAAGACAAGCCTGTTAGCATGCCTAGTATGGCCATAAATGAGGGATATGGAGAATTGGCTCTAGACAGTGGGGGAAGTACTCACTGAAGAAGTTGTAGGGAGTTCTACGATGCATCTTCTCTTAGGCATTCTGCTTTTGTCTGCCTTGGATAGGCAGAATACCTCAGAGTACCCCCACATGGCTGCTACTTTTCCATATCTTTACCTCCTTAGTGCTCCAGAGAGAAGCTAGTAGTAGAGTTTGGTTCTGCCTCTCAGTCTTGTGTTGAGAGCTTAGTTAAGTTATTAGTGTAATACATTTTAGGGTAAAGATTAAGATTTCAGGTACACACAGCGTGTGCATATTCTATAAGATCAACATTGTGCAAGTGTATGGAAGCATAACAGACAAATGTATAAAAGACTTTTCTTCTGCTTAAGAAAAAATCTGGCCTTTGGGTTTGCAACTGCTATGCAAAATAAAATTGCTAAAGAAAATTAACATTAGTTATATAAAATTCCAAATAAATTATATCATAACTGCACTTCTTTATATTTTCTGTAAGTTCCCATTCAGATATATTATATCTGTCATCACAGTAAACTGGATTCAAGTATATGATAAATGTGCCATGACTTACTAATATCCATGCATTCATTTCTTGCTCTGTGTCCTGCTGAGCTCCTAGTTTAGTGTGGTGAGGTGTTTTTTTTTGTTTTTGTTTTTTTAAACACATTAGGTTTCCTGAGTTTTGGTGTAGACTACATTATTTTCAATTATAATATTCATGCAAATGCAAACATTTAGCAAAACATTCCTAAACACTGTCTAGTTTAGCTGCAGAATAAAATATATTCAGCTATGCAACTGGGAGCCCTAGTCTTTCAAGCTGTAGTCCTAGTTGAGTGTAGGGTGCAAAGAAGCTATAGTGTAATCAACAGAACACAAACACAAAATATTTTACTTGAAGTTTTTAAATTTACCACATATAGTTCATATTCTTTACTACACATTTAAGAGGTCAGTAGATTCTGTACATAGTTCAAACTGTTGTAGTCTAGTAAAAGAAAAGTAGTAATATAAATAATTAAAATTGAAAAGACTACTTACCCATTTTGCTGCTTCTGGACTTGATAATTGCAAACAGATTTTGGCTACTTTTGTTTTTCCACTTTACTGAATCTTTATACTATCATTGCTCTGCTATGCAAGTGATCGCTTTCCTAACTCACTTCAAGCAAGCATTGCTTTCAAAAGCTTCCTGAAAGGGGATAGCCCTGCAGAAGAAAACGTACACCTCATTAAAGGGACCATGCTTCTGAACACACTTTTTTCCTCTCTTTCATAACCTACCATTTGCAACATGCCCTTTCTATTACCTCTGACTGCTGTTGATAGCATTATGTGTTCCTTCTCCCACAATACCTGAGGTACTAACTCAGGTACCTCATGTGTTTGTGGAAATACATGTACGGGGATGAACATTTGGACCCTAAATTTTACTTTTGTAACCAAATTTTAAAAATTAAATCACATAGGTACTTTTTCTGGTAATGGCAAAAATGTGCAATCCCTTTTTATGTAGTTTTATTTATGGAAATGGATATGATCCTACTGACACAGGGAACAGCTGACTAATTTATGAACTGCTGCCTCTCTCTTTTTTCAAGGTGCTTTCACTTTTTTTCTTAACCTTCAAACAAATCCTCATTAGGCTTTAACTAAAACTGTTAGGGGCGGTCAGGATACTTAGGTTCTTTGGTTTTTATGCATGTCATATCTTATCCAAATGAAGGAAGCTAAGTTGAGTTCCAGAATGCCTCATGCATTTTAAATTGTTATTACTACAAATACCTTTTATAAAAATACCTTACTCTAGAAGAATATTTTCCCAGACAGGAGATTGTCACCAATGTGAAGTTTGCTAAATCAACACAAGCTATTTTTGTTAAGGAGGAAGACAGAAGATGAACTCATATGAATCTGTTCTTAAAAAGTGATGGTAAGTTTGTTTGGATTTATATTTACCCTTTCCTATTCAGGTAGGATTCCAAAAGATTTCCTAACCACAGTAATGCTTTGTGTGTATTGAACAAGTAATAACATCTTATTGATTAGATGCCATTGAAGGCATTCAAAAATAGTGAGATTAATTTGTGCTGGCATTTATCACATAAACCCTTTTGATTATTAGTAATACACAAGATTTTTTTAATGCTTGATTTAACATCATCCTGTGACCAGCTTTCTCCTCTTTGTGTGAAATTGCTTAATTGCAAATGTCAGGAAAAGAATGAGGTTTAACACCTGTTCTGCATGATAACTTTTGATCAGAAACAGCTGTTTGGTAACCAAGTTGCTAACTTTTGGGGGGTGTGTTTATATATATATATAAAGCACAACTACAGAATGCTCAGACTGTTGTTCAAATATGACTTCCTTTGAAGTATGGTAGTTGTTCGTTCTTAGCTGCTCTTCTGGCAAAACATCTTGCTAATGGGTAATGTACTGAAGAGCCCCAGTGAAACAGGAAAGAAAAGACATAATAATGCTTTTGATGTGAACATGTGATTTTTAAAATGTGGTTCAAGAATTTTTTTAAGTTGATAAACTCTACTGTGTGGTTTTGATGTGCTGTTAGTCCAATTACTATGCTAAATGGACAAAATAGAGCATGTTATTTTATGTGAGTATATATATTAGAGGCATTTCAAACCAAATGGAGTTTCAGAAAACATGGGGCTCTCGTATTATTCTGTTGTATTCATAATGTCAGACGGAAGGTTGTGTCCCATTCTTCAGGGTTTCACACTGTAACTCATCTGTAAAAACTGAAGTCAAGAAAAAAATTGATGTGGTATACTTTTTTTTCATATCCTCTGAGAAACTGTGGAGGAGTGACATTATAATAGAACAAAGAAAAACTAGGCAATAGTCCAGGAGCAAGGAATGTTTAATTTTGGGTTCAAGAGTTTTACTACTTTGATTAGTAAAATGAAAGAATACAGGTTAAACTTTTTAACCTGCCACCAAATAACTCCCTAACTTTATATATAGTGTATATTTTGCAGTCATTTAGTCACAGAGGCCTTGATCCTATAAAGACTCATGCAGCTGCCTAAATTTAGAGTCTGTGAGTATTCAGTGAGATGTCTCAGTCTCTAAAGCTAGGGATCTGTGTAAATCTTTGTAGGATTGGGGTTTAATATAGCCTAGCTGAGTACTTTAAAAAAAATCACCCAAAGAGTTCCCGACACTTGTATAACTTGTGGAAAATGACCTTATTTTAAGACTTTCCCCTACCTCAGTTGAAGTCAACAAGAGTTTTGCCATGCACTACAGTGGGAACAGGATATGACCTTTAAGCCTGATCCTGCCAAGAGTTATGCACATGCACAATTTTATGTCTGTAGTTTGATGTGAGTAAAGTTGTACAGTGCTTAAGTGTTTAGTACTGGGACTGTAGTCATCAGTTTAAGATCCACACTACTCTTTTATTTACACCACAAACCCATCGCCATAAGTATAGTTTTACTGGTGTAACTGAGAGCCTAGCGATTTATTCTGCTAGGCCAAAAATGGATGTCATTTATTACTTTACAAGTAATCCATGTATGAGTTGGAAAAAACAACAACCCCCAAACAAAATCTTCATATCAAATCACTTGTGTCGCTCTCTAAGAATGTCTGAGTCCTATACAAACATAAATTTATGTGAACACAATCATCAGGCTCAAATGTATATGAATATACATATGCACACAGGATTGGGGCTATAGATATTCAAATTTATATTCCTCAGCCTTTACAAAATACAAGCCCCAGATTGTGGCTACTGGGCTAGCTACTATATGAAGCAGCATGGCCAGGTTATTGGGGAAATGCCCCATAACTACCAAAAATAAATCTGCTTTCTGATCAGTTACCCCAAAGATCCCCAGCTGCACGCCTGTCAACCTGTCCATCCACAGAGCCAGGAGGGGCAATCTGACCAAGTGTAAATAATTCACCATATAACTTGTTCTGTCTGCATAAATAATATAGTGTGTTTGTATATTTTTTGTCACTAGATGGCACTCTTGAATGAGGCTTGTGATTTATTCCTGGGCTGGCATTTCATTCACAAACAATCCCTCCCAATTTTTTATTTTAATCACTTCTTTTACAATGTTGTAGTGAAATAAAGAGAAGGTGGAAACTTTTATTTTAAACTGATATCAGGGACACTTACTGGGCTTTTATAAGAGCAGTTTAACTAAATGCAGTGTGGAACAATCGCAAGTAAGAACTGACGCAAAGATGACACAGAGAATAGTGAAGCTTTCTTTACATAACATACAAGCTCAGTCCTAACAAATTAACCAAACTTCTACCTTTTAAGTTTTAATGTTCTGAGTGTAAAGAAAAAATATATCTTTTTTTGGAATGGATGATAATTTCACTTACTACAGTTTTAGTGGGATGTGATATTTTCAGTATTCTTCACAGACTAAACTGATTAGCATTGCTCTGGATTGTTAAACAGTCATTGTGTTGCACTCTATAAATAACTGCATTTCAGCAGTGAGTAATGTGGATGTGTATTTGTAACTCAATGAGTGATGTGTATATAGTTGTTTTAATATTTTCTGTACTGCCCATCTCCATCTAGCTGAGATGCAGAATGAAATGCAAACAGTGATTAAACCAAAACTGGATCTAGTGGGCCAGAAAAAAACAGCTATTTTATCAAACAAACCTGGAGGGCAAAATATTGAAAAGAGAAGAGCTGATGAGAGAGGGGAGTGCAAGCTGATCCTAGGATGTAATCACCCAGTTAGGTATTGCATCTGTAGAACTTACCTTCTGCCCAACATTGAAGCTTTTGTGGATCCGAAGTGGGACTCTGATAGATATCCTCGGGGAAGGAGCTAGATAGAAAGGGTTCCTGGACTCTAAAAAGGCTTTGCCAGCAGCCTGATTTAGAATTAAACTTGTGATGGAAAGCGGAGAGCTTTGGCAAACTCCACTGCTTTGGAGCAATATAGGAGAGAGGCAGACACTTAGGACGTTATATATTGTAAAGAAACCTTGAACTGAACAACTTCAGAGTTGAAACCAGTGCAGTACATGGATAGTGGGCATTAATAATTCTTCCCTTACGAATGGGCAGTTATGTTGAGGAACCGTTGCAGCTTCTGAATGACATTCAATGGCTACGGGGTTTAAATACTAAATATTCCTCTTTGCTGTACAGTGCAGGTAGGAACAAAGGACTTAAAATATTTTGGGACTCTTCTAACTAGTTGGCTACATGGGTATGTGGCATACTCCTGGTTGACCCCAACAGGCAGAAGTGGCTCTATGTGCCTATAAGGTTGCTTGGACCATGGGAATTTGAGGTGGTGGGAAGAATGTCTTTAAACCGCGATATGAGGACTTCAGTAGCTCAGACATAGGTTAGGGGTTTGTTACAGGAGTGGGTGGGTGAGATTCTGTGGCCTGCGTTGTGCGGGAGGTCAGACTAGACGATCATAATGGTCCTTCTGACCTTAAAGTCTATGATTCTATGAATGTCAGATGAGGGAACTAGGAAACATCTGTGCTGCATGTTAATATGCTGCCTTCACCTCAAGAGACACTTCAAGCAGCATTAACTCAACATCTAATCTATATCGATATCTTTTCTAATCTAATCTCAGCAAAATGACTGACCAAGTATTATTATTTATCAACTACAATTGGTTAATAACATAGTAAAAGCATCCTGATTGGTTATTAACTTAGACTTATTAATTATTAAATCACACAGAGTTTTAATATCATGCGTTGCAAAGAGCTGCAGGAGACACGTCAAAGAGCCACTTGTGGCTTCCAAGCCTCAGTCTGAGTATCACTGCCTTAAGCTTAAAAATCAATAGCCTGGTCAGAAAGCAAAGGTTTCTAAATAACATGACAGTAATGGCATGGAATTTGGGTGCAGGAGTTTGTGATGCAGAGTCAGAACAGGTCATGTTGTTACAAGGTTGCAAAAAAGTTGCATGCAAACGAAACAGATGAAAACCCAAACTGCCCATGTTACTCTAGCTTGCAACATCAAGATTTTTTTTTTGTCTGATTACTACATATTCAAATATGTTTGGCTGTATTTCTAAAGACTTTCCTATACTTAGCATTAATAATACTGTAAAACCATAAAAATGGCCATACTGGGTCAGACCAAAGGTCCATCAAGCCCAGTATCCTGTCCTCTGACAGTGGCCAATGACAGGTGCCCCAAAGGGAATGAAAAGACAGGTTATCATCAAGTGATCTATGCCCTGTCACCCAGTCCCAGCTTCTGGCAAACAGAGGCTAGGGACACCATTCCTGCCCAACCTGGCTAATAGCCATTGATGGACCTATCTTCCATGAATCTATCTAGCTCCCTTTTGAACCCCGTTATAGTATTGGCCTTCACAACACCCTCTGGCAAGGAGTTCCAGAGGTTGACAGTGCATTGCGTGAAAAAAATACTTTCTTGTTTGTTTTAAACCTGCTATCTATTAATTTCATTTGGTGGCCTCTTGTTCTTGTAAAAAGGAGGAGTAAATAACACTTCCTTATTTACTTTCTCTATACCACTCATGATTTTATAGACCTCTATTATAACCCCCCTTAGTCGCCTCTTTTCCAAGCTGAAAAGTCCCAGTCTTATTAATCTCTCCCCATACGGCAGCTGTTCTATACCCTTAATCATTTGTGTTGCCCTTTTCTGAACCTTTTCCAATTCCAATATATCTTTTTTGAGATGGGGCGACCACATCTGCACGCAGTATTCAAGGTGTGGGCATACCGTGGATTTATATAGAGGCAATATGATATTTTCTGTCTTATTATCTATTCCTTTCTTGATGATTCCCAACATTCTGTTTGCTTTCTCGACTGCCGCTGCACATTGAGTGGATGATTTCAGGGAACTATCCACAATGACTGCAAGATCTCTTTCTTGAGTGGTAACAGCTAATTTAGACCCCATCATTGTATATGTATAGTTATGTACTTTGACTTTAATACAGGAAGCTCCTATGGGGTACTATAATGTGCTAAAATAATCTTGTCTCAAACTCATGAAATAAATAATTAATATTTTTCAGAACAGTTTTGTGTTAAGTGAACAGAACCCTGTTTTTTACTGTTTGTGTGTGTATATGCACACACACTTATACCCGCTACCATCACTATGGTTAAGGGCCTCTCTGCATTTCTATTGTAAAATGAATTAACATATATATAGAGGGGTTCCTCCATGCACAGATCTGTCCCTTCTTGTGGGGAAGGAGGGTCTTCCACCCACTTCCTCCACACCCCTCATGGATATGAGGGCCCATGTACCACACAGAGGAGTGGACAGAGACTAGTCAGGCCAGGGAGAGGAATGAGCAGCTGGGCTAAGGGGATGCACACTGGCCATGAAGAGCTTATGTGGAAGCAATAATAGAGCCTGGGAGTGTTTAATTTCTTGTAATGAGTCCTCCTTTGTTGTTTCCAGAGCTGTTGTGACCAGGTGTAGTCCCTGGTATTGTGGATCCAGTGGCATGGCTCTATTGAAATCAATAGAAACTCTACTACTGATTGCAACAGGAGTAAAGTGGGCGTAAATACATTGGGAATTGCTTAACCCATCATGGAAATGCTTCCGTCTATAGGGATGCAGGCAGCAATCAGTTGGTGCAGAGCAAGCTGTACAACAGTGATAACAGTGAAAAGCAAAACCACAGGTTGTGGGATTTTTTTTTAATCTTGTCTGAAATTCTCCTACCCCAGTGTTTCCCAGTCTTGTTTGGGATAGAGACCTGGGGTGAGGAGGGTTTATCAAGGGTGGAGAAAGTTGTAGGGGCATGAATCCCTTTCCACTCTCCCTGCTTCTCTCTCATTCGGTAACCCTGCTGCCAAATCTGCAGATGGCTCCTTGAAAGCATCCCAGCTTCCCTGCCTGCTCCTAGTATGGATTTCAGTATTACAGATGTGGGGATCACCTCACACCCAGGGCTACTATCTCATGCCACAACTAACTGCCCAAACTTCCCTGCTCCTCTGTCACTCAAATATGATATCAATGAACACCCTCTCTTCTCCCTCTCAGTCTGTAGTGTAATGGGGGAAGGGGATTAGAGAGGATAAAGGAACAAGTGTGGGGAAAAAAGTTTGAAAGAAAGAAAGGGGGGAAAAGAGCAAGACGCACAAAATAGAAAGGACTAGAAAGAAAGAGCAGAGAAGCAAGAGAGAAACGAACAGGAAAAAGGATAGATGGTGGCAAATGTATCAGTATGTGCCTGACATGGGGGAAGCAGTGTACAAATTCACCAAGCAGTTGCTCCAGTTGAAAAAAGGGATTGGATCAACTGTCCCATACTAATAAGCTTCATTTACACTTAACATGGGAGATCATGAGTGGCATACTTCTGATGTTATTTTGAGTTATGATGACATTACTTTTAACTCATGAAAATAAATGTTTCCCTTCCCATTGTCCCATGATATTCCTATGAATTGATCTTTCTCTCTTCATCATAGACTTAGATAAAAACAGACACTACCCATCAAATTCAATAGGAGTGCTGCTGGTTTGCTAGCTACAGGACCAGACCCCTAACACACTGTGTGTTATGTGTGAACATGTATGTTACTTTGCCTAATATTCATAATTTGTTGACACTTCACAATTTTATTTAGAGCTATAGATTTTATTATCAAATTTAAAGTCAACAGCAGTTAGTAGAATAAAGGTCTTGACAACCTTTAGGTTAAAGATTGGAAACATTTTACTAATGCCTTAAATCTTGACACAGATTAGTTACTTATGAGTGTCAGTTAATGTTCTGTTAAATAAACTTCTCAAGATGTAGAGGACTGGTTTTCATGGAGACCTTGATATTTTTGGCTCACTTTGTAGATTTCATTCATAAAGGCAGAATCTTGATTGAAACTTCAGAAATGTCACTCAGTAGTGCAGTAGGATGTCTGGTAGTTTGGTCATTGCAGCCAACACATCCATTAACTATAGATTTTTGCTCACTTGATATACTGACATGGGCACAGGTGTCTGGATATCTTCATTTTACTACCTTAGGTTCAGAAGTGTTGATAAAAGAAAATTAGCCCAAATTCTTATGTATTGTTAGCTTTTGGCCTTCGTTTGACCTGTAAAGTTATTTGTACCTTTCTCAAAGTAATAGGATGATCTAAGTCTAAAAATGTTTTATATTCCACTCCCTTCCTGTCTAGGTAGATCAATTAAATGTGAACATGGAAAACACTGTAGCCATAGAGTGCTACTTTGTGTAACTTTTTAGGTTTTACTGCAATGTATGTGTTTACTGATTAGTTGTGGATAGGCTTCAAACCAATATAATTATTCTGTAGTACTTTGTTTTTCCTTATTATACTCAATACTCCAGAATTTGCAATGTTCCTAATATCACATTTGGTGTGCAATTAGTGTACATATTGAATACATCCATCTCTTTTTAATTTAAAATTTTAAAATAATTGAGAAACTAGAAAACACACTGAGGTCACAAAACACAGCTTTGTACAAGTTAAAAGTGAAAGTTATTATCAGTAAACAATATGCATTGTTTCTGTGCTTGGAGATTTGATTTTTAAGTGTTTGGGCTCATTGATTTTCTTTGTTAATACAATTGTTTTTTAGATAGTCAGATTTCATTCACACAATGCAATGTAAAGTGTCTCAGGAGAGATTTGTATGTGGGATGGTAGCTACCATCAATGACCAACTAATGGTTAAAAAACTTAAAAAATTCATATGACATGCAGCATTTTAGTTAACGTGGAATTTCTGGTATTCTTTGTCCGTCTGTAAAAATGTTCTGAGTGATCGTTTTTTCTTAATGACATTCTTTTGCATGTCATGAATATTATGTGAAATTCAGTCTAATAAAGTAGATCTCTAATTCAGCCAAGAGTTCTTTCCTAAGATAATTTAGACGAGTGTCCAGAGAAGCATATTGTATTTAAACATGGCAAGTTAAAACTGCTCCTTACTCTTCCTGTAAAGATCCCCACTGATAATGCTGTGCAAACTATAGTTGCCTCCTCTGGGCAAAAAGGTGTATCCCCATATGTATATACAAATGCACAAGTAACTTTTCTCTAATGACAAAGTAAAAATTGGATGAGTGACAGAAAAGATTTTTGTTTTAAATATATTGGAATGCTTTCCATATGCAGTACATATTTGTGATTCAAAAAGAATAAAAACAGATTGTCCTTACTAGCTTTGCTGAGTTTGCATCTTCCAACATATTTCGAAATGTAGGTGCGTGAATCATTCCTTTCATTCTTCAAGATACAGGGCAAAATTCTGTATTACTTTATCCTCAGCCCTAAATAAAAAGCTGACATTTTGTAGCAAGAATTGTTTTCATGCACCAACCAGTATTCTCAGATGCAGCTCCGCACATTCTTTAAAGGAACGTCTTGCAGATGTGGATGGTATTCGTAAGAAAAGATTTTTCCAACCATTTTCCAATGAATGACCTGTCAAAACTTTGCCAGGAAAAGGAAATGTATCCTTTTAAAATTCTCAGTATATTCTCAGCCAGATCAAACATGTAGTATTCCCAGGATTGGATTTATACACAGTGGTGCCTGAAAAATAAAAATATTTAATGAGGTTGCTTAACTGATAATGGAAATTGCACGTGAATATTAGCAGTGACAAACTAAAGTAGAAGGTAGGATATATTTTGCATATTTCTGTAGTAATAAATACCGGTAGGGCACAGGAATGTGAACTCTCATCATCCACAGAGACAAATTCACACCTAACTGGAAAACATCAAGATAATGAAGATGGAAACAGAGCAGCAAAGGACAAAGCTCACTGTGGTTTTTGATCCCGAGAAGAGAACAGGATAACTATTGACCGCGGGGGAGGGAATAGGAAAAAGATGTCAATGTTCTTTCATCACTGTCCAGTCTGTGCAGGTGACAGAGGGAAGTATTATGTTGTCTATCTCCCACTCCCACCAAAGACTGTGGTAAGGGTCCTCATATTGCTTTAATAGCATACAGAAGATTAGTTAAGCTGTTTTTTGATTACTTCATCTTGGCAACCTTAAAACACTGAGAAGTTGATGCTTCTTACTGAAAAATTTGAACAGTAGCAATGCTTACTGACTTTTTAATGTAGGGAAGTCTGTTAGGTATATTTATGTGGTATGAAGTAGAAAAGAACTAAGCATATGTGCAGATTCCATGGGTACTCCGGGGCTGAACTACTCACCAAAAAAAATAGGGGGTGCTCAGGACCCAGAGGGCCGGAGGTCCCGTCTCCGCTCAGCCTCTTCACCCAAAGGCCCTGCCTGCCACACACATGGGGGAGGGAGCAAAAAGAAGAACCTGCTGGCAAAAACAAAAGTCCATACCTGTGAACTGAAGAATGGTGTAAAACTGAGTAACAATATAAGACTATGGGCTTTTCTACACTTACCGGAGGATCATCGGTGGTCGAGTTAGCGGGTCAAGTGAAGACCTGCTAAATCGACCGCTGATCACTCTCCCGTCAACTCCTGTACTTCACCTGTTCGAGAAGAGTAAGGGGAGTTGACGGGAGAGCATCTCCCATGAACGTCGTGTAGTTTGGACCCCACGGTAAGTAGATCTAAGCAATGTTGATTTGAGTTACGCTATTCATGTAACTCAAATTGCATAGCTTAGATAGACTTTTCCCTTTAGTGTAGACAAGGCCATAGATTCTTCTTGGTAGATCATCCATTCCTGCTACTGCTTTTGCAATGCAAAGGATGGAAATGTGGCTATAAGGGAACAATATCTGAAGCTAACTAAGGAATTCCACTACTGCATGAATACAGTGGCATATGAAAATTGCAAATGATATGTCTGACCTGGTGATTACCATGGAACTGTGACCATTTTCCCTAAGAGGCAAAAAGTCACTGTTCTGCTTATTTAAATGCCTAGTGCATGGCGGGTGCTGAAAGGTATGTGTGTGAAACACAGTTTAACAATGATTGGGAAGGATAAAGTGGCTGAGGTTTTGTGTGCTAATGCATTTAAGAAGAGCTGGCCCAAAAATACTGAGGGAGAGTTTTAGGAAAGTCTGGTGAGGTTTTTAATGGTTTGCCCTTTCTTGTCTACAAAACATTATTGATGGATGAGTACCTACTCTACTTTTGCCAAATGCTTCCCCCTCTTTCCCCTACCACTCAATCATATTGTGTGCAACTTTTAAAGAAATATAATGGTTTAAATATAACCATGCCATGCATTTGTTAATAGAATTTTACTGAGGTTGCAAAATCAAGCACTCAAATTAAGGAAAGTGCAGAATTAATGTTGCCAATGTAACCTTACTTTGACGCTATTGTGTATATATGTTGTGATATGGTCTTTAGTTACATGATTATATGCTATTTTTTCCACCAGACCTGTACCTCATTTAGTGAACAAGATAGACAGTGCTCGGTTATTGAATCAGTGTTGTGTAGTGAATGAGGCTGTTTGTAGGACCCTAGCCCCATTTGCGGTAGTTGGAAAGTATATAGTGAATAAAAAGTAAAGAAGGAAGAAAGATAAGTAATGTGGTGGGTTAAGGCAGCTGACTGTGACCCAGAAGTACTGGGTTCAATTGGTAGCACTGCCACACATTACCTATATAAAAAGAACAGGAGTACTTGTGACACCTTAGAGACTAACAAATTTATTTGAGCATAAGCTTTCGTGAGCTACAGCCCACTTCATTGGATGCATAGAATGGAACATATAGTAAGAAGATATATATAATTTTGTGTATACACATACACACATACAGAGAACACGAAAAAGTGGAGTAAGAGGCTAATTAATTAAGATGAGCTATCATCAGCAGGAGAAAAAAACTTTTGTAGTGATAGTCAAGAGGGCCCATTTAGACAAGTTGACAAGAAGGTGTGAGGATACTTAACATGGGGAAATAGATTCAATATGTGTAATGACCCAGCCACTCCCAGTCTCTATTCAAACCCAAGTTAATGGTATCTAGTTTGCATATTAATTCAAGCTCAGCAGTTTCTCGTTGGGGTCTGTTCTTGAAGCTTTTCTATTGCAAAATTGCCACCTTTAAGTCTGTTACAGAGTGGCCAGAGAGGTTGAAGTGTTCTCCTACCGGTTGTTGAATGTTATGATTCCTGACGTCAGATTTGTGTCCATTTATTCTTTTGCATAGAGACTGTCCGGTTTGGCCAATGTACTTGGCAGAGGGGCATTGCTGGCACATGATGGCATATATCACATTGGTAGATGTGCAGGTGAACGAGCCTCTGATGGCGTGGCTAATGTGATTAGGTCCTATCATGGTGTCACTTGAATAAATATGTGGACAGAGCTGGCATTGGGCTTTGTTGCAAGGATAGGTTCCTGGGTTAGTGTTTTTGGTGTGTGGTTGCTGGAGAGTATTTGCTTCAGGTTGGGGGGCTGTCTGTAAGCGAGGACTGGTCTGTCTCCCAAGATCTGTGAGAGTGAAGGATCATTTTTCAGGGTAGGTTGTAGATCTTTGATGATAAGTTGGAGGGGTTTTAGTTGGGGGCTGAAGGTGACGGCTAGTGGAGTTCTGTTATTTTCTTTGTTGGGCCTGTCCTGTAGTAGGTGACTTCTGGGTACTCTTCTGGCTCTGTCAACCTGTTTTTTCACTTCAGCAGGTGGGTATTACACAAATCTGACATTAGGAATCATAACATTCAAAAACGGGGAGGAGAACACTTCAGCCTCTTTGGCCACTCAGTAACAGACTTAAAGGTACCAATTTTGCAACAGAAAAGCTTCAAAAACAGACTCCAACGAGAAACTGCTGAACTTTAATAAATATGCAAACTAGATACCATTAACTTGGGTTTGAATAGAGAATGGGAATGGCTGGATCATTACATATATTGAATCTATTTTCTTAAGTTAAGTATCCTCACACCTTCTTGTCAACTGTCTAAATGGGCCATCTTGATTATCACTACAAAAGTTTTTTTTTTCTCCTGCTGATAATAGCTCATCTTAACTAATTAGCCTCTCACAGTTTATATGGTAACTTCCAACTTATCTGTGTGTGTGCATGTGTATATATATATCTTACTATATGTTCCATTCTATGCATCCAATGAAGTGAGCTGTAGCTCATGAAAGCTTATGCTCAAATAAATTTGTTAGTCTCTAAGGTGCCACAAGTACTCTTGTTCTTTTTGCAGATACAGACTAACACAGCTGCTACTTTATTACCTATATAATGTCACATCTGACAAACTTTTCACAGGTGTCTGTTCCTCATTTTCTGGGTGCTCAGGTTACTTAGGGCTTGATCGTTAGAAATACAGAGTACTCAAAGTGCAACTGAAGTTAATGGGAGTTGAAGATGCTCAGCACTTGTGAAAATCAGGTTCTGGATGTCCCAAGTTGAGCACCCAATCTCTGAGGCATCTAAAATTAGGTGACAATTCTGCAAATTTTGAAATTAATGTCTCTGTACCTCAATTTCCCATCTGTAAAATGGGAATAATACTTCTCTGCTCCACAGAGGAGCTGTGAAGGCAAATTAATTCATATTTGTCAGACATCAGCATGGTGATGAGTGCCATAGGAAAAAACCTATGATTAAATTCCTGATGAGCTTTTTCTGTGGCACTCATCACTATATCAAGTTTCTCACAAATATTAATGAATTTATCTTCACAAGACTCCTAAGAAGGAGGGAGGTGGAATTATCCCTATTTTACAGATGGGGAATTGAGAGACAGAAACATTAAGGCCAAAACTTGCAGAAGTGCCTGCCCATCCGTCCATATCTAAGCTAAATACTAAATTTCTCATTCAGTGTGTGGCCCATGCTTTGTTTAGCACAGTAAATAAAGTGTAGGCCACCACTTTGAGAGAGCAAATATTGAACAGCTACTTCATTCACTAATCACTGTGCATCCTATACAGTGCCTCACAAATTCAGCAAGATAGCTAAGCATATGCATAACTAACAATATGAGAAGTTCTGTCTGTATAAAGCTTAAATGGACATAAGTACCTTGTTGAATCAGAGCCTGAATGAACCTGCAGATAGAAACAATATGTGATCTCATAATGAATTATGCATAGGGAAAAATTTAAAACCTTGGCAGCACTGGCATTTTCCTAATTTTTGTTCACTTGAAGCTGAAGCTTTAACAGTGTTCTTCTAGCATAGTTTTTTGTGTTATAATAAAAGTTGATTTCCCTTAGAAGGGGAACAAAGAGTAAACAACTTTCCCCAGTTGGGTATCTCTCAAAGATTGTGTGTGAATAGAAGTTTTACTTAAGTTCTGCTTTTGTTTTGGGTTGGGCGTAAACTTGATTACAACCTGTAAATGGGAGGATCACAGATCTGATAGCTTTTATTTTGTTTTACTGGAATTTGCTACACAACAGATTAAATCAACTGAACCCAAGAAAGGGATGTTTATATATTGTTCTGCCCTATGGTATTCAATTTCCCCTTCAAAGTAATGAACACAGAAAAACAACGCACAGTTGTATATTTTATAGTAAAAAGTCATATTTCACTTTGGTCTGAAACTTTTTAATTTTTTTTAACCAGGGAAAGGAATTGTGGGAAATGGTGTTAGATTATTTGAGATCCATTTTTTTAAAGCAAAATAAATCCCTTGTTATTTGTACATTATGGACCTGATGAAACCATTTTTACAAAGGAGAAGTTCCACTGATTTGAATTTGATTGATTTGAATTGAATAAAAGGCTCAAGATTTGAATAGTGAAACATGCGATGGGGGTGAGGAAGGAAGTAGTGATTCCATTACATGGTTCCTCTGTATGCATGTATATTCCTCTCCAGGCATACTGTGAGTTGGAGTTCTGTTTTTTGGGAGGGGGAAGTCAAGGTAGAAGGGCATAAAGCTGGTTCCCAGTGGAGATTCACCATGGAGTTAATTCTGTGATCTGGTTCATTTTCTGGGTCATCCAAAAGGTTAGTTCAGATCCGTAGTGTACTAGGGATAGATTGCAGAAGAAAAATGTGTGTGTGGGGGGGGAAAATAAAACATCTGATAAGTGTCTAGTAAACTGACACAAAAAATAAATTCTAGCCTTTTAAAATGCAGACTTCCCTAGAAGTAATCCAGAATTAATTATCATGCCATGCTGTATATGTGAGGAGTGTCTCTGCTGATTTCTGAATGCTGTGATGCTCGCACCACACTTCCTAGATGCCAAGTATATGTTGAAGGTTTTTTTCCCTATACATTTAAATTTATGAGGATGGTATAATTGTGCATTAAGTGTAATGAAATTCAGGTGTTTGTCTTTGGGGGCTGAAAAAACTAATATACTGTATACAATTATTTTGTTGAAGGCAAATTACAGAATTAACTGTATCTGAATATTGTGGATTAATACAAGAGTTTAAGAAAAATACAGTTTTGACTTAAGACTTCTCAAATATGAGATTAAAAAATATGCAATAGCCACATCTGCATGTTACTTCAGTTTTACTTAGGCTTGGAGGCATCTTAGGGTGACCAGACAGCACATGTGAAAAATCAGGACGGCGTGGGGGGTAATAGGAGCCTATATAAGAAAAATACCAAAAATTGTGACTGTCCCTATAAAATCGGGACATCTGGTCACCCTAAGGCAGCTAGAAATAATCAAAAGGCTGTGGATGCTTGCTGCCCACCTATACTGGGAAAAAGTGGTCTGCTCAGCAAGACCAAAAAAAGTACTCCAGGAGAAGTTGCAAAACAGTTCATTCTGGCCTGCATTCAGAAAGGAACTTAAGTACATCCCGAACTTTAAGTAGGAGAGTAGTTTAGTTGACTTCAGTGGGGTTAGGGATATGTTGAATGGGGACCTTTGTATGCAACTATAGTCCTGTTGATCATCTCCTCCTCTACTTAGTCTATTGAACCTGTGGGATTTTCTAGAGCCCACATTCTTCTCCCTCATCACCACCACCACCACTGAGGCCAAGAAAGACAAACTGCTCTGTGTGACCTAAGGGCCATCTGGTATAATGGGAAATAGATAATGCTTGGTGAAAATGTCTTTGGCCTTTTGACTCTTTCCCCCTGGTTAACATTAATATTTGTTTAATTTTAATATGCTGGGATACATTTGGGCAGTGCATGAGTGGGAATTTTGCCTGAGTAAGGACGTGGAGGTCAGGACCTTTAAGTATCATATGTAAGGAATTCTTATAAGAGTGTTCTGTGGAAACAATCATGAGCAGTAATGGATGTTGCCTGACTAGTTTTCCACAATAAAATAGACCCAATTTAATCAAATAGTGCTGTTATTTTTTAGTGAACATCTGCTATTTTTAATGTTCTTTTTGGGAGAAGAGAAAAACCTATATAAATCAAGAACAATAAATATTATTGTCTTACTATATGTTTTAGACATGTGTTGGGATGAAAACAATAACTACAAGCTGGTACTGTAGAAATCTTTCTGTAGACCATTAGACTGTAGCATTGTTCTTTAATATTCTCCATTACTATAATAGATAGTTCAGTTCCTGTACACTTCTTAGTCAATAAACAAACATCCAGGGCATGCAAAAAGTTCATTTTCCACAGGTTTTGGAAAAATGAAATTAGATGAGATATTCAGTGTTATGATAATGCAAAGGCTAAAAAATAACATACATTCATTGTAACTTGAGCAGAGCTCAGAATGTTTTCTGTTAGAAATTACTGGCATTAAAAATATTGCAGTGTTTTTTTTTTGACTAAGGGAAACTCTTGTGAATTGTATTAGTGTCATTACAATGCTATTTTCTCACCAATGTTTTGGGAAATTTAAGATGCCATAACTTTGAGTGTTCAAGATGTGTTTAGTCTTTAGATAACACTTCAAGTGCAGGGGCCTGAGAGATAAGAGATTTATGTTCGTGTTCCTGACATTGACCTCAACTTGGGCCCAGCTCTTGCTCCAACTGAGCAAACTCAGTTGGAGTTCTGGATATTTGCAATCTCACAGGATCAAATTCTTGATTTCTTTGAGCTCAAGCCTGAAGTACTGAAAGAGGTGTGGAGAGCCAAGGGGCTAGCATTCTATCTAAATAGAAAATCTAGACATCAAAAGATGTATTTAAACCTGCATTTTTAAAGCCTGGTGAGCACTGTTGAATCTTCATTAAAATTTACACATGCAAATCCAGTGTTTGTTCTTGCTAACTTGTAGTTGAACACAGTTATCCACTTGCATGTGTAATATGAATTGTTTAGGTACACAAGCACTTTTATGAACTCATCCAATGCACCCCCTTTGAAAATTTGCCTTTCATCATAATACCTGGCCCTTATAATGCTTTTCACCTGTCGATTTCATATGTTTTATATAGGTGGGTAAGTTCTCTTGTCCTTATGTTAAAATTGGAGAGATTGAGGCCCAGAGAAGGGAACTGACTTGCCCAAGGTCACCCAGCAGGTGTAAATGTGATTGGCCATTGTCACTTCATAACATTATCAAGCCAAAACTTTAATTTATTTTACAATTTATATTTTCCTGTTGCATTCCCTCCTGTTTCCATACAGCCTGTATAACTGCTACCTAAAGACTATGACTAGTATAAAATTATGGTACTGTGCTGGACAACTCTATGTTAAGAACTTTAGATTAAAAGAAAATCTCTGCATGCTTCCTGGTGTAATCTAGAGTCTCCTTTCTCTCCACTTTTAAAAGATCTTGCCCTGTTGAATTGGCTGACCCATCCTAATAAATAATTTTACATTTTGATACTTTTGCTATTATGTGCAGTGTAACTCACCAACCAAAATATTAGGGTTGTCGCTTAATTGCAGTTAACTCACGTGATTAACTCCAAAAAATTAATTGCCATTAAAAAAATTAATTGCAGTTTTAATCACACTGTTAAACAATAGACTACCGGTTGAAATTTATTAAATATTTTGGATGTTTTTCTAAATTTTCAAATATATTTATTTCAATAACAACAGACTACAAAGTGTATAGTGCTCACTGTATATTATTTTTATTACAAATATTTGCACTATAAAAATGATAAACAAAAGAAATAGTATTTTTCAGTTAACCTCAGATAAGTACCATAGTGCAATCTCTTTATTGTGAAAGTACAATTTACAAATGTAGTTTTTGTGTTTGTTTGTTTCATAACTGCACTCAAAACCAAAACAATGTAAAACTTCGGAGCCTACAAGTCCACTCAGTCCTACTTCTTGTTCAACCAACTACTACAAGAAACACGTTTATTTACATTTATGGTAGATAATGCTGCCCGCGTCTTGTTTACAATGTCACCTTGTGACAGGGTGCTAAGCAGAAAACTACACTCTGTCACTCCAGCTCCAATTAAGGGAGATGAATTGGAGCTGGGTAGCCGACCTGGCCCTGACTGGGGAAGCTTGAACAACATGCCTCATCAGGCCAGGTTGGATAAGAGCCCCAGGGGAAGACAGTCGGGGCAGGTGCTGGAAAGAGGAAAGCTGCAGTAGAGGGAAGGCAGTGAGGGGAAGCAGAGGGAGATAGCTTGCCCCCTCTCTCCTGCCGGTGGACTACAAGAAAGGGACTACTTGTATGGTGGAAAGGTGGTGGGAGCACAGCATATAAATAAAAGCCCCAGGTGGGCACTCCATATAAAGGTCTCTGTGTGACTTTCTCAGCCCAGCGGGGGCAGGAGCCAGGAAGACCCTGCAAGGACGCTGCTATACACCTGAAAGTGAGAACAGGCGTTCGCATGGGACTGTTGTAGCTGGCGTTGCAAGATATCCCACGCGAATGCCTGTTCTCACTTTCAGGTGACATTATAAATAAGAAGCGGGCAGCATTATCTCTTGAAAGATAAACTTGTTTGTCTGACTGATTGGCTGAACAAGAAGTAGGACTGAGTGGACAAGAAGTAGCGTCTAAAGTTTTACATTGTTTTATTTTTGAATGTAGTTATTTTTTGTATATAATTCTACATTTATAAGTTCAACTTTCATGATAAAGAGATTGCGCTACAGTACTTGTATTAAGTGAATTGAAAAATACTATTTTTACAGTGCAAATATTTATAATAAAATATAAAGTGAGCACTGTACAGTTTGTATTCTGTGTTGTAATTTAAATCAATATTTGAAAATGTGAAAACATCAAAAATATTTATATAAATAGTGTGATGCAGCAGGAAGGGGGGAGTATTGACCTGGGAATGTTGCAGGGGAGTTTTACTGGGACTGTCTGCATTGGGGATGGGAGACTTTCCTTGAGGGATGATACCTGAGCATGTAACATGAGAGCCCAGGTGTGGGGTTGGGGCCAGGTAACACTGTCTGCCCGGGAAACTGGACAAAGGCTGGAGGAGGAACTAGGGGGAGGCGGGGTGAGACGGCTGGACGGGGTGTCAGTTTCAAGCTGGCTGGGGAAATGGAGGGAGTCCCAGGGCTGGGATCTAAGCTCCCTGCCCCCCAGAAGGACTTGACTGAGGGGTCCTGGTTGTACCTACAAGCTCTGTTTGGGACTGTGTTCCTGTCGTCCAATAAACCTTCCATTTTACTGGCTGGCTGAGAGTCATGGTGAATCACAGGAAGTGGGGGTGTAGGGCCCTGAGTCCCGCACACTCCGTGACCAATAGTATTCTGTTAATTTTTAACAGCGCAATTAATTGCAATTTTTTAAATCACTTGTCAGCCCAACAAAATACCTGGTGTCATGGTTAAAGGGCATCCTGTGATTCAGACCCACTTTTAGTCCCTGTCAAGTACACTTCTCTGGTGACTGGTGTTGCTACCTTCCCTTTTTCTGGATGGATCCATGTGGTCCTACTGCTCTTAGACAGGATCTTTGGGCTGTAGGCCCACCCCCATTTACCAACTGTGTTAATAGGACATCTCCAACTTTGTTTGGCACCTGAAAACTCTTCCTTTTGAAAGCCTGTGACCAGTGGCTGATTAAAGTGACTCAAAAATAGCTTCTTCCAAACAAAATATTTATTCATCCAAAGGTACATAGCAAGTAGAGAAAAGGGTTAAGGATCTCACTTGAGTTTTATTCTTTCCTTGAAGTTTTTGGTAAATTTCACTGAGTCCAATCATCCCTACTCCTACAGTCCTTGCAGCAGTCTCATCTCCAACTACTGCTGCCCTGCTCACCTTTTCATCCCTTTGATCTTATGCTTGGTCTGAGGGAAAATTAACCTGCTAGTCTGGTTGGAGCTAGGCCAAGGGCAGGGGCATTTCTCTATTAATGACTCCCTTGTTGTTTTCCTTAATGACCCTTGGTATTCTCTCTGGTGGTACCTTATTGTTATCATTGTTTCCGTGCCTGTCTGTTTCCTCCAATAGGCTCCTTGAATTTAGCTCTGTGCAGTCAGGTAGGATAATATCAAGCAGGTAAACTGAGGTGCATATGATATTCATAAAAATAATACAAATAACTCATTCTCCTCACCTTCTCCATGCTATTTATTAGAAATTTCTCATTATCCTAACATGAGAGAAATAAGATGGCAGGAGTACAGGCTTAGTCATGCATAATTCACTTTCAATCACACTGTTGCTTTCCACCTGAAAACATTATCTTTACATGTACTTCTGTCAATGAGAACAATCAGAAAAAGCTAGAATTTAATCGAACAATAGACATGAAGTTATGCAAAGCAGAATTATCAGGAACTAAGAAAACTTAATTTCTTAAGATATGAGGAAGAGCACTCCTTAGGGAATTTGCAGAAAAAAGGGAGACAGTTCATTGTACCACTAAACCTTTAGTCTCCAGAGTGGTGCTAAAGTAGCCAGACATTAGCAAATAGTCCAGGGTTTACCTCAGTAACCACACTGGGGAAACTTCCTGGCTCTCAAACAGCCTGTAAGAGTTCCAGTGTTTGTGGGAATTGTAGAAATGTAGGGCTGGAAGGGCCTTCATAGTAAAGTTCAGCCCGCCCTGTGCTGAGGCAGGACCAAGTAAACCTAGACTATCCCTGAGAGGTATTTGTCCAACCCATTCTTAAAAACTTCCAGTGATGGGGGTTCCACAACCTCCCTTGCAGGCCTAGTCCAGAGCTTACCTACTTTTATAGTTAGAAATTTTTTCCTCATATCTAACCTAAAATGTCCCTTGCTGCAGATTAGGCCCATTGCTACGTTTAGTGGACATGGAGAAAAATTGATTACCATCCTCTTTATAACAGCCCATAGCATATTTGAAGATTATCAGGTCCCACATCAGTCTTCTTTTCTCAAAACGGAATATGCCCAGTTTTTTACTGTCATAGTCTCAGGATGCTTCAAGATCAACCTATCTGTTGTCTAGCAAGTTTTTATGCTAAGGTATCCCTATTTCTGTAATATATTTATTACTACGGCCCTGCTTTACTTCTGATATTGTAGAAATTGCGGATTCTACCATATTCAGATTCCACTGTTATTTTGACAGTGGGACCCCCACATTGCAGCGGGGTTGACAGTGGGAGCCCTCGCTGTCAGTCTCGGGCGGCCAACAGTGGAAAATCATGGACAAATAATAATGGATTTTATAACTGCAAATAATAAGGTCCACTATTACTTTTCCACAATTTTCCATGACTTGTCCATAACTCAGATGTAATTTTTTGACAGTCATCCCACAATTCGAGTAGGGCCTTACTTATTACCATAAGATAATGTGAACATGCCTATCTGTTGTGGAGGTAGACAAATCCCTTTTCCTGAAGTTAGAACAGTTAAACAGCTGGGTACCTGCTGATTTTAACATAGTATCGGACAACTTACTATGTTTCTGATTAAACTCAAAAAGGGAAGAGCATGTTTAAATCTTCCTTTGTGGTATTGGCTTATGCGGAAATAATATTTGTTCCTTATTTAATTCACTTTCTCAATTTATATTGCTATCTTAGGGTTTTCCTTTCCCCCTGCCCCCGGCTTACCTAGGCAAATAAGGATTCTCCAGGTTCCCTCCCTTTGACTGGTAAGATTGTACACTCCAACTTCTTTGAAGAGAGTTAATATACAAAATGGATGGATGTCATTTTTATTTGAACTTTTATTAATGTATAAATAAAGGCATGCAGTTGTATAGTTCAATTGTGAACTATATTTGTGAAAAAAACAGGGAAAATTGACAACAATATGAATAATAAATATAGCTTATTAGTTTTTGGAAAAAAATAGAACTAGTCAATTATACTTGTGACAGTTCACTTTGAGAAACTTCTTCATTTCAAAGATGCTTTCCCTTGAGCCATTGGAAGAGAAGGTTCTGTCTTCAAGAGCTGTCTTTAACCAACTTACTACTAGTTTTCACCAGTCTCTAAATAGTTTTTAATATGACAGTTTATTTATAGATTACTAAACCTCAATCTTCATTTGCAAATATTAGTTTAATACACTTTCTAAACAATTTACTTGGGCTTGTTACGTACAAGACCAAAAATTGCTTTTAATGCTATTTAAACATGGAAGTGTGTACTCAGAAGGCATTGTTGCAAGTACACTCTGAATATTGTGGATAGTATTTTCAAAGCAGCCTCAAGGAGGCCGATGAACAACTCCCTGTATGTACCTAACTCTCTTAAGCTCCTCCATAGATCCAGCCTTTTCCTATTATAAAACATGATATGAAAATTCTAAAGGATAAAAATCATCTGCTCTAGACTGAGAGTCCTGATTCTCCCTTGTTCTGGAGGACCACAGGCCTTTCTGAACTATAGAAATATACATGTGTGAAATCTTTTGTAATAGTTGGATAATTGTAGACTAAAGTACCTATTGTTTTTTCCTAATCCAAGATGATTAGTGGTTGTCATGTATCCTGCAGTATGAGTTGCTGTCCCCCCTTTTTTAAAAAAAATCCCTTATATTGGGGTAACATCTTTAACAACTGTAACTTTTCCTTGTAACAACATCATGCAATAACTGTACAATTAATAGACCCAGATCAGAGTAAACCGATTCATTCAGAGTATACATTTGATTTTTTTTAAACATCCCTCCCCCCGGCCATTCCCACTACATGGCAGAGTTATGGTTGGTTAGATGTCCAAACTCTGTGTTTCCATATCTTAAAAGTAAAACCCGACATGTTAAACTTAAGGTTAACTCTGAATATCCTTTGTTTGTAATGCTTATTTTGGGCATAATTATGACATCCCTGTATTTTTAACCCTAAATTTCTTATACATACTTACAGCCTTAACTCAATAGTTTGACAACGGTTTAAGAAATAATTTAAACACCAAGCCAGCTGTGTAACCTGGAACAATACCCAAGAATTGATCTTGAAACTGTTTGGGGGTTATAAGAGACTTTGTAACATGGGCTTGCTTAAGTTTAAAGTTTGGAGATGTTTAGCTAGAGGGTTTTGTTTGTGCTTATTAGCATATGTAACAATAGGAATGGACTCATTAGTGAAACTTTGAGCCTGATCCTGCGCTGCTTTCTTAGCAAAGATTCCTAATGGCGTGACAGTTTCTTTCTGCAAAACTGCAGATGATCATTTAACAACCAAAACCATAACTGGGCATTTACTCTTGTAAATGGGGTCATTCCATGTGCATACATGAGCTGCAGTTATCGAGAGCAGAAGGGTGCAGCAGAAGAAAAACAAAGGAGGCGCCTAAGCAGAGGTCCACTTCTCCCAGTGAACCACTCAGAAGTCATTAGGAGGAGCCCTTTTCTGGTAAGTTTATAGTGAGTGAATTTATTTTGCAGCTATATTCACATTGTTTACATTTGTCATCACTGAACTCATTTTTCTGTTTTTCTGTTTTCTACTGAATTTACTTTAACATTATTTTTCAGTTCCTCTTCATTCATCATCTTTATTGGTGGGGGAGAGGGACTTGGCAAAGGATGTGATCAATTTAGGTTTTGTTTTGTTTCTCTTGCAGATACTGTATCATCTTCTAGGAATTACTTTGCTGTAAGAGAAGAGTAAGAAGAAGGAATTAATGATTTCCCTCCTCTCCCCTTCCCCCCAACTGGGCCTGAAAGATTATAAACTGAGGCAGGTAAGGTTGCAATTCCTTGACTTGTATTCCTTTTTCATTTGATGTGAGGATTGTGCACTAGCTGTATTGTAAGAATGCTGTGTGGGCATATATGTATGAGGCAGAGTATTGATCATACAGATAAATAATACAGATCATAATTAGATAATGAGATTGTGAGTATGAAAGGTAAAAGTATTCAAGTAATATAGTATCTTTTTTTTCTCTCCTATAGATCTTGTCTATGATGATGTCATCCAGTTTTACTTGCTAGTTTCCTCCCAGAAAATACAGGAAGATGGGAGACTCTGAAGAGGCTGTCTTACACAAGGATTAAATTACACTTTGTCTTCCTTCTAAAGATACCCCCTTACATTGTAAACTGATCTAAAGTATATAGTAACATCCAAAATTACAAAAAGTTTGTTAAAATGAATGTATTTAACCCACAGTGTGTGCTTTAAATATACATTTTTACTGAAAATATAAAAAGCTTTTGAATATTGATGTAAATACCATAAGTGCCGTCTGCAATGATTTCCCCTTAAAAAGTCAGATAATAATTAATAATTTGGAGGAGCTATACTGTGTGGGAGACATGCATAAGCTAGAGCTAACTTCTGGTAGCAAACATACTGGCAATACAGTTTTTTTAAAATAGAATTTTTCTACATATGTCCTTTTTATGATCTCTGAGTGACATATGGAAAAGCTAAAACATACAGATATAAATTTGTATATAGTTTTCTATTCCAAGGCCCATGAGAGACCACAGACTTAATTTTGATCTTGTTTATGTTGGTTTTACATCAATGAAATCCCACTAGTTAATAGTTACTCCTGTCTTACACGGCTGGAAGTATGATGAGAATCAGGCCTTAGATCTACAGGGATCACTTCACCCACCACTGAAATGCAGCCTCCTGAAGAACAGCATATTGTGATATCAACTAATAGAAAATATGAAATGTATTTTGAAGGGAGTTTTCAACACACTGAGATGTTGGATTATGTACCTATTTCTGAAGAGAGTTTTGGTTCAAAGGAAACCAAGAATTGTAGATGTTCATGGGATATCGGTCAGTTTGAAAGATCAGGTAAAAGACTAGCTCTTTAAGAATGGAGGTCATGTAGTAAAGTATGTGGGCCCAGAAAATCTGTTGGATTCTATGGAGAGAGTCTATAGAGAGCTATAAATAACTAGAAAGCATTTAACCAAGAGGTTAAATGGAATGAGTAAAATAAGAGGCAAATTGTTGCGATATTATGTTAGCAAGGTTAGAGAGTTGGAAAGCTTCCACCAGGTAACTTTTTATAGCTTCTAACTTTTGGTTCTTTCTTTACACAGTTTGTAATATTCTACCTTCCTAATAGTATTGGAGCTTGATTTTTGCAATAAAGTGGTACTTAGAACTCTCATTGTTTTTTTTTTTTTTAAATGGGACTTCCCTAAATGGAATAGTTACAGTACAAAGCCTAGTGTTTAGAATAAGGTTTAAAATTTATTTTTCTCCACTGTTTGGGTTTTTTCTATTGGAGAAATATTGATTTCCCCTCCCTTCCCCTAATGTGTTAAATTGAACTGAATTTAACATGTGGAGCTCATGTGTGTTTAGTTTCATCTTATATGGAGCCTTGTGCCAAAACATCTTTGTGCATTAACTTTACTAATTGGTGTCAGCACACCTCTGGGAATAAATGTTATTAGTTAACTGCTATTTCAGAGCCAAGGGCAACACAACTACTTGTTTTTTTATAAGCGCTACTAAACAAGTGGCTGTTTTTTGTCAATAATGATGACATACAGTACATAAAATCCGAGGCCTTTCAAATATACAGTAGTAATCAATTTCAAGCAAAAAAAAAAAGGGGGGGGGTTATACCCTCAGCTTGTGTAAACTGCTATGTTTACACAGGTTGAGGATCTGGTCTGTAAGAATTGGTGGTGTGTATTTTAGAGACCAGTGAAGGAGATAGAACCCAGGCTCATGAGCTGAATTTAGGTGCAAATATGAGGGTCATAGGTCAACTGGCTCCAAGGCAGATGCTGTAAGTTGTACAAAGTATACCACTGTGCTGAAGATGATTATGACTGATCTTGTCCAAGACTATATAAAGCTGAGTAGCAGATGTGAAGTATGTGCAGAATAAAACATTCCAGGCAGTCATCAGACAAAGGACAGTATGTACTGGGCTACAGAGACTAAGCAAATTGACTAAATCAGATTGATAAGTCTCTTTATGTACAGTGTGATAGTTACAAGAAAAAAAATAGAATACCCATTGTGAAGTGCCTAAAGAGAAAAGTGTCAGACTTCAACAAATGTTTAGGGAAATCTAAAAAAAATGAGATGAAGTATTAAGAAAAACTGATAGTTAAAGATGGGTGAAAGAGCTTTGAAAAGTTTGAATACCCCTGAAGGTAAAGGGTGGATAAGAATATGATACCAGTTATATGTTGATGTATGTGGGGTTCAAATTGAATGTGTGGGTAAATGTGGGAAAATGGGAGTTTCCCCTACTCCAGGTCTTTTCATAATTTCAAAGCAGATAAATGTTTCTGCAAAGATGATAAGCACTGAAGTAGTTAATAATGTCAACATCTATTTTCTCATAACTAGGCGTAAGAGTTAACGGGGATAGTTCAACTTGTTGGAGACAGTGGGCTAATTAATCTCTGGAGGCTTGGCATCAAGCAGTGCAATGAGAATGTAGAGTGAATTCCACAGCAGTAATATTAGTACTGGTATTCCATTTAATGATTTCAAAAAGCTTTACAGATAACTAAACGCTGCAATATTTTTAGATTGTAAACTCTTCAGAGCAGAGATTGTGCCTTTTGGAAAGCACTTTCCAAACTGTGGAATCTATCAGATATAATTTATTAATATTTGAGAGAGGTATGTATGGCTATCTATATGATACAGATGTGTAAATCAAGGTAGAGAGAAGTTATATAATGAGCTCAAGGCCAAAGTAACAACAAGTCACAGTGGCAGAGTGGGGGAAAAAAAACTTAGGAACTGTGATTCCCAATCCCCTCTTCTGATTTCTATACCACATTGGATAAAATGAATAAACCTATGCCTCTATACACTTCTTTAGAAATCCTGTTGTTATGCAAAGGTTTTATTGACTACATAGAATTTTTGAGTGCTGCTAATTTATTAAGTGCTTCGAAAACTAACAGACCTGCCATTTTTTTGAGAATGTTTTTTCTTGTTACAGCTAGGAAGTCTTCAACAGATTGTGTTTTCCACAGATAATGGCTCTTATTAAATCAAACTCCACAAATGCAATCTCCATGGTAACATGTAGTTTCGTGTGCCAAGGTCTGCTTTTGTAAGTCAGACTTATCAGCCCACAGGTAGTTTCACTGCTGTATGAAAATGGAGTCTTTGTCTCGTAATGAGAAGGAAGAAATAAGATCGGCAATTGTATTTCAGTTCACTTATGACGCCATGTGTTGTATGTGTTTCCATCTTTTTTGCACGGTAGATATTATATGTGTCCGGTTGATAGCAAAAAGTACTTTGAAGAGGTTTTTTAAATTAATGTTTGTAGCATGTAGCACAGGAGTCAGTAAGAGACATAGGCTTGAAAAGCTGCTTGTAGATTGGACCTTCTAGAAACATTGTTGATCACATATTGTGATTGCTAGCTATATTCGAGAGGTTGAAGAGTATATTATCCCATAAGTGCACAGATTATATTAATCTTCTATTTACATGTAACTAGCAAAAATTACCTGCACACAAATGACAGGACAGAATATAATCACTTAGGATATGTCCACAATACAGTAAAACACCTGTGGCTGGCCTGTGTCAACTGATTTGGGGTTGAGGGGCTCAGCCTGCAGGGCTATAAAATTGCAGTGTAAATATCTGGGCTCAGACAGGAGCCTGGACTATGGGACCCATGAATTCCTTCCATATGTGTTTGCAGCATTGGGGCCCAAGTATGCAAATCTTAGAGGGGGCAAGGCAACGTGGCAAGACTACTGAGTGATATTCACATATTTGGAGATAGGCTAACCAATGTTGTGTCATAATTTGTCATTCCCAAAGCAGTCTATCTTGATTTATTGATGTGTATTACCTGGAAAGGGAAATTATCTTAATCTGGGTTGGAAGGGTGATCTAATGTACAATACAAATTGAAACATGAGACTGAACTGCCAAAACCCATATACCCAGTGATGAGCTGCCAAAATCTTAACAACCGGTTCCCTATAAAAAGTTCTGATTTAAGGGATGTGCCACAGTATGTATTTTTTGTACCACTAGAGTTACCATACGTCCGTATTTTCCCGGGAGAAATTTTTAAAATTTAAAAATTCCTCCCGGACAGCGATTTAAAAACCAAAAAGCCTGACCTGTCCGGGAAAATATGGATGTATGTTAACCCTACCTAAAGTTCTTTTTTAAAAAGACGGGCCTGAACTAGAAATGAGCTCTGTTTCACATGTGTGGGTCCCCGCCACTCCCTGGGGGTGTGCTAGGGTGACCAGATGTCCCGATTTTATAGGACAGTCCCGATTTTGGGGTCTTTTTCTTATATAGGCTCCTCTTACCCCCCACCCCCGTCCTGATTTTTCACACTTGCTGTCTGGTCACCCTATGGTGTGCACATGTGTGGGTCCCAGCTGCTCCCTGCCCCCTTCATTGAAGCAGGTGTTCAGGGTTACTGCCCTGGGAACTGCAGGGCACCAGTGGATGTGGGGCCAGCTGCAGACAGGGGCGTGGGGCAGGGCTAGCTGGAGGCAGGGGATGCGGGGCTGGCTGTGGGCAGGGCAGGGGCTGACTGGATGTAGGGGCTGGCTGCAGGCGGGGCAGAGGGATGCGGGGCTGGCTGGAGGCAGGGCAGGGGCTGACTTAATGTGACATTAGTATGAATTTGATTTCAGAGCTGTTAGGGACAGTGTTTGAGGGGCCCCTTGAAGAGGAACTGTACTCTGACCTAAGGGAGATAGTTGAGTTGGAAAATGGCTTTAATTGTGTATGTGGTTGTACTGCACAGTCCTGGTAAAACTCCCTCTGCTGGCTGCAGGCAAGGCAGGCGGGTGTGGGGCTGGCTGGCTTTGGGCGGGGGGGGTGTGCGGCAGGGGTTGGCTAGAGACAGGGCAGTGGGTCTGGCAGGGGCTGGCTGCGGGCAGGGGGTGCGTGTGGCAGGGGGTGGCTGCAGACAGGGCAGGGGGTCTGGCAGGGGCTGGCTGCGGGCAGGGCAGGGGGTCTGGCAGGGGCTGGCTGCGGGCAGGGCAGAGGGTGCAGGGGTGGCTGGAGACGGGCTGGCTGTGGGCAGGGTGGTGGGTACTCACGGGGAGAGCAGCTCGGAGCAGCCCGAGCAGCCCAGGCCCAGCAGAGCAGCCGGGGACCCACCAGGCAGCAGCAGGAGCCCCAGGGTCAGGGGACGGGGGAGAAGCAGCAGCAGCAACAGGGCTCCTGTCCAGGGCCAGGTGGCAGCCCACATGGCTCCCGCAGCACAGTGCCCCCGGCGGCCGGAGGAGGAATTACATCGCTTCGCAGCCAGAGCCCATCAAAGCCTCAGCGCCCCCTGCAGGGAAGCGGGTTAACAATCGGTTCTAAAACTGCTTCAAAATTTAACAACCGGTTCGTGCGAACCGGCTCCAGCTCACCACTGCATATACCAAAACCCATCTATGCTCTTGGATATATGCCAAGACTGAGCTGACAGGCAGAAAGAGAAATCTGAGAGAGGAAGACACCTTTTGTTTTCATCAAGATACAGGTAAAATTTCAATATTGTTTTTAAATGAAGCTTAGTGTCAGCCTTAGTATTTGGCAACACACATTATTTTGGCTTTTATTTTGTTTTCTATTTCTGTAAAACTTTTCTTTTAATGTGATATTAGTATGAATTTGATTTCAGAACTGTTAGGGACAGTTATTGAGGGGCCCCTTGAAGAGGAACTGTGCTGTGACCTCAGGGAGGTAGTTGGGTTGGAAAATGGCTTTAATTTTGTATGTGGTTGTAATGCACAGTTCTGGTAAAACTCCCTCTGCTGGACATGCACCAGGCTGCTGTGTTGGTTCTCAGTCTGCTGGAGCTGTGTGCTTGAAGCTTCCATGGATCTGAGAAGGCTACTGCACAGTCTTTCTCTTTGGCCTCTCTGGCGCATTTCATAAGCACCAGCACCCTTACCCCTTCACAGAAGTGGGACTGCATGGCCCAGATGCTCTAGGATCAGCACTGCCCCCCTACCTCTTAATAGCTGAAGTCCACAATTCTGTCTTCTGGGATACTTGATTGATGAGGCAGACAGACCCACAGATAGGTTTTTAAAAGGATTATAAACACAATTTACTCCTTATTTACATAGCACAGAAGATTTACAGAGCTAGACAAAAATAATAAATACACCTATACTAATTTCCCTGCCTCAGTTTTCTCACCACTCTGGAGCATGCTTGGGCTTAGTTCTGAGTCCTCTGGATTGTCGAGGGTGCTCTCCCTGCAGCTCATGGATTCTTCTCTGAAACATGGAGTGTCTGTCTCTTTGCTTTCTTTGACCTGGGCTGGTCCTACTGTTAAACAGGACCCCTCTGCTACAAAAGCCCCTCTGTTCCCCCTCCTGTCCACAGATTCCTCTTTCTCTTACTTTGTGAGTCCCTTAAGTTTATAAGCCTTACCACTAAAATCTGGTTTCTTTGTACAGCTGCTGATGAAAGTCCACTCTTCAAATTCCAATCTCCTGCAGAGAAGTTAGAGCAAACTGGCTCCCCACCACCTTCAGCCATCTTACTCTTCTGTTGGGGGGCCAGTTCTATTCATTAGTTAACAGCCCTAAACAACTGTCTCTAAGATAGGTTTATAGGCTCCATGCCCCTATGTTACCATCCCTTGGAATTTTGATCCAACGTGGAGGTAAAATGACAATAGAGAAGGCAACAAGTCTCACATTCAAATGTAGTTTGTGGTCTGACATAGTCTTCAATAGCAAAAAGAGTTAGAAAATGGCAAATACAGATTCCCCAAATTGTCACATTGATATATCCATGCATTTACTGTGCTCATCACTATGATATGAAAGTGCCTTGGCATGGTTATATGGCAGTCTGTGACCTCATTCCCCAAACAATAGCATGGAAGGGCTGGCATGGGATGAAGGGGGAGGAGGGGGAGCTGCATTAGTGTTGCTACAGATGCTGTAACTTTGACTGACTTGACTTCTGCAAAGTTGTAATTTCAACCTTACTGTTACTTTGTAGTTTGCATTTAATCTATAACAAGGGGTCAAAATCTAAGGTTATCAGGCTTTCTGATTGTATAGCACTAACTCCACTTTTTTAAAAAAAGTTCTACATAAAATATTATGTCACTAAGTTGCAGTAAGAAGTTACTGGCTTGCAATTCTTTGCAGTAAATGGTGTTCCTGCTAGTTGCAGTCATCTTGACATCTTTATGATTTGATATTTGATGGCCAGAATCATTGAAATTTTACCCTATTTAAGATGATGTACTGTAAAAGTTATTGAAAAATCTGCCTGCAGAACCAACAGTTTATTCCTACATTGTCTGGATCTGATAAAGCTAATCACACATTTCACATATCACATTGCTGAAAATCTTTTTTACTTTGTTGCCAAATATTTTGAATACTTGGAAGTTAAAAAACTTTATGCATAAAATGTAGTAGAAACAATTAATTTACTTATGTAAATTGGGCTCCTGAAATAATTTCTAAAATGATTTTAACAATAGTTAAACAATTTTACAGTGGGCTTAGGCCATGTGTACACTAATGAGCTTACAGCGGCACAGCTATACCAATGCAGCTGTGCCACTTGCTGTAAGGTCGCTTGTGTAGCCACTCTATGCAGATGGGAGAGAGCTCTCCCATCGACATAATTAAACCATCAGTTCAACAATAACTACGTTGTGATATGAATTCTTGAGCCACAAGTGTTGGCAGTCTCTCTTTATGGTCTGATTCTGGTCTCTCACAGGCTTTACACAGGTGTGACCTCATTGATTTCAGTTCCTCTTCATTTACAGTAGTGAGAGAAATTTAGTCATTTAGACACCATTGCTGATTTTAAGTAGTCAACATGTGTGGTGAATAACAATGTATGGTATAATAATGTCTAGGCTGCACTCATAACCACATACTTGGTATACGAATGTGCCTCATGGATAAGGAAAAATATTTTAAACAAAAATGTTGATTGGAAACATCATGAAAATGATTTCAAGAGCTTATCTCAAATATTTCTTACCATCGTCGAAACTGTAATATGGATGAGGCCATTTATGTATCATGAGGACAATCCGCTATAGTCAGATACTCTTTCATGGGCTGGTAACAATGGAAGCAGAAGACTGAGAAAGGGAAGTTGCTGGTCAGCTGAATTCAGGTTACCACAGCAAAATCCTGTTCTGTTTCCCAGGCAATGGAGATAGATAGCGACTGCTAAGTGGATTTGTTTCTTTTAATTTTAAAACACATTTTTTCTTTTAGTGAGTTGATGTATGAACTTTAAACAAAACATTGATAGACTTAATCATAGGATAAAATATTTAATCGAATATTAAATAGTATGTGTGGGTTGGTTATTGTGATTCAGGTACAGTAAAACCTGAGGATCTGGTTGATTTTATATTGTAGTTCTTTTCTGCAATTTCAAAACTATTTTAGAGTATTATGGGTTTAAAATGTGCTTTTATAATGATGCATTAATGTTATCCTGGGGAAAAGGATACTTAGAAAGGAGTGAAGTGCATGTTTGATATTGAAATCTTTTGAAAAACAAACCCATGAAAGAGAGAGAGTTGTACCTCAGCTGTGACATCTGGGGAGGTTGTGACATTCCAAGTAAAGAGGTTAGAGGTCCTAGATACCTATGGTATGATAGTTTTTTCCTCCCATAGTAGATATTTTGCCATGACCTTACAGGTAAATAGTGCTTTTTATCCAAAAGTAACCTTTTTACTGATGTGTAATCTATACAAGGATTAAATGTTGTCTCTTAAAATCATTTTCAGTTACACCTCTAAATCAAAATTATATCCCTAATGAAATTAATACATCATACACATTAATATTCTTTGGTTAGTTTGTATCATTAAAATAAATTCAGTGTACATAAGGATTGTCTTCAGATAATATAGGTTCCTGTGTGTTGATCTGGCCTAACTCACTTACACTTATTTTCAACTACTTGGAAGTAAAGCAGAAGGGTGGAATGGATCTAAATATTAGATAGGTGCAGTAGATAAATTTTGGCTGGTTTTGGGTTACAAATCTGTCTAATGCCCAATGTGCTGTGAGGTTGGGTTTGCTTATGGTCGCATGTTTTTGAATGTGGTTGTGGTGTTTTCCCAAATTAATGCTAGGTTCCCTTTCCCTTTTAATAAAATTTCTCTTTTGTTATATACAGTCTCAGTGATTGTGAGAGCAGAAGTATCGCCTCTTAGAGGCATCCAGGGGTGGTGGCAAATTTTCCCAGATTACTGGGTGCGGGCTCGAGCCAGTTCTGTTCTGTTTTGTTTTGTTTTGTTAAGAGGAAGTCCCTAGATATTGAACCTGGTCCTTGTTGCTGCCAACTCCACCTGGTAGAAGGGTTACATTGTGGTGGTGATGGTAGAACCCTCAGTCAGGCATCAAGACCTCATTGCGTGCAGGCAATTATCAAACAGATGTTCTGAGCTTAGAGATTTTATAATCTAAGATTACTTGCGTGCTGTGCGCAAGGGGTGTAACTTCCCCTCCTCATGTATAAGTGCTTGTGTTAGCTCAATGAGAGCTAGTGCCAGGATGAATAGTTGTGTAGCTGTGGTAGCACACGTAGCACCAGTGGAAGCATGGCTGACCCATGCTGACTACATACCCAGAGGTTTCAGATGGTTTTGTACTCAGCACAGCTTAACCATGCTGTCTCTGCTGCTACCCATGCTACCATAGCTACGCTGCTATTTATACATGTGCTAACTCAATGAGTGCGTGCACACAAGCAGGGCACACATAGCCTAAATATAAGGAGAAACAATAGGTGGATACCAGGAAAAGATAACTGATATGATTATGAACAGCATGAGAAGCAGTGGTCGTAGAACACCAAATTCTTAACCAATGTCATCACAGTAGAATAAAGGTGGTCCAGTAGTAAGGGCTCTTGGGAGACCTGGGTTTAATTCCCTGCTCCTCCACAGACTCTGTGTGACCACAGGCAAGCCACTTAGTCTCTCTAGCCCAGATCCACAAAAGGACTTAGGCACCTAACTCCCACTTTAGGCACTGAAATCCAAAATTTAGGTGCCACTGAGATCCTTAAAACCCCAGCTAAGATGCCGCCTAATACTGGAGGCATCTAAAGTCCGTCAGCACCTAGATTTCCACTGTTAAAATCCTTGAGGCCCCTAAGTTTCTGCCTCTAGGGTGGCACTCACCCAGGGTGTGGGAGCCGATTCAATTCCTGCCTCAGCCTAATGAGGAGAAGGGATTTGAATGTAGGTTTCTCACCTCTCAGGTGAGTGCCCTATTCACTGGACTATGGGATATTCTGAGATGCATGTCTCAGTTTTTCTTGTTGAAGGTGTTCACTGTGTATAAATAATTAAATATGCATTAGGCCATTGGGAGAGTGTTACTCCTCAGTCCAGAGGTTAGGGCACTCACCTGGGAGATGGGAGATGCTCTTCTCATCATAAAAGGGAATCAAACTGGGGTCTCCCACATCCTGGGTGAGTGTCCTCATCACTGGACTAAAAGTTGCAAGGAAAGCTGCCGTCACTGCTGCCGCCTCCTACTTTTTTGTGTGGAGTTAGGCATGGGCTGTTGTCTATCTTGCAAGAAATGACTTTGTCACCTGACTCCAGGAGAGGGTTCATGGCTGTGGATCCCATGTGGAGATAGGCATTTCCCTCCAGTCTAGAATTAAATACTTAACTGCCTGACAGGGGCAGGGCTTAGCCTTCTGTCCCCTTAACTGCAATTGGCTAGCGTAAGTGGCTCCTGATCTAGTATGCTGGCTTTTGTGGATCCCTATGCACTGTTTAGGGAGCCTAGGTGCCTGATCCAGGGTTTGTGGAGTCTACTGGGTGGCTAGGCACCTAAAAGTTAGGTGTTGTAACCCCTAAGTCCCTTGGTGGATTTGGGTCTCTGTGCCCCAGATTCCTATCTGTAAAATGGGTGTTGTTGTACCTCCAAGATAAATGCATTAAACGTTGTGAGGCACTCAGAGACTATGGTTTTACGGGCTGTATAAGTATCTAACACAGATAGCAGAAGAGAGTTTCGGGAAGATCTTAATGACAACATGGTGGCGCTGTGGATGTTTACAGGGAGATTCTTGTGAACAAACAGATGATTATCAAAAAAATTTGGTAAATGGACAATCAAGACAGGCACTACTTGTGCAGAGCAGAGGAAAGCACTGATGTCTCAATAGAAATCACCCACAGAGAAGATGTAGAGGTAGAAATTTGTCTTTTTTTGGTCATGGTTTCTTGTAACATCAAAGAGATAAAAAGTAGGCTATAACTGATCTAATTATATTGTTTTCACTTCTACACAGTGTTTAACTGGGAGAAAAGGAAGGGTGGCTTGGGCATCCCTATGCCCCACTGATCCCTCGCTGCTGGAATGGACCTTTCGGGCCATCAACAGGTGTCACAATTAAGAGCTGCTCTAATGTACAGCAGTATGCCCCCCGATCAGGGAGTAGTAAGAGTAGCCTAACATAAAACTCCACTGCATCCCCCTCCCCAGCCTCCTTTCCTGAGCACTCTTCTGCTGCTGCTCAGAAACATGGGCCACTATATTTTAGACTTTTAATGAGCATGTCCTGGCTGTTTTGACTAACATTTCCCAAACAATTCAATACTATCCAGTGCCTGGCTTCTAATAAAATAGAATACAATTAATAATTTTCATTAAATATGCAACCTACTCAGTCCACACCTTGCATATAAATAGTTATTTGAAAATAAAAGGAATGATACTAAAATATTAATGAAATCATTCTACTGTGGTTTAGATGATTGGTGTGCACTTGCTGAAAACTATTCTTTCATGTGTGTATCACAAAGCTGAAAGACATCATGCCTGAAGTATTTTGTTCATATCTTTAAGAATTCTCTTCAGTGGTCAAGCTGAAGATCAGTAACTACAAAACTAGTCAGAGCAGTCTTGTCTGTTTCAACTTTTAAAATATTCAGAGCTATTTTAAGGGTGAAATTGGTAATGCTATCCAGTATCTCTCAAGCACATTGTGACAGCTTAATTAAGTAAATAAGGAGACAGACATTGGGTGATCCTGTTCTTGATGGTCCTTGATAAGCTGTTAATGGACAGAAATATTTTCCAGCAGAAGGTTAGATTTCACCAGGACAAAGGGGCTTCTGCTTTGTCTTTCTTGAAATAGCAGCCTAAAGACAATATTAACTTTTCTTTTTGCCAAACACACATTCTAAATAAAAAGATTTAAGAGCAAAATCAGTGTTTTCAATAATGTCACATACTTCTGTATAATTTTTTTCTCTAGAATAGCTGATGTCATTTATTAGCTGTTTAAGTTCGCTGTTTTGATTTGAAGACACAAAACATCTTTTCATTACAGATGACAATTGTCTTTAGCATTTGAATGAAATTTCATATCATAACAACTAAACAGAGCTCTTCCCCCCCCCCCCCCCAAAAAAAAAAAAAAAAAACAAACGTTTCCAGGTGTTTTACATTAGAAAACCAGCCATAGCCAACTCCATAAATTAGCTTAAAATGCTACAGTAGTTCAAACAAGTTTTTAGTCTTTCCCTAAAAGTACCCAATATTTTCATGTTCTTGATAAAAACATATTTCTTGGTGGAGAAGAATGAAAACATACTTTAATAATCAACATAGCTAAGGTAGCTGAACATTTTGTGCCATAAACTGTAAGTATCTATGTATTCATAGGCTTTAAGTCATGGAAAGTATTTTAAAATAAAAGACAGTATTGAGAGATAACACACATTGGATCACAGAGTACTTGAAAATATGACAAAGCTTAGTCCATGTTCTAAGCTATTCTGCACAAGCCACAATTCATCTTCATCCATTATCAAGATCAAAACAAAAACTAATGGAGATATGTTGATGAATAATAAATTGTTTGAATAATCCTAGATTATGGTCCCCAAAGACCACTTAGTTATTTACTGTCTAATTCCCTAACCATTTTTCTTTAAAAAATCACTTATTATGATGGTATCTTAACCCCCAATCTTTGATTGTCTCTTCACCTGTCTAGTTTTCTTACTGTTAAAATTTTGAGGACGTAGTGTTAATTTTTCATTCTTTACTATAGCTTTAGATCTTTGTGCTCTTAATCAGCTTCTATAATTATGAATTATTTATGCATTTCCATAATATGTAGTGTTACCTGATGGATGTCGATAGACTGATCTTGAGTCTTCTGTACTAAACTATGTATATTTAGCTTCCTTAATCCCTCTTTGTGACTTATCCATCAATCTTGTATCTAATCATTTTTCTTTTCCTTTGTATTTTGTCTCTTCTCTGAATGATCCTTCTGGAACTGAAGGGACTGGAATTGTGTTGACACCATGGATATGTATATAGACTTTAGTACAACAGTAGGTTTCTTCACCACATACATGTGTAGCAAATTTGTTTTGTATTTTGTTCACCTATAAGTTTAGGTTTTCAGTGAATTTATTACTTTCTAAATAAAGTAAAGTAGCTGTCCCCAAATGTGTCTGTTTTCCATCTCAAAATACTACGTAGGATTTCAAATTTATTTGTACTGAATTTCACCTTGCTGCATTGTGGCTGACTCTTGCAAATCTCTTCAAGTGACCCAACAATTTATGGCTGTCATTCTGCATGATTGATATGCATCGGCTTTTATTATAATTTTATTTTTGTACTACTGGAATGCCTAATCATAGTTTCATTTATGCCTTATTCTAATTTGGCATGCTCTAGTACACTTAAACTAGGCTCTGTGATACTACAGTGATGGGAGCAATATAAGTATTTAGAGAGAGTAAAATATCAAACACTATCACTGCTGCGAATTCCATTTGATACTGTTCCCCTCTTGGAAGTCATACTATTAATAATTTCCCTCTGTTCATCAACGTGATTCTTGCTATTCAATTAAGACTTCATAATGAGTCATCAAATGTCCCTACAAAAGATCTGTCATTGCAACAGACTGCAATACAGCAGATAGTTAGTTTTGGCTGATTTGCAGCTGATTTGGCTGACTTGTGCAATCATTTGGCATCCTTCTGAGCAGTTTAGCTAAAAGAGTACACGAGCCATTATCATTCAATTGGAGATACAATTTAGTGGAGAAGACTGTTTTTAAAAAATAAATTCTATGACAGTTTCAGGAAGGATAACCATTCAATGTTTTTATTTTTTATTTTATCACTATTAACATATAAACTTTCCATACAAGTACTAACATAATTTATTCATAACCTGTATTTGTTCCTTTAATAAGACACATTTGTGTTTGGTTAACATCGTCTTGTCTGTATATTTTGTTATATTCCAAAAATGGCAACCATATGTTATAAAATCTGCTTTATCTTGTATGTGGTAGAGGGGGGTTATTACGTATGGAAGAGGTGGGCTCATCTAAGCAATAGAACTCTGAAGAAACAAACTTAACTTATTAAAGTCTCATTAAAGGTAAATTTGTTTAAAATACCTTTTGTAAAATGTCCATGGATATCTGGCAATAGACTCTTGCCATCCAACTGATATCCAAGAAAAATATGAGATCCCAAAATTGCAAGTCAGGAAAAAAGAAGTGTACCTTTTTTGTCTCCAGAAAGAAATGAAGGAAAAACAAGATACTAAGTACATGTGCTTTAATGCACACGTTGCAAAAAATAAGGGGAAGCAGTTTAATTGCCTAGCATCGATCAAATGTACACTGCAGTCCAGTACTTTCTTTTAATTCTTAATTCAAGATTTCGGTTTACTTTATTGTTGAATAGAAACTAATACAGCCACATTGTAGGTATCAGAGTATAGTAAAAAATATTAAGTGACATCAGGCTGTAGGCCCTCTCTTTGCTGACTGCAGTTTTCTGCGAACATTGGCCACATTAAATGGGCAGAACATTGCAACCTGCACCTCCCTCTGGAATTGAGAGAATACAAAACATTTGTCAAGCATCTACTATCTCAGCTTCAGGATTTTGGTATATACATTTTGAATATTTGCAGATTCCTTACTTTCCCTTACTTCGTTATAGCATAGTATTTAATTAGGCTTAGAATAGGAATATTTATTCTTAAGAGATAGCATTCAGCAGTGTTTGTTTGGTTTGAAACTTCCACAGGATATATTGTCCCAAGTCTTTTTCCCTATAAATGCATCTACTTTCTGTCTAAAGAGCATGTTACTGACAAACATCACTAATCTTAAAGAATTATAATCACATACAGTGGTTCTCCTTAAAAAGTCAATGTTTACCAAATCAAAGTATATGAGATACTGTATTACTTAAACAACAAGGAGTCCGGTGGCACCTTAAAGACTAACAGATTTATTTGGGCATAAGCTTTTGTGGGTAAAAAATCACTGCTTCAGATGCATGGAGTGAAAGTTACAGATTCGGGCATTATATACTGACACATGACGAGAAGGGAGTCACCTCACAAGTGGAGAACCAGTGCTGACAGGGCCAATTCAATCAGGGTCGATGTAGTCCACTCCCAATAATTGATGAGGAGGTGTCAATTCCAGCAGAGGCAAAGCTGCTTTTGGAATGAGCCAGCCACTCCTAGTCCCTAATAAAGGCCATATTAATGGTGTTAAATTTGCAAATGAATTTTAGTTCTGCAGTTTCTCTTTGAAGTCTGTTTCTGACATTTTTTTGTTCAAGTATAGCTACTTTCAAATCTGTTATAGCATGTCCAGGAAGATTGAAGTGTTCTCCTACTGGCTTTTGTATGTTACCATTCCTGATGTCCGATTTGTGTCCATTTATTCTTTTACGTAGGGACTGTCCGGTTTGGCCAATGTACATGGCAGAGGGTCATTGCTGGCACATGATAGCATATATAACATTAGCAGATGTGCAGGTGAATGAGCCACTGATGGTGTCGCTGATGTGGTTGGGTCCTCCACCATCAGAGGACCCAACCACACCATTAATTTAGGCTTGAATAGGGACTGTTAGTCTTTAAGGTGCCACCGGACTCCTTGTTGTTTTTGTGGATACATCACGGCTACCCCCTGGTACTTGTATTACTTAATATTCTAAGAATAGGGAAAATTCTGCAATGCCTCAGATGCTCTACTATGCTAATACTTGGTAAATTATTTTTAATTATTTAACCTAATAAGTAGAATGAAATAAAACATTATACTGGCTTTCTATTAAGTTTAAGATAATAAGTATAGAGAAGTATTTATAAGCATTCTGTTTAGCCCATAGGGTTGACATTAACTGAGAACCTAGCAAAAAGAATGGCTGAAAAGCAAACCCTTAACAGGAGAGACATTGACTTTCAAAATACAGATGGAGAAGCCATATCCAACTACCTAGCAGTTCATACTTATGAACAAATTTATTTCAAACAACTCTAGGACTGAGTCTGTGCAAAGATATTTTATTGGATCCTTCTCCACCAACTGAAACACCCAAGATTCAGTGTGCATCCGATGAAGTGAGCTGTAGCTCATGAAAGCTTATGCTCAAATAAATTTGTTAGTCTCTAAGGTGCCACAAGTACTCCTTTTCTTTTTGAAGATTCAGTGTGTGATTTCCCACCCTTCCCTGCCAAATCCCAAACTCTTATACTATAAAATTCCTATATTATGCTATCTGGATAGGAATAGAATAGAATAGGTCAGCTGTCTAAAACTGAGGGATAGGATTCATGGGGAGGGGGACAATGTTAGAGGAATAGTGGCTTCAGTTTTCCTGTCAAAGGGAAGGACTGATGAAACTTGATGTACCCCAGTTGTGGTCATACAGAAGCTGAAAGGTCCCACTTTTCTAGAAGGCTCCAATTATTGTCACCACAGAACTTTTTCTTCACAAATCAGTCAATTCTCCACATCATCCAGCATTGGAGTTAAGTTGTAAATAGTTCACTAGCTTCTCTGATTGCCCCTTTTTGGGATCTAGGTTTGGCATCATTTTCTGAAGGAGCCCTGTTGGACAAATTCTATATAGCCTGAACTAATGATGTTTTAAAAAAATATAGGTAACACTTGCCCTTGGTTAGAAAAAAAGAATCTCAGAGGCTGAGAGAGTAAGAAACCAAGAAAATCAAATGATTCTAGTGTAGTGACTTATTGACCCAAAGTAGCGTGACCAGATGTCCTGATTTTATAGGGACAGTCCCGATATTTGGAGCTTTTTCTTATATAGTCACCTATTACCCCCTACCTGTCCTGATTTTTCACACTTGCTGTCTGGTCACCTTAACCCAAAGTGAAGACAAACAAGGAAGCACAAGGTACAGCAGATTTTATGCTAGCACAATGCTAGGAAAACTGACAAAAATTAAATGCAAACATTGATACTGACAAATTCTAAACTATAAACCTGCAACATTGTGAAACTAAGATAAAATTCCTTTAAAAAAAAAAAGAAAAGAAAAACATTGCTAATAGTCACCGTTTATCAGAAATGTACAGATTTCTGCCTTCCATACTGCTGTAGCCAGCATTTTCCTGTGGCTCTGTGCAGGCTATCTTCAATGCCGATTCTACTAAAAATCTTATATTTGATGTGTGTAGTTTGCAACAGTGAATTATGCAAAAAGATATACAGTACCCTTAAAGTTTAGTGCATATTAACTGTTAAAACCAATTAAAAATGTTAATGATAGCATATTTTTCAACAATCTTAAAATGTCTGGCCGCCATATGTGTCGGATAAGGGACATATGATAATTTGCGCTCTGATTCATATTCGGTTCTCTCTTTGTTTTTCCAGCACCATTTTGCCCCCATTTGAGGGATAAAGGTGAAATTATTTTTCACCCATCTTCTGTCCAAATTCGAACTGGGCACACAGAGTACAAATGGAAGAAGTATAAAGGTACATATGGAGGAGAGAAGGGTGGAAAATGTGCTAAAATGGATGTTGCCCTCTGACCCAAACCTCTGTCGTGGAATACCCCAAAGGAGGATTATAGAATGCAAATTTGTGTAATTGCTATGCTCCCAATTCCAATACCAGCCATCCCATGTCTTATTACACTAAATAACTGATTTAATATACACTTGACACAACAAAATGTCCTTCAACTATTTCCTCCATGTGACGGAGGGCCTCTAGCAGAAGATTAGTGGCAGGATAATGTGGAACACCACCTAGCAAAAATGCTGTTTTATTTCCTAGCTGCTGCAGCCAGGCATGGAATATGTCAGTGTTGTCAATTCATAGTTGTCTCAGAAAGATAAAATATGTTTGATCATAATTTTTTTACTGAGATGCTATCTCAAGTGTTTCATGACTTTATATTATATTGTTTTTTGGTGGGGGGGGGGAAGTGGGAGAGATCAGAGGTGGAGGGTATGATGACAAATTAAGAATAATGTAACTTTCTTACGTTACAGAATTTTTTTAGGATTCTGGTTTTAATATAATTTGATCTGTCTTTGTAATGGTGTTTTTGGCTGGAGGACACTACAGTTAAGTTGACAATTTAGTTAAGTGCCTATGCTTTTATTTAAATGAAATAATTGATCAGAATGTTAAAATACTGCTGATCTCCAATTTTAAAGTTCAGACAGGCTGATTGTGTTGGGGCAGTACAATGCTCGTGTTCACCAGAAGAGTGGAAACCATCTGCTTTCTGGAGGTGTTGGAGAGAACTAGTTGTTCTTATGCCACAACTTGCTATGACCTGCAGATTTGCCTGTTTTACCTGGGAATATTAGAATATGTTTACCGTGAGGCCCTCGCCCATGTCTAATTTAGTCTAGTCATTGCCATCTTTCGTCTGTCCATTTTAATTTTCCTCTGGTTATCTGCCTTGGTTCCTTCTTAACAATCTCTAGCTTTTCTGTATTATTTTACATTTTTGGTTCTTTTTTTTTGTGTTCTTGTCTTGTGGCTCCTCCTCCCTGTTCCCTACTCTGCAGAAGGTTATGTGCTGCTTGGAGAGAGGGGCATCCCCTGTTACCATCCTGGGGCTGGATCACATACTCTTTCAGCTTCTAATTGGCTCAGAGGAGAAATGTTTGGGCCTCTGAGTTGCTGCTGCCTGAGCCTTCAGCCTCCTGGGACATCAGTGGGAGCAAGGATGGAAACTGGTTGGCTTGCAAGGAATGACCCATTGCTTTACCCATAGCCACAGATGTACCTTTGTCACAGGGATAGATAGAGAAGAAGGATGGTTCAGGGGTGAGGGTGTTAGCCTATCCCCACTCTGCCATAAATAGACTTGGCAGAATTTGATTTTTAATTTTGAGGAATAATTTAGATGTTTATATTTAAACATTTTTTTCAGATTTTTTCATTAGTGTGGGAAATTATAGGGTCTGTCAGAAAATAGTGGGGAGTAGACAATAAAGACAGTAGATGTTGAGATTCAAAAGGTCAAAGCTTTGTAACTGTTAAGCAAATTGTCAACATCACATCAAAATATACAAAGTAAATACCTTAACTCAAACTCTAAAGTTCTTAAGTAGCATTTCTCTTTCTTTGCCCATCTGTAAATTTCCATTATTATCGATGTAAATAGTTTGTCTGTTTTTGTGTGTGTATGTGAAATCAATGTTTACTGGCATTTAACTGATAAAAATTGAATCCTCACAAGGCGAGCCATAAACTTGTTATGTGGCCTTTGGCAAGTCACTTAATTTCTGTGTCTCAGTTCCCCATCTGAAAAATAATAATAGCGCTTTCCTAACTCTGATGGGTTGGGTTGATAAATTGTGAGGTGCTCCAACACTACAATAATGGGGACCATGCAAGTTCTGTACAGCAGATCTTAAAAATTCTCCTATGCCTTGTACAAAGGACAATTCTAGTGTGGGAGACGCCACTATAAGGAATAGGGTAATTAAGAAACTAAATGATCAAAAATGAACAAAACTAAAGAACACTAACTATTTGCTATGCCATGTTTTTAGCAGTAAAAATGAATGCTGACATTGCAGGTTTTAATAGTCCATCTTAAAATTAAAGGTATGTAACCACTGAGGTAAATTTAAAACTGAGGAGCAAATCCATGTCCATATGTCATCTATTTAGAATATAAACTCCTTGGGTTATATCCTTTTCCTACTTGTTGGTTCAATGTGTAGGAAATTTGTTACTATTTCTAGGTATTTTTGATGTAAAAACATATTAGTGTCTTTTTATTCTTGTCTGGCAAAGAATTTCAGACCATGGACGTATACTAAAAATAGAATGTAGCCATTGAAGTCTTAGGAAACTCTGTAAAACACAGCAGAAGTAGAATAAAAGCAATATCAGTCAGCAGTATCTAAACATTCCTGAGAGAAGGTAGTAAATTGTTTTAAAAGTATAGCTGAGATGAAGAGGTGAGAACGAAAAGGCAGGATTTATATTTGTATTAGGTTTAGACTAGGGTTCAGGGTTCAGGTCTAGGGCTGAACCAGGTGTGGAATACCAGTTCAATAGTGCTCAAATGTTGCATGCTTTTCTTGATTAATTTCAGCACAGAATAGCAGAATCTCTATCAACTGATCTTCTGGGTTTCCACCATTTTGGGATGCCATTTGGAATGAATTTTGAGAAGAGACCCCCTTTCTATTCCCCTTCTGCTTTTTGCGTACAACCAAACTAGTACTTTGGGTTTGGGTTCCATTCCAGTATTCAAATCCAACACCCCAGAAATACATGTGGAGGGGAAAATGGGCAACCAGTTAGTTCTAGTTTAGGCGCCATATACCCTACCAAGTTATAGTAAATCTAAAACCTCCATGGATGCCAAAGAAGAGATCTATTTTTTGTGTACTTGTCACCATAATGACCAGGCACTATCATGGTATCTCTGTACTAGTATGCAGTATTCTGTGTAGCTCTTGAGAGAATCGTTTAAATTGTACATACAAAGTAATTAACCAGAAAGATCTAGGAATTGCAACAATCCAGACTTCAGATGGGATATAATGAAAGCATACATTAATAACTGAACATGCCCCAAGGTTATTTGTAGAAGCCTTGCTAGTTACAGGGGATAGTTTAAAGATTTTGTAAAGTAAGCAAAAGGAGCTTCAGGCAAAAATTTCAGGATCAAAAACTACCTTATTTAAAAAAGTTCTAGAAGGTGCCCTGATCCTTTTAATAAAAGCAATTTCAAAAGACAAAACTAGCATCAATTCAAAAAAAGACATAATGTGGAAAAATGTGCTTTCCTTATATTATAGTAACTGCATGTTCAGAATGTCACTTAGTTAACTGTTTAATCAAATTATAAAGCCCCTTAAATGATCTCAGTTAGAAAAACAATATATTATGCACATAAAGTGATATCAACATGTCTCTGAATCAATTTCCCTATAGAAAAAATTGTACACAGAACAACATAAATTCAAGAACTGAGCCTTGTGATATCCCCACATGTTTGAACCTGATTGGAAGAAAACCCCCACAAAATAATAAACTGGGAGTCATTTTCTGATCTTCTCCAGAATCCCAAAGTCTGCTGCATTTTACCAGCAGGGCTAGAGAATAAAAGCTTTTAAGTCACCCTGCATCAGATTAATTCATAAAGCTAACAGGAAAAGTATTATGAGGCAAGGCTTTATGCTATGATAGACATCTAGGAATACTCATCGTTGGCAGTCTGTTCATCTTTGGCCAAAGGGGTGGAACTCTGGTTTGTTTCCCTGGGTAATGTATGGAATTCTGTTCATACTCCAACTCACTTTATATGCCCTTTGGGAACAGTGTCAAGTCTTAAAATTAGCTGTAATTTTTGTTGATCAGATAGGGAGCTGATTGGCCAGCTTATTTTTTTCCACAATTTCCATGGAAGAAGAAAATTACAAATCTTGGACATTCACTTAGTGTTTAAATCCCTTGTGAGGTTGACATTTAATTAATTTTTATATTTTCAACTGTCTGCTGAGACAATCAGTTAGTGATTGAGAGATTTCATCATTGAAGGTGACTTGTAAAAGTTTATTTTCTTTCTTTTGAAAAATTAGTTGTGTGCTAAATGCTCAGAACAGAAAGGGTAAAGGGGCATTCACTAATTGCTTTATTCTAAATGCACCTTTTAAAAACATATTTTTAGGGCAGGTACTAGAAATTCACTGGTGCAGTGCACCATAGTGGGCCAAAAATTGGCAGTTTTAAACTTCTAAAAAACAAAATACTGTATATCTTTTAACAAACAAATTTAAAACACCCAAATGTTTGCAGCACTACATGCTATCCTTAATTACCAGAGCCCTTATGGCCAGTGCAATTTCTGGTAGTGGTGGCATTGCAGCATGATGCATTGTATGACATTGGTCAGTGGGATTCTGCAGGCCAGAAGTAAGAATTTTTGAATGGTATGTTTGGACTTTTATCATGCCCTCCTTCTATGGAAGCCATGGGGGTTGGGGAAAGTGGTGGAATAAGACAAGCCAGTAAGAGTAAATCCAACTCCTATGTGATTATCAAGAAGTATGAATTATTTTATTAATATTTATTGTTTGTATTGACCCGAGCATTAGAAATCTTAGTCATGGACTAGGACCCAATTGTACTAGGCACTGTACATACACAACAACAAAAAGACCGTCCCTGTCACAAAGTATACAACAAGACACAACAGATGGATATTGACAGAGGGAGATTTAAAGGAAACAATGAGAAAATATTAGTCAGTGTGATAGGCAGTTCTCAGCATATCAATGTCCTAACTATAACTTAAATACTAAACTGTTCCAAATGTAATACAAACTGATCATAAGCATGAATAGAACTACATGTATTATCTATGGAAACAGCTATCATTTCCTTCTCTTTAGCCAAAGTTGTATGGACTGTCAAAGATGAATGTTTCTGGATAAATCTCATGAAATTCAGTCCTACCACATACTACTTTTCCTCTATGCTTTAAGTATAAAATGATTCTTTGACTGTAAAAATTAAGATTTTTGGAAAATTGTATTGATTTATTGAGTTCATTCACATGCTATATAGGTATAGATTGCTGAGTTATTGTCTTGTAGAGTTATAACATCACATACAGGCATAGCAGGGTTAAGTAATACAATTAGCCAGGAAGCTGAGTGAAAATGCATTTCTCTTAAACCTTTTGCTGGAAGAGTTCCTTTTTGCTAAATAATTATTTTGTTTTGTGTGAGAAGAGCTTTTATTGTATTAATTATTGACATCTTCCTTTGTATGCAATCGTTTAGTTACTGTTGTTTAAAGAATCTTTGCTCACTTACATGGAAAACTCATAACTAATTGGCTTTCCTTTTTTTCAGTTGTTTGTATAGATATTTAAAATATTAAATCCTGAATTCTTCAGGATGTGTTTTTTAGAGTCTGAAAATACTATAGTAATTGATTTAATATGATGAGCCAAATTAGTTATTTTTATTTAACATTTATATTGTGGTAGCAACTAAAAACTGCAACCGGGTTGGATTCCATTGTGCATAAAGATATAATAAATGACAGCCCCTGATTACAAAGATTTAACCTGTAAGGGTAGGTCTACAGTATAATAAAAAACCCTGTGGCACTGAGTCTGGAGTCTCAGTCTGAGGTGCCAGTCTGAGCCCAAATGTCTACACTTCAATTTTAAGCCTAAGGCCTGGTCTACATGGGTGTGTGTGTGGGGGGTGTGTGTGTGTTTTCGATCTAAGTTACACAACTTCAGCTGTGTGAATAACGTAGCTGAAGTTGACGTACTTAGATCCACTTACCGCGGTGTCTTCACTGCGGTATGTCGACTGCTGATGCTCCCCCGTCGACTCCGCCTGCACTTCTTGCTCTGGTGGAGTACCAGAGTCGAAGGGAGAGTGCTCGGCTAGACGCCGATAAATCGATAAATTTATCACTAGACGCGATAAATCGACCCTCACTAGATCGATCGCTCCGGAGGTAAATGTAGACATGCCCTAAGTCAGATGACCTGGGCCAGTTGTGGCCATGCTGTGGGTCTTTAATTGCAGTGTAGATGTACTCTAAAAGAGAAGGGTGTGTAATGGGTGGATAAGACTAACAAATGTGCCGGAGTGGGAAGATGAGATAAATATAATATGCTCACTGCAGTTGAATGCTGTTGGTCATTCATTGTCTGGGCAACAGTAGCAAAAAAGGGATAGGGATCCTACTACATTAGGGTTGCAAGGAGGGGAAAGGGATTTACCTTAGTGGAGCCAAAGGGGGAACAGTAAGTGGCTGGACCAGGTGGGGAAAGGGAAGATATTTGTATATTCAGGAAGAACTCTCTCATTAGTCACAATCAGCAGCACCCACCAGCTCACCCATGTGGTAAAAGTATGACTGTTTTTAATGATCTGTCATTGGAATTGCGCTAGTTGCTTTTTATCTTTTCTTTTTTTGTGGGGTGTGGGCTGGGAAGCAATTTTTCCATCTTTGCCAGATTGGCTGAGACAGGGTGCTTTTTTCCTTTTTTCCCACAGCCGGTCAGGAACTGATGAGGTAGGTAAGGAGGTTGAGATGTTGCAACTTAGTAGGTAGCAGATGTGGCAGGTGTCCGGTGCAGGTACTCATTACAGAGGATATATAGTTCACTGATAAACAGGAGTTGGAAGTGTATTTAAGGGAAGGCAAGCCCTAAGGATGCTGGAAAAGGGGGTGTTGGGGCTCCTAATGTCTGGTACAATGGAGAGAGAACCTTGTTTTTTTTCCAGACGCTTCCCTCCCTCCCCCATATGAGGGGAGGGTAGTGGGGTCAAGCAGTGATGTGGGACTAGGTTGGGAAGGGGGATTACTGTTGGCAGCCATCCTAAATAGGTAAAAAAAGATTAAGGAAAGAGTGATGACCTGCACTGTATGATTTACTGCTAGATAAGTTAAGTGAATAAAGTTGTGGTCTAATTAAAACACATCTGTTGCATCATTTCTTTCTTTCTGTTTGTCTGAGACAGTGGGATGTGCCCAATACTTATCTGGTTAGTAGTAATAATCACAGCTCTCCACCTGCTTAGCCCTTATCAGGTTGTTCTTTACTGTATGCATTATGGAAAGAGATGAGTTTTGAGGAGGAAACTGAATGATGATGAGATGGCTTTATGGGTTTTGAGAGGGAGATTTGCCCATTCATAAGGAGCAATATGGAAGACAGCACGAAATGGAGTTGCAGTGATATAACCGAGAGCAGCATTTGGCGCCAAATTTTATGAAAGATTTGGATGTTGATCTTGTACTGTCCAGGTTATGAAACAGTCTCCAAGTCATTTGAACTCCCATTGACAGTTACAGAGAAGCTTTCCCCCCCTTGAAAATGTACTTCATTAGCTCTCCAAGGAGTAGGCTATTCTTAAGGCACTCTAAGGAATGTGTTCCCTCTGTTTCTAATGTTTGGTTTGAAAGGGACTAGTTTACAACATCAAAAGCAATTGCGTAGAGATATAGTTTGAGGGTCTCTTAGGCACCTTTATTTGGGCTTATAAAGAAGAAACATGAATACAGGATTATGTAATTAAAATCCAAAATATGGCCCCTTCAAGTCTCACCAGAAAGAATGGAGACCCAACAAGATAGGGGTGATAAATTGCTTGATATGGATGAAGGAAGAGGGCAGGAGGGAAGATGACACATCCACAGCATCATTTGCCCTCCATCCTTGAAGATGTGTCTCTGCAGGAATTGAGCTTTATAGATGGGAATAAGGTTGGAATGGACAAGTTAGGACTTGCAGGAGATAGAGTCTGTCCATATTATAGTTCCCACTAATCCTGCAAGGAATCATCAAGTAAGCTAATTCTGAACCCATCAGCATTATTTTAGTCACCCCCCCCTTCACAGCTCTGAAACTCATTGTGGGAAGGTTTGGTGGCAATGTCCTATGGCATTGTACTTTCATGTAGGTCAGTGGGGCTGAGAAGGCCAGAAAACAATAGCCTTTACACAGATGATTCTGAATTCCAGCAGATCCTATGAGAACCCTAGAGTACCTCATCTGAAACCCATTTTGTTCTAATTGTGCACATGCATGTGAAGGAGACATGGACAGAGACTATAAGATAACCACATATGGAAAGTCATGGACTTTACAGTCACCTACAGTATGTGAGAAACATTCACATCAGCATCAGAAGCACTACTGTGAATAGATATTAAAATATTTTTCAATTAATGGTTTGTACACAATTCTCAATGTTGTCAATATCTACCCCCAATCTTCAGCTTTGAAGAGTGGCTGATGTTTGCTTTTGTTAATTGTACATCTTTGTGTAGCAATTGTAACCCCTATATTTTTATTACCTGTAGATTAAACTGTGAAAAATATCATACTGTGAATACATGAAAACTGGAATGCAAAAGCTACTGTAGATGGTGCTGCATCAATCCATTATATAATTACTATTCTTAAAATGTCAAATTTGAATTTAATGGTTTTAAATTGCTTGCTTCAAATATTGGTAGAAAAACTCTAAGCAGAGAACTTCAGTAAAAGATTTTAAACGGCATTTATTATTCTTAGTTTTTGAATTAGCAACACAGTGTACTATAATTGAATGAATTATGATTTGATGTCTGGGCAGAAGCAGCAGTGTTGTATTTGGACTAAGAAATTACTTGCTGGCTTTGTCACAGTTGACGTTAATTATTGATAGAGGTTTCAGAAATAGCGCATGTGCCGACAGCGATGACTGTAATATAAGATAGAGACTGCAGTGATGCTAGAGGGATCATAAGAAAGATGCACCTGTAGCATTTGGACTTGTGCAGTCCTGAACATCGGACTTCTAATTTGCTGTGGACTGTGCTACATTTATATGAGACACAAAATAATGGAAAGATGAGTCGTCAAGCTTATTTTTATCGTGTCCCTCCACAGGAACTACACAGAAGAACCCAACTTCAGCCTGAACCAGCAAAGACAAAAGCTCTTCAGACAGTTATAGAGATGAAGGTATGGACTTTGCATGCTTGCCAATACGCAGTCTTTTAGTTTGAACTCAGTTAATACCAGTTAATATTAAAACAAGAAATGAGCTGTAGCTTTTATTATAGAATTCATTTTTGTGTAAAGCAAGGGGATAATCAGTATTCCTCCCCCCCCCCCCCGCAATAATTCCTAAATTTCATAGATCTGTAAAACAGTTTTTTTAGATACCTTGATTCCAAGGCCAGAAGGGATCATTGTGATCAGCTAGTCCGGCCTCCTGTATAACTCAGGCCATAGAACTTCCCCAAAATAAATTTAGATACCATTTGCTCTGTAAACATGTAAACATCTTATTCATAGTAACTGCACATACATTTTTGCATTTGACTAATACCTCTTTTTGGTGAAAAGCTAAGGCCTGCAATTTCACAAACATGAGAATAGCATTCCGAGAAAGGTATAAAAATATTCTTTGTCTCCAGAAAGAACAAATAATTAATCTTTTTCCAAACCCATTATTGATAAATTAAATAATTTTCCCCTTTCCACCTGTTTCCTCGATAAATCATCCCCGCATTAGAAAGATGACTGATTTCCAGTGAGCAAGCTGATGAACTGGTTTTGCAGATCATAGAAACTAGATCATACAGAAAGTAGTGGCCTTTTTCCTGTAATCATACAGTAGAATTTCATATTCTACTAAAGCATAGTAAACATTTTTTCCTTTTACTTACCTCCTTTTTAGTGGTTCTCCTCCACACACTCATATCACTGTTCTTAGTAGTCCCCTTCAAAAAGCTGACAAGTTCTGCTCAGTGAAGTTTTGCAAGAATAATTTGGCTACATTCTAGGGCATGTCAATTAAATAACATACAGAAAAAAGTTGGACAATCAATGCATTATCATATTTTAGTTATCAGAACAGCTTGGGGTATATTTCAGGGAAACTTTGTTAGCTTTAGTAATTAGAAAACTTCAGAGGCCTGATCCTGCAAACCGTTACACCTGTGTATAGTCCTTTGATGAGGCTACTCACATGAGCAAGAGTTAGTAGGATTGGATCATACATTTATTAATAAAGAATTAGTGCAGAACACACACATACCGCCCCCCCCCAGCTTTTGCCACAGATAATGAGAATACTTGCTTATGGCTTGCTTTTGGTTGGATGTTGATGTAAATCTGGACTAGCTCCATTAAAGTCTATGAAGTTACAGTAGTGTAAATCTGGTGTAAAGGAAGTGTGAATAAGCCCTATGTTTTTATGCTGCACGCTTGTCATATGATACAATATTATAAAGGGCAAAAACCCGAAAACAACCTTATCATCCACCTTAAAAGATAAATGACTCCTCAGCACTGAGCTGCATATTACTCATTTTTTGGATGTGAAATTCTTGCATTACAAAGCTGTTATTTCTTTCCCAAAACTATGTGTGTGATTTGCCAAACTTGACTATACTAACTGCTGTCAAAGCTGAGTGGATAAATGAATATTAATGAAAGGTATATTTTTATATCAACTTTTTTTAACAGGGCTTCTGGGTATTTATGCCATTATCTGTTTCTGTATAATTCACTGTTCTTTTGATTATTATATTTAATTATTGCATCTAAGCCACTTTTTCTCAGTCTGTAAATTGCTGGGCTCCTTGCAACCTGCTGGAAGCACAAAGAAACTCAGGTACAATGGGGACAACAAAGGAATTTTTTTTTTTTTTGCTTGAGGCTTAGTAAAACTAAGTACTCTATTGCTGAATATTAAGGAATAAATGCTAAATATTCAATACATAGTTCCAGATGTGCTAAGCCCAAAGAGAATGATCAGGCATAAAAGAAAAATTAATAGCCTGTCTCTGACCAAATAATTGAAATCTGCCTCTCATACAAACCTTTTAAAAATCATTTTTCTGTTGAAGGTCACTTGCTTATATTGCCTACCTGTCTCTTAAAACCATTTTCACACTGGAGACAACTCAGAAATTTGTCTAAGGGGAAGAGTGCTTGATTGCTTTGTTTGATATATAGCATTGCCAACATCAAACATTCAAAAATTAACAATTCAGGCATTCAAAAAAATACCATTAGATTGGTTTAAAATTATGAGATTTAAAAAAGAGTTATGTTGGGATCTTTTTATTTGCCTTCTGGGTTTTGACTCTGCAGGGGTAACAATTTGTAACATTTCTCCACAACCATAAGGGCTAGAATATTTTAATGAAAGATTTGAGATTTTCACAAAACTATGTAAATGCACGAGTTGGGTCTTTAAGAAATAACCCAAATATTATGAGATTCATGATAAAATTCTGAGAGTTGGCAAACCATCCTGAATACAATAACGATGGCCTTTCACTTCCGTCATAAAGGAAGTGCAAATTAAGGGCCTTAGATTTGCCACTGACTTCTATTGTAAGTGAGTCTGAATGCTGAAGTAAATACAGGACTTGCCTTTTTAATGGATAATTATTAGCTTGGATTATCCTATATGTCTAATGAAAAAATGTTCTACCCATGGCAGTGTCCCATATACTGCTATATATTTTATGCAGAACTTGCTGTTGATTCTAGTCTAGGAATCCATGTATGAGCTGATACAAGAACATTGTCCAGCATTTTTGCAGTAATTCATCAACTACAGCATATTAGAAAGTAGGAGACTGTGTTTTGTTGGGATGATCATTTTAAATGCTTAATGTTGAATAAGATTAATTAAAAAATAGTCAAACTGACGTGTTGCACCTGTGAGGATAGTAACAACAAAAAGAGGGCCCTAAAGTTTAAGCTGCAAAATAAATTTTAATTCTTCTGCAAATCCGCAAACCCATTCTCCATTTGGTAGGAGGGAGTACCCAGAGTCACAGGTAGTCTCACAATTTTTCTGCCACTGAAGTCAGAAAGTCCTGTCTTTTGGTTCCTCAGGAGGCTTGGAAATATATTGTTTCCACTGAAAAAGGATTGAGAGCAGTGCTTTTAGTACCTGCAAGATCTTTGTAATGAGCACTTTCACTGGTCATTGCTGAGTCTGTAATTCCCTCACCTGATACTTTTACCTTTCCCCAGAGCCTTTTAACCTGTCCTCTTTTCATCAAATTCCTACACTCTCCATGTCTCCTCTTCCTTCCCCATCTCTCCTTTCCCCCCACTCAGAACTGCCATGTTCTCTTTTCCTAGCCCTATCTTCCCAGATACCAACCCCTCTGTGTCTCAAAATTCCTTACTCACTTTTTCCTTCCAAATTTCCAGACTTCTTCAGACCCCTAATTCTCCCTGCCTGCTTCCTCAAACACAGCCTCCCGCTCCTAATTTCCACTCTCTTCCTTCTTCTCCAAAGTGCCTAGCTCCTCCTCAGTTTCCCCTGTACCTTTCACCTCCCTTGTCCCTTCACTCTCCACAAAAGCGCAGTTCTGCTGAGATGGGTCAGAAGACAGAGTGATCGCCTAGAGCCAGGAAACTGCAGCTCTCTGTCCCACCCTATCCCTCATTTCTTCAAGATTTATTGTTCTCCCAAACTTTCTTATCCAGATTTACTCCTTGGTCTTAAAGGGTCTCTTCTCCCCAAGTTTCCTGTCTGTAATAAGGGTGGCACATAGACATGCTCTTTATTTCCTGGCATCAATCACACTACATGGGATGGGATACAAGATGTTCCTGTCATATGGTGGAGGTCAGTATTCACTGACTCCGTACGCTATTGTTCCCAGGGTTCTAGTAATGCCAACCCCAAATGTTCAAACATCATGAATCAGAGTTCAAATCAAGAGGTTTATTAAGTAATACATTTTGCGTTATTTTTTTTGCCTTCTGGTTGTTGAGCCTTAGGGTGCTTTGCTTTACATTTTCAAGCTGTAATTTGCAACCAGGAAGGCAAGAATCTTATTTTTTTAAAAATGGAAGCTGAGATCCTCATGTAGACTCCTGATTCCATCAGTTGGTTCACTAAGGAAAACAAATACTGCAAGACAGAGAGTTGGCAACGCTGGTTGGGGTTCCCATCTGTCCCTGTTATTTCTCAGCCCCCACTTTTCCCCAAGGTTCCTCTGTCCTTTCTCCACCTGTGTTCTTCCATCCCCTTATCTGTCCCTCAGGCACAGAGGAGGAAAAGCAGAAGCTGTTGGGCAGGCAGAAAGCCAGTAGCTTGGACTCCTCTTCAGCAGGCTAACATCCTTCTCATTCTGCTGACCTCAACCACTCCAAGCTGGAAGCTAGACGGCTAGGGGAGAGTTCACCTCTTAACAGGAATCCTAACTGTCATCTCTTGCCTGCCCAACAAGGAGCACAGCAACAGCTATTTGTGAGAGACTTCAGTGCAGTGTTTGCAGCTGCCTCCTGTTAGCTGAGCAAATCAAATAAACAGCTAGCTGATCCTCACCCAGAAATGGAAAGCAGGGAGCATTTCCTGAGCACTGGTACCTAAAGCAGCAGCTTCATACTCCCCTTAGCTGTTTCCCCTTGCTCTGCACTAGCTGGCTGAAAGTTGGTGGAGGCAAACGGTGGTAGGGTTTTTTGGTTAATTTTTTCAGGCTGAAATTTGCAGGGGGACAGTCTGCCTTTTTCTTCTCCCTCCTTAAAATAATGCCCAGGCATAAAATGCTTGTTTTAGGAAGAAGGTCATTAAAAAATAGTCTGAAAATCTGAGGTATTCTGATATGCTAGCAAAATGTTAAGTGAATAACTGAATTAGTATAGGTTATAATTTCTCTGAATGAGATGTAAGCCAAAAGCATGTAATATTGGTGTAATCCGCCTTCCTAAGGGCATGTTCATAGGAGTCTGTGATGTGGGTAAACCTACTCTGATTATTCTGTTGAATGAAAGGTCGTTGGTTAATAATATAATAGGCATCGGTTATTGGATGATACCTCAGGCCTGTTGTTAGTCCAGATCCTCCAGCTAGCTATGTAGTTCAGCGTGAATTGAGTGTTGGAGAAGTGGCATACTTGTTTTGTGTATGTCCTGCATTAAATGCAGATTGGATTTGACAATAAACTCCTTTGATTGTTTGCTAAGATATTATAATGATCTGTTTCCATAACCAGTGATAGAAATGATCTGTAACATCCTCTTCCTCAGCTTTGTCCTTGCAGTGCTAATTTAGATGATACATGAGTAATGAAGTGGAAGGGAAGAAAACTAGAGTGCTGGCGACACAGAGTTTCTGAGATCTTATGTTGTGGCTGTGCAGGCATTGAAGAAAATATTCTTCACCTCCTTTGTAGCTTTCCGCAAAGATCCAGTCAGTGGAACTGTTCCTGGTGGTTAATCTAGTTAAATTGGATCATTTGCATCTGATCACGTGTGTGTTTCTTTCTGCAAGGAGTTGTCAGATTACTTGTAATATGCAATTACTCATATTTGGACTGAGTTCTCTGTATCCATGGTGGCTAAATCTTGGGGAACAAATCCAGCATCTTCTATGTTTGCATTTTATTATGTGATGCATGTGGAGAAACTGAGGATGTACAGGACAAAACCTGTATGTTAGATCCATGTTTCTTCTTGCTTGTGAAAAGCAGCAATGAGGTGTTGAGGACCTTGTTGGAATGGATTGTCTGGCTATGCCGAAAGAATGACAGGTGACATTAGATATGGGTTTAATCAGGCTGCAACTTTATTATTAGACAGATGTCTAGGACTAACCCAGCGGAGAAAATGTGTGCAGTGCAGGTGCAAAATTTATGTCCCTCCAGCAGATTCCCTGCTGGGACCTTACCAATTCCAGCCAATTTTTTTGTGGGGGGCTTCCACGGCTCCCCTGCATTTTCATCCAGGTCCCTCCATCAATTTCCTTGCTGGGACCTTACCAACCACACCCCCTCGTAGGAGGGGTTAAGGTGGACTATAATGATGAGGGGTTGGCTCCCTGCTGTACTAGTCATAGTCTCCAACTGCCCCCGGCTTGCTCAATTACCAAGCACTCTCCTTAATTCCTTTTCCAAGCCATTTTTCTATGCTTTTGTGCCTTAATTTATGGAGTACCTGTACTGAACATCCGTTATACACTCAAATAAAGAGTTGCGACATGTGGCCTACTGCCCATCACACTATGCATGAACAGAGCTTACCTGAATCTGCTGCGAGGAAGGCGAACCACCCCCCAACTGCACCTGGCCAATATGGTGGTAAGGAAAAAATTCCTTCCCAGCCCCCCTTTGTGGGACGGCTAGTGTAATGCCCACAGCAGATATAGCTAAACACCTGGCATATTTGTGACCTAATTAGGGAGGGAAGATGGGTGCTGCCCAGCCTATTCTCAGTGGAGAGGGGAGGGGCCAGGCCCAGCTGATCTTTTTAAACCCTTCATTCCTGGGTGGTTAGTCATCCACCATGCTGACTGCTCTTTCAGCAGGTTTAGGTTTCCCCTGCTCCCCAAAGCCAGAAAGCATTGCCTTCTTCTCCTGGCCAGCCAGACAAACTCCTTTCTGCTTAAGTGCAAGGTGGCGAATGTCAGTGCCTTGTTTAACAAGGGCAAGGTGTCGGATTTTCTTAAAGAAGCAGTTGTTACACTCTTGGTTAAGAAACCATGTTTTGGTGTGGACAGTTTCTCCAGCTGTCACCCATCTCAAATCTTCTATTTTTGCAGAACATGACATGACATGAAAACTGTTTTACTGTGAAGTCTTACCAACAATTATGTATGCAAACCGGAAATGAGTTTTATTTAATTGGCAAAACCATGAGTAGTAGTAGTATATTTTTGTTTTTTTTAAATGTTAGAAGATATGTTAATGCTAGGTTATTTACTGCAGTATAGTTAGTTTTTTAGTATGGAATATATATGATATAACAAAGTTAAGAATATATAATAGTACCAAGCTAAACACTAAAAAGTCCAGAAATGTGTAATGCAGCCTTAACTCTGTCTCCATGTGCATCTGCACTATGATATAGACTATCATTACATGATCATACTATTATTTCCCCTGCCTCATTCAATGCACCAGTTGAATGATGTACATAAATGAGGCAGGGACACATAGTGAGTGAGGCAGGTGTATTGAAATCCATTGCCTTCAATGGAATTGCACCCACTTACACTCTAAGGTTGGGGTATGTGTTGTAATAATTTTATATGCTCTTTGGCATATAAGCATGTAAGATTGGTTACTATTGGTTAAAATAACCTAAAACATTAAAAGAAAAGGCGGTTGAATATATTGTTTGTATTAAGAACTAATGCTGTGTACTTAGCAACACCAGGGCCAAATTTTGTTCATGCAAAGTCCCACTTAAACTAGTGAGACTACCTGTGTGAGTAAGTTAGGCAGAATTTGCCTACCAATTTGGCATAATGCTCATCTTCATTGTAAACTAGTGACAATCAAGCTGAAGTACGAATAGCACAGAGACAAGAGCAAAAAGTATTTAAAATGGCAAGATCTTAAGTGAATGAAAATATTTGTGATTTTACCTTACTTGCAGAAACAACCATCTTTATATATTGATCCAGCTTTGATATTTCAGGTATGTTACTAGAAAACTGCTTGTGTGTGTAGTGCAAAGTGTTCTTCTTGTTCCGATTGCACGAATCTTCCCTTTCTCTTGTTTTAAAGGTGAACCAGAATATTTTCTACACTGTACTTTTAAAATCTATACAGACACTGTCTATTTATAATTATTTGTATTTCACTTTTTTCCTAAGGATTTTTTCTTTTTGGCTCTCTTGCAATAGCTGTCATGCTGGGCTTATAATCAGTGAATATTTATCCCAAAAACCTGTTTTCTGTGAAATTAATAATGAAACCATGTCTATTCATAATAGGTTTGGTAATATCCTTCTTTTATAGAACTTAAATTTTGGGCCTAACCTTAAGGTGATACTATCGCCTTAGAAAATAAATCTCTTCAGAAAAAAAGCAATGATCAAATGCTCAAATATTGATATAAAAAACACATGAAACTAAAGGCTCTATTTCTCAATTGAGGGAATAGAAACATACCATGTGATGTGTGTGTTCAAATAAAACTGATCAAGACGATTGAATTTGCAATTTCAAATATCGAATACTGCCATCAAGTGCTTGTGAACAATCTACAGAGTTATTCACGGAAATAGTTTGATGAATGCTTTTAAGTAACAAATACATTTGGGAATAGTGATTTGCTTGCTGACATGAGCAGAAAAAGAGGCAAAATGCCTTGAATAAATTATGTCTTGCAGATTATTTGCCCAGCTCTATATTTTACAGTGTATGTGTCAGGCAATATGCTACCAGCAGTTTTGTCATAATGTTCTGGGATATATGAGTCATTATCACTGGAAACTAATCTGCAGAGTCAGCCTAGTACTACTTCAACTTTCCTCTGCATAATCAGGACAATCCTATATTAATTAATGCTCTTAATTTATGCTTCAAGGCAAAAATTTAACGCTGCTGGGACCAGTAAAGAAGGAATCTTCTCCCAGGCCAAATGTAGGATTGCACTGTTAGGTAGGGTGATTAATGGGGGAGGAGAGATGTCCCTTCCTCTGAAGCATTGGCAACTGTTGGAAGTAGTATACCAATTCTGATTAATAGTCTGAGTCAGTATAGAAAGTCCTGCTATATATTTCTGTGTCTGTTAACAGGGTTTGGAAGGCCTAACTTCAATCACTGATGCCATATTTTTGGAGAACTCAGAAGAGTTATTAGTCCTAGTAATATTATACTTCTTCCTTCATCTTACTGTAGCCAAACCTTCTGTCTTTGTGATTCAAGCCCCAAGCTCTGTGGCTTATCTATACCAACATCATTCCAACAATCCCAGATTTGGAATGCTGCTGGTGTAGACAAACCACAGGCTTGAAGAAGATACTGCATCTCAGTGGTTAATTTGTAATGAAAGAGGTGCTGGGGCTCAAGCAATTTTTTTACATTTATAACTGATGCAGCAAGCCTAGAGGTGCTGGGGCTATGAACTGTCACACCTAGAGGTGCTGAGGCTCAGCCCTGGCAAGCCCTTGAACAAATTAAGCGCTACTGCATCTGCTCTTCTTTCAGGTTGTTAGGTTGTCAAACCAAGCGTCTGTAAATTTAGCCCCAACTAACACTTGTTGAAGTTTTTCTGAGAGAACGGATTTCTGTCTGAAATGCTGATTCAACTGAATGGAAACCAGGGAGGCTGACTGGCTGGGCAGACTTCCTGCCAGTCTTCCCAGTTCCCTAGCAGCCCAGCTATCCTGATTCTCCATCTACCTGCCTCGTAGGTTTCCCAGCCTGCTCTGTTCCCCTGTAGCTTGCCTGATGGGACTCTTAGGCTGCCTGGCTGCCCAGCTGATGAGCTAGTTTGCTGTAATGTAAATTCTTGAAAAATTTCATTTCAGTTCTTCCAAAATGGAATTTTTCAAAAATTTGTGTGCCGCAGAAAATTTTGCATTTCTGAGGTTTATATTCTGATTCTGAATGAAAAAAGATCAGTAATGTGACATTTTCCCACAACATTAGTCACAACACTCTGTTCGAGTAGAGACTAAAAATAAATGTTTGATTTCAGCACTCAGGGCTTATGTGAACAGATACATAAATAGCTACAAGGCATTAAGTGAGAAATTTCTTACAAGACTTAAATTTTATGCCGCAGGGCATAAACTGATCAATGACGGTGAAAGTAGGGAGATGTAACCTCCGCCCTACCCAGGATAGAATTGCAGAATTAGTAAAACACAGTTACAGGGTTTTTTTTTTTTTATTTTGTCGTACTCTGGAGTAACGGGGAAAAGAAGGTGCTAGAAATAGGATGTGGGGTTGCCTGGCGCAAGTTGGTCTGCTCCTTTACGGAATTTTCCATGTTATAGGGTATGACAGTAGTTGTTTGTTTGTTCACCCTTGTCCCTTCTTAAGGCTGATCATAACCATGATAATTGGTGGCTCTTTTGCCCCTCCTCCCTTTTTGGGGGGGGATGATTTCGCCAAAACAAGACGAATTCTATCAACAGGCACCTCCGTTTTTCTTTGTCTTACACTCCACCACACACTTTGTTCTTTCCTTCATCACAAAAGCCTTTCAGAAAAATGTTCTGCAGATAGCACAATAAATGCCTAATAATAGATGAGTTTTATCGGAGTAGGTAATGTAATAGCAAAGAGATTTTTCTGTTTGCTTCTTTCAGTACCTTAATTCTCCAAGCTCTTCTCATTCTGAATATGAATAATGTTGATCCCCTCGTCAAGATTTAGGTACCATGGTGATAAGCTATGATTCTGTCCATGGAAGCATGTCATATTAGAGCGTTTCACCTAATAAACTAGGTAATTTAGATGGCATTTTGCCTACATGATTAAATACAAAGGGAATTAATTAGATAAAATCACAAATTTTCCAGGATGTAACATTTTGTGTGACTTTGGTCTTTAACAAAACATTTTGCTTTAAACAGAAGGAAGAAAAGGCGCAAAAAACAAACCACCCACCATTTTCGATACTAAGATGGGAATGTCCGCACAGTTGTTTTTATAATTAATTCTGTTACATAACTGTTTGTGAGAGTCATCACCAAAGGGGGCGAAACCTGATATAATCTACAAGTAGAATGTAGAAATATTCCTTCCATGGAAGGAGAACCAGATATTCAATCTTAGAGTCATAGTATTAAAAATAGAAAATATTCTTACTGTTACCTTGTCATTCTTGAAGATTAGCCTCCTAAAACACTGCATGTCAGAGTAGCAAGCCTGAATGAACAGGTTTCTGTGGGAATTATGAGGAAGGTGATCAAGGAGGAAATAATCTTCTCTCCCAAAATGGAAGTGGAGGCTGAGCCATGCAGTATTGCTGGGTTATTGGAAGAATAGGAAACAGCTGTTTTCCCCAGCTATTGTGCAGTGTTATAAGGAACTTCCTAACTCATATGTAGAAAATCTGATTGTTAAATATGGTGGTTGCTTGCTACTGTTGCTAATGAATTAAATTTCTCTCCTCTCAGTTAAAATGGAGTAATGAATCAGATATCACAAGAAGATTTACATTATGCCTAAAACAGATTAAGACCCTGAATATGGTACTACTGCGACCAATGTGTAGCATACCTGGTAGTCATCCATGTGCTGAGGATGCAATCACTCACCAATGTCCTCACCATACAAGGTCTGCTCACTGCCCTTACTGGTCTACTTTGTGCTCTTCTATTAGAGAGTGGCTCAACGACTCTGTAGTCTTCAGTTAATATCGTCTTACTTAGACTGGGAAATGCACATCACATACTTTGGTACTTAAAAAAAATAAAATAAAATATGTGCATAGTAATACACTATAAAAAGAGTCTTCTTTGCCAGTGTAAAAACCCTGAGCCAGATCCTGTGGCCAGCTCATCTTGCATATGGTACAGTTCAGAAGGGGTGTGTACAAGGATGGTATACAGTTTGCCTTTGCATTTCATTCTGAGTTTGTGTTGGGCTTGTCCCTAAGTGTAAATTAAATCAACATGAAGGCTGCTCTAAAATGTGATTTCTGCCAAAATCTCCAGGACAGAAATTTGCAGGCCACAGGGAAGCCCCAGACAAAGCTGTACAGAAGGAGAATGGTGTTGAAGCCACTCTATTGGCTCTATGCTACTGGATGATACCTTACACTAGGGTGATTCTCCTGTGGCAGGTTAAGCTGGCTGTATGGGCTGAATCTGTTGCTGGGCAGCACAAAGCAGCTGCACTAATACTCAGTGATCTGGCCTCTCACAACTTCCTTTTACTTGGTATGATGGAGTTTACAAACCCCACTTGGGCTGGAAAGGATTAATTAACTCCAATGAGCAACATCATCCCCAACCACTGCACCTGTAGTGGATGTCAGAACTGAGGGAAGGGGCTGAAAAGAGGAGAGCTTGCTCAGGTACAGCTGGCTGGGAAGGAGAGCACCTGCTCTCACTTGCGGTAGAAACCTGGCTGGAGCCAAAAACTGAATAAGGCTGCAGCCAGAAAGAGCCTCAGAAGAGGGAGGGCATGCCTAACATGGGAGTATTTGGGATCTGCCATGGTGGTTAAGCTACCTGAAGGGAAGTGGGGGAGGTCTGAGAGCTGAGGCTAGAGGGTGAATGGGTGAATAACTTCAGAATGGTTGAGAACTAAGCGTAGCTGGGATTGAGAGTCATTTATTTCATGTTTGTTTTGGGATGTGACTTTGGACTTTTTTACCCCAGAAATGCAGGTGTTGAACTTTCATAGTAACTTGGCCAGAGTCATAAGCCACCAGAGTGGACTGGAAACCTTGATGGGGAAAACTGAGGCAGAGCCATTGCAGCCCCATGCTCTGCCACAGTGCTGAACAAGGCGCAGTGACCCAACAACATTTGGATTATAGAAAAAATCTTTTTAAGAGGGAGTAATATAGATACATATGATAGACATCATAATACTATATTGCATTTTGGCTAATTAATACCAATATTTTCAAAAATGGAAAGTCAGTATCCTAAATCCCAAATTAATCTCCTAAATAAGTGTCTCGATTTATCTTATTTTAGAACAGTGACATACACAATCAAATCTATAATCCCCAAAATTTAGAGTAAGGATAGGTATTCAGCAACTATTCCCACTTTCCTGACAATAAGTGTCCCTCTTTTCAAGATATACAACCCTTATCACTAAGTGGAATTACTGAGAAGAAAGGCCCTCTAAATTTTAAGGATAACTTTGAAAATAGGTCTTCGGATCCAGCAAGCAGGTACCATCAAACATCTACTACCAGGTATGGAATGTCTCCATCGATGGGTACAGCCCTGATGTCATAACCCCTCAGAAGATGTCAAATAAGCTGACATTCTGTGCTCCTCTTGCCAACTAGCTATTGCTATGTAAGAGACTTTCCAATAGCTTGTAGCACTCTAAAGATTCAAGCAGTGGCCATATGTTATTGCAGATATTAGAGGCAATATTGGCCAGTTGATAGTTGGGGTCTATCCATTAAAAGTAATAGTTCACAAGGCAGTCTCTTGTTTATAACAATAGTTGGTGAAATTCGAAAGGTTCAAAGTTTCATTTTGGGTTAGTAATCAAAAGTTCAGATGCTTATCAGAGCTGTATCCAGGTTATCCAACCTCTGAAATTGCAAATTTAGCCTGACCGTATCCTGAAAACGGGCTTTGCTATCATGCAAAAGTTTGGGTGCTGACTACTTTAAGACAGTCTGTAGGTAGTGTAGGAATAACCTTTTTTAATATTGCAGAACTTCAGCTTCTGGCTAAAGACAGGCAGTACAGTCAACTGAAAACAGAAACAAAGTTTTATTTTACTACAGAGGTTCAAATTTAGTTGTCTTGGGAAAAGGTTTGTTTGAACTTTTATTTTTTGTGGGAGAAAATGGGTAAAATCCTGACTCCGTTATAGTCAATAGGCCTTCTGCCATTGACTTCAGTGGGGCAAGGATTTTATCCCAGTTTCTAATATGTCTTGGCTACTTTGTATTCTTGGACTTAATTTTTCTGCGCTTGATCCATGGAGAATTTGTTCCCTAATAGATGTTTGAAAACAGATTGCCAACTGAGTCATTTTGCTATATTCTTTCAAAGTGAAAGTTGTGTGAGAAGGTATTATAAGTCCTAATGATCTCTATTCATCCCCAAGTGAATAGATTTTTTTAGTTTCCAGACAACAAATGAAAATGAGAGCTGAATCACTGGATTTTTTAAGTGCTGTACTGGCACAAGCTGATAACCAGTATATGAGGTGACACATAATCCATGGTATATGAGGTGGCATTTCTGTTGCATATTAACTTGGTTACATACTGTTTGTAAAGCTCTTTGAGATTGTAGGATGAAAAGTATATATCCTGCCCTTGGCTATATGTGGGTATACCAGTGGAGCAAATGGACATAAGGAGACTCCTCTTATTTCTCAAAACAGCAGGACAGGATTGTAACCTTGTGTTCGAGAGAGGACAAGATTGAGAGGCCAGCCAGCTCCTGATAGCCCTAAGTAGTTGCAAGGCCTATAAGGTATTTCCATATACGTCTGGCCCTGCTGTCCTCATCTATTGTCCTCCTTTTGTGTGCCTTCTAGGAAGTAGGGCAGGATTTTGCCCAGACTGTGCATGAGCATCAAAATGCTCATTCTTAATAGATGCTAAAATAAAATCAAGCATTGTGCTGTCTTTCGTTTGAGAGCAGAGGTCCAAATTCTGTTTTCCCTTAAGCTACTGTCAGTGGAATTACCTAGGATTTACATCAATACACATATCATAGGTGCTGGAACTGGGCTACTGAGGGTGCTGCAGCTCCCCCTGGCTTGAAGTGGTTTCCGTTATACAGATGATTGACAGTTTGGTTTAATGGCTCTCAGCACCCGCACTATACAAATTATTCCAGCACCCCTGCATCAGTATAAATGAGAGCAGAATTTGTTCCAGTTTCTTGTGCTGGTGTATTAATATCGTACTACGTTGCTACAAATACTGCATTTTTAACATCCAGGTTTCATATAATTACAAAACACTCTCTCTCTTTATTTTTTAAATTTTTAATCCAGGACACAAAAATAGCTTCACTTGAACGCAATATAAGGGATCTCGAAGATGAAATACAGATGTTAAAGACAAACGGCGTTCTGAATATAGAGGACCGAGAAGAAGAGATCAAACAAATAGAAGTTTACAAGAGTCACTCAAAGTTCATGAAAAATAAGGTACAGTCTACTAATAAAATAGTTTAATGGTATTAAAATAATGTGAACAGAAGCTTTAACTGTACTCTTCAGTTTAAGCAGTCCTCTGTGAATTTGCTTATGGTAGATCTGCAGTACTTGGCACTGAAAGGAGTTGCTGCAGGAACCTTTTTTGGATTAAAAAAAAGGCACTTGTAAGTATTGATTCAGGAGAGGTAGAGAGGAGGCTAATCTATCACACTTCAGTGGCAAAAACATTAATTAATTTGCTACATTTCTCATGTTTTACACTTCCTTATGTTTCTTTTTCTTTCCTCCACATCTTATATATGGTCTCTTCATTTTCTCTTCTTTCAGCTTTATAACTCCTGCTTTCACTCCCCAAAGGCTGCTTTATGACTTTATTGGTTTCCATTCTGACCTACAATATATTCATACTATTTTAATTGTTAATTTTTTCATTACCTTGATAATGGTATTGTGGTTAGTATCACTATGCCATAAATGATGCTGAGTTGTTGTTTCCATTGTAAATGTGTGTTACATGTACAGTATTTTAAAATTCTAATAGTTTTAAAAACTTTAATTTTATAAGTCATGGAATCATAGCCTATCAGGGTTGGAAAGGACCTCAGGAGGTCATCTAATCCAACCCCCTGCTCAAAGCAGGACCAATCCCCAACTAAATCATCCCAGCCAGGGCTTTGTCAAGCCTGACCTTAAAAACCTCCAAGGAAGGAGATTCCACCACCTCCCTAGGTAATGCATTCCAGTGCTTCGCCACCCTCCTAGTGAAAAGTTTTTCCTAATATCCAACCTAAACCTCCCTCACTGCAACTTGAGACCATTACTCCTCGTTCTGTCATCTGCTACCACTGAGATCTAGATCCTTCCTCTTTGGAACCCCCTTTCAGGTAGTTGAAACCAGCTATCAAATCCCCCCTCATTCTTCTCTTCTGCAGACTAAATAATCCCAGTCCCATCAGCCTCTCCTCATAAGTCATGTGCTCCAGCCCCCTAATCATTTTTGTTGCCCTCCAGTGGACTCTTTCCAATTTTTGCAAATCCTTCTTGTAGTGTGGGGCCCAAAACTGGACACAGTACTCCAAATGAGACCTCACCAATGTTGAATAGAGGGGAATGATCACGTCCCTCGATCTGCTGGCAATGCTCCTACTTATACAGCCCAAAATGCCGTTAGCCTTCTTGGGAACAAGGGCACACTGTTGACTCATATCCAGCTTCTCATCCACTGTAACCCCTAGGTCCTTTTCTGCAGAACTGCTGCCTAGCCACTCAGTCCCTAGTTTGTAGCAGTGCATGGGATTCTTCCATCTTAAATGCAGGACTCTGCACTTGTCCTTGTTGAGGGTGCAGTCCATGCCATCCTCCAGATCATTAATGAAGATATTGAACAAAACTGGAACTGAATAATTCTGATAGTTTGCACTTACACAGTGCCTTTAACTTAAGAATCTCGAAACATTTTACAAAGGCTGATACACATTATTATCCTCAATTTACAGATGTATATACAGAGAGAGACTAAATGAATTGGCTAAGGTCACACACCAGTTAGTAGCGAAGTTTGGAATAGAACCCCAGGGACCTACCTCCTAGACTCACTAAATAATACAGCCACTCAGTTATTTTAAAATAATCAAACTTAAGCTTGGCACCTAACTTGTGATCCCAGCTGCACATTTTTACCACACTTAATTTACATTTGTTTGGCTGCGTTGTAGTTAAAGAGCAGTCCCAACATTTTATTTTTGTACTTTCGGATTACTTTTTCCTATTCGCTTTCCTCAACCAATTTATTTTTTTTAAATAGTTTTTTTTAAAAATACAGGTTTCAGAGTAACAGCCGTGTTAGTCTGTATTCGCAAAAAGAAAAGGAGTACTTGTGGCACCTTAGAGACTAACCAATTTATTTGAGCATGAGCTTTCGTGAGCTACAGCTCACTTCATCGGATGCATACTGTGGAAACTGCAGAAGACATTATATACACAGAGACCATGAAACAATACCTCCTCCCACCCCACTCTCCTGCTGGTAATAGCTTATCTAAAGTGATCATCAAGTTGGGCCATTTCCAGCACAAATCCAGGTTTTCTCACCCTCCGCCCCCCCCGCCCCCCCAAACTCACTCTCCTGCTGGTAATAGCCCATCCAAAGTGACCACTCTCTTTACAATGTGCATGATAATCAAGGTGGGCCATTTCCAGCACAAATCCAGGTTTTCTCACCCCCCCACCCCCCTCCAAAAACTACACACACAAACTCACTCTCCTGCTGGTAATAGCTTATCCAAAGTGATCACTCTCCCTACAATGTGCATGATAATCAAGGTGGGCCATTTCCAGCACAAATCCAGGTTTTCTCACCCCCCTCCTCCCACACACAAACTCACTCTCCTGCTGGCAGTAGCTCCTTAAGGAGAGTGGTCAGTTTGGATGAGCTATTGCCAGCAGGAGAGTGAGTTTGTGTGTGTGTGGGGTGGGGGTGGGGTGAGAAAACCTGGATTTGTGCTGGAAATGGCCCACCTTGATTATCATGCACATTGTAGGGAGAGTGGTCACTTTGGATAAGCTATTACCAGCAGGAGAGTGAGTTTGTGTGTGTGGGTTTTGGAGGGGGGCGGGAGGGTGAGAAAACCTGGATTTGTGCTGGAAATGGCCCACCTTGATGATCACTTTAGATAAGCTATTACCAGCAGGAGAGTGGGGTGGGAGGAGGTATTGTTTCATGGTCTCTGTGTATATAATGTCTTCTGCAGTTTCCACAGTATGCATCCGATGAAGTGAGCTGTAGCTCACGAAAGCTCATGCTCAAATAAATTGGTTAGTCTCTAAGGTGCCACAAGTACTCCTTTTCTTTTTTTAAAAATACAAACATTGATGAGTTTATTCCAAAATTTGTGTTCCTGATTATATTCTTATTTGTTTATAAAGTAACAAGGTACTGATAGGGAGCTACCTTCTACAATACAGGTGTACAGTGATCAGATTTTTAAAGTGGAGAAACCAGGACAGCAGTGATTGGGTAGTGGTGGGGGGGGGGGCAGGGAATGAAACATTCACATAGATGAATCTTGGGAAGTGGGGAAAGAAGGCATTTTACCTATAAGTTCCTTTAAGATGAGAAGGAGCAGTGAGTGGGGAGGGGAATGCGGGAGAGGAAGGACAGCTAGCTGACTATTTATAATGAAGTTGAGACTGACCATAATAAACAGAGTAAAGCTGGTCAAAAGCATTGTAGCAATTTTGGTTGTGAAACTACATTTTTTTTTCTTGATTTTTTTTTTTTTTTTGCATTCATTCCTCGGCATCCAGCATCTATTTTTATGTGAAATTTTGTGGAGTTGATAATTTTTGGAAAAGCCCCTTTTGTGCTTAAATTTGTAGCTAGGAATTTTGAAAAAGCTGCTGAAGGGGGCAATGCTACATCTGCTTCTGTAGAACCCACATGATTTGGTGGAGAATCATAGAAATGTTGGACTGGAAATGACCTTGATAGGTCATCTAGTCCAGTCCCCTGCACTGAGACAGGCCTACCTATTATATAGACCATTCCTGAAAGATATTTATTTAACCTGTTCTTAAAACCTCCAGGGATGGAGATCCATAATCTCCCTAGGTAATTTGTTTCAGTTCTTAACTGCCTTGACAGTTAGGAAGTTTTTCTTAATGTCTAACGTAAATCTCCCTTGCTGCAACTTAAGTCCATTACTTCTTGTCCTGTCCTCACTGGTTAAGGAGAACTATTTATCACCCTCCTCTTTATAACAACCTTTTATGTATTTGAAGACTGTTATTTCCCTTCTCAGTCTTCTTTTCTCCAGCTTAAACAAACCCAGTTTTTTTTTTCAGTCTTTCCTTATAAGTCATATTTTCTAGACCTTTAATAATTTTTGTTGCTGTCTTCTGGACTTTCTCCAGTTTATCCACATCTCTCCCAAAATGTGGCGCTCAGAACTGGACACAGTATTCAAGTTGAGGCTTTATTAGTGCTGAGTAGAGTGGAAGAATTAATTCTCATGGCATGATTATTACAACATTGCTGCTAATATATCCCACAATTATGGTGGTTTTTTTGCAACATTATTAAATTGATGACTCTCATCCACTATGATCCCCAGATCCTTTTCTGAAGTGCTCCTTCCTAGGCAGTCATTTCCCATTTTGTATTTGTGCAATTGATTATTCCATCCTGTTTATAGTACTTTGCATTTGTCCTTATTAAATTTCATCCTATTTATTTCAGACCATTTCTCCAGTTTGTCAAGATCATTTTGAATTCTAATCCTGTCCTCCAAAGCACTTGCAACCCCTCCCAGCATGGTATTGTCCACAAACTTTATAAGTGTGCTTTCTATGCCATTATCCAAATAATTTATGAAGATATTGAAAGAATCAGACCCAGGACATATCCCTGTGGGACCCCACTCAAAAGGCCCTTCCAGTTGTGAACCATTGATAACTACTTTCTGTTTGCGTTTTCAACCAGTTGTATACTCGCCTTATAGTAGGTTCATCTGGGCTATATTTCTCTAGTTTGTTCATGAGAAATTCATGAGACAGTGTCAAAGCCTTACTGAAGTCAAGATACAGTAAAAGCTGTTTTATCCAGCATGTTTTGGGGATTAGAGGTGCAGATAAGTAAAAAATGCCAGTTAACAAAGAGGAAGGGAGTTTGGATGTGGGGGGGGGGGGGTTGGGGTGTGGGAGTGGGTGTGGGCTCTGGGAGGGAGTTTGGGTGCAGGAGGGGATCTGGGGTATGGGAGGGGATGCGGGGTGCCGGATCCAGCGGGTGCTTACTTTGGGCGATTCCCCTCAAGCGGTGACCTGTCCCAGTTGCTCCTAGGCGGAGGTGCGGCAGGCGGCTCTGCACGTGCCCCTGCCCTGCCCTGAGCACTGCCTCTGCAGCTTCCATTGGATTCTAGACAAATCATTTTACTCTCTGAGTCTTAGTTATACTGACCATAAAATGGAGACAATGAGAACAATAATCATTGTATGGTATTAAAGGTATTAGGATTTGCCATCTCAGAAAATACCTTAATTTTAGAAAGTGTGGGATCTCCTGTATCTTCAGTATCCCATGCCACCTGCCATGTTTTAGCTAATGTCTTAGATTCTTCCCACTGGAGAAATGAAAGCATATGGCCCTTTTGGCAGCTTACTTTATTTTTAAAGGGTTTTTTTTTAGCACTTTTTATGTTCAATACAGTCTTTTAAAACTCATAAGTGGGGTTACCCTTAGTGAGATTACGGTATGCTTTCACATGTGGTTAACCTAGAAGTACGCAGTTCAGTGACTTACAATGTAATTACTATAATATCTCAGAAAATATATTGAAGCTTTTAAGGTATAAATAATGTCCAAAATCTTGTATATAAAGGGGGAGTTCCAGTGTTTTTGAGAGGAAGAGGTTCAATATATTTCTTTTCTCTAAAGAGCGGATGAATGAGAAGAAGACTGTTATACATACCATTGTTTCATCACGACCTTCAGATCAGTACTTGGATAAGTATGTCACATTCTGATGAAACACTGTACAACTTCTTTCACCAGCCCTGTCCTTCCTCTTACAACTGAGATTTGCAGAAAAAGATACTAGTTCTGCCATTCATCAGAGAACCTTTCAAGGTGGAAAAAGTATTTATATGGCTGTCAGCAAGCAGATCTTATTATACCTGGTCTGTCGAACCTGAGATTGCTGATAAGAAGTTTTGATAAATATAAGTCCTGATTGATGCCAAGCAATAGAACAAGGCTCTTTTCATGGTTAGGTGCTAGAATTCTCTTTATACTATTATACTTAAAGAATAGGTATTTAGTTTACATCTCTTCTTAATTTAAATCTAGAAAGGGAGGTGTATCAGCTGCATGAAGACCATTAGTGAACATTGCATTTGTACAGCATCAAGGTATTTTCTTAGTAAAGTCTAACACACTAATAATAAACACACATCTCCAAACTTCTCCAGAGAATGAGACGGTCAGGAATAGAGACAATTAGTGGTCCTGGGGTACCATATATGGTATCTTCAATCTAACAGAGAAAGGTAAAATACTATCCAATAGCTAGAAGTTGAAGCTAGACAAATTCAGACTGGAAATAATGGTGTATATCATTAACAGTGAGGGTAATTAACCACTGGAACAGTTTGCCAAGGGTCATGTGGATTCTCCATCACTGGCCATTTTAAATCAAGTTTGGCTGGTTTTCTAAAAATATGCTCGAGAAATTATTTTGGGGAAGTTCTGGGGCTTGTGATGTGTTATAGAGGAGGTTAGACTAGATGATCACAATGGGTCCCTTCTGGACTTGGATCTAGAATCTATATTCAGACATCCAGGTAAATCTTCATTGTAGTCTTTATTTCTAACTCACACGGAAATTGTGGTCATTGTTTTACTTTGACTCCAATAGAGGGGCGTGAGTCCTCACTGGATCATGTCAACATTCTTCTTACATTCACCTTGATGTTTAATGGAGTGGGAATGCAACCACTTCAACGAGGACAAAGAATTGTTTAAAGAAGTGCATAACTTTTTACAGACAACCATACTGTACAAGAACCTTTTAACAACTGAATGTATCAGATAAAAATTGTGAGGTCTTGTTCTGTCCTGGATATTTCTTTTTAAGGGAGACGTCCCAGCTCTTGCATTCTTTTTCTTTTTCATTTTTGTTTTATTTTATTTTAATTTTATTAAAAGTTTGCCGTAGACACTGGTATCCTAACTTGGATCTGTTCTTTTGTGTTTGGGACCTGTAACACATTTTCTTGAACTCCTTACAGTATATAGATCTTCAAACCGGAACTGCATGCTAATGAGCAGAGAGTTTCTGAGCAATGAGGAGCATATCTGTGATGAAAATGAAGCCATTTTCCTTGGCTGTTTATTTCTCAGAGTGTTGGTAGTGTCATGAACAAAGCTGTGAAAAGCTTCCAGTAGAGATTAGGTGTGTGTGATGTCCACAAGGGTCTAGTATAAAACATGTAATATAATTAGATTGGCCTCAGATCTAGGGTTCCTCCTTTATATTATGTACTCAGATTTTCCCAGTCTATATTTTGAGTACCTTTTTGTTTTAGTTTCCGCATTTTCTTACATGTGCTGGCAAAGTAAATAAATGATGGGGAGGAGAGAAGAAGGTTTACTTCCAAGCTGAATTTTTTTTCTTTCTTGAGTAGTTTTGGGATACATGTTTTATGTTTCTCTTTACTTTTCCCAACATCTGTTTTTTTTTCTATACTCCTTTTTCTTTCTTTTGCTAAATTAAGACTATAAAGGCTATTGCTTTAGCTTCCTGTATAGATTAGGATTTTGTGCAATAGACAAAGGATGACCAGCCAAATTCTCCAATCTAGTGGATACAAAATGTTTTGAAACCTGTGAAGAGAAAAAGAGAATAACCCTAAATGTGTAATTCAGAATTATGGCTGTGATATATTATTGTGTTTTGATTTTGAGGATATGGTTAAACATGACAAACTTTTATTTTCTGGGCTACCACTCCCTTCAGCTCTAGATTTAACCTCATCCCAAGTGGCCTTTGGGATTAAACTGAAAGGAGAGAATGGATAGGGCAGTTCCAGCTCTTCTTTGGTCACCTTCATAGCATTTAAACTTTGATTTAAAATAAAAATTTCTGGCCCTTTTGGTTGTGAGGAAAAACTTTTAAATGAAAACCAAGTGCCTGCCACAGTTAGTAGAGGGACAGACTGAAATAATATCTCTGAAAAGTTACTGCCCATTCAGCCCCATGCAGGCTAAAGTTATTTGGTAATTTAAATAGCTAATATTAAGTATCTCACAATAAAGTATTTGAGTAGCTAATTTGCTAGTCCACTGTTGTCACATAGAAGTTTGAGAAGAAGAATACCTGTTATGTCATCTTATATTTAGGATTGTTCTTTATAATATATTCTCCAGTGCTTTGACCAATTTTAAATGTTTAAAATACTCAGTCTTTTCCATCCCAGGACACCTTCTTCCATTTAGCAATATGGGAAGGGCAGGGTAGCTGTGATCCTTCTGACACCTGTTCATGAGCATCAGGTTGAGAACCCCTGTCCTAAATGATGGGATTTCCACAACTTTTACAGTCTAATAGACTCACCATTTGGAATTTTTCCCCCAATTCTCTCCTCCTCCCCGCCCCCCCCCCCCCCCCAACCTTTTCTTAATTATGACTTTCCTGTTACTGGTGTGCTCCACATGAGTTGCCAGGGAAGGAAAATGGAGGGTGAAGGACATTAACTGTGTGGCAAGTGGAAGATGGTTAGAGTTCTATCACTCTGTTCCCCACCCCCTGGTTAAATTCCTCATCTACTGCTAGTTCTTATTGCCATGCTCATAACCTGGGCTCACCCCAGCCAATAGTAGTGATAACTGTGGTCTTGTAGGGAGTATGGTGTTGCATTCAATCTACACATGCATGAAAGCTTTATGTTTCCTTTGTATAGAAACCATTCAAAATAAAATGGACAATTAACAAGCCCATCACAACATGTGGTGTACCTCATCCAGTGCATCAAATGCACCAACAACTACTATGTGGGTAAAACAAGAAAGTCACTCCACTCTCAAATGAACACACACAGAAAAATGATAAATAACAAAAACATCCTATCAACTGTGAGTGAACACTTTTCACAAAACGATCACTCCATATCTGACCTCATCCTCAAAGGAGACCTGCACAACACCTTCAAAAGTTGATCCTGGGAGCTTAAATTCAAAACTGCTAGACTTCAAAAATCATGGACTGAGTAGAGACACTCGATTTATGTCTCATTACAACAATCTATAACTCACTTACCCTCCTTTGTCCTCTAACTGCAAAAAATATTAATTGCTCACTTCACTGTGATGCTCTGATTACCTTTCCCAGACATAAAGAAGAGCTCTGTGGAGCTCGTAGGCTTGTCACTTTCACCACAGAGGTTGGTCCAATAAAAGACATTGCCTCACTCACTTCTTGTCTCTTATATCCTTGGACCAGCATGACTATAACAACACTGCAAACATAAACTTAATAGAAATTGTGGGTGCCGAGCATCTCAGGGTCAGAACCTTAATGCTTCTCCTGCCTCTCCAGAAGGTATCTGGGTTGCATCACAGGAGATTTATTCTGATCTCTCCAAACTCATGTGAGTATAAATTGGAGATTAATGATGTAAAACAATATTCTTTAATTTTGCAGATTGACCAATTGAAACAGGAACTTTCAAAGAAAGAATCAGAACTTCTCGCCTTACAAACTAAGCTTGAAACCCTTAGCAATCAGAATTCAGATTGCAAGCAACACATTGAAGTGCTTAAAGAGTCGCTTACTG